>NC_080399.1:43649772-44300000 GCF_030265065.1 Corythoichthys intestinalis
TCTTCAGTTACTGTTCCAGTTGTTTCATTAATTGCTAGTTATAGTATTTGGTAACACTTTATTTGACAGTGGTTCCATCAGACTGTCATTAGACAATCATAATTATGACATAACACCGTCACTCATGAGCAGAGGTTGCGCTAGACTTTTTCGTTGTCTGTCATTTTGACTGACAGTGTCATAAAAATCCGGTCATAATCTATTTTTACCCGTCACTTACATTTTTAAAATGATAATAATGCCATATTCAATAGTATTTAGTTTTCATTCATTTTTAATAAATATTCTGTCCGAACAAGCTTAACAAGAGGCAAACAGACAGCGGAGTGCACCAATCAGCGACGGGCAGACGTGCCGTTAGCAAAGCGACGAGGGCAGGACGAGGGACTTGCGCGCGGAAGTAAACATACGAGGAGAACGGAGTTTATTCAACATGGCTAGCGCGAGACAGACTGTTGTCAATGTCTCGTGTCGATGTGTTTTAGCTAATTTAAAACTAAATTTACCGCGGATTGGAACATATTCTCGGCTCTCCCGCCATCCGTGTTGTTGTAGAGACGACTTTCGGCGCGCAAGAGTGACGTTGCTCGTGAAGAACACGTCACGCAAATAAACAAATCTGATTTGTCGATTGATTTTGTACCTACTCGAGAGGCTGTGTCCCAGACTTTTCTCTCAGTGTTTGAAAAATACAGGGAGAACAGTCTGGCAGTGCCAGGCAAACACTCAGTTGCCTTGACATTTTTCTGAGTAAGGCCAACGACGTCATGCATCAAGAGAGACAATAGCTAATTAATATGCTCACACGCCACCCTGTGGTCTGGGGTGTGAATTGCAACCTGTCAAAATGACGGATGGACTTCAGTTTTTTCCGTCACCGTTTTAAAAAACCGGTCAACGACGGAAAATATTCGGTTGATGCGACCCCTGCTCATGAGTATTAATGAATGCTTAAAACACGTTATTTAGTGTTATCCGGAAAATTATCTCTCTTTTGAATGGATGTAAAAGATCCAGGATGGACATAAATAGAGTTAGTGACATAATTTGCCAGATGACACTTAATGACATCTGTCATAAGCATTCAGTAATGCTCATGATAGTGTCTTGTCATAGTTATAACGGTCCAATGATAGTTTTATGACGCGCTGTCAAATAGAGTGTTACCTGTTAACCCAAATAAATCAACAAATAAGCTGCACTGGACTATAAGCCGCAGGGTTCAAAATGAAGAAAAAAAGTTGTGGTTTATAGTCCAAAAATTATGGTATGTCATATTCACTGTTGCCACTAGGTGGCAGTGTATCAACCCAAATCAATAAAACTAAATGCAAACACTTTCAAAACAAACCATTACAACACCACTTTAATTAAACGAATACTCGAAGCGGAAAAATTTAATTTGAATCTTTTTTCCTAATCAAATTACTCGAGTTAATCGATTAATCGTTGCAGCACTATTTGAATTGTTAGTATGCTTATTGTGTATGGGTAGCCGAAAGCATTTATAAAATCATATGTTAATTCCAACAAGTACCCATTAAATGAATATAAATTTTAAACAAAGAGTTTATGCTGCAAAATTCACAATATTGAAGTGGACCTAGAATATAACTCTGTGGAACACCATAGAAACGACAACATATGTAACTGCAAACCTCTTTCACCTAGGTCCAGCTTGGTAAACATTTTTTTTCAGCGCGCCCGTCGCTCACGTCCAGGCAGACTGTGAGCAGAGAGGTGGGTGGTGGGGTTGTTCCACGAGGGTCGACCATGCGGAAGCGTTTTGACTGGATTCGGCATTGGGGCCACAGGCGGGATGATATCGTGGATCATTCTGAGTCGCCCTACACGTCGGATACAGAATGCAGCGAGGAGGTGCCAAATGAAACACACACACTCACATGGCTATGTTAACGTTAGTGATATGTCAAAACATGGGGCATGAGAATAATCCCTGCTGCACACCGCAGAAAAAGGAGTACGAAAATATAATCTCGTTCTGTTGGTATCCTACAAAATGTATGTGTCTAAATTGTGTTTTTCATCCATTTTTAAAAAAAAATATACAATAGTTTTTTTTGTTTTGTTTTGTTTTTTAATTCAGATGTACTTAAAAAACTTAGACATATTTGGACACTGTTGCTTTTTTATTATTTATATACAAAAGTAACTACATTTTGAAATATTTGTGTCCTTTTTGAAATGAATGAATGAATGTATTCGTATTTGAAAATTATTATTATTACAGTGTAATAATATAAGTTTTTGTTTTAAAAATGTTTTGAATGATTTTCACAATCCCACTACAGGAGTAGATCCTCAACAGAACTGGACATACATCTTTTTTAGCAGACGGAAATGTTTTTTTTTTTTTTTTAAACTCAAATCCACAAAGCATGTTTTTTTTTTTTTTTAATTATCAAAAGAATATTTTGTTGCATTTTTCAGCTTACATTTTTAAAGTTTATTGTGATATGACTGGACATGTTTTTGTCTGTTAATTTAGGTTATTTCAGCAACACTTTCTGAGGCTTCGCAGGACGAACCTAAAACTGATCTTAATGAAGTGAAAGGACACTTAGAGATCACCTTGTTAGAGAAACACTTCTTACGTGAGTGTTGATTTTTTTTCTTGTTTTTCTTGTTTTGTGTGATTATAATCGCAACAATCTTTTTTTTTTTTTTTACATAGAGGAAGAGCTGAAGAAACTCAGAGAGGAAGAGACTGGCATAGAAATTCTGCGACAGGAGCTGGAAAGGGAACGCTGCAGGAACATTGAACTAGAGCAAAAGCTAAATGACATCTTAAATGCCAGGTCAGGAGCAAGAGTGTTGTACATCTCGCCCCCCAAACAAAAGGACAGACTCAAGTTTCTTTAGGCATGGCTTCCACAGACTTATTTTATCCTTATTTTTACTCATGACAGACAGATTCAGATTATGTCATTTTCGTGAATTAACCTAGCTTCAAGTTCAGGGGCTTAACTTTTATAGACATTATAAAGGGCAGGAATCCCTGAAAACTGCCATTTCAAACCAAAATGGCAGACATCCTGGGTGTTTTCTGACTTTGCTTGTTGAGAGAATTTTGTGAATCCACTCATGATACACATGCCCTTCCAAATATGATGTTGCCAGCCAGGTGAACATGGCAAAATCCGCTTCAAACCAAAAAGATTCCTATTTGTTTCAGCCATAGCGCCTTGAGACATTTTTTGTGGGTCTACGGGCATACCAAATTTTGTGTTGTTTTGTCTAACTGACATCAGGGGTTGAATTTTTTTTTTTTTTCCCAATCACTTTTACAGACCTGACGATTCACCGTCTATCACTCCGAAAGCCTCGCCACCCAATGACATCACTGCTGGAAAAGAGGATGCATACAGTCGCTTTCAAAGGTTGCTTTTCAATTATTTGGGTGTCGACTTTAATGACTTCCAATTACACCGGGTGGAGGAGGCGCCCGAGCCAGATGAGCCGCTTAGTGCCAGAAGGTGAGCCACCAACAATCGGATTTTCAAAAGTAATACACACAATCTATTCATATTTCATAATCATTTCATTTTCACTCCTTCATAGGTTGACGGAAAACATGAGGCGGTTCAGTGAGTCATTTTTACTTTGTAAACTATCTGCTTGCTTTTGCAAGACCCAAGTGAGAGTACTGACAACAATAAATTCATCATCCTAGCTAGTTTAGTTCTTGATGTGAACTTTGAGACAGGACAATAGCCGTTTGAAGATGGTCAGTAGAAGAAAATATTAAGGAATAAAAGCAGGAGTCTCGAACAAAATTGGATTTTATAACCCGACCCCATCAAGTTGAATGGATCAGATATCTGAAATCTTGAAGATCAGAATTTAAAATGGTCACTTTTAGCTGTCAAGGAAACCCAAGCACCTCAACTCATTCACTCGCAGCAATTTTCAAATCACAATCCCCTATATATTGCCAATGTATTTGTATTTTGTATTTATTTTGATCTCCATTAGCTGTAACAAGTACAGCTACTCTTCCTGGAGTCAATTCAACCTGCTCCATGCAAAACATTTACACCAGTGCTCACATCACCAACAAAAGCACATACAAAAAAAATAATAAAAAAATAAATAAAACCCACATCCACACAATCCATCTTTCTTACCATTGAGAGACTTTGGCCCATCCTGCGAACTACTCTACGAATATGTTCTGACCATGATAGTTTGTTGTCAATCTCAACAGCAAGAAGTTTTGTCCCCTGTACCTGTTCAACACTAATGTCTTTGACAACCAGATGTAATTTGGGTTCAGTTAAGAGCATATGTTTGGTTCCAGACAATACTTTTTTTGTTGTCAACATTTAGGACTAGCTTGTTATTCATAACAAGTGTGACCAGAGGTCTGGGTTGCGCGGGACAGCCACACAAATTAATATTTTTTTTTATATCCTGCAAATTGAGATGATGTTCCCGCATTTCATTCTCACCCCGACATATTTTACTTTAACCCTTTGAGTGCTATCGACGAGGATAGATGTCCAATCGTGACTTTTTTCATCCTTCTGCTGTGAACTCAATTTAGTTTGTCAGTAGTAGATGTCCAATACGTTTGAATGAACATTTAGACATCACCAGAGAATCCGTTGGTCCTCTGAGTTCACCCCTTTTCTCCCTCACTCCCCTCACGGGCAATTCATCCTTTCGGTATGATTGTGAGAAGCAGCTAGGCTGCCCGTCATCTTTCAAAACAGGCGATTCTTCTTTCCCACAACATTGCCACGAACAAAGCCAAGAACACGCAAAGAAATAATTTACTAGTGAAAAAGGCGCTAAAAAGCACAGATGCTCCAACAACCATGATTGAGAACAGCAAGTGCATTTCATTTCCTGGGTAAAAATGGTTGTAAATGCCAAAGTAAATGTTGCCACGATAGGGAATTTGACGTGAATTGATGTGAAATGGGACCACAAAACACCCACAAAAAAAAATTTAAGTTGAAAAGGTCAATGAATAATTTTCTACTAAACGGCCAATATTTACACAGTGACAAGGTAATTGCAGCCGAACAATCGTGCAACACATAGTGCAGTGTTCTCACTCATACAGAAGTGCAGACTGTGAGATGAAATTAGCGCCATGTATGTTCCCAGACTCTGAGATGACAAAAATGAAATGTTTTGTGGCCATACCAAAGCAGCAGCTTAAAAAAAAAAGATGTCCTCAAAACTACATCAGTAATAGCAGTAATATGGCTTAAGTCTGGACATGGTTTCAATATTCTGTGTCAATTCTAGTGTCAAATATTTTTGAGCATTTTGTCCAATGGTTAAAGAACACAAAATAGGGTCTTCTGTGGAAAATAATTACAAAAGCCTTTGCCCTCTAAATGACAATTCGTAAGTAAAGTCTGAAAATTTAAATTCACAGATTTGTTTCTTCATCCACTTGAATCTCCCTTCTTGTCACAAGTGATTCATGTATATCCCTAATTTACTCATACACGATGAAGGAAGCACCACAAGTTGAATGTCTGCAGTAGTTTAAAAAAAAAATTTTTTTTTAATGCTTCATCATTTTTCCGGACAACCTACCATGACACATACTCCACTTGTACCATACATATACAGACTGCTGAAGTTTCAGGTGCCTACACTTGGCCGTTGTGCAAAGTATTGGCAATTCTCTCGAATTTAATTGTCACGAAAACCAAAGATTCATTGCCTAACATTTGTCTTGCATTCAAATGCACCGTTGACCTCAAGTCCAAGCTCAGACATCCATATATACTAGTATATATATATATATATATACATACTAGGGCTGGGCGATATGGCCTTAAGTACGTATCACGATAAATTGAGCAGATTTACCCCGATAACGATAAATGACGATAAATTCGCCCAAGCAAACTGTTATATAATTTGAAAATTTGAATCAATGCATGGAATACAAATTAAGTTTCTCATTAAATTTATTTACCAGCTTTCAATTTAACAATTGCACATGCAGTCTAAACATTAAGTATTAAAAAAAATCTTGTAAACAGAAAGAATTCTTTTGTGAACATTTATAACAGCTTGTATGACTTGAAAAATATCATCACTTGAATTTCATTAAATTCATTCCGCATTGTTATACACTAGATAGTGGCATACGTTTAGATATTTAGAATAGATACAAATACGACACATCCACCCGCCCCCCAGAAATTATACTTAATTAAAATGTTTCACAAACCTTTCCTTTCTTTTATTCGGCTCAATTATTTACATCTTATGATTTTGGAAATCCTTACAGTATGCAATAAATAATATTCCTGTTCCCAAGCACTGTGCTTACTGTACTGTAATTTTTACAAAAAATAAACAATGCATAGTTACTCCCCGTCATCTAGGACGAGCCACTTACAAGACTAGCACTGTCGTGTATTACAAATACTGCTTTGAACACATCTTCACAGACAAAAGCAATGACACAGGTTTCACATAGTTTAATTGTGTAAATCACACTTAATAACGATACGATCTCCTGGTTGAAATAGACGACATCCACTTAATTCTATTGAAGATATGTAATGCTGAGGCAATTTGTCAACTTTACTTTTAAAAAGAAACGTGCACTGTTTATCCAGTAGATGGGGCTCTTGCAGTGTGTCAAACAGTGATTCAATTTAGGGCAATTGTCTTAAAAGTGGTTCATTGTTTCAGAAAGCCTCGGTTTTTCCATCCCTATCTGGAACCCGTCAAGAGTTTACTTAATGTCGGGTGAAAGTTTGGCGAAGCTAACTTAAGCCCGACTTCATCCCGTTTACTTGTAGCGTTAGCCGCTAGCGTTAGCTGCTAGCGTTAGCCTAACGGGCTTCTGTTTGATTGGCTTCCTGAAAACCATGTGACTCCAAACGTAAGCACACGGTCTGCTTTCTTAAAGGGGAATGAACATAGCCGAACAACACAGAGTCAAAGCAAGATGAAAAGACTATATTTTCTTCTTTTATTAAATCACCGAATTTACCGACATGGTCAAAATTACGTCGGTCATCGTGAAGAATTTCGGTAACGGTAAATTTTCAGTTTACCGCCCTGCTCTAATACATACATCTTTATCATCTATAGCGTCCTATTAGTCATTACAGTTTTCCAAACCTCAATTTCACAGAAACCTGGGCAAGCCCCTCTTTCATGCCAACTTGACGAATATATTTGTCATCAGCAGTTAACTGTTGGATTCCATATAACGTACATAAACGTCAAAAGTAGTGAATGCGGTAACCATCTTAAATTGAGATATTTTCCCAAACCAAACACTATCATGCTTCAAAAGAAAAAAAGTGTTGTTGAGCCCACACTGTTTTGCAGAAAAAGGACTGAGGCCCATCACCTGCTTTCTGCATGACCTCTCAGCCTTGTCCAGCTGGTACTCCGTCTACACCACAGCCATCGCCTTTACAGTGAGGCTAACTGCTGGATGCTAAATGCTAACTTTATGCTTAATGCTAACCGTCAGCCATTTGTGTTTGTGTTGTCGGTAGATATACATGTACGCTACTTGGCGCGGCTGGACTATCTCCATGTTCCTGTTCCTGGCTGTGCTTCGCCTCTCTTTGAACTACCTCATTGCCAGGTGAAACCATCCCCTGTCCTGTTAGCCAATCACAAAATTGCAATGAAACAAAAACGATGTCACAACAATGTTCCAATAATTAATTCCTCTCAGGGGATGGAGGATCCAGTGGAGTATCGTTCCACAAGTCTCTGAACCTGTGGTAAGAAGAGTGTGAGTGTCTATGTTTTCACCATTTGCCTATTAATGTGTGCGTTTCTGTAATTATGTCATGGATGAGAGTGTACATACTATGAGCTTTTGTATGTGTGTGCATTTTTGTTTTGTGTATTTGCAAATGTCTATGTGATCTGTGGATGTTTGTGTTTATGTGTTTTGTTTGTCTAATAAATCTTTATGTAGTATGTGTTTGTGTGTCTTTGTACAGTGGGGAGAACAAGTATTTGATACACTGCCAATGCAACTACTTGTTCTCCCAACTTATACTGTACTGTAAATGAGAGCATCTGTACTGTATTTATGCACTAAATGTCTGTACATGTTTGTGTCAATTATTTGCATTTGTTTATGAATATTTTCATTTGTATGGAATACAATTAAATAGAAAAGGGTATTGTCATTCCGAAAAGCACAACAAAATTAAGAAGCACTAATATACGACTACAGGATGAAGGCTGTGACGAGCGTGCATGCCTTTTACTAGCTAACTCCTAACCTATTGGCAAATATAGGTCTGCAATAAATTAATCAGCCCAGATGCAAAAAATCTAAACTCAGGCTCAGAGGATTGATGTGTGTAACATCCCTAGTATTCCAAAGTTATTTGCGATCCGTCCGCAAATAACAGAAGGATTGATCAAATAAATAACTGTGAACACACCCCACCAGCAACACAACATGAGCGGAATTTTGACTGGCCTTTAGCCTGTAATAATGAAACGTTTTTAGTACATGGTCAGTGCATAAAAAGAAACATAAAAATTGCAACAATAAAAATGATACACACATATACAGTACATCCAATTCCCAGAAAGGCATTCATGGATCTGGCACTGTTTTTTGCATTTGGGTACATGTGCATCGAAGTGCACAATAAATGGATGTGTGCATTTGTGGATAATTTGTATGTGCTTGTACTGTGTCTGTATTGTAAGCTCATGTTTTAGAGTACAGTGATACCTCAGCTCACGAACATAATTGGTTCCCAGAAAGTGTGTGTGTAAGGCGAAAAGTTCGTCTTCCGAACATTTATTTCCCATAAGAAACCATTAAAATGAGAATAATCCGTTCCCAGGTCCCCATAAAACATAATTTTCTACTAAATAAGCCTTAAAACTACACAAAAATATACCTTATTTTCTTTAATGTCTTCTTAGGCTTAACACTAGCCTGTGGTGGGGTCTTTTTCAGTCCCATAATAGCAAAAGTACACTCAATATGGTCCAAAATGTCTATCAAACACAAACCACGTCCGCACTCAACGAAAGGGAGGGGACGAACTGGGACGCCGTGAGCGTGCGTCAGCTTCTCGTGGCGCTGTTCGACCGCGTGGTTTGGTTCGTCCGCCGAAAACTAGTTCGTCAGCAGAGACTATATGCTCGCGAATTTAATGTTCTTGAGGCGAAAAGTTCGTGAGCTTAAGCGTTCGTGAGCTGAGGTATCACTGTACTGTATATCAGGGTTCCCCAACCACTGGGCCAGGGACCTGTACCTGTGTTCTCCCAAAATGTCCTACATTGGCAAAACGTCTACATGTGGTGAATTTGACACCCAAACTACTACCACTGCGCTCTCAGCTTGTTTTGTTTAGATGCATTCAGGCAGAATGTACTAAAAAAAACGCCTCCAAAAAATGCTTAAATGTAGTTACTGGTATATCAAATAAGGATAGTTTAAATACGCTGCGTGACTAATGTGGTCAACTGCTTTAAAGCTCCCCCCAAAATTTTTTGGGAGGCAATGAAAAGGTAATAAAAAACTGAATAAAACCAAAAATAGTAAGTACGCGCCGCTTTTAACCGATGTGCGCATGCGTGCGGATGCTTGCGCAAGCACTTAGCATTGTGTAGGATGTTTCGCTGCGTAGGAAGGAATTGCCGAACACCAGTCTGTGGTGCATTTGCTACCGGGCAGCAGAAAAATAATGAACCATTTGTTAACGACCGCAATATCTGAGTAGAGATTTGTGTACGTTGCCCTCTAGTGGTTGACCGCCATTACTGGGGTGTTTGCACACTTATCGCCCAGCGTCAGTCAATGTAAATAGTAACGTTAGCAGCTGTTGACTGTGTACTGCGGGCGGCACACCTCAGCAATGGTGGACGGTGAACTTCCGGTCGTTTTGCCCGGATTAATCAATAGATGTAGTAATAAAACTGGATAGAAAGTCGTCAACGAAATCCATTGGAGCTAGCATCTATTTTCTGTATCTATGTGCGCTTGTCCTCAATAATGATGTAGGTGAAAAACAGACGTCTTTGGACAACCTTTTATACGGAAAAGGCTACCTGCTGAAATGTGTCTAAAATCTAACAAACGAGGCAACAAAAGCGAATGCACTGAGAGCATCATACCCCACCGCAAACGTATTGCTAAAGCCAAGAAACTTTTCACAATTGGAGAACTCATTATGCTTGCGACCAAGGATATTTGCCTTCAAGTTTTAGGAGAGTCCACTGTTAAAAAATATTGATTCAGCGGAGCGGTGAGTTACATTTTCCCTGTACTTAATGTTCGTTTTTAGTCCCTTTGTGTTATTTTATATTTTTGTAATTTTATGCCAGAATTTTCTTCCGTGAAAAAAAGGCCCACATCACACCGGTCCGTGGTTCAAAAAAGGTTGTGGACTGAAGTACTTGACTATATGCTCGTGTTTGCATGTTCGTTTGCTCATATGTGCATTTATGTGGGTGGGATTTTGTACATGGGTGTGTGTGCATGTGTCATTTTCCAAGAATGAACACACTCTATCTTGTTCAGGAGCCTTCCAGAGAAGACCTGACTGTGTCGGAGAAGTTCCAGTTGGTTCTGCACGTGGCTCAGAGAGCTCAGGTGTCCTCTCTTGGGCTCTTCTTTTACAGTGAGCAACCATTGTTCAAAATACCAACCGACTGATAGTTTCTGCTCTCCTCCTTTAAAGAATGTCTTTGGAAAGATGGCCGACATCCTGGAGAAGATAAAGAAGTAAGATTGTCAGCTTGTCTGTTCTGGTTCGGACTCAAGTTCATGTTCTAATTTGCTTTTGTGTTTGTGTGCATCAGTCTCTTCATGTGGGTGGAGCCTCAGTTGACGAAGAAACTCTACGTGGCTCTGGGGGTGTCCTTCATCGCCTCTTGCCTACTGCCTTACAAAGTGCTCGGATTCATGATTGGTATGAATATATTTTGTATTAATGTAGCACACGCACCCCCTGGACCTCTGTACTGTTATTGTTTAAAGGCACCACCTTACACATAAAGGAATTTATGAAATTAAATTAACAAACAACGTTGCTTCCTGGAGCATCAACATAGCTTCATAACCGAACTAATTATTAATGACAATTTAAATCATACCATCTATAAAAGTACAAATTGATGATGAGTAAGTCACATTAACTCTCCATAAAATGGTCATAATATTATGAAGCAATCATGAGTTAGTCTACCGGAACACTCATTCTTATTGTACCCCTCAGGTGTATTTGTGGGCGTCAAGTTCTTCATCATCAATTTCATCTTCAGGACTTGCCCAAAACTGCGTCAGCGCTACGACACTGCGCACATTATCTGGACAAGCCTCCCCACGGACCTCCAGATGAGGGAGCGAGCCAACCCCTCAACTGGCAGACGGGTCTGTAAACCATTCAGCTACCATTCAGCTTCTCATTGGTTTTTTTGTATGACAAAAAAAGGAACCCACCGCATGACATGCATGAAGTCCTGCTGTATTTTCTTGATCACATCTGACTTAGTCAGTATAGTAAATATAACAAATTATGAGAAGAATGAAGAATCAAAACACAACTTTATAAGCACTCATTAGCACACATAGCATTGATGATGTAAAGATTTTAAAATCATGATCACAATCAGGGGGATTGGGGAAAAAATGTTGTTTGAGTGTTTTCCTAGCCGTATATTGTTGTGCGTGTGTTTGAACAAGTACCGGTAAGTATTTTGCCTGCCATTCATGCATACTAATTGGCATTAGCTTTTTGCAGCAGAATGAGACCTCCCATCACTTATGCATAGTAGATTACTTCGTATTACAAAGTTGGAATGTTTCGAAAATACATCTCCCCAATGTTTGTAATCATTTAAATCTTAATTAGTTGCAATAATTCATTTGAGTTTGTCACACAGTATTGTTTACTTAATTTTTTTTTTTTACCTGTCCTGTTCAGCTGCTTGACACGGAGAATGGGAATCTGAGTGTCCTCTTAGTGTGAACAGTTTTAATTAGGGTTGTTCCGATCATGTTTTTTTGCTCCTGATCCGATCCCGATCGTTTTAGTTTGAGTATCTGCCGATCCCGATATTTCCCGATCCGATTACTTTTTTTTTGCTCCCGATCCAATTCCAATCATTCCCGATAATTTTTCCCGGTCATATACATTTTGGCAATGCATTAAGAAAAAAATGAATAAAACTCGGACAAATATATACATTCAACATACAGTACATAAGTACTGTATTTGTTTATTATGACAATAAATCCTCAAGATGGCATTTACATTATTAACATTCTTTCTGTGAGTGGGATCTACAGATAGAAAGACTTGTGACTTTGTATATTGTGACTAAATATTGCCATCTAGTGCATTTGTTGAGCTTTCAGTAAATGATACTGAAGGCCATGCCCAAATGCATGATGGGAAGTGGAACCATGACAAGTGGAACCATGACTGTGCGTAGTGCTACCAATTCATATATCTTCTCTGCGATGGGATATAACATAAGGTGTTAAGAAAAAGATCAATTGCTACCTTGCTTACCCACATTGCTTCCCATGATATTTCTAATCGTAGGGAGAGGGATTGTTAGGCTTTGGCCAATTAAAATAAGGCTCCAAAGGCTGCCAAAATTCACTCTACTCATTTCACGCTGCCTATTAGCTCTCTAAATAGGCAAAATGGCGCCATTATACATGGAGCGTGACAATACGTGAGTGGGTAGTGCAGCGCATGCATTAATTGCGTTAAATATTTTAACGTGATACATTTTTTAAAAAATTAATTACCGCCGTTATTGGGATAAATTTGATAACCCTACCTTAAGCCTAAACTAAAGACTCTGGATAAGTGTAACTTATTATGTCTGTAACGTTAAATACAATTAGAAAACGATTTAATTAAAAAATATAAACATATTAAAAAAAGGCATGGCCAATATTTTTTTTGCCAATTCCGATACTTTGCAAATGATGTGATCGGACCCGATCGATCGGCGGACATCTCTAGTTTTAATGTATCACATGAGAGTATGATATACATCCATTGTGATGATTATTCATTGTTTTTCATTTATTTGGAGAAAGCAGCAAACAGGAAGAGGTAATGGAGGGACAGAAAGGATAATAGAAAAGGAGAGGGAGAGACAGAAGATAAGAACAGACAACAACAACAACGAATACATTCAACGCCTACACTAACTAAGAACATAGTAGTGCTATCGTTTGCTAATTGTATTTCCAGTTGACATCATGTTTACTTAATCTGTTTGTGATTCAGATTCCTGGCGCCACCGACGATGGTGGAGTTCGATACTACAACACCAAGCGAGGCGCTTTCCACGAGGTCTTCAACCTCCCCGAGAGTGAATGCCCCCTGGCAGGTAGACTGAATGGAAACATGCTTTTGTGGTGTTACGGCCTGGATACAAATTTTATTTGTTTGCGGTGTAGTGTGCGTGAACGGTTGGCGCTGCTGCCTCATCAACCGTGGCAAAAAGACACCCGCTGACTACATCCGGAACGGCGTCCTCTATGTCACTAACAAGTAAGCTCGTCGGTGCTTATGCATGCACCCAGTGGGTCCGGCTGTGCCTTGTATGGCAGCATTACTGCCCACTAGTGTATGAATGTGTGCATGAATGGGTGAATGTGTGCCTTTGTATAGCATTTTGGTCACTGTGATGGTGTATCAGGGGTCCCCAACCTTTTTTGCACCGCGGATCGGTGTCATTTGGCTCTTTTTTTCACAGACCGGTGTTCAGTCAAATTTTGCACCCTTATAAAATTTTGCTTCCAAAGCTTTGGTGGCGGTGAAAAAAGCCCTCTTTTATATTCAGTTGGACTCTCAATGTTATCCAACGGTGCTAAAAAAACTATTTACATCATAAACATACATGTGCAACACGAAAATGGCGTAAATTAATGCTTAACGACACGGTGAAGTCGTTAAGTGAGAGAGCTGCGTGCAGTTGTTCAGGGTACCCGCGGGTTATTAAAAGTATTAAAAAGGCACTGAATTTAGTTTTCCATTATTAAAGGTATTAAAAGTATTAAATTAGCTGTCGTAAGTCTGGAATTTTTTCACCGTGGTTTTAATTTTCAAGAACATCTCAGTGCAACCTAAATTATATCCGTGACGAAGGTTTTTTTTGTTTTGTTTTTTGTTTGTTTTTTTTTTAATCTATAACGAAGATGACGCGTAGAATTTTTACGATGCACTGCACCTCGTGCGTGCGCGCCGTTAGCATCAACAGCACAACAGCAGGCAATCGCACAGTACCAGGCCCGGAGTGGCTAATCGGGAGAACCGGGACAGTTCCCGGTGGGACGGCCTGACGTTTGGGCCGGTCGTAATACACATTTTTAACGAAGCTTTCAGTTAAACTATTTACTAACGGCATCACCCAACCCCGCTTTGCGCGATAAATTGTGGCCCTTCTAGCATTCCATTGTTTGAAATTCGATACCCCGCAACAGGCTCACTCTCATTCTCCAATGCCTCCAGCTCTGCCTCTGGGAAAGAGTGTCATGATATCATCCTGTTGACTTGATTCTGGAAAAACTTAATTTTGGGTTTTAATGGCCGAAATGGGGCACGTTGAGGCAGCATGACGAGCGTAAACCCGTCTGGCTGTTGGCGCGACCCATTATCGTTGTTTTTGAGCATGTATGGATAAAAGTACAGCGATAAACCGTAAATGAACATGCAGAATGAAATATTTTTCATGAGAGCGCCTCTAAAACTTCCACCATGGAGGCTCCAGGCACAATTTTTGGGCACAAAGACGGAGGATTGGGGTGAAATCCACGTTCTCAGGCAAAACATAAGTTGGGCATTTTAACCCAAAACATTGCACTCTGAGGTGGACTGATGAGCATGAAATACCCTGAAATACACAGGTGTCTGAACTGTATAAGTGCATTGGGAGACAGCCGTTTTGGTGAGTTCAATTATTCTTTCAATCAATCATTCAATCTTTCACATTTAATTGCGGTAATTTTATGTCATGAATAATATGAAAACACTCATAAGTAATGATATATTACTTTTTTTTTTTTTTAATTTAAACTATATACAGTACGCCCCCCAAATTTTGAATATCAAGTAAAAGTTGTTTTATTTTGGTAGATTAAACCAACATAATTGAGTATGTCAATTTGCATGTACCACAAACCAAAAAAAAAAAAGAATATGATGAAAAGCTTCAGTTTTGTACACACTTGCCACACGTGTAATTCAAAACACCTGCAAAAGGTTCCTCATTCGTTAAAAAGTCAGTTTAATATAAGATAAAATTATAGCTAGTACCCCAAATATAAAATGGTAACTTCACACAGAACCTGCGCTTGAGCCCTTGATCTCAGAACTGTCAGTAGACATGCTCTTCCTCTGTGCCTCCCTTTTTACAAGTTATTTGGGGAAAATTCATATTTGATTCATCTTTACAAGTGTAAAGGAAAACTCTTTTCTTGTTTCTAATGAGGCTTAAATTTGATGAACTCCTGTGCTAATAGGTGTATTTAGAAATTGAAATATATAATTTATGCATTTTTAAAAATCGCAAGTTTATTATTGACAGCATGCGATTAGTCGCGATTTTAAAAAATTAATCACTTGACAGCACAATTATTATTACAATATTTTAATAAGGTAGGTCATGACATAAAGAGGGCCGGTCTGTGGCACAAAACTTTTTGTTTTATGTGTATTTTCAATAAATGCGCATTCTTTTTTCAAACACACTTAGTAATTGAGGTTAAATTTGATGTTCAGTGCTTTATTTTTTTAATATGATTAAATATTATCTAAATAATGGGTGCGAGAAAAGTATTAATTTTCAGTTGAAATGGCATTAAAAAAGGTCTTAAAAGTCTTGAATTTAGATTTATCAATCCTGGGGGGACCCTGTTGTTGTGTGCAGCTAACATGGCAAACGTAAGTTAATATTCCTTTCTTTAAAGTTTGTAGTGTGTACTTTGGAATCGCCGCATTCGCGGTCATTTTTAACGTTACGCACATGCCAAATTTGTCAGAACACCGGCAATGTGCAGCAGAAAAATACAGCAAATATAAAATAACATTTGTTTTTAACCCCGTCGTGTTATGTGCAGGGAAAATACAACTCACCCGCTGAATCATTGGGAGACCTAAATTTGTTACGTTGAGACGAGATGGTCCCGAGATGGGGGAGTGAGAGAAGGCCGCTTCGCAAAGGATACGGTGTTGGAAATTGTAGCACAGTTTTTAGTGCTCTCCTAGCGATGTCAGGATATTTCGAAATGACTTTAATCCAGAACCTCGGTAGAATTCTCAAATGTACCTTTAAGGTCGCCGTAATTTGCGATCTCTACAAGCTGATATTCCTGTTGCACAGACATGCTCTAATCACTCTGTTTATTCACATACGGGTCACGAATCCACTCCTTTGCAGTTCGTGGGTCTTTAGTGATTGGGAGGTAGCATAGATTTTGTTTTCTTCGAGGTTGTAGGCCATCTTCTGGCTCGTCAGGTGCCCCTTTCCCCGTAAAAAATCTGTTCAAAGACGTTTGTTTTTCAGTCATTCTAGTGTGCTAATTATTTCCGGGAACAAATGTGATGGCCGACGACCTACGTCAGGCATGTCCAAAGTCCGGCCCGGGGGCCAAATGCGGCCCGTGGTCAAATTTCATCCGGCCCCCAGCCTCTGTCATAAAATCAATAACGTCTGGCCCGCACACAAACTTAATAAATTGCTACCAGCATATGAAGTAGCTTACACACTAAATGCTGCTCCTCATTTACCCACTAACAGGCAGGAGCACTCTAAGCAACATTACCCCGCGTTACCCTTTATTCCCCATTTCTAAAATGGCGACAATCAACAAAAAAATGAAAGTTGACTGTGACGGCCAACACTTCAAGGATAGGTGGAAATTGGACTACTGTATCTCTTCTCTAAAATGTGCAACAACGGTGTCTGCGTCATTTGCAAAGAGACAGTCGTTGTTTTTAAAGAGTTCAATGTGAGGCGATATTAACAAACGACACGCTGACATGTACGACAAGATTAGAGGGAAGATATGTAGCGAGAAATTGAAGCAACTTGAAGCTAGTTTAATTTTACAGCAGCAGTATTTCGCAAGAGCCCGAGAGTCGAAAGAGAACACCACAAGTTGCGAGATTGTTGAAATAATTAATTTAGGGCTGTCAAACGATTAAAATTTTTAATCGAGTTAATTACAGCTTAAAAATTAATTAATTGTAATTAATCGCAATTCAAACCATCTATAAAATATGCCATATTTTTCTGTAAATTATTGTTGGAATGGAAAGATAAGACACGAGACGGATATACACATTCAACATACTGTACATAAATACTGTATTTGTTTATTATAACAATAAATCAACAAGATGGCATTAGCATTAACATTCTGTTAAAGCGATCCGTGGATAGAAAGACTTGTAGTTCTTAAAAGATAAATGTTAGTACAAGTTATAGAAATTGTATCTTAAAACCCCTCTTTTTGTTTTCGTTTTAATAAAATTAGTAAAATTTTCAATCAAAAAATAAACTAGTAGCTCGCCATTGTTGATGTCAATAATTACACAATGCTCATGGTGCTGAAACCCATGAAATCAGTCGCACCCAAGCACCAGCAGGGGCCGACAAAACACCCAAAAACACAAGTAACAAGTGAACATGAAACTGTGCTTTCATTTCAATCTTTTTGAGCGGGGGCACGTGCGTTAATTTTGTCAAATATTTTCACGTGATTAATTAAAAAAAAAAATTAAAATTACCACCCGTTAACGCGATAATTTTGACAGCCCTAAATTAATTTAAAAATAATAATAAAGCAAATGGGACACACAGAATGGCTTGCTAAAATTTGCTTGAATATATTGTTCTACGTAAAGGCCAAGGTCGGCCCTCCACTTTTTTACCACACCAAATCTGGCCCCCTTTGCAAAAAGTTTGGACACCCCTGACCTACGTCATACGTTATTATCGAGGCCAAGCGCACGTAGATAAACAAAACTAGATGTACTGCTAACAGTCCAGTCAATGCATTTCTATGACGACCTCCTATTCTGTAGTTGTATATCTAGAGCAGACAGGGATATTGGTGTGTTAAGCGGCTCGGTTGTGGGGACCCCTGGTGTAGATTATGCGCTACGTACACTATATCTACTCCATTTCCCATTTACTAAACAATTTAAGATCTTCAGATTTAGGTTTGCACAAGTCAAGTTGAAAAAGTTTTTCCCATGTTGAAAAAGATCCATAATGATCTTTTCTTTTCTTCTCAGCTATTTGTGTTTCGAGTGTTCCCGCTCATCTTCCTCCAAAAGGGACAAAGTCATCAAACTGGTGGAAATCATAGACATCCAGAGGGTGCCCACTCTTTTTCTTCTACTCATTTTCTTCATGAAAGAATATTATTTAATGCGTCTTCATCATGTCACAGTACAAAGCATTGTCCAAGTTACCTGGCTTTGGGACAGGTATATCCATAACAACACCGTCCACTCTGAAGGTGAGAAATGCTCTTGCAGGGCTAGTTAAAATATGGCCTGCCAGCTGAGCAGTTACATTATGAAGAGACTTGTATTACCCGGTGCATTCATTTTGTCAATTTCCCCATAAAATCAATGTAATTTTACTGTAAATCAGAACAATTTACTGTAGGTAAATAAAACATGCAGTATTTTAAAGTATAAATATAGGAAGTATTTTATGAAAGTTTTCATATAGTATACATTTTTCTCATTGTATTTTGTCAAATTACTTAATGCTGATTAAAAAATGTTTGAGATAGTAGTTTAACTACTATAATTATTAATTGAACAGTTATAATACAGTAATTATTAAATTAATTTATAATTAATTTATAATCATGTATTTTTCTTAATTCATTACACATAATAATTCTTGATTGACGTCACTTTGCTTAATACCTATGTGTACACTTTAATACCTACTGCTATTTTCTTAAATTTATTTATCTTTTTGCTCAGCCGATGGTGTTCGGAGCCATGACCAATACAGACGAAGTCTTCGACACTATCTTGGCCCAGCGCAATCATGCAGTTGTCATGGAGGCGACTGCCAGCCCGGAGACGTAGTAACTCTTCCTTTCATCTTCCAAACACTCCAAAAATATGCTGCAGCGTGCATTTGTTACAATCAGGTCATATTGAAATGTACACTATTTTTCTGGGTTGATGTTTAACAGATTCTGTCAAAAAGCCCATTTGATGATCACGACATTCTTCAGCCTAGTGGTTGTTAGGTATGAGTATGACATTTAATGTCGAACAAAAGGTACAAAGTGCGAACAAAAAACATCAATGTTGCATGATTTTATGGCCTTTTTAATTTATCCTGCTTTTGATGTAATGTTATTCCTGCAGATTATCTCTACCACAATGTGTCTTTGCCTCTCGCCTAAAATTCTTTTTGTTTAAATATGCCTGTTTAAAAGTCTTCTGAGGGTTTTATAATGTGTGCTTGTACAGATTGCTTATAGTTTTTCTATTTTCTGGAATAGGATGTATAATTTTTATTATTTTTTTTAATTATTTTTTTTTATATGTACAGTGGTTCGTTAAAACATTAAACTGGCTACTGTTGTTTTTTTGGTTGGGGTAGTACCCCGTTTGTCTTGTTGTCTGTCAGTAGAGGTGAAAGTGAAACTTCTGCCATTGTGTCAAGTTCAAAAATAGACCCTTAGGTAGACATTTGTAAAACTACCCAAAAAATAGGGAGAGAAGACACTCAGTTTTCTTGGCCAAGGAGAGCGAAAGAGTGACTAGACAGAGGAATGCTAGATTACGCTGTATAGTCACCAAAATCGATCTAAAGAAAAACCCTCCTTGCTATTTTTATTTAGGGGTTTGTCCTAACACAGAAGGGTGCCGCCCTGAGGGAGGGGGGGGCAAGCTGGAGACACCCATGTGATTTTGGTTGGCTATGTGTGAGCATGTAGGTGGAACTAACTAAGTACACATGTGTAAGCAAAGGCACATGTAAAAAACGGCCCAGACACTTCAGTTATGCAACGCTGCAGCCATGGTAGATGTCCTCGAATGGAAAATTGTCCTCGAAGGTCTAGACGAAAGTCCAGACGCCAGGTGCTGAAGATGTCTTGGAAGGTTTAGTTACGCAATGATGCGGCCATGAAGCAAGGCAGTTGTCATCCAGACCCTCTTTACTCTTTGTAACACTTAAACATTATACTACAACCTAGTATAGCAAGCAATAATCATTTACTGGTTATATCAATAAGAGAAAAATATGGCAATATGCATTATTTATGGTATATATGAGCATAAGCAAATATTCAATCAATCAAGCAAATATTTAATCCATCAACCCTCGATAATTACCTCAACACATTGCGAAAGAAAACTACAGTACAGTGCAATATTTAGTTTTTTTCTTTTCCCCCTTTTTGAATATGAATGGAGATATAACCTAGCAAAAGACACAATGGCACGAATATTGATCAACTCTGCTCCAAATATGAAAAACAGAGTAGTTGTTGGGCTTTTATTGCAGCAGTTTTTTTATGTTTGAATAATTGACGTGGTGATTGATAATATGCATGGATGAATCTTATTGCAAATATTTCAAATGTTTTTTGTTTTTTTTTGTAGCCACTAGTTGTGGCCTTTCAATATTTTGACTTAAGTCCACTTCGCGTAAAGACAAAAACACAATGTTTCCAGTAATTTCATATGCAGTATTTTATACATCTCAACTTTTAATTTGCATGTAACTGAACCATTAGCTTCCAGGTAGTCCTATAGCAACTCCAGATATTTACATGTAAACTAAGCAAATAATTGCAGTGATGAAAACAAATCTGCATTTGTTTATTTTTAATATCAGAAATATCAAAGTTTCCGACTATAATTAAATGTTTTTTTTTTATTTTTTTTTTAAACCTGCTATTTAATGTCATCTTGCCAGGCTTTAGCCTCTAGCATGGTGTTTTTATACAAGATTCTGTTAACGTAACAACTTCTGGGAAAGACTAAAACATAGGAACACTTTTTAATATTATTACATTTAATATATACAAATTCTCTCATAATTTACTACAAAGAACACATCCATACAAACTACTTGTAACTGAACCGTTAGCTAATTGTTTATCATGGCAATCCAGAAATTATTTTATAATAAAATCAATGTTCATGTAAAAATGCTAAAACATCCACATCCTTGTTACAATATTGTTGCAGTATTTCTGGAATTTTAGCCACAAAAACACAGCAAAGTGATATCTGTACGCAAATGTGAATCATTAGTTGTTCTCGCTAGGCTCACTATTAATTCAATGTAAACTAGGCAACAAGTAAAGATACTCTGTATCTTGATTTAGCATATACTTTACAAGCATCATATTAAATCACCAACAACATAGTCATTTTGTATTTGTGCATACATTTGAATCCTTTGCATGCCAATTTATATGAGCTAAACTCCTCCAGTTTACTTCTGTCTCTCGCTAAATTGTTGGTACTGTAGCAAGATAGCTATGAATAATTGATCATATCAACCCTTAATTTGTTTCTATGACAGTGAACTTTGCAACCTCACAAAAACAAACAATCACGAGTCCAAGTACAATGTGCTTTTTGAACACGTAATCTCACCCGGAAGCTATAAAAATTACAATCTACTGATAATTGCGTGACTTAAGTTTAAGGCGTGGTTCATCGACAGTTTTTTTTTTTTTTTTCTCCTCGATAACACCAACTCACTGTTGATGAATCACCAGGTTTTATTGCTTCCCACCCTTCATTCCTCAGAGGTTGACATTCAGATCATTGCCACCATCCGAGTCCTCTGCTGGATCCTCTATCTTCACTCCCAGTCCGCTGTCCATGTCAGATTCGGTAAAGCCCACTTTTGAGGGTTTAGCGGGTCCCTCATCATCTTCATCCCCACTGTCATCTTCTCTGCTGTCGGGAATGATGACCACCTCCTCTTTGGCGTCTGGGTCAATGTCCTCCTTGAACCAAACAGCCTTGTAGCCTTCCTCCAGGCGACGCTCTTTGGTCAGGATTGGCTTTACCTCCTTCTCTTTATCGGAGCTCTCCTGACTAATATTGTCACCTTCCAGGAGAGTGCTCAGTGTCGCCACACTGGACTTAAAAACAGAGTTATCCGTAGGCCCCTCTTCAGCGTTCATGACATACGGACTTCCAGAGCCTACACTGCCATCATCATTGTCATGCTGGAAAGCTTCATTCGTGTACTGGACGCCCTGCTTCTCACCACCCAAGTCCTGGCCCAGCTGTAGAGACAAAACCATTTTCAGATGTACAGTCTAGTAAAAGATGGCATTGTCCTTTATATCACTGCCCATAAAAGCCAGATTTTCCCTTTCCTTCTTTACAACATAAACACGACAAATCCAAGGCTAGAAAATTTGATTGACACTGAGGTTGGATGACGCCATACCTGTCAACCCGAGGCCATTGGCAATCTTACAAATAGTGACGTATGCCCTTACAAATTGGTGACTAATCTTACAATGTTTTATATAGCGTGCAATATGGAACAAAAATAAAACTCAAATTTTTAAATAATATGAATTTATTGATAATATTGTCACTCATAACCTGGTGCAATCAAAGAACAATCAGTATCTTCAGCTACATCATGATTAGTAAAATTAACAGTGACTTTTGTTATAATTGTATGTAGCACTTGGCAATTTCTATCATGTCATGTTAATTCTGCAAATTCTGAGAAGTGATCTGCAATACTTGCAGGCAAATTGTGTATAGTATACATTAGGGCTGCAGCTATCGAATATTTTAGTAATCGAGTAATCGACTGAAAATTCTATTGATTAATCGAGTAATCAGATAAAACATTTTTTTTAGGTATAGAGCAATTATAAATATACATGAGGGGGAAAAAAGACATTTAATCCAATATTGAACCATTTTCAGTCAATCAATGTCTTTTTTTTTCGACGTACATTGTTGAAAACAGCCAAGAATTGCATCTCAGATGTGACTAGAAAAAAAACAAATCACTGCTTTCTACTCCAAAAACTTCTAGGTCTTATAAAAAAGCAACAACATATTTCATACCTAAAAATGTAATTACGCTCGATAACAGACATCACTTGAAAGCTATGTGTTTTTCCCACGTGTTTCAATATAATTTCCATTTGTGTCAAGCTATTTTTAAGTTCTAGTTAAGTTTTAAGTTAGTCTAAACTTTAAGTACTGATAGGATTTTGAGTTTTTGCAGTGTTCAAAATAAATGTATAATACCTGCTGTATTGGAGCACATTAGGGACCAGTGCTACTTGGTGTTTTCTTCAGCAATGACTACTGAGCCAGAACTGACAGTTAGCTTTATTATGTTTTAATTTTACACCCTCATCACTCTACAGCGCTATGTTTTTACAGATTATATAAAACCTGTATGTAAGACAAGTTAGCCACGCATCAGCAGTGATCATAATCAATAGAAACCTAGCCCTCCGAAGAGCTAACGTTACGTGACCGAGTGACAGTAATGTTGTAATTATTAGCGATGAGAAGTGTACTGCTTAAAGATGGCAGCTGTTCACTAACGCTGCCCAGATGCGGCCGAAACTGTCATTTCGCATCTAGTCCTAAATGCATGTGAAATCTATGAGACGCATTGGACACTACCTGCTACCACACTAGCATCATGCGGTCGTAGTTTTTAGCAAAGACGGCGTAGTTTGTAGCGGCTGTCAGCTGCGTTTAAAAAAAAAAAAAAGATTATTGCTTCTTCCTCCACGGACGTGACGTCAGCGTGTCCTGCATGAAAAGTAGTCCGGCCAAAACGTGATGCTTAGAGCTGGCAAAATTAAACGATTCCTCGAGGTGAATAAAATTACTCAGATCAGTTTTTAAACTCGAGTTACTCGAGTTGCTCGAGTATTCGTTTCAGCTCTAGTATACATAGTAACCTTTGCTATGTATGGAAGTTATGTAATGTTGTGAATCAACTGTTAAAGTTTTAAATATTGCTCCCGTTTTTGCATTAGTTCCCTTCTGTCTGCTTTCGACATGCGAAAGTTTTAAAACTGTTTCATCATTTAAAGATAGATTAAAGTCAAGTTTTTCCCGATTTAGGAGTATTTTAGATAAAAAGTTACTTAGGTTCACTCGAAAGATTCACTACAACAGATCTGTTCTCAGAAGTCTACTGCTTTAAGATGGCGGCTGTTTACAAACGTCGCCGAGTCTGTGTACATTGTATAGGCTGTCGGCTACAGTCAGGAAATATTGGAGCCACCTAGCCTATCATCGCGTTTGCAACCCGCGTCACAACACTCTTCCCTCCTTCCCACTCCCTCTCTTCTCTCTCCGTGTCTCTGACTTTTCTCGCGTCATTTAAGCAACGTAGTAATGCCTAGTTACGGGATAAGTCGTTCACTTGAAACTAATCCATTCCAGTTCGTTCAGTAAGAAGACTCGTTCAAACAAATCGTTCAGTGAATCGTTCGCCCTCCTCATCCCCACACCCCCACCTACAGGTCCCACACAAACCCAAATGAATCATTCGGTTAATGAACGGGAAGTGACATAACTCAGTCTTGCCCCCTGCCTGCACGCTGGCTGCTTATTGGCCACACGTGGAAGCGAGTGACAGACGCTTTGATTCTGTTTACGATCCCTCCCCTGCCTGCAATGAGGCTGTGTTTGATTGGTCGTACGCGATGTCAGACGCTGCCGCTTGCTCAACGCCCTCTTACGTCCAAACTTCCTTAAGAACTAATCAGTGCAGAAGGTGATTAGTTCGGTCTCGTACACCCAAACAATTCATTCAAAAAGAACGAATCATTCACGACCGTTACAACACTAGTAAAGTATAGTAACGCACATTGTCTTGTTGCCGAAACGGTGACAAAATCCGAACGGAGAAGAAAAACAAAATGCACGAAAAATGTACAGATTTTGAACGTATGGCGTACACATTTAAAAATCAGTGCTCACTTGTATAAACTACACCGAAACCGAAAAACTTGTGACACTCACAGAGCTTCGGAAAATGCTGGCTTCGTGGATCTTCTTCCAGTCGGCTTTTCCCCTCTGGAGCCGACAAACAAGCACTCCAATGACCACCACGCAGGCGAAGAGAAGAATGCCTAGAGTTGCCCCTAGCGCCGCCATGTCCTCCGGCCCGAAACCGCCCGGTGGGATAGGCACCTCCTCTGGAAGAAACAAATATGAAATTTGATGTTACATGTCCACTAATTCACTAATAACTGTGACAAATATATACAACTGAATTGAACCTTCAACGATTTGCGAGATTCTGGTCGCACGACATCGATCAAGATGAAGGTTCTGAGTTACCATAATTTTCAGACTATAAGCCGCTACTTTTATCCCTCATTTTGAATCCTGCTGCTTATAGCCTAGTGCACCTCATTTGTTGATTTTTGTTTAATAGGTAACACTTTATTTGACAACGGCATCGTAAGACTGCCATAAGACCGTCATAATTATGACATGACATTATCATGGGCATTAATGAATGCTTATGACAGATGTCATTAAGTGCCATCTGGCAAATTATGTCACTAACTCCATATATATCCAGCTCAGATCTTGCATCCTTTCAAAGGGGAGATAATTTGCCGGATGACACAAAATGACATTTGTCATAAGCATTCATTAATGCTCGTGGCAGTATCATGTCATAATTATGATGGTGTCTTATGGCGCCACTGTCAAACACAGTGTTACTAAATTCTATAACTATCAATGAATGAAACAACTAGATCAGTAACTGAAGGAATAATTAGCAAAGAACACGAATTTTGATTTGTTAGTCACATCTGAATCGCTACAATACATGCTAGGAGGCATGTTGGACGACAACTGTTGACAGCAGAGGTTGACTGTCTCCCCTGAGAGAACAGTGATGGCCAAATTGAAGCTTCTTGAAGCAATGAAGCTCCAATTAGTCCAAAGCTTCATGGTGGTTCATTTGGTCTTATGAGAGTCTTATGATGCCGCTGTCAAAGTGTTACCGGTTGATATCTTTTGGTTTAAACATCTCATAATACGGTGAGGACAGCTGCGGCTTATAGTCCAGTGCGGCTTATCTATGAACAAATGCCGTTTTCGTGTCAAATTTGGTGGGTGACGGCTTATAGTCATGTACACTTATAGTGCAAAAGTTACGGTACTTTGTGTAGGCGTTAATTAAATATAAGAACTTTAGTTTAGAACTAGAAGATGCAATGTTTGGAGAAATTGTGTGGGGATGCTTTGCCTTCTCTGACCTGGGTTACTTCCTGTAGATTTTTAGTCACTTCCTGTAAATTTTGAGGAACTTTCAATTTTCATACTTCCTTTATTAATTATTGTCTGTCATTGACGGTTCTAAACATCCATTCCACTTTTGTTGTTAAGTGGTGGGCAGTGAGTTAACTTGGGAACACCTCCTTGTTAATATTAGGGTACTTAAAATTCACTTAAAATAGATTTTTGGGCTTTTTCAGGTACGTTCATGTTGATAATTGATCATTTTATCCCATTGCAAATGAATGGGGTGATATAAAATAAATATAGGATGAGATACATTTTGAAATGTCAATGTTTTTACCATTGGAAATGACCTGTGTGTTTGTCGCAACTGTAAATTTTGGGAGCGAAATCCAAAGGGTGCCTGCTTCACATGAATTTTTGGAATTCTTGGAACGGCGTCAATTGGTCAAATTGTGTGGGCGGTGCGGCACGCCACAAAAGTGGACAGGGAAAAAATATGAATACGAGATGTAGGGAGCTTTGCAAACATCCCCGCAACTAAATAACCAATTGGAATACTGTTGAACTATTTGAGACCATATTTGGGGAATGCAGAAAGAAGCTTGTGGAGAACATGCAAACACAACACAAGTAAAGAGAGCACAGATCCAAACCTCAAAAATTAATTAAGTGAGGCAGACCTCTTAAGCTCTTCCTCACCATGCTGCCTTGAACCCATCCATCCATTTTCTTTGATTATTGCGATCTAATTATTCTGTTCAGAGTCATGGCTAGCTGATCCACGCCGTCTGCTATGGAAGTCAGGTGAATGAAGCACTAGAAGTCACTCAGGGGGCAAAACTCTCTGGCTCGCCAGATTTCAACAAACAAGACAAAACCCATGACCACCTGTGAAAGGGTCTGCAGTGCTGGTGGGACTGTCGGTAAACTGTGATGTCATCGATGATTCTGTTGCGGCGGAAGTAAAACTTTCGCTGGTTGTGGTGACATCAGTTGAGACACTGCTGTCAGTGGGTGTACTGGGGTTGGTGGTGGACTTCGTTGGTTCAGTGGTTCTGCCATCTGTGGTGGTACCAGGGTCGGTGGTGGTTTGGTCCGTGGTTCTGCCATCAGTGGTTGGGAGGCTGGTCACAATGGTGGTGCTCAAAGGCAAAGCGGTGGTGGTGAGACCTGAGAGGAGAGCAGATGTGAAGCTAAGGGGAGAGGACCTTTGTCTCAGAATCACTAGTTTGTCTTGATCCTTTCTGGAAGGGCTGCTACTGACTGATGATCAAATGGGTAGTACCCTGCCTTTTTTCCATGAGTCTCCTAAATCCAAGTAAAACTATTCTACTGTGATGTACTCTGCTATCTTTGTGTCCTCCACTACCATGTTGTCAAACTCATTTTAGTTCACGGGCCATATTAATTGCAAGTAGGTCTCATGTTGGCTGGATTAGTTTATTTTTGGCCAAATAAATTAACTCACTGGCTACCATTGACGGCGTTAGATGTCCATTGGATGTCTAACGCCGTCAACGGCACTGAAAGATGTGCATCCACAGCCAATCCTCCCAGTTTAAACGAATTGGACACCTATCGTTGTCAATGACAGGCAATGAAATAATTTTGCATCACTTCCTCATAATTTTAGGGTACTTACGTGTCAGTTCCTGTCTATTTTTTTTTTGTTTATCATTTCCTATTGATTTTTGGAACATTTCCGGGGCGTTTCCTGTTCATTGGTCACTTCTTGTTGATTTTGGGGCATTTCCAGGCTGCTTCCTGTTGATTTTGTTCCACTTCCTTTTGGTTTTGGGGCATTTTTGAAAGACTTCCTTGATAACTCATTGGCTGCCAATGACAGCGCCATTTTGACTTTGAGGGGGCACATGAACGAATGTGGCAGTGGACATGAAACAGCAGTGCAGTAATGCATGCACTTGATAACACAAATCAACAAATTTCTCATGTCAAAATAAAAGCATGTAATTCTCTATGTACAATATAAATGGGCTACAAGGTGCCTGTCAGGCAGAACAACCATGCGGGGTGGATTCGGACCTCCTTGCGGGCCACTTATGGCCCGCGGGCTGTACTCGTTCTACTTTCAGGTTACCACTCTCCAGTGGACTTTGATAACCCCATTCCATATCTTCCTCTATACAGCTTCATTAATTCTAAAAAGAATTTTACCAACATTCTTTTTCATTCTACCTGATTTAATCCAAACTAGCCGTGTCCTTTCTTTTGCCCTCTTTTAATTTTTATCTTTTCTGTGTTGCCCATCTAAAGAGATCATTCCTGATTCTTTTCCTCCTCGTCATTCCAAGTAAATCTAGGCATTTTCAACTCTGCCACATCCAGCTTTGTCTCTTCATTGCTATCATCTCCAAAGTATACAACATCGCTGCTCTCAATACCATCCTATCTTTTCGCTTTGCTGGTGTCCTTCCTTCACCCTATCACTCCACCCTGCACTCCACCCCGCGATTATTTTTCTTATATTATCTGCAAAGATCATAGTCCGCAGAGACTCTGGCGGAACCTTCTCTGTTAATCTGTCTATCAATTTTGCATGGTGCCCAGAGCCAGTCTTGATCAAGTACTGTAAAGCAGGGGTCCCCAAACTTTTTCCTGTGAGGGCCACATAACTTTTCCCTTCTCTGACGAGGGGCCGGGGTCAGTTTGTAACAGAGAAAGTGTGACGATTGCAGGAGTGCCTAAATGTAAAAATGTATTGTTTTTTTTTTTTTTTTTTTTTTAAAGCCACAATCAAATAACCCTTTTTGGATTCTTCATGGAACAAAAGTAAGTAAAATAATAATTATATTATATTATATTATATTATATTATATTATATTATATTATATTATATTATATTATATTATAATAATAAATAATAATAATAAATAATAATAACAACACTATTAATTAAATAGATAATAACCAAATAACTAGAGCTGGGAATCTTTGGGCACCTAACGATTCGATTACGATTATGATTCAGAGGCTCCGATTCGATTATAAAACGATTATTGATGCAACCCCCTCCTCCTTTTTTTTTTAAAAGTGTTTTATACATTAGTTCCAAAATTGTTCAAAAATACTCTCAGGCTAAACCAAACTACTATTTCAGTATCAAGTTAACATATAACAGTAAACAAATATACAAAAATAACAGTAAATAAAAAACTCCAGTCCCCATTCTGTATCAGCAGCTTTAAACTACATTCAATTAATTTAATGTTGTGAATCAACCGTTAAAGTTGTTAAAATTGCTCCCGTTATTCCATAATTCCCATTTTGTCTACTTTCGACATGTGAAAGTTTTAAAACAACTTTAAAGATAGATTCAAGTCAATATTTTACCGATTTAGGAGTATTTTAGATAAAAAAAATTAGGTTCGCTTGGATGGTTCGCTACAACAGCCTTGCAGGGAAGTCTACTGCTTTAAGATGGCGGCCGTTTACTAACGCCCGCTTCTAGCTTTCTGTAGATATACTGCTTACGCTACCGAATCTATAATGCATCTAGTCCTATATAAATATGATATCTACTGTAACATTATTTGTAGCAGCTGTCAGCAGCAGTCAGGTATGTTGTTGTTGTTGTTGTTTTTTTTTTTTATCTCGTGGCATGGGTTGAGCTAGAGCCGTGAGTTGAGCATTGACATTACCCGAGGGGCCGGGTAATGACAAGCATGATGTTTAGCTACTCTTGCTCCGTTCCTCATTGCGTCCCGAAGACCACGCGGCGCGCTGAGTGTGTTTTACTTCCGCTTTACTTGACATATTTCAATAATCGGAATTTGGATGTTTGTGAATCGTTCTCGAATCTTCCACGGCCGAATCATGAATAATCTAAGAATCGGAAATTTTGCACACCTCTACAAATAACCCTCTCTGGGTTCTTTACAGAAAAAAGCCAGGAAATAAATAACACTATTGAGAAAAAAAAAAAAATCAAAATGGTCTCTGGTATTGTTCAGGGGGCCGGACCAAATGTAGAGGCGGGCCGTATCCAGCCCGCGGGCCGTAGTTTGGGGACCCCTGCTGTAAAGGAAAAACTTATTACTCTTCAGTGGTTTGGGTTTACAATCATGACTTGGCAAAAACACCCTCTGTCGTCTGAGTGCAGCAGCTTTTTCAGACACTGTTTGATGCCTCAAATACCCAATGTTGCCCAACGTCAGCTCACCTGCTACCCTGAACTGGATTAATGCCAGGAAGTGGATGGATGGCTAGACAAGGCAAGGTAGGACAAGTTAATTTGTATAGGCAAATCCATCTAGGGGTGTGACAAAATATTGAAATGGTGATATATCGTGATACTTTGTATCCCAAAAGGTTATCGATATGCTCCTGCCAAAAATCGAGATATCGTTTTTAAAAAGTGTCAATGTTTAAAAAAAAAAAATTTTTTTTAAAGGAACCAACAAGTTGCTACGAAAATGTTCCACCATAATAGTGTCTCAGGTAACTCTAAGGCTGCCATTGACGGTGCTCAACGCCCAATCCATTTAGACTGGGAACGTTCGTTCATTCGAAATAGGGCTGCAGCTATCGATTATTCTAGTAGTCCATTAATCGATGAACTATTTAGTTCGAATAATCGAGCAATCACATAAGGAACACAAAAAATTAAAATACCTGAGCTGAGCATCACACGGTATATAAAAAAAAAAAAAAAAGAGGACCTACCAGTATGTACAACAAAAGAACAATTGGCTAACTTACATAGCAAAAGTCCGCTAGCTTAAATGCTATAAAATGCTAACGCTTTTTTACAATGCTCTTAACAAATGGCTTACACACATATTCCCACAAAAAATGGCTAAATATATCTTTAAACTAAATTAGGAATGCATTCAAAAAAATCATTAGCTCAAACAAACGCTTATGTTGGCCTTAACGGGGAGCAGATGGATTCAGCCATGCGAAATGAGGTGGACTAGAGGGCTGTGTATCCACCCAAATCAATAATTGCAAACCAATCCATTACAACGCCACTTTTATTAAACGAATACTTGAAGCAGCAAAATTTAATTTGAATCTTTTTTTCTAATCGAATACTCGAGTTAATCGATTAATCGTTACAGCACTAATTCGAAACCAGAGCATTCGCAGTCATTCTGTCCGATTTTCAGGGCATTTACAGGTCAATTGCTGTTCATTTATTTACAGGTCATTTCCTGTTGAGTTTGAGTCACTGCCAATTCATTTGGGTGATTCCCAGGTCACTTCCTGTTCTGTAACTCAAAATAAACAGTGACCCATAAAATACCCCAAAATCAACAGGAGGTGACTGAAAATCAACAGGCAAATGACCTTAAATGGCCCAAAATTACCTCATTGCCCGGCACTGGCTGCCACTGACGGCCATAGACGTTCAATCCGTTTGAAGTGGGAGGGAGGGCAGCGAATGAACGAATGTTCATGGGAATGTTCAATGTTCAGGGGAACCCTGATTTTAGGGATAAGAGGTTTGACATATGTATTATTCCCCATCAATCAAAGCCAGAATTTTTGGGCTGCACTGGAAAACAGACTGTGAACTCAAAAGTTTTCGACTGAGAGGCAATTCACAGTTTGTGATGTGGATCAAGATCTGTTGTTTCTTTTTTGATGACATATAAGAGGGGCCAAGAAGAAGGGCTATAGTCACAGTTTTTACAGAAACGTCAAGAGATTAATGTCCAATGCAAGATGGATTTGCATGAAGTTCCAGATACAGCTAACAAGTCGTCCTTAAGTAGTGATTACAAGGTATCGTAATTTTCAGACTATAAGCCACTACTTTTTTCCTTCATTTTGAATCCTGCGGTTTATAGTCCAGTGCGGCTTATTTGTTGATTTAGTTGGGTTAATAGCTAACACTTTATTTGATAGGGGTGTCATAAGACTGTCATAAAACCGTCATAATTATGACACTATCATAGGCATTACTGAATGCTTACGACAGATGTCATTCAGTGTGATCTGGCAAATTTTTACTACTATTACTTAATATGACTCCATTTATGTCCAGCTTGGATCTTTTACATCCATTCAAAAGTGAGATAATTTGCCGGATAACACAAAATGACATCTGTTATAAGCATTCTATAGTGCTCATGACAGTGCCGTGTCATAATTATGATTGGCTAATGACAGTCTTATGGCGCCACTGTCAAGTAAAGTGTTAACAAGTGCCATAACTAGCAATTAATTAAACAATTGGAACAGTAGTTCAACTAATTTGCACAGAACATGAATTTTGATTGTTATTTACATCTGTAGTGATGCAATTCATGCTAGAAGGCATGTTGGACAACAACAGTGTTGACAGTAGGTGGCAGCAGCGGTTGACTGTCTCCCCCAAAGGAGCAGTGATGGCCAAATGAACCTTCTTGAAGCAATGTAGCTTTGCAGCCAATTGATTCAAAGCTTCATGATGGTTCATTTGTTCATATAACAGGAACTTATAATACAGTGAGGACAGCTGTGGCTTATTTATGAACAAATGCCGTTTTAGTGTCAAATTTGGTGGGTGGCAGCTTATCTTTAGGTGCGCCTTATAGTGCGAAAATTACGGTACTTCATTATGTGACCTCTGGATTCTGCCAACTGTTAGGTTACTACATTTGTGCACTACTGATAGGCAGGGGTAAAAATGGCCGGGAACGGTCAGGAACGCAGTTCCGGTATAAGATTCTGGGCCGGAACGCTGTTCCTCTATACGGTGCTTTGATTCCGAAAATATATATTCGAGTCCGAGTCTGACGATAACGAGTCACGTCAATGTGCGAATGCAAGCAAAACGCCTGGGCTCATTTATCCACTTAATTGGCTTACATACTGACATGTGATCACCAGAGATAGTTAGTTCTGATTGGTTCAAAAGGGCATGTTTTCTGAAACAGCTAAAAAAAATAAAATAACAAATAAAATAAAAACGGCAATGCAACAGAAAATGGATCAAATCTTTAAGAGCAAGCAAAGAGTTAAGGTGGCTTATTTATCATATTTTCAGATTTCAGATTATTTTAGCTGTCAATGTGCACTTTGGACTTATATTTGTTCATTTATGTTAGGCTACTTATTCATTTCCTTATGATTTAAAAAAGTCCATGTTTGCGCGATCTTCAAAATATATTCCATTTCACTATGCATAAAATGTCATTTGTACTTATTTTTCTGACTGTATGTTACTTATATATTTTTTATTAAAAAACAACAAAAATGTTTACATTATCTTCAATTTTAATATACAGTACATCCTGTGTTCTTAAGTAGTTAAAATTGTGATTTGGCATTTAGTATGTGAGGAAATGAGGGAAAATAAAAATTAGGAGATTGAGGTTGGGGTTATAGCTGTTTTTGTTAACTTTTATTTTGCGAATAATTGAAAAAATACAATTTTGAATGAAAATCAGTTTTTATATGTGTTATAGAAATAACTGACCAAAACAGTTTTCTTTGCATTTCAGTAGTTTTGACCCCCAGCCCAAAAAATAAAAATAAAAAAATCAAATTTCTGGTTCCGTGGCGACCTTCCCGTCAGCGAGTTCCGGCAAGAAATTCTAACCACTTTCACCCCTGCTGATAGGTTACCGCATTTGTGCACACAACAACTTTTTAAAATATTATATCAAATAACTGACATTTGAATACGGTGGTTTTCAACGGGAGAATAAAAAATACATGCCAAATCACTGAGTTCAACTCTAAATCGGGTGTCATGGATACCAAGTCAAGTTTGGTCACTCCTACATTTTAGCCAATGAAGGCCCAAATTGTAAAACTGGATAGTTAAATCTGACTCAAGCCATGTCATGTGACTCCCACCACTGTTGCTTTCTTATTTCGTGTTACTCCATGTAAGGTTTTTGTCCTACCAGTTTTCACCTCCACAGAGAGCGTTGCCACTGCCTTCTCGCGATTGGACGTGTCCACTGCTTCCACCTGCAGAGTGAGGTCGTGAGTTTAGCCAAATGACTGGTTGAATCGCTGTCTAACTTGGCTCTAGTTGGAAAACTCACTTGCAAAGATAACGTGTCCTCCGGGAGGTCCTTGGTCATGAACAGGTAACCCTGAATGATAGAGAAGTCATCGCTTCCGATGATTCGATAGACAATGTGAGGGTTTTTACCCTGTTGGGACAAGAAATTAAGTTTGTGTTATTAACAGATGTGGCAAACCTAATGTACAAGGGAGTAAAAAGCAAAAGGTTTAAGTAAAAAAAAATGTGTGTGGAGGGATATTTACACATATGATATACGGATATACAGTCCCTGACAAAAGTATTGTCGCGTATCCATTTTGTATAAACAGTTGCTAATAACCTGACTTTCAATTATTCAATTGGTTTCAGAAATGGCTCATATGAAAGGTAAGACCCTCCCAAATGATGTTGAATGTACAAAAATATATTTGTTTCACTGAAAAAAGATTTATCATTTAATGAAGACATAAAGATCAAATTTTGGCAAGACAAAAGTTTTGTCGCCTACAGACAGTAGTGTGAAAATTGAACAAAAAAATGTACTTCAAATAGAAAAATATGTTAGATAACATAAGCGAATTAAGTAGTGGTGCTGTGAGATCCAAATTTAATATTCTCTTTGACTTCTATGGGCTTCGGCAAGGATTCATACAATTTATCGATGAAGTCATCAGGAACATCAAAGAAAGCAGTCTTGCATGCCTCCCAGAGTTCATCAACATTCTTGGGTTTCGTCTTCCATGCTTCCTCTTTCATCCTACCCCAGACATGCTCAATGATGTTCATGTCTGGTGACTGGACTGGCCAGTCCTGGATGATCTTGATCTTTGTCTTGAGGAACTTTGAGGTAGAGACTGAAGTATGCGATGGAGCACCATCCTGCTGCAGAATTTGTCCCTTTTTATGGTTAGGAATGTAAGCGGCAGCTAAGATTTGTTGATATTTCAGACTATTTATCTTTCAGGGTGCAGACAATTAAAAAACTGTGTGGCATTTGCCAAGGCCCACAGCCTGTCAAAAGGATGGAGGCTGGAAAAGTGGCAAAAGGTGGATTTTTCAGATGAATCTTCCATTGAATTACACCACAGTGGCCACACATATTGCAGGGGACCTACTGGAGCCCGCATGGATCCGAGATTCACTCAGAAAACAGTGAAGTTTGGTGGTTACATTATTACCAAAATCATGGTCTGGGGTTACATCCAGTATGGGGGTGTGCGAGAGATCTGCAGGGTGGCAGGCAACACAAATAGTGTGAAATATCGACAAATCTTAGCTGCCTCTTACATTCCTAACCATAAAAAGGGACAAATTCTGCAGCAGGATGTTGCTCCATCGCATACTTCAGTCTCTACCTCAAAGTTCCTCAAGGCAAAGAAGAGCAAGATCCTCCAGGACTGGCCAGCCCAGTCACCAGTCATGAACATCATTGAGCACATCTGGGGTAGGATGAAAGACGAAGCATGGAAGACGAAACCCAAGAATGTTGATGAACTCTGGGCGGCATGCAAGACTGGTTTCTTTGATGTTCCTGATGACTTCGTCAATAAATTGTATGAATGCTTGCCGAAGCCCATGGAAGTCATACAAAATATTAAATTTGGATCTCACAGCACTACTACTTAATTCACTTATGTAACATATTTTTGTATTTGAAGTACATTTTTTGTCCAACTTTCACACTACTTTCTGTAGGCGACAAAATTTTTGTCTTGCCAAAATTTGACCTTTATGTCTTCATTAAATGATAAATCTTTTTACAGTGAAATATATTTTTGTACATTCAACATCATTTGGGAGGGTCTTAGCTTTCATATGAGCCATTTCTGAAACCAATTGAATAATTTAAAGTCAGGTTATTAGCAATTGTTTCTACAAAATGGATAAGCGGCAAGACTTTTTTTTTAGGGACTGTACAGTATATATGTGTAAAGTTCAGCTACCTGAGAAATCTTAAGTACAGTAACAACTAAAAGTAAATGGGATATTTGGATCATCTTATGCAGCCTTAAAAAGTGATTAGGATTTAAAAGATGTGGGAGCATGGTACAATAATCAGAACTGTTTTACCTCCATGCTGGCGTAATCCTCATCCAAGGCAACAATCTGAAGTGGCTCATCATTGTTGTTTGGGTCTGTTGCCATTGCACCCACTGACGAAACCACACCCTGATAACTTTCCCTCTCAAATTTTGGTTTGTGGAGCGTCTTTACTTGAACACTAACCGTGAGCGTTGTGGTGGTAAACTGAGAACTTGTCGGTGTCTGGGCAGCCTACAAGACGAAAGACATCAATTTCTTAGAAGCAAATCCTGAATAATTTACAATGTTGATATTGTGATAAGATTATTCGATTGACTGAATGTTTAGTTCAAAGCACATAGTAAATGAAACCGGAATAAAATACCGGCCCTCAGCTTCGATTCACTCGAGTAGGCTAATGGTCCTGCAGACCAGAAAGAGTAAACGCTTGACCATTTTTGTTATACTTTATTTTTAGGTGTGTTGCTGCTACGTGTGTGTTAAAGTATCAGTTAACTCTCATTCACATTGTCTCGCTCATGACAAAGAACTAACGTGTGCAGTGCAGTGTAGTGATTTTTTTCCTCCCTTCCAATTAAAGTTTTGTGTAATTTCAATTACAATTTATTGACATACACATCCGTAGTCACAAAGTGTACATCATCTTATAATGCTGAGGCATTAGTGTGAGTTGGGAGAAGAGCAGAAAGGGTGACTCCTAATACATTATAGCATACTCATACAATAACATACTGACAATAACATTAAACACTAAATACACACACACACAAAGTAGTTCCCTAGAACAGGAGAACTTATAATCTAGATATGTTGGAATCAGTGTTGTTTTCGTCAACGATGACTATAGAAAATATTTCGTCGACGAACAATTTTTTTCATGACAATGATGAGACGATAACAAGCTAAAAACTTCTCTTGGGAGACTAAAACATAACGAAACAAATGCAAGTATTCCTCTGACGAGACGACAACGAGACAAAAATGCGCCATAGTTTCCGTCACATGTTCACAATGTGTGATGTTTTATGTGAAGTTAGCCTGCATCGTAGCAATGTCTGATTGTGTGACATGTGACGTGCTGCACCCCTCCACCTGCAACTCACCAGTGTCCCCTCCAGGCTTGCTTGTTTTGCAACACACAGTAACATTTGTTTTCTTATCTTGGCAAGAGAGAATATGCAATTTTGTCTTAGCCTTTAAAGGTCTGTGCCGAGTGATCATCACACATTAAATGTAACTCTTAGCGTTAGCATTGCATTAGCATCAGGCTAGTGAAAGTAATGTACTGTTTGGAGTTCATTATCACTAGGAAGTTGGTGTTGTCCTTGTGGACGCTACAATATGTGCTAGCCTCTCAATGTTCATTCAAAATTGTTGAAAACCTATATTTTTGGACTAATACTTTTTGGACGAAAAAATTTTGAGTCAACGGTGAGACTAGACAAAATTAGTCTGAGTTTTCGTCAACAAAAACAAGACGAAGACAAACACTTTTTAAAATGACTAAATATGACTAAGGCTAATAAGTATTTTTGTGAAAGCACTTAGACTATGACTAAAAGTAAAAGAGCTGCCAAAAACAACACTGGTTGGAATATTTATATCAACCGATCAGAATGCTTTCTAACATTGTTTTATATAACACTGATATAAAAAGCGAGAATTTACACCAAAATGTTACCCTAATTTTCCGAAGTCATATATCATGTGGCCAGACTGAGTCACTATACTAACCCTATTTAAGGAATACTTTAAATTTATGTTTTGAAAAGTAGGTGTTTTTTTTTTAATTTAGTTAAAAGTACAGTATTTATAGACAAGTTTCCAAGGCTTTACTTCCGCATTTCTGCTCGCGACTTCCGTTTTACACTTTCTCCATCCAAAACAACTGTGGAGCTGGACTATCATTACTCATCAAAATCCCTCAAAAAAAACCAATTTGGAAATACTGCCTCCATCTGCCATCATCACAACATGGGAGAACAACATGTTCATGAAGGCAGACGTGGAACTGAGCTCGTGCCACCACAAAGACCGGGTGTTTTTGTAGCCACGTTGCCGCTGTGTTATGGAAGGAATGTTCTTCCTGTCCCTGCATTTTCATCTGTCCGGTGCTCAAAAAATACTAAGGTTAAAATCTTGTGCATGAAACGACTCGTTGCCTTTGATATTGTTATTAAGATGATGATTGTAATTATGATGATCTTTAATAGTATTTACTACAACTACCCGGGGGCGGCCGAGAGGCTGGGACAGATGGTGGCTCGCCTCTCGGCGGACAGTCAGCTCGATCCCGAGATCCAACTACAAGCGTTTTAACTGCAGCAACTTTAAGATACGCTATTGGAGTGGAATTACCGAGGACAGCGGGAGTAAGCCCGTCTGTAGGCCGCCGAGTGTCTGCGTAATGTCGGGTCAAAGTTTGGCGAGGATCTCAAGCCAGAGCCCTGCTGTCTGATATCACATTCTTGTATGCTATGTATTCTAATAATTGTATAAGTTGTGATTTATTGACCTGTTTTGCAAATGCACCAATCGTTTTAAACAAAACAAGAAATGGAATCATGTTGTCCAAATGTTTTATTGCGGTCAATAACTGCAAAAAAAATTAAAAAAAGACATACTATTTTTGTTTATATGCACATACCTTGTAGTATTTCCTTGGAACAACAAAATCCGTGTCAGCGCTTCTGCATTCGGCAAATGTAATTGTAACTGTTGTTATAATTTTGTCCACGAATGATCAACCAAGTGATAAGAACAATCATACAATCACATCTACGTCATGCTGAATCCATTTTGGGAGATTCCGTGGGTTTCTCTGGCTTGAATTTGCAATTTTAACTTTGTCAACACACTGCTTACTTCAACCGCAATTCATGTTGTTCTTCCTAAACCGGAAGTTCGGAGCAGACATTTTCCAAGATGGCGCCGCCCATATTTCCTTCAGGAAACTTGTCTATAAAGCATTTTTTAGAGGTGGAGAAACTAAGTTTAAATGATTTTTATCACCTCTGGCTCTTTTCTGTTTTTGGTTTTGTTAATCATGACCGTTTGTTTAGCAGTCTTGCATAAACCCAAGATTGCAATTAGAATGACTTGCAAAAAAGCTTGTTATGTGTGCGTGTGGTCTTCACCAGAACTGTCAGACTGATGTTTCCTAACACGTCGACTGCCCTCTTAATGCTGATGTCGCCTGTGTTTGCGTTGATTTCGAACAGGCCCTCTTCAGTTTCTGGAACAGACAACAGTGAGTCGACCTGATAGGTCCATGGGGGATAGGAAAGCACTGGCGATTTAGAATGGATGCATTTACCGCCCAGGAAGCTGTAGACTATAGCCTCATTTATCCCAACGTCGCCATCGATAGCGTAAAGCGGACCCGGATTCAGCGTTAGAGGCTCGGCCTAGTATAAGGTATGAAATCAAATTAGTTGAGAACGTGCTGTTTAGTTCAGAACTTCCAGTAAACAAGTAAAAAAAAAAAAAAAAAACTTTTAAGCAAGCTCAAAGTTACGGTGACAAACATCAAGCAAGTTGTAACTTTGGTTACCTTTAGAAATGTAATGTGCCTGAGGGTTATTCACCTGCATTTCATTCAGGTACACCTGGCTGGTGTATCCGTTGCTCTGGCATATGACCGCGCCAGCTACTTCGTATCTATCGCAAGGCTGGAACCAGGGCGGTCTGTTGTCCACATCGACTACTCTCGCTTCAATGGTAGTTGTAGCGGTGAATGAGACATCGCCGGCAGATCCTGACAACGGCGTGTCCTTTTAGGAACAAATAAAATACAATCTGGCTGAGGACTTTAGTCAGAAGGAGGTACTCTGGTTGTTTAACTACTACAGTTAGCCCAAGCTTCATGTGTCCATTGACACCGCAATCCTCGAGATAGCCTAGAGAGCAGTTCCAGCTTAATTGGTGCTGGGCAGCACAGAGTTACTAAGCAAATACTGTATATTTTATTGGTCATCAGAGTCAAAACACTCATTTTAGAAATCTGATGCATCCAGTGATGGATAGCAAGGGCTTCTCTGCTGCACACACTACACACAATCAGAAGCACAGGTTTACGTTGAAAACTTAAATCCTATTTCTTTTCCCCATGAAATTGTATTTATACCAATTAGCCTCAATAAAGAAGGCCTTACTCATAGGCGGAGCTTGACTTTTGGGGCAGGGGGGCACAACATGTTGATGACCCCAAAACGCAGTGTCAACAATAAAAATTAGCCTACAATGATATTTATAATAATTAGGGCTGTCAAAATTATCGCGTTAACGGGCGGTAACTAATTTTTTAAATTAATCACGTTAAAATATTTCACCCTAACCCTAACCCTATCGCACATGCCCCACTCAAACAGATTAAAATGACAGCACAATGTGATGTCCATTTGTTACTTGTGTTTTTTGGTGTTTTGTCGCCCTCTACTGGTGCTTGGGTACGACTGATTTTATGGGTTTCAGCACCATGAGCATTGTGTAATTATTGACATCAACAACAGCAAGCTACTAGTTTATTTTTTGTTTGAAAATTGTACAAATTTTATTAAAACATAACATTAAGAGGGGTTTTAATATAAAATTTCAATAACTTGTACTAACATTTATCTTTTAAGAACTACAAGTATCCATGGATCGCTTTAACAGAATGTTAATAATTTTAATTCCATCTTGTTGATTTATTGTTATAATAAACAAATACAGTACTTATGTACAGTATGTTGAATGTATATATCCGTCTTGTGTCTTATCTTTCAATTCCAACAATAATATACAGAAAAATATGGCATATTTTATAGATGGTTTGAATTGTGATTAATTATGATTAATTATTTTTTAAGCTGTGATGAACCCGATTAAAAATTTTAATCATTTGACAGCCCTAATAATAATACATTGACAATGAACGTTTTTTGTTTCCCATCATTCTTGAGGGGAATTCTAAATCAGGCTGCTTAGGCAATAATTTTCGCCAAGATCGTCATCCATTAAATATGGTACGCCCGCCGGTGTCGTGCCAATGTAGTTAACCCAGTCAAAAATTATATCCCATGGGCGCAGCCATATGGAGGTAGATTTATCTTTTTTATTCAATCAAAAAAACGTTCAATTAAAAAAAAAAAAAAGTTTCTTCAATCAAAATATATATTTTCAAACAAAAAAGTCAACAAAAAAAAGTGTTTTAATGCAAAAATAAATTTGAAACTCAAAAAACTAAAAAAAAAAAATGCATGTGCAAGTTATTTTTCTTTGATTGATTTTTTTTTTTTTGTCTGATTGAAGTAATGTTGATTTGTGTTTGGGCAACATTTTGGCAAGGACAATTTTGTCTTTAGTTTTCAATCTAAAAATAAGCTGCTTAAAAAAACAAACATATATTTTCAAAAAGAAAAATCACTTCAATCAAAAAAAGAAAAAATTCAATCATTGAAAAAGTTTTTGAATGTGACAAAATATTTGAGATTGAATAATTTGCATTTGAAGACTCTTCATCGAAAGTTTTCTTTGATTGAAACAATTCGTGTTTGGGCCATATTATGGGTAGGAAATTTGTGTAAAAATCATTCAATCCCCCAAAAAAGGTGCTTCAATCAAAAAAAAAAAAAAAAAAAGATTTTCAATCAAAGAAAAAAATCATTAGAAAAATAAAATTGCCCTCTCCTATTTTTTTTTTTAATTACCGTATATGCAAAGCAAATGACCGTCTAAAGTGCTAGTCACATGATCTGTTTGAAATGAAATTTTGACCCATTGTAAAAATATTTTTTTTGTTCATTTCATTCATTTTTGTTGCAGCTTTATTGCTTTACAACTTTTATATATATAGGAAAGTCAATTAAATGCAATGACACTTTACAGCCACCAGGCGGGGCCTGACCCCCCCCCCCCCCCCCCCCCCCCCTTTCCGCTTCTGGCCTTACTGTCCTCGACCCCAACTATTGTTCAGTCACCAGTAGGGTTACCAACAGTCCTGGATTGCAGGCGACATCCTGAAATTTAGGAAGTTCTGTTTGGCACCGACGGCAGCAGCACCAGTCAGAACTTCCTAAATTTTGTTGGCAATGCTAGTCACCAGTGTTGTCACTGTACTATGCAGGAGTTGTAGTGGTCCCAGAGATTTAGTTCGTGAGCAGTGGCAATGAATGTCCTGCAACCAATTCCAAATCCAAATATCTGCAAATTTTCTTCAAAAGCATTAAAAATGTTTTTAAAGTGGGACAGATAACACACAGTGACACAGAAATGGTTTCAAACAAATATCCTGAGAGTAATAGTATTTTGAAGTGATGAAAATAGTGAAATGTCCTTACTTGAGCGCGCAAGACCAGCTGAACACTTTGGACTTTGTCATAGTCCAGAATGTTCTGAATGACCAGTTCTGGGTTTTCATCCGACTCCAGTCTCAAGTAATTCTGAAAACAACAATAGGTTTAGATGAAGTACCAAGCTAATCGACTAAAGGCTAAAAGAACGCACCGATTCTGATGTCAGCGTGTAGTAGAGGGTAGTGTCCGCATCCCGGTCCGTAGCGGGAAACGCACCAATAACCGTCCCCACTTTTAACAGCTGAGATGCCAAATGATGCGTCAGTCAGCGTTAGTTGGCAGACATAAAGATTTCTGGAAAGAACTTACTTCGTTGATGTCGATGTGGTAAGTGCTCTTTTCAAAGACTGGAGCGTTGTCATTCACATTCAGGACAAATACTAAGATGATGCGGATTAGCTAAAAACAAAAAGTTAATGAATTTATATAAACAACATTTTAAAAACCTGTCTTCAACCTCACATGATACCTGGAAAATATACATTTTATATACAGTAAAGTGGAACGTAGAAGCCAACATACACAGTATAAAAAGATATGCTTTTCTTCTCACTTTCAAGGAATACTAAATTTGCTGTTTTGGGTCATTGACTATTACGAAACTATTTTTATTTGCTAAATGCTATTCAAAAAAGGGGAGTGGGGGTTTACCCAACAAATTTCCTTGACTGAAAGTCTCAAGTTCATATAAAGTGGTATGAAGGAATTTCTCACATTTCTGCATAAAATCACCATCAAATGTGATCTAAGCTTTCTCAAAATCTCACAGATGTAAAAACAATGTCTGCTTTAACTAAAACCACCCAAACATTTAGAGGTTTTCATATTTTAATGAAGATAGCATGCAAAGAATGACAAAAGGGGTAAAAATAAGTACGTGAACCCTCTGCCTAAGGAGACTTAAAGAGAATTGGAACCAATTTTTACCCAACAATTTAAGTCAGGTGTGTGCCCAATCACAGATGAGTGGTTCAAAGCTGCCCTGCCCACTGTAAAACACACACCTGGTAAGAATTGTCTTAATGAGAAGCATTGTCTGATATGCATCATGGCTCGGTCAAAAGAGCCCGTCTGAAGACCTGCGATCAAGGATTGTTGATTTGAATAAAGCTGTGAAAGGATACAGAACCATCGCTAAAAGTCTGGATGTTCATCAGTCGACAGTCAGAGAAGTTGTCTACAAATGGAGAGAGTTTGGCACTGCTGCTTCTTTCCCAAGGAGTGGCTGTCCACCAAAGATGACGCCAAAAGTTCAGCGCAGAATACTCAGAGAGGTAAAAAAGAACCCTTGAGTGTCTGCTAAAGACTTACAGATATCACTGGCACAGTCCAATATCTTCTGTGCACACATCAACTATATGTAAAACTATGGCCAAGAATGGTGTTCATAGGAAGAATCCACGTAATAGGCAAATACAGTCTAAACACAAACATGGTTGCTCGTTTAATGTTCGCAAAAAGGCACTTGGACACTCCACATTTGGATGTTTGGTAAAATATTTTGTGGACTGATTAAACCAAATTTGAATTGTTTGGGAGTAACACACAACATCATGTGTGGAGGAAAAATGGAACAGCTCACCAACATCAACACCTCATCCACACCGCGAAGCATGGTGGAGGGAGCATCATGATTCCGAGCTGTTTTGCAGCCTCAGGGTCTGGACAACTTGCAGTCATTAATGGAAGAATGAATTCAAAACTTTATCAGGATGTTTTGCAGGAAAACCTGAGGCTGTCTGTCAGACAGTTGAAGCTAAAAAGAGGATGGATGCTTCAACAAGACAATGATCCAAAACGCAGAGGTAAAACAACTTCAGAATGGTTTCAGAAGAACAAAATATTGTACACGAAGTGGAATGGGCAAGTAAAAGTCCAGACTTCAACCCCGTTGAGATGCTGTGGCATGATCTAATGACAGCGATTCATGCCAGACATTCCAGGAATCTGACTAAACTACAGACAGCAGTTTTGTAAAGAAGAATGGGCCAAGATTAGTCCTGATCGATGTGCTAGACTGATCTGCTGCGACAGGAAGCGTCTGGTTGAAGTTATTGCAGCCATGGGGGGGGCACAAAATATTAAATGTGATAGTTCACTTATTATTTCCCCTTTTGTCATTATTTGCTTACTACCCTCATTAAAATAGGAAAACCTATAAATGTTTGGGTGGTTTTAGTTACAGCAGACACTGTTTTTTCATCTGTGTGATTTTGACAAAGATCAGATCACATTTGATGGTGATTTCATGAAGAAATGTGAGAAATTCCGAAAGGTTCAGATACTTTTTCATACCACTGTAGTAAATTAAAATTACTAAGTCTTTAAACAATTTGGAAACCCCAAAGGATGATTTCCTGTCTTTGGAAGCTTCTGACTTGTTCAGTAATGACATTTCAGTTTAATACAAACAAACCAGGGGATGTTTTATGCTTATAAATTGGCTCAGGAATAGCTAAATCAATGTTTTGGAATATCCATAACAAGCACCAGGTGGTATTGCACAAAACCTGTATAAGGGATTAAGTCCGCAAATATTGGTCATCCCGGATGATCTAAACCTCAAATTGGTTGCACAAAAACAACGTGTTTCCATACATGCCTGATTCTGGACAAGTAATCATATTGACTCAGCCCCAGCAGGTACAGCGGGTTTAACACCGCGGATAAATTTACTGCAATCCTGTGCCTCTATTGTCAGCCATCTTCTTCTCCTCCTCCGTTTTATACTTCTGCTAATCAATCCCGATATGCTCAACACGTGTTATGCTTCCTTATTTTGTCGTATTGTTTGATGAAGACGGGAAAATTTCAAATACACCAAAAGCAATTTTGGGAAAAATTTAAAGAATTCCCCTTATTGAGACCTCTGCAGGCATGATTATCATTTCATCCTAAATTATATTTGGTGCATTACATCCCAGAGCTAAAAAACCTCAAAACCGACCGTTAATTAGAAAACCAATTCTGAGAATTTCCTTCCAACAACATAAGTCAGAAAGTTTCAAGGAAAATGATACAACTGTTCTTAAGAAATAAATGTAAATTTCTGACTTTTCAAAAAGTAAATGGTCTAATAAGTCTTTTACTCCATTTCCTGCCATTTAGCAAATTCAAATCATTGCGGTAATCATAATTCACCTAAAACAGGAAAAATTTTGTCTGATTTCAAAAGTTAGAGGGGGCGGGGGGTACATGTGTTTTTATATAGCATGTTTACTGTAAAATTCTGGTAACAACTGTAAACATGAAATAACACGATGACTTTAAATTGTAGTCTATGCATATTATTTTAATTTAATAAGTAACGATAACCACTTACCGGTGTGATATTAGGATCATTCTTACTGCAAGAAACCTTAACCACATGGCTTTGACTTGTCTGTAAGGAAAGGCAAAAGTTTACGCTCCAGCCCACTTGTTCCCTTCAGGTCAGACCTTACCTCAAAGTCCAGAACCTGACTGGCCAGCAGCCGGTTTCCCTCCAGAATGAAAGGGACATTGGAATCAACCAGAGAGGCCGTGACGCCCTCCTCCAAGATGAGGGTCTCTACCAGGTCACCCACAGCGTTGTTCTCTGCCACCTGCACTATTTCACGAGCACTACAAACTGATAAAGAATGACTTTGTTGTTAATATTTTACTATCATTATTTTTTGGAGTAAGAGAGAAAACTGGTAGGATTCAAAATTTAGGCTCAGGGAAAAAATATGTATTTCTTTCTTTTTAAAGGTTTATCTGTGGGCCTTTTTTTTTTAAAGAAGAAAATGTTTTTATACTGAGATTTGTTTAAAAATATATTTTTCCTTCATTAAAAAAATCATATTTTTCTGAAGAAAATAAATGTCTGAAATTTCATGCCTTTTTTAAACACATTTTCTCAGTGAAAAGTTTTTTAAAGAAGTTTACCACAAAAAATAATAATTGTGCATTGAATTAAAAACAATTCAAGATTTTTTTTTAAATGAATCTTTCTAGAATAAAAATAATTCTGAAAAAAATGTTGTTGTTTTTTCTTTAATAGGAAAAAGGTGTACCGATAATCCAATTAAAATCTACAACTTTCTCCAAAATCTAAAAATCAATATTAATGTTTTAATTTTTAAGAGGAGGATTTTTTTTTGTAAATTTTGATTTTAAAAAATGTAGGGGAAAAAACAAAGATTTTCCCAAATTTTTTTATTCTTATATGCTTCTCACTTGGATATTGAGTGTGGGGTCCCACAAGGGCCGGTGTTGGGGCCCAAATTATTTATTTTGTATATTAATGATATTCGAAATGTGTCTAAGTTATTGAAATTGGTTCTTTTTGCTGATGACACAAATATTTTTTGTTCAGGAGAAATTTAAAGAAATTACAGGAAGATATTATGAAGGAAATGGGAAAATTGAAAATTTGGTTTGATTATAATAAATTATCTTTAAACTTTGTAAAAAAACAAAATTTATGTTGTTTGGTAATAAAAGGAATTCACAGGCATTTATTTCTATTGAAGGTATGGACATTGAGAGAGTTTCTGAAATAAAATTTCTTGGGAGTCATTATTGACGAAAAAATCAATTGGAAGCCACATATCAAATATTTACAAAATAAAATATTAAGGAGTATCTCAGTAATAAATAAAGCAAAATTGTTTTTAGATTTTGATTCTCTCAATATTTTGTACTGTTCTTTAGTTCTTCCTTATTTAACTTACACAGGAAGTCTGGGGAAATAACTACAAAAACTCACTGCAATCTAACTATTCTTCAAAAAAGAGTAATACGTATATTCTAAAGAAAGGATATGTGGACCATACTCATTCCCTTTTTTTGGATTCAAAGATTTTAAAATTTGCTGATCTGGTGCATTCCCAAACAGTACAAATTATGTTCATGGCAAAAATAATAAATTGCCTGGTAATATTCAACAATTGTTTAATTTAAAAGAAGTGCATTATAATCTAAGAGGGACATTTAATTTCAAAAGCGTTAGGAACAAAACAACAGAGGCTTCAGTATATCAGTTTGTGGAGTAAGGATGTGGAATGCTCTGAATGTCGAGTTAAAAGAATGTCAAAGTATTTATCAATTTAAGAGAATGGTCAATATTTCAGTTTTCCATGTGCGAACCTATGCAATGATGGTTTTTGAAGTTTTTTTTTAATCTTTTTGTGTTTATTTACTTATTGATTTATTTTGTGATATTGATATGCATGTACAGAATGTATAGTTTTGAATTATATGGAGGTGCGTCTTATGTATAAAATTCATTATATTTCGAATGTGTAGGGGTCGGGACCTTATAAGGTATGCTTCTTCTCACTCCTTTTCAGATGTTTGTGTTATTATTTCAACTAATAATTTTTGTGGGAATTATTTTGTCTTAACATCTGAAATAAAATCAACCAATCAATTCTTAGTTGTGTTTTATTTTCATGTTTTTAATTTAAAAAAAAATAAAAAAAATTGCAAAACCTTTTTGAAAGTGTTTTTGTGTGCTTGGATTTTGTGATAGGATTGGGCTTTTTGTTTGTTTTTAAATGAAGCAAAGTCAGATGTTGTCAGAGTACACCTGCCTGTTTGCCCTCTTATGACATTCCAAGCTACAACCCCAAATTGTTATCGATACACTTGCCAATCAAAAACCTTAGGGAGAGTTCCAGGTTGCACAACTTTATTCTGTTTGTGTCTAACTGCATGCTAGGTAGATGCACGTTAGCATGATGACACCATGATTTTACGACCTTATGGAAAGTCTTACATAAGGTCCATGAAAGCGACACTTGAGGAAAAGTATCTGAATGAAATACAAGTCTGGTAAATGCTGACTAGAATAGAATAGTGCTTAAGCAAGACTTCAAGTGTCCAATATGGACAATATGGAATCAAAAGTGATTTTTGATTGTATATTAACTTTGGTATCCATCTATCTTCTACAGCTATCCACCAAGGTGCTGAATGTTAAACTACGTATTATGCAATAAAGCAAGAGGTTTTTGTTATTTTTAATCTAGTTGTATTATTTCTACAATAATCATTTTCTTGTGAAAAAGTTTTTAAAATGTTCAATACAGGTAGAGTTTGTGGGAAAATTATGAATTTGGTGAGGGGAAAAGTTTTTTTTTTTTTTTAGAATCCAACCACCACACAAATAAACAAACCACACAAAAAAAATCCAAGTGATTCTTTGTATTTTCTCTTGCAATTAAAAAAAAAAACCACACTACACTATAATGAAGTAAACTACTCATAATGTATGTTAAAATTTTACTTAAACGTATACTCTGTGAAAGCCTGTTTGACATTTTTTCATAACAAAATGATTCTGTTCCTGTTAAATACAATTATTTTTTTTCTACTTCCACCGAAAAAATTACTATTGTTTTTTTTCTTAATTAATATTCCAATTTGACCAAGTGCTTTAGTTTTAAAAATGATCTTGACTACAGAAGCACAAACAACCACAGTAGTATGTCAATGACGTTACTCACGCTCCTGCGTCTCTGCGGTCGCCAGAAAAGCAAGAAAAAAGAAGAAGAACTTCCCGCTGGCGTCCATTCTGCTGCTCCTACTTCTGCTTCTTCTTCAGGTTTTACTATCTACTCGCCTAATGACCTGGCTGGACTTTACCCCGCCATAAACATTTTAGTGTACACAGGCCAACAAGATTTGATCATGTCTGCTTTTTCAGTCTTTTAATTTGACTGCTGTAAAATAGAAGTGACTTGCTTGTGATGACAAAAGTGTGCAATTCATGTGTATTTTTATTCCATTTTTAAATGATGCGTCAAGAACGGACAAAATTTCATCGACAGTACTCCCCCCCCCCCCACAAGTTGACGACCTTAAACCTTTTATAGAGCAAGTGACTATTTTTGGTAAGCAAACAAAAACTACAATTTTAGCAATAATTGTAATTATTTTCAAAACTACTAATTATTATTGTATTTTTTATTTTATAACCATAAATCTTTATAAATTAATACAATGTTCATAAAAATAAAATTAATGAAATGAAAATTAATGGTTACAGCCCCAACATTCTGATGTATTTTTTTTTCTATAGTATTTAACTCATTCATGCCATTGATGGTCGTAGACGTCCACTTCATTTAAATAGGGAAACTGGCTGTGAATGTTCATATTTCAGTGCCATTGATTCTATTTTGATCCTGGTTGCAGTACCATTTTTGGCCATCAAGCTTATATATTATATTGCTCCTTTAAAGATACATTATACTGTATAACGACTTAAATCCAGGGGTGAAAGTGGGCGGGAATGGTCAGGAACGCAGTTCCGGTATAAGATTCAGTGCTGGAACGCAGTTCCGGTTTAAGATTCAGGGCCAGAACACTGTACCGGCATACAGTGCTTTGATTCCGAAAATATGACGGCAACTGTCAAAACACTATGTAAAAAGAAAAAGAAAAAAAAAATACAAAGTTGCCACACATGCATTTCATCTCCAAGAAGAAAACTATCTACCAACATCAGATTTACATACACAAGTGTTAACAACAATCGTAATAAAGTGCTTGTGTAGTGTAATCCATTTTCACCGATATTTATGTTTTACCACGGACGGCATGGAGGTTTTCCTAGCTGCTGCAGTTATCCGAGTCTGACGATGACTAGTCACGTCAATGTGCGAATGCATGCAGCAAAGCAAAACGCCTGGACTCATTTATCCGTTCAATTGGCTGAGATACTGACATGTGATCACCAGAGATAGTTAGCTCTTATGATTTAAAGAAGTCAGTGTTTGCACGATCTTTAAAATATATTCAATTTCACTCTGCATAATGTAAGTCATTTGTACTTATTTTTCTGAATGTATGTTACTTATACCATAATTATTAAAAAAACAACAAAAAGTAAATGTTTACATTATCTTCAATTTTAATGTACATCCTATGTTCTTAAGTAGTTAAAAATGCAGATTTGGCATTTAGTATGTGAGGAAATGAGGGAAAATAAAAATTAGGAGATGGAAGTTGGGGTTATAGCTGTTTTTGTTAACGTTTATTTTGCAAATCATTGAAAAAATACAATTTTGAATGATAATCAGTTTTTGTATGTGTTATAGAAATAACTGACCAAAACAGTTTTCTTTGCATTTTAGTAGTTTTGACAAAATAAATTGACAATTTTTTGTCAAATTTAAAAAATATATAAAATTTCTGGGTCCGTGGCGACCTTCACAGAGTTCCGGCAAGAAATTCTAACCACTTTCACCCCTGCTTAAATCTCGAATGCCACTACTTTTTATCCCGTTATATCATATATAGTCTTTTATCTGTTAACATTACAACTAATCTCAAATTAAGGTATTTTTCTTGTAATTTTATGACATTAATCTCGTAACATTATGACTTTTTTTTCGTAGTGTTACAATGTATGACTTTTTTCTCGTGTTTTTTCTTTGTTTGGCCCCTCGTACATTTATCTTCTGTAACGCGGATTGAAAAAAACACCGACACATGAAGCGTTTCAACCAACACAGAGGCTCCGCCCACTCCACTGGATGCACTGCAAAGACCAAAATCTTCACTTTTTTTGGCCCATTTAATCCAAATTTTACAAAGAAAGTAAAAAGATTTCCCCCCCTGAATTATAGTTTTTTAAAGAAAATTATTTCATAAACTTGCAAAAAAGAAGTAGTCTTCGTTTACAAAACATTTTAAGTGATGTCTTGAAGATAAATTAATACGGAGCCCATAAAGGGACATCGACCAAAATAAAATAGATTTAAACAATCTGGTGCGCTTGGCTGGCAACCGATCCTAGTGAGGATAAGCGGCTCAGAAAATGAATGAATACATTAATTAATCTGGTGCGCACCAGACGGTATGTGGTGTGTTAGCCACCCTGGTGGCCGAAAATGACATTGCATGTAATTGACTTTCCAATATATCAATTTAAAATCAAGACTTGCCGGTAAAATTTTGTCTCTAAAAGTTGCAGAGCAATAAAACAAACAACAAAAATCAATGAAATGAAAAAATATATATTTATAATCGTTTTTTACTTGATTTTTTCAATTTTTCAAACAGATCATGTGACTACCACCTTAGAGCACCTTATTTGCTTTGCTCAGCCCCCCAAAAAAACCTGAGGACAGAAGAGGCAAGATGGATATACGTGATTTTTTCATACCTAAGCTTTCAAAAGCGACAACAACTACTGAGCGAGAACTAAGGATTGAAGATGTGGACCATGAAACGCAGGAGAGCACCTCCAAATTGGTGAGCAGACTTTCAGTTTGCCCCACTAAAGACTTTAATTGGACAACAGAGCCACCACCGGGCGTACCATAGTCAATGGAGGACGATCTTGACCAAAAGTGTAGCTGTCCTAAGAAGCAGCCTGATTTAGAATTCCCCTCAAAAAGGATGGGAAACAAAAAAAAAAAAAAAAAAAAAAAAACACTTATTTTCAAAGTATTATTACAAATGTTCCTGGCTGGTATATTCAGTCAAAAAGGATGTGGCGTCTACTTCTCCACTAGGAAAGACAGAAAAATGCACACTCACACACAGCTGGGATGTCTGTATGTACGAGCATGGGCTAAGCGACTATCAGAGCATATATCTTGTAAGTTAATTTTATTGCTGACACTGCGTTTCGGGGTCATCAACATTTTTGCGCCCCCTGCAACAAAAGTTAAACTCAGTATGTATTTGGGGCGCACCAGATTGTTTTTGGTGCGCACCAGATTATTTAAATTTATTTTATTTCTGTCAATGTCCATTTAGGGGGTCCTTAAATTCATGAGTTTTTGCAAGAGAATATAAGTTGATTTTCATGTGAAATAATACGAAAACATTTATTTTGGCAATGCTCTAATATCGGCTGACAATGGAAGTAAAAATTATATTGAAAAAGGTTTTGGGTGGTAACAAAGTCCCATGCATGTTTTAAAAAGTTAAAAATTAAATAGAAAAAAATGTGCGTTTGTATGACCTATTCCTGGTGGCTTTCATGCAGTTGAAGAAGGAACAAACGGACCAAAGTTTGGCTTTGGAGTGAAGAAAGTCAGCATAGCGGCTGGAGAACTCAACGTCACCCAGCTGACGCCTGATTAAATGCACATGCAGTACAGGCCAAAAGTTTGGACACACCTTTTCATTCGTGCATTTATTTTCATGACGACAGTATACACATTGTAAATTCTCACTGAAGGTCATAAAACTATGAATGAACACGTGTGGAACATAGGCGGAGTTTTACTTTTGTGGAAGGAGGTGCAAAACTTGTTGGTTACGCCGAAATTGTCAGCAGTGTCATCAATAAAATTAAATTACAAGATATATGCTCGGTTGGTAGCTTAGCCCATGCTCATAAATACAGGCATCCCAGCTATGTGTGTGTGGGTGCGTGTGTGAGCGCGCATGTTTTTCTGTGGAGAAGTAGACGCCGATTTTTGTGTTGTGCTGAGATACCCAATTTAATGCGAAGTTTTTTCAGTCACTCACATGCTTGCGAAACGAATCCTCACCATGGTGAGTTTGAAAATGGCGGTAGGCTAAATCGGAGACGGCATCCTTTTTGACATAATATTCCAGCCAGGAACGTTTATATTATATTATATTATATTATATTATATTATATTATATTATATTATATTATATTATATATCCCCTAGCAAAATTATGGAATCACTAGTCTCGGACGAGCACTCACTCAGACATTTTATTATGTTCAACAAACTCAGAAAAAAGCTTGAAAAAAGAAGTAATTAGTTCAAAAGTGCAACTCCTTGGCATTCAGAAACACAAAAAGAAATAAATAAAAAACATTGTGATGGTCAGTAAATGTTGCTTTTATAGAGCAAGTGCAGAGGGGAAAAATATGGAATCACTCCATTTTGAGTAGAAAATAAAGACACACCCAGTCAATTTCCTTTCCTTAATTGGGCCGCTGCCTCCGATTAGATCTGCTCGTTAGTCAGCAGTTAAAAACAGTGTAGTTATCACACCTTGGAGGCTGTTGGACCAAGTGGATTCACAAGAATCATGGCTCCAACAAGAGAGATGTCTCTTGAGATCAAAGAGAGGATTATCAAACTTCTTAAAGAAGGTAACGCTACACGTATGGTTGCCAAAGATGTAGGCTGTTCACAGTCAGCTGTATTTAAAAATCTGGACCAAGTACAAACAGCATGGCAAGGTTGTTAAATTTAAGCGTACCGGTAGACCGAGGAAAACATCCAAACGTCATGACAAACAATTAAAGGCCATATGTCTTGAAAACAGAAGATGTACATCAAGACAAATGAAGAAGTAATGTGAGGAAGCTGGAGTCAAGATATGTGACAGAACTGTGCAAAACTGCCTAAAGGAAATTGGATTTTCATACAGAAAAGCTAGAAGGAAACCATCATTGGCACTTAAACAGAAAAGAACAAGACTGCAATGGGCTAAAGGAGAGGCAAGCATGGACTGTGAATGACTGAATGAAGGTTATTTTCTGTTATGAGTCAAGAATCTGCATTGGACAAGGTGATGATGCTGGAACTTTTGTTTGGTGCCGTTCCAGTGAGATTTACAGAGATAAGTGCCTGAAGAAAACATCAAAATTCCCTCAGTCCTTGATGATATGGGGCTGCATGTCAGGCAAAGGCACTAGGAAGTCGGCTGTGATTCTTCTGCAAGGGCTTGGAGCCCACTGGATTGGTCGGATCATCATGAAAAGGCCAAAGGAACTCAGTGGAATTTACCACTATACGGCCGTAAGCACTATCACTGGAGTGCACGCCAGCCTCTACAAGGCCTGTGATGACATGTCACAGGTGAAGAACAACCTAGCTGCATCCAACATTGCCACAACCAGAATGGTAATGAAAATTACCACGGAGCTGCGCAATCTGGAGATGATTGTTCGTTGGACGCAGGAAGGAATGAAGACCGCGACGAGGAATGAATCAACTGAAGGAGGTGGCGGACGCGGGCTCCCATCTGTCCTCAGCTATCCTCTTTCTACTGGATAAAATCAATAAAATGAACTAACTCACACTGAACTATGAACTAATCTACCGGATTGAATCAACAAAACGAACTAATCGCCGTGACCGACAATGACTATTGGGAAGATGAACATTTACACAATCAAGGGGAGGGGGAAAAAAACAACAACTTGTAATCATCACAGAATTTGCAATGTCAAAATTGTTATTCGATCATTTGCGGCCTATGGTATACTGGGGACGGGATGTAATATGTTTCAGCTTCTCCCGTCAGCCTTTTTTCTTTTCGGGTTTAATTGAATGTAAACACAAATGAATGCCGTATGTTTGGATTGTTGCCTGTCCACGCCTGAAAAGGAAAATTAATAAATAAATAAAGTAAATAAATAAAATAAATAAATAAATCTTCAATAAATGCACAAGTTTACATTGAAATTTTAGACAGCTTTCTTATACCTTCGATTGAAAATATGTTTGGGGATAATGAAATCATTTTTCCAAGATGACAATGCATCAGTACACAGAGCTTAAACTGTTAAAGCATTACTTGGAGAAAGACTCATCTAGTCAATGCCATGGCCTGCAAATAGCCCAGTCTCAACCCTATTGAAAACCTGTGATGGAAATTGAAAAAAATGGTCCACAGCAAGGCTTCGACCTGCAAGGATGGTCTGGTAACTGCAATCAAAGAGAGTTGGCAACAAATTGATGAAGAATTCTGTTTGTCACTCATCAAGTCCATGCCTCAGAGACAGCAAGCTGTCATATAGGCCAGAGGTGGTGCAACTAAATACTAGAGATGTGTTTTTTTTGTTTTTTTGAGATGTGTTTTCTAGAGATGTGTTTTGATTGTTATTTCTTTGTTTATTTCTCATCATTCCATATATTTTTCCTCAGAATGGAGTGATTCTGTATCTATTTCTGTTTTCCGAAATTTCCAGGTTCGCGGTGAATCAGTAACAGGCACACTTTTGCTCAACAGACGATGTTTATTGATTAGAAAATGCAGAATAAATGAGATTTATTGATTACAGTCCCCACGTTACTGTTACAGCAAAAACAAAATGTCCCTTTAGCAATGAAAATCGCTTAAAATTGCTTTAAAAAAGGTGCTAGTCACAGGATCTGTTTGAAATTGAATTTTGACAAATTATTTTTTTAAAAATGTTGTTGTTCATTTCATTCATTTTTGTTGCTTTACAACTTCTATAGACAACATTTTACCGGCAAAGTCTTAATTCAAAATTAATATATTGGAAAGTCAATTACATGCAATGACATTTTCAGCCACTGGGGGGGGGGGGCTATGCCCCGGGCCCCCCTTAATCTCCGTTAACGGTGTGGAATTACGGTATGTATTTAGCAAAAAAAAAAAAAAGGTGAAATGACCAAAATCATCGATAATATTCTAGTATCTTCAAAGTAGCTACCCTAAGCTCTGATGACTTTTTTGCACTCTTGCCATTCTCTTGATGAGTTTCAAGAGGGAGTGACCGAAAATGGTTTTTGACTTCACAGGTATGCCTTTTTAGGGTTAATTAGTGGAATTAATTGCTTTATCAATGGGGTGGGGGCCCCACAGGATGTTGCCACACGATGGGGCACTCAGCAGAAGATGGTTGAGAGGGTTGATGGAGCAGCTCCCAGCCATAAGACATGTTCTGGTTGAGGAACGAAAACATGGCCACCTCAACCCAACTTGGCAGGATATTTCTGTTTTAGGAGTCCATTAACGGAGCAATCAGACCATAAGACATGGTTCCAGTAATCCATGTGCTTTGTTGACATGTCTTCAGCAAACTTTATGCGGGCTTCTTGTGTAGTCTTCAGAAGAGGCTTCCTCCCGGAGTGAGAGCCACGCACACCAATTTGATGTAGAGTGTGGCGTATGGTCTGAGCACTAAAAGGCCCCCCCCCACCTCTTCAATCTCTGCAGCAATGCTGACAGCACTCCTGTAACGAGTCACATGACATTTTGGAGGGCAGATGACAAGCAGTACTCAATTTGGACATTTGGGGATGTACGTAGTTTCTTAGGGTTCTACTCACTTTTGTTGCCAGGGGTTTGGATATGAATGGCTTTGAGTTATTTTGAGGGGAAAATAAACTATTATATAAGCTGCAAATATACTTTTCATTGTGTCAAAGTGTGTCATTTTGTCAGTGTTGTTCCATGAATATACTTAAATATTTGCAGAAATGCGAGGGGTGTATTCACTTATGTCATACACTGTATATCATCTTGCATTTCAATGTAAAAGTTGATATGAAACTTTCTCTCCACAACATGGGAAAGTTCCCTTCTGCGTAACAGTTTACATCCTTAACTGTTAAATTATACAATTTTAAATTTAAATTTAGCCGGACAGATTTTATTCTAGTATATTTTGCATTAAAAATACAGTCGATAAGTTTTTTTCCATGTGCTTATATAATTCAAATATATACCTAATTAATTCAGTTTTGAATAAAATATTATACTTTAAAAAAAAAAAAAAAGGTTAAAGGGTGATGGATGGTTATCCGGCCGGCCGGCTTTACCAATGAGGTGTCCCTTATTATTTTTTCCCCCCAGAAAGTTGGCAACCCTAGTTGGGTGGAGAATTATGTATTAAAATGGCTTAAGATGAACAGAAAAATAAACGTCACATGAACTTTGAAAGGTTTTTATTTGACTGGCAGCAGGAGTGCATAGACGTCAAAAACTTGCATAGAAGCCCAGCAGCTAGCATGCTAATGATATTCAATTAGCATGCAAAGTGTGGTCGACGCCAGCAATGTTGCCATTGTAACAATTCAAGCCAACGCGGACATTGCGTGAAACCTCAGGAGTGTGTGCATTGGCTTGTTTTTCCTGTTAGCCACTAGGAAAAAAGGAGGAGCTACATGGACACTAACAGTGGGACTGCTACTTTTCATCATCTTCATCTTGAGTCCAGCTCAGTTCAGAAAAGATGAAAAAAAAAAAAAAAAGAAAAGATATAAGACAAATGCATACCTAAATATAGACACAAATAAAGACGACTACGAATAGCGCTACATTAGTGGCGGCTATTGAAGCCTTCCTTGGAGAACTTCCAACCTTATTTGTATAATTGCTAACATTCAGGAGGAGCCACCAAAGGATATTTTAGTTCAACAAGACAAAATTTCAAGTCCTGCTCAAAGCGGAGGTTAAGTTAGGTTTTGAGGGAGATTCTTGTTGTTGTTGATGTGTAACAGACACTAACAAATTGAAACATTTCAAGAACTACCAATAGCTTTTCACAAGTATTTTTTTCTAAAATTATATCTTACAGTAAAACAAAACAAAACAAAAAACTATTAACTATAAGAAAAAAGTCAAAACATTTTTAAAAATGAAATTGTTCTTCAGAAAAAACAACTTTTCATTAATCCCAAATAGGGCAAAGTTCAGCATTTGACGTTGTAACAGATGCTAATGAATTTGAAAAGTTGGATTTAAACAATCTAAAAAAATACATTACAATAAAATATAATTGTCATTTTTAAGCATAAATGAGGTCTAATGTAATTGGTTTTCCTATTTTTCCACATGAAACAGCATCACGGTTTTACCATTCAAGGAATGATCGTCATTGTCGTGTAACAGGTGCCAGTAAATCACATTTAAAGTAACATTTTGAAAAAATTCCTAAGTCAGACATTTCTTTAAAACAGTCAAATTACGCAAGAAAAAGCAGCTGACGCACAACAAAACAAGAACACTTGAAGACCAAATTCTTTGGTGAGTTCCAAAATGTCCAAACTCAGACTTAACTAAACAACAACATTAAGCGGACTAGACTTGATTTGGATTTGTTATACATACTAAATTCTAGCAAGGCTTTCATGATTAGACTCAACAGTCAGACTTAACTGGACTCCAAATTCAGAGCCGACTAAACATGAACAAAACGCTAGTTAAACTAGCAGGACTTGTACTTTACATGCGACAGACCTAACGGTACTTGTAGGGCAGAACAGAGCCTATGTCGACTTATATGTATTATGGACACTGATCTCTTACATTGCTTCCATATTAAAGGGGACCTGCTGCCAAATTCCTTTAAAAAAAAATTACAATATGATTGCAATCGCTTTTGTAAGTCAACACGCTCTGCAAACGAGCAGATTTGAAATCGGTAACAGTGTGTGACGTCTCATTGCGCCTTACTACCCACGCCGTGCTTCCTAGATGCCCACTCATTCAGGCCAGCAGGTCAACTTTAAGACTCAGCAATCAGTTCTAACACTTCTCCAAATTCAGACCCGACTAAATTTGGGCATCAACCTAAGGCTGCTATATGCTATATGCATATGTATGTGTCAGTGTCACCTTTCTGTTTGTTTTGCGCAAGCACATTTAGTTTCCCTTGTGAACAGAAACCGATCGGACCACTTGAAACCAAGCGGCGTCAGAATGTCCGAAGCGTTCGGTCTACATGGAGCGGGGAGGAGTCAGCTCGTCGAACATGGGTGCCTCCTCGATACCACGGGCAAACAGCTTGATCAGCTGGCAATGCACTCTGGGGAAACAACAAGAGGCAACGTCAGATGACCTGAGTGAAAGGGTGATAAAGCAACACGTGAGGAGTTAAAGGAAAAATTCAAAATTTATGTTTAAAAAAGTTCAGGATCATAATTGACATAGATTGAAGCTTTTTTTTTTTTTTTTTTTTTTAAACTAGAAAGATTGTCTTTAATTAAACAGTATTACTTCTGAGAAATATTTAGACATTTTTTAAAGCTAAAAGATTGTCTTTAATTAAACAGTATGACTTCTGAGAAATCTTTAGACAATGAGTTTGATGTTTTTGGGACATTGTATGGACAAGTGCCTGATGTTTTTTTGGATAGTTTTTTTTTTTTTTGGTACTGTTATTGAGTGTACAAGTCTTAACTCTTCCAAGAATTTTTTTCAGTACAAATTATAAATCCATTTTCCTTTCATGAAAGTAACATAAGAAAACATGATTTTAGTGTGGTGGCACACGAGCAAATAACATTTTAAATAAATCATTTTTCAGGGCTTTGGGTCAATATTATGAGATGGAGACTTCAAAAAGTTCAAAAGTGTTTTTTTCTTTCTTAAAGTAAGCTCTCCTGATTATATTCGCATGTATTATATATTTTCAAAAGCTAAAATTCAAAGATTTAGATTTCCCCACATTTTTTTCTCCATTTTTCAATTTCGAGATAAAAAGCTAATTCAACAAAGTCGACAGTATTATGAAAATATTTCTTAATATTACACGCATAATTTCTTGAAAAAGGTTCTTTCAAGAATGAATAAACCCAAATAGAGTAGTTTAGAATTAAAAATCCTGATTTTAAAAGAAAGAAAGCATTCAAATTTTTCCAGATGAAGTGCAAATCTCTAAAATTAGGAGGTGTCAGTGACCTGACGTCGATGGCGGTGTGCTGTAGGATCTCGCCGTCGCAGTTCCAGCTGCTGAAGGCGGGCGCGCAGCCGCAGGCCGGATGGTCGCGACAGATTTTGCCGAATATCTGGTGCTTCCCGTCCGGCGGGTCCAGTTCCAGCTCTGAGTCGCTGCGGCAGTGTCGGGGCGTGAATCGAAAGCGCCGCACACGGTGCACCTCTACGAAGGACAGGTCGAACTGGGGGACGGAAGGAGATGCACGAGAGGACGGACGCCGGTGACGACCGACGGAAGGACGCCGGCTCAGGCACTCACCTGGTCATCCTTGCTGGTGTGACGCAGGAGGTGTCGGAGAAAATTGAAACGGGAGCACTTGCGCACCAGGATGAGATCGGCGGTGCCGTCGGCAAGGTGGGCGGCAGGTGACAGGCCTTTGGGACTGCGGGGGCACGCGCAACTCATGCTGGCCGCGTTGATGGCCAGAAACTTCCCGCGGATCGTCCGCCAGCCGTCAGCGTCGTTGGTGTCATTGTCTGCATTCGGGGGTTTATACATATTTTTCATGGCCAAATTCAAGCACTTAAAGTGCTTGTGACACGAAAAAGCATGTTTATTTCATAATACACGCGGTATTTTATGCTCCTGAATGATATGGACCGCTTGGATGTGTGTGGAAGCGATCGCTATATTTATTTAGTTTTTTGAATCCCGCGCCAGGAAAATGAGTGACTTCCGGCTTCGGTCTCGCATTGAGGAGGAGGGCGCTGTGACGTGTACGGTAGAAGACGTCCTCTTCACGCTACAGTGTACTGTTGTGTATGAGGACGAAGGATTCAGCTGATTTTGCGGATTAATACTTTTATTTTTTGCATCACGCCAGCCAAACGGCTGCAGAAAAATCATTCTGTATGCGGGAGAGGCGTATGCGCCTTTTTGGAGTTTCAAAAGGTTCCCATTCACCGTGGATATTTACTGTGGGACCATTGGACTTACAAGGAAGTGAGTAAACATCTTGTTTTGTATTATGTCAAATACGAATACAGTGATTACAAAGTAAACACTATAAAATTCCTTTAAATAAAGGACTACTTAACGTTTGATCATTGATAGGCATGTAAAAAGCTATCCTCACGGTCATTAGCAGTTAGCTGTTAGCACGTTAGCTACACAACAATTCCAGCCACCCTCCTCCAGGGAACGAACTGTAAATTGCTCTCCGCCGGGCGGTTTGCCGATCCGCAAAGAAACTCGACAACCGGGTCGTCATGTCAAATAATCCAGGCTAGTTATGTGTGATTTTCCACTTCGAAGACTTTGAAACATCCCTCGGTTCGGGTTAGCATGTCGGCTAGCTGTCACTCCTTCTGGTCTGTTTACATTCTCCGAAGCCGGGGAAGGGAAATGACATATGTCCGATTTAGGTGTCATAAAATATCGTTCGGCAGGTGTGACAGTAAAGGTAAAGTCGACTGTTTTGACCATTATGGAGTAATTTTGCCATGTCGTCTTGAATAAATGGATTTTTATTATTTTATATTCCATTTAGCAGAAGTTATTTGTCATGACCATGCCATTTATTTAGCAACTGGGGAAAGTACTTTGGTAAAAAGAATATCCTGTAAAAAATATTGAAGTAAAGAGACAGAAACAATGACATTTTGCCGCTCTCTTCGTCGCGTTTTCCTCATTGTGAATAGTTCCCCCTCGACGGGCTGACTGGTCCTTCTCAAGCCATTTATATAGCTATTGGGGAAAATACTTGGATAAAAAGAATATCCTGTAAAAATATTGTGAGTAGAGAGACTGAAACAATGACATTTTGCAGCTCTCTTCGTCTCGTTTTCCTCGTTCTGAACAATTCCCCCTCAATGGGCTGAATAGTAAAACCGATGATCCTAGTCTACCGCTGACGTCATCCACCTGTTGGGGACGCTAAAGCCCTATAATTGTAGGCGTGGCTAACCGGCAGATTAAAAGACTAATTTCTCGTCATCTGCGCTTTGCTAAATTGTTGTATATGGTCGAATCGTCTCAAAATATGATTCTAATTCACATAATAATGCCATTTAAGACTTTTTTTCTGGTGTCGTATGCTCTTTAAGGACTTTCACGACCAATTTTCCTGTTTTTCCAATACCTTTTAAACGATATCCCTTTGGGTTTTTTTGTTTGCGTTTTTTACAATGAAGCAGAAATAAACTATAGTGCCTTCACACAAACATCTTCCAAAATGTTCTTTGACCCCGGAAGCTCAAGAAATTTAGTTTGAAGGGTGCCGATTCTGAAACCCTCTTAGAAGGTGCATTCCGAGTGCATCCAATAGCAGAGGTGTGGGCGTAGTAATAGCATGGTGTTTGGTGGACGGAGATGCAACGGTCATGGCCAAGGAAACCTTGATACAAACGCTTTTTTGTTTGGGACACAGGAAAAATGGCTCGCCCAGCTCCAATTGCTAAGCTAAATGATATATCCATGTATATTTGAGTGGAACTGTAGTTCAAAACAACATCAAAAAACTATTAAATTCTCGCCAAAACTAGTAAAGTTCTATACGACGCTATTACAATCGCGCTTACTCCTTTAAATAAGATAAGTGGCTGTTGATCGAGAGCCATGTGAGTATGCCGAGGCCTAACGGTGATGAAGCCGAGTGAAGTGGCTTCCATCCCGAAAAAAGGAACTGGTCATCCGATAAAGGTATTGTACTAAACCACAGAAAATGCACATGTATGCATTTAAATACAGCTGTATTTGTATACTGTTCGCTTGAATAAACTCCAAACTACTCACGCACGGACTCAAATTCACTGCACTCTTGGGAGCGAAGCTGTGACGCGGGACATCAAAAGAAAGCAATTTCAGAACGAGCGTGTTGCAGCGATGAAGCGAATTTATTTTATTTTCCTTTAATAATTTATATCTTAGACAGAGTGTAGAGAAATATTGTGTCGCTTACACTTGCAAGCATTTTCAAGGACTTCACGCTAAATTCAAGCATTTTTCAAAACACAACAGTAAAATCCAAGCATTTTCTAGGATTACATGCAAACTCTGTGCATTGGAAAAATAAGTTTGATGCGGTGCACCCCACGTATCCGTCTGTGAAACCCTCGAGTTTGCATAAGATAGCATACATGTGCTGAGAAGTGTTTTTTTTCTCAATTAATGTTTTTGTTTTCCCAGAATAGTCTTTCTTTCTATGTAATCTCACTCTCTCCTCAAGGTGTTTTCTCCCTCCGCTCGCAATTGACTTTTTCACGAGTACAGGTCATTGTCAACGTCTCAGGCTGTCTTGTTGTTACCAGCATATGCGAATGTTTGGTTTTAACTCGGACAGAATTTCAAAATTTTAAAGTTTCTACCCCCCCCCCCCCCCCCCCCCCCGCATCCGACAAACATTCTTGGCAACAATTTAAAAAGTCTTTATAGATTTTGAGAGAGTTTATGTGTTGACAACTTGCAGGTGTATGTAACCCACCGCTATCGACGTCGGAGTCCACTCGGTAGATGTTGGCTCTCTCCAACAAAAGTTTCTGGTTGTCCTGGCAAACCGAACAACTGAGAAAGAAAACAACAATGATTCTGGTCATTACCTGAAGATCCTGGCACATTTTTTTCAAACCCTAACCTTTGTTCAAAATCCCAACAAAGGCTTGGTGCCCTATTTTCAAACCCTAAACTATTATTGAAACCACGCTGAAAGCTTAACCCTAGCTAAAACGCAGATTTTGAAACTCTATCCCTTGGTTAAAACTACAATGGCCCAAAAGTGTCACGTGAAATGCAAAGTCCAAACACTTTGCAAAAAGACAAAAAATACGAATGGAAACTGCCACAAGACGATGGCCAATTGCCCAAAGCACGATTGCAAATTGCCAAAAGCATGAACCCCAATTAAAGAAGACATGAATGCAAGAGGAAGACCCAGAAGTAGACTAAATTTCATGGAAGTATGCATGAGGACTACAACCCTGTTTTCACTTCACATCCCGACATGTGCAGAGCTTGAAAACATAAGTTACAGAAATTCGCTCACAACTTCACACTTTGGTAAATATTGCTTTGTGAATATCTCTACAGTGGTGGCAGCTGCAGGGCGGGAGTTGTAGTCCTCATGTCTACTTCCGTAGAACTGAGTCTACTTCTGGGTCATGCATTTGCATCCGTGCTGTGACTTTTTGCAGTTGTGTTCCGATCCATTTGCGTATGTGTTGCAAGACGTTTGCATTCGTGTTGCGGCAAGTGGGGTTCCTGTCTTGGCTATTTGCATGTGTGCTGTGGCTATTAGCAATCATGCTTTGACTAAATTGCTTTCATGCTTTTTTTCTTTTGAAAAGCGTTTGCAATTGGCATTTGTGTTGTTTGCTGTTGTTTTGTGTTGTGCACAACGATGATGATCACGAAAATATTTCGTCAGCCAACTTTTTTCATGACAATGACGAGATGATAACAAGCTAAAAATGTGTTTTGGAAGACTAAAACATAACGGGACAAATGACAGTTTTCGCCGGACGAGAAAGAGGCGAAAATGCGAAATAGTTTCCGTTCACATTATTTGACATTTTATGTAGCTAGTCTGCATCGTAGCAGTGTCTGGTTGTGTTACTCATGTGATGTGCAGCTCCTTCCCTACAGACTCACCAGTGTCCTTTCCAGTCATCAGGCTTCCACACACGCACACACGGTAAAATTTGTTTTCTTATCTTGGCCAGAGAATATATGCAATATTAATTTAGCCTTTAAAGGTCTGTGCTGAGTGATCATCACACACTAAATGTAACTTATAGCTTTAGCATAGCATTGGCTTTCGCTAATGCTAACAGCGAGCGTCCTCTTAAACTGTCGGACAATTTTTTTCCCCTCATACAGTTCATGGCGTCCAGGTGGGTATAATTAATTGAAAATGTACTGTTTTCCTGCTGAGTGTGTGTTATCACCAAGTTGGCGTTGTCCTTGTGGACGCTACAATATGTGCTCGTCTGTCAATGTTCATTTTAAATAGTTGAAAACCTTTATTTATTTTTTTGGAGTACCATATTGACCCGAATATAAGACAAGTTTGAAAAAAGACTTTTTGAACACCAAATTAATTTTTATACAGAAAATAATTACAGTACATCTGAAACAAATAATTATAACAATATATTTGTGAGAAAAAGCATGTTATTTTGCGTCATCAAATCTTAATATCTGAACATGTAAATATGTAAACTAAAGTGCAATCACATTCGTAAATGAATGTCTTCTGGTTTTTGAAATGTAAATATACCAATCTATTGAGAGAAAACAACAAAATTGCAATAACTGCATTAACTATCAAAGTGAAGTCTAACTGTAACTGTAGTCTTGAAAGAAATCTGAATAAGGAAAAACATTGCAATAAAATAATACAAACTTGTTAAACTAGTAGCTGAGATCTGTAATGATAGAACATCGCTTATCTGGCGCCATCTAGCGTCGTGAATGGGTATAATGTCTAGACCGCGAATATAAGATGACCCCCTCTTTTTCAATCTTATTTCACTGCAAAAAAACACCGTCTTATATTCGGGCCAATACTGTAAATTTTTTTCAATTTTACAGTCGCAAACATTTTGAGTCAATGTGGACTAAAACTAGACGAAATTAGTCTCGAGTTTTTGTAAAAAATAAATAGATAAAAAAATTTTGAAAACAAACACATTTTGAGATGATTAAAATATGACTAATGAGAATTATCGTCCAAAAATTAAGACGAAAATTAACAGGGCTGCCAAAAACAACACCGGTGATGTGGAAATTTGCATTCCTGCATTATTCTTTTTACAAAGTGTTTGGACTTTGTATTTCGCCTGACATTTCTTGGCCCCCGTATAAAACCCTAGGGTGAAACCTTATTTTAAAACTCTGACAATGGCTTGAACTCCTATTTTGAAACACAGATCCAACTTTAAAATCCTTAACACTGCTAAAAAATAATCTGAAACCTGTCCTCACCCGGATCGACACCTGGACGTGTCCCTGGGCGCTCCGACACTGCTACTGGCCGGCAGGTAGGACACGGTGCCTTCGTAGTGATGGTGCGTCAGGAACATCTTGAGACCGGCCAGGTCGTATCTGGCAGGGCCCATCCACCGCTTCCGTTCGCTGTCCGTCAACACGTCGCCATAGAAGCCGTACCCCAGCAGTGACACAGAGTAGCGCAGGAAGCTGTCGTCGTGGTGGACCGAGCATACGTCCATCGGCTGGCTGTCGCCTGTAAAAAAGTAATTACCTAGTTAGTTGGTCAGATAGTCTAATTTCTGATTGTCCTGCTAAATACGTGGTGAGTGACTGACCCACGATGATGTGCAGGGCAGACGTCACGGGGTCATTGGTGCCCACTGTTGCGAAGCAGATACAGTCTGTGGAACCTGAAGGATTAAAATAAATACATCAAAAAGGAGGATTAAACTGTACCGGTGGCACTAATTTGATTGAAAGACCACTGCCAGCATTCACAGTTCAAACAGATTTGATGACCATTTTAGTCAATGGCAGCAAATGAGTCAATAGTGCTGGACTAAAAAAAACATTTGTGCAGAATAAAACCAAACTAACAAACCCTATAAGTAAACAGCCAAATAGCAATTAACTTAGCGGTGCGTGAAAACAGTCATGACCTGCCGGTATGATTCCGATCCGCAGCGAGCAGGCGACGAGTGTTTGCTCGGGAGCGTTGACGTCCACGCCGGCATCTTTTTGCATCCGCCACACCAAGCCGTGCACCATCTCGCTGAACATGCCGTCGCCGCCCACGCACACCACGCTGATGGGGGCACGGCATTCATTAGAGCGGGGTTGTGAGCCCAAACGGTTGTGACACCCGCATACTCACCCGTCGAACTTGTTGAGCTCCGCCTCCTCCCTCAGGTGGTCCCGAGCGTGGTTGGCATACTCTGTCACTATGGTAACGCACACATGGATGACTAAGACCAAGCCCCCCAATAAAAATGTACTTCAGTCATACTGCTTGACTCATACTGATGACATACCCATGACGTGTGTGCCAATGCCAGCCAGGGCAAATAGCGGCGCCACCTTCTGTTGGTAAATGCGCTTAGCCTGGCGCTTGCCGCCATACGGATTGATGTACACCAGAAGCTGTGTGGGTCTGCAACCTGTAACAAAACAAGTCAACGTGACCCACAACATCACATGACAACCATGCGCATATTATTTTACGTACTAATGGCTGCCAGCTGCTCTTTGATGGTGCTCACCCAGTGTCGGCACAACCCCGCCTGCGGACACGTGAAGGTTACGTCAGCGCACCGCCAGCGGTGTTGCCGACACCTCTCCACGTACGACACTACAATGCGACAAAAATTCAACGCATCTTTAGTTAGGTTTCACTTTTTTACTTTAGAGTTTATGCTTTCCTATTAATTTTAGGGCATTTTCTGGTCACTTGTTAACTTATTGGTTGCCGTTGCGCTGCTAGACTTCTAATCCATTTTGACTGGGAAGGGCAAATCGCCCCTCCCAGTCAAAATGAACTGGATGTCTAGCGCCGTTAATGACCCTAAAAGATAACATTCACAGTCAGTCCGCCCAGTTTAAATAAATTGGATGTCTATGTCAACGGTGGGAAATGAGTTCAACGTGGGTCAATCTTTGTTAATTTTACGCCATTTCTCGGTCACTTTCTGTTGATTTTGAGTCACTTTTTGATTGTTTGGGGGTATTCGCTAAGCACTTCCTGTACATTTTGGGTCACTTCTTGTTAATTTGGGGCAATTTTGAGTTCGTTTTTTTTTTTGTCATCAAAAGTAATGACCACCTGGTCTGGGGCGGGGGTTGGTCTGGGCCCTGGTACTTCTCCCGCCCTGCGGCCGGTTGTTCTGGCGGACAGAGCCACGCCTGGGGGGGCCTGCCTCTCAAGTCACGCACTCTTCACTTTGCACCGTAAATATCTTTCACCCTGGCACCTAGTCGGAACGGGGCTTTACAGTCCTGGGCCAGCTCCCCAATAATTTTAATGCATCACACACAGAGGTTGTAGGATGGATGGGACCAGTTAGGGGGGTCACATCACGGGTGCCTCCTCACGGCAGGCTCAGTCTTTCCCGCACTTCTTTTAACGCACCACATACATCATACTCCACGGGGAGAGTGCCAGGGAGGGGCAGTGGGACAGGCGGATGGGTAGAATTTCCATGCGGCGGTCCCACTGCCTTCAACCGGACTTTCCTATTTTAATGCATACACTAAACTACCCTCCCCATACAATCCATCACTGTGTTGGGTAATGGCTGCCAGTCGGGGAGCTGGCAGCCACAGCAATAGGTGGTAGGTGGGTCCCACACTTTTTTCTCTATGGCGTGGCTCCCTGGCCGTGGCTTCCTCTCTGCCTGGGCTGCCGACCGCAGGGGAAGGGAGTCGGGGCTCCGATCTTGCGCCGTTCCACGGCGGCTTCTCGGCGTTCTCCTGCCTCGGCCTTCCGCTTTCTTTCAGACTGTGTATCCACCCTGTGCTCCGGCATGGGTTGCTGGCTGGGTGCTGGTGGGTTGGCTGGGTATCGCCTGCTTCTGTGGGAGATCCTGCCCAGTCCTGGGCTTTGTGGGCCGTTGGGGTCCCGCGATGAGCCATGCAGGTTGGGGGGCCACGGGAGTGGCTTATTGCAGGTGGGGGGTGGTAGCGTGTGACCTTATCCCATCCCTGAAGGCTGGTTGATGGGGGCGCAGATGGCCCGGGGGACCACCCTGGTATCCGGGGGGATGACGACAGCCCTTTGATGGACTGCGGGAGGAGGGATGGGCTGTGCTTGATCGCCCCCCCCGATTGGCTGGGGAAGAGCCATGGCCCTGGGGTGGCACCCAAGCGGCATCTCCACTCGTCCGTGGAACTATCACATGTCTGATGGGATTCACGCATGACTAGTTGCAATTAGGCAGACTCAAGTAGAAAATCCGGGTGTCAGGATTTGCGATGAGACAGCATAGAACAGGATGCCAACATACTCTCACTCACAAGGGATTCACACAAACACTGGGTTCTAGACCAGGGGTCCCCATCTGCCGGGCCGCGGACCGATACCGGTCCGTGGCGCATTTGCTACCGGGCCGCACAGAAATAATAATTTAATAATGACCGCATTCTGGCCGAATTAACCCTGTGCCCCTGCTTAACACACCAATATCTCTGTCTACTCTAGATATAATACTACGGGATAGATTACAATGTTGTCATAGAAGTCCATTGATTGGACTGCTAGCAGTACATCTTGTTTGTGTATATAATATATCTATGTGTGCTTGTCCTCGATAATAACGTATTACTAGGCCGCGGGCGCAGCACATTTGTTCCCGGAAATAATTAGCCCGCACAGGAGCGAACTGGAAAACAGACGTCTTTGGAGATATTTTTACGGCGAAAAGGATATTTTTACGGCGAAAAGGGCACCTGACGAGCCTACAACCTCGAAGACCCACGAACTGCGAAGGAGTGGATTCCTGACCCGTTTGTGAATAAACAGAGATCGCAAATGATGGCGACCTTATTAAACGTACATTTGAGACAACAACTCTACCGAGGTTCTGGATTAAAGTCATTCTGAAATATCCTGACATCGCAACAAGAGCATTGAAAACCTTGCTACAATTTCCAACATCGTATCTTTGTGAAGCGGGCTTCTTAATTAATGTTTAACGACAAAGCGAAGTCGTTAATGGTGAGCGCGGTGTGCAGCTGTTGTGTGCAGCTTACATGGCAGGATGAATCTAAGGAGAACTTTTCTACAAGTCCTTCCATGATCAAACGTAAGTTAATATTCCTTTCTTTCAAGAAAGTTTGTAGTGTTTACTTTGGAATCACTGCATTTGCGCATTTTGCGGCTATGTTTAACGTTACGCGGATGCGCAGAACCGCATCGTCGCAATTTTTGATGGGTTGCAAAATTTGTCAGAACACCAGTCCGTGAAAAAAAAAAGACCCGAATAACGCCGGTCCGTGGTGCAAAAAAGGTTGGGGACCCCTGTTCTAGACCACATGGCTGATTTGTGTACACTCCACTCCCCCCCCCTTTTCCTTGGTCATCAGGCCCCCCACATGGTGTCAACCGCAAATACAACTAGCTAACAATAGCACCAAAATATTTATATAGTTAGTGTAGGCGTTCAATTTATTTGTTGTTGTTGTTTGTGCTTCTTTTGTCTCCTTTTCGTCTGTTCCCCCATAACTCCTTCCTGTTCGCTGTTTTCTCCTAATAACGAGGTACGTTGAATGATCACAATGGGAGTATGTCATAGTCCTATGGGATACATTAAAACTGTTCCGTCCAATCAGACACTCAGATCTCCATTCTCCGTGTCAAGCAGCTGAACAGGACAGGTTAAAAGAAAAGGAAAAACAAATGACCACCGATGGAGATTTTTTTTTCAGGTCCGAGTTGAAAATCAACAAGAGTGAATTGGCACGTTTTCTGGGAATAAAGTCAAAGAAAACCTGTGTCACGTGAACGTTTATATGGTGTGAATTCGGCGCAGCGTGCCAAAAAAGTGGATGGAACCAAAATCGGAATATTATATGAGCGAAGCATTCCTCTCCATATCACTAACAAATCCGTTAAATTCTTCATCTTCATTATCAATTAAATTTCAGTTCTTGTATATATATTTTTTTAATTTATATACATTAAGATATTATGTATAAGATGGACCCCACTGATTGGTCAAGTTTTTTTTTTTGTGCTAAACCTGATAAATACAGCTATACGATAATAATAAGATCAATGTGCGTGGAGTAAGTCATTAAAGTTTTTTTTTAACATGCACCTGTGAAAGAATAGCTGCCATTTTTATTCCGTCTCTCTCCGATCTTCTTCCAGCTGCCATTTTCTCTGCTGTTCTCCTCCTCTTCCTGTTCTTGCACGCTGATTATCTCTGACACACACACACTTTGACACACACCTGGAACACGCACCCAACAAAAACACAGCAGAGTTTATTTCCTGGGAAAAGAACAACATGGCTAATGCGTGAAGTCACAACTTCCTGTTTCCTGACTGCGGAACAATATGATTGATAAAGAGCTGAAGTGGCACACCTTCAATGCACATTCTTATAAAAGAAAGAAACTTGCTAACTTTAGTCAAAAAGTAGGACTATTAAAGGGAAGGCAAGCCTTTAAAGGTGATTTCTCAGACACTTATCACTATGCCTTGTAATACCGGGTACTGACGATGAAAAACCAAAATAATGTGAGTTTTTCCATGTTGACTTTGAAGTAATATAAGAAGTGTTGCTCTAGCGTAACCGAATATAAGAATTCAACCGCACTCAGCAGGCAGGAGGTGAACAAACATTAAAGATTCACAAAGTAGTTCGACTTTTTCCGGCTGTCGTCATGGCAACATGTCTGAGGTCAGTTGAAACTATAAAGAGTCAAGGTGTCAACCTTCATAGATTTAAGCCTTTATTTATTTACTTTAAAACAATATAAATTATGATTAGTTGCCAACCCTTTATAGAGCACTCGTTTAACAGACTGGCACCCATTGACGGCACTGCATGTCCAATCCAATTGGACCTTCTTAAACACCATCAATCGCACTGAAACAATCATTGTCAATGACAGGCAATGAGTTAAATACTATTAATATATATATAATATATATATATATATATATATATATATATATATATATATTATTATTATTATTATTATATATAGATTATTATTATATATATCTTTGAGTGTTACTGGGAGCCATGACCTGAGAGTATTTGTTTTCATTTTAATTTTGATCAATGTTTTAATTCACATTAGATCAATTATACAGTATATATATATATACACACACACACACACACACACACACATAAATACAGTAAACACATTTCGTGATGCTGAAATGCTTTGAATTTGTGTTACTATTAGGGTTCAAGTGGCCTACTATTTTTGTTGTTCTCATGGTTCATTAGTAATGTTTATCTGATGGACTTGGCAAACAACATAGCTGATGTCATAGTTGACATTCCATCTTCACTGGTGGATGCAGCTTTTTATCACAAAGTTCAGTCCAAAACCATCTTCACTGGTGGATGCAGCTTTTTATCAGACCAAAACCAGACTGGTCATCAACCAATCACAGAGGGCACATAAAGACAAACAATGGGATTGCGATTCCAACATTGTCCTACAGCACCTAAAAGCAGCGCCAGTGTGTATTGGGCAATTACAGTACATCTCATAGATGATGAAATAAGAATTTGTAAAAAAAAAAAAAAAAAAAAAAAAACAATTATAATGGAAACACCCAACATTTTCGCATCATAATCATTGAATATCATTGATAAAGAATGGCATGAGGAACATTCAAATGAAGTTAGTCTCGTATGGCCAGGTGAAAGGTTGGAGGTGTGGTGCACGAGGATCATTGCTCGTGAAGAAAGACAAACTTAGAGAGGCGGCTTGCCGGCTTCAATGTCATACAGATCCGTTGTTTGGCAGCATTTTGGGTGAGCTGATATGCTATCCCCACTCGTACATATTTAACAAAGACTGTCTTTACGGATACGTACAACAAAGTCCACCAATATATTGTTGCCGACTTGTCTGCTACGAACAACCTCGCTTTGACAATAGACAGCTGGACACCCCGGGACGACACTGAGAGCTATCTCATGGTTACATGATGAACAATGAGTGGCAAATAAGAGTGCTGTACTTCAAACTCGTCCTGTTTATGAAAGTCGATTGTTACAGTAAATACTGGTGTTGTGCAGTAATAAACAGACATGACTTCTGTGGTGCTTGTTAACTTTTTTAATGCCCCGACAACACTCGCGTGCACACACTAGATATCATCAAATAGCAACCTAGATGTGCTACGTTAGATCCCATGCCATTGGCTGCGTGAGCCCAGAGTGATCACGGGACGCTTAGTCCATATACTACATCGATGAATTAAAAACCGCCATAACTGAATGGAAGTTAAGCAGGCCAAATCAATCCATACCAGTGACTATAGATAATAGAGCCGTGCAAAATTTCCTATTCTTAGATTATTCGCGATTCGGCCGTGGAAGATTCGAGAACGATTCACAAATATCCAAATTCCGATTATTGAATTATACCAGGTAAAGCGGAAGTAAAACACAGTCAGTGCGGTCTTTGGGACGCAATGAGGAACGGACCGAGAGTAAATATGTTCAACTCATGCCGCTAGATAAAAGATAAAAAAACAATCATACCTGATGACAGCCGCTACAAACAACGCCCAGTTGCTAGTTGCTACAAACATACGGCTACAGTAGATATCATATATATGTAGAACTAGATGCAAAATGACGGACGACGTCGGTGTTAAAACATGTATTATTGAACAGACATGCGAAACGACAGACTTTCCGGCGAAAGTAAACAGCCGCCATCTTACAGCAGTAGACCTCTCTAGAAGGCTCTGTTGTAGCGTACCTAATTAACTTTTTATCTACAATACTCCTAAATCGGCAGAATCTTGTCTTGAATCTATCTTTAAATGATGAAATAGTTTTAAAACTTTGACAAAAGTAGACAGAAGGGAAATTATGGAATAACGGGAGTAATTTTAACAACTGTAACGGTCGATTCACAACATTAAGTTAATTGAATGTTGTTTAAAGCTGCTGATACTGAATGGGGACTGGAGTTTTTTTATTTACTGTTATTTTTGTATATTTTTTTACTGTTATATGTTAACTTGATACTGAAATAGTAGTTTGGTTTAGTCTGGGATGATTTTTGAACAATTTTGGAACTAATGTACAAAACATAAAAAAAAAAAAAAATTTTTTTAAAGGAGGGGGGTGCATCAATAATCGTCTTATAATCGAATCGGAGTCTCTGAATCGTAATCGAATCGTTAGGTGCCCAAAGATTCCCAGCTCTAATAGATAATGCTGCAAATATTGTTAATTCAGTCCGTAACACAGATAGACTTAGACCACAAATTGGATGTTTTGCTCATGTGGTAAACATAGCTGCTAAGCTAGCTTTAGCAATCAACAGTGTGCCCAGCCTCACTTTACAAACAGTAAAGATTGTTCTCAGTGCTTTTATACAAAATTTCTTCAGATCAGTAAGAAGTAAGCATACAAATATTATGCACTAAAATGCATGTTTATATGATGGCATCGTTATTTTTGCTTGTTAGTAAAATAAAACGTTAAAAAAAATGATTTTTTTTTTGTTTCAAAGCATTAAATGTATTGAATCGAATCGAAAATCGTGTCCCTCGTATCGAAAATCGTACCGAATCGTGACTTAACTATCGTTGCATCCCTAAATAGGGCAAACAACAGTGATTGTCAGTGAAAGGTAAGAGTACATTTCATCAAGCAATGCAGTGGTAACCAGCCAATCGCAGGGCATAAATCAAACAAATGGATTGGTCGCCATTGCATATTTTGGCACAAATGGACACTTAAAACCGAGCTGCACCTACAATGCCTTATTTCTCTTTTACTCATCACTGCACAGTTAACCAAATTTCAACATTTTCTCAAAGCCTCGTGATTTTTTTTGATACTGTTAATGGCACGTGGCTATTTACGTAAGCGGATGTTGGTAAAAAACTTAAAATTAAGACGTGTGGAATAATATGAATTGAATCACTAATTAATAAAAAATATATATTTCAGACATTAATGTCACACAATTTACACGGCACAAATGTGCTTCAATCGTCGTCAGCTCGTCGTGTTTTGTTTGCCACGCAAGAACGTTTACTCGAAGAGTGTAATCTGAGAGACAAAGAAGGACAAAAATGGTGGAGGTCATCGTTCGGTTCGGCAGGGCTCTTACTGGGTCTAAACGGATGATACACCGGGCTGGCGGTTCGCCTCTTCCAGGTAAGCAGTGACCTGCACAGGCTGACCTCGTAGCAGACGTTGCGGACGCGCAGCTCGGAAAAGAGCAGTAGCTTCACCGGTCTCTCCATCGGACCGGTTCCGTCCGTTCTTCAGGCCGGGGGAAATGGTTACCTCTTTTCGGTCATGTTTCTCCTTGAGTCCCACCCACCCGCTCAGGAGTGGACGTCTTCTCCCGAATCCCGAAGAGTTATATCGGATTTTCCGATTCAATGGCCACCGAGTAGCTGATTGTGCTTCAGGTTGTTTTTGCTCCCCAAGATAGCGGTTCTTACCGGAAGTGGGAGTGGCCTAATGATGCATTCAAGTACTAACGTCAAACTCGTAGTGGGGTCGTTAAAAATGAGCAATACTGTACATAAATGTTAAATTGCGCTGCATTGCCTGAAATCACGTCACTGCAATGGTGTCCAAGTTATGATCCATTTTTCTCGATGCACATTAAATTTCACTTGTTGAAATCTGTTGGAAACCCTGTTTTACTTTGAACGTATTTAGGAATTCGGTATGGTTCGTTTTTGTGAAAGCAGCGCCAGTCAGTGCAGAACACTTATCTGAAAAATGGGTAAAGTTTAACTAGAGTAAATATACACAACATAAAAATCCAGCATTTTTAATTTATTATAACTAAATAAACCATTAAAATGTTTTATAATCCAGTTTATTAAAATTTAATTTTAGATTAAAAATAGTCACTTTAGCACTTGAAAAGTACCGTACTGTACTGTATTTTATATCTAAACAATCGGTTGTATTTATGAATGGTAACAATTTAAACTATCATCCATATATTTTGTCCTATGCATGTTTTATTAGTAATTCATGAATTTATTGTAGCTAGTACCCTCCTTATACACAGATTTGTTTCCATTTTTTTAAGATCGCTAATTTTTTAGTCTTTCATCATTTTTTTTCAGCGCTCAAACTTTTGATTCGCGCACTTGAAAAATGTTACCAAGCATTTAAACGTGTACATGACCTGCCATTGGCATTCATCAAAAGGTCGTTCAAGACATTTTTGCTCTTTTTCAGTAGCGCTATTAAATTGCGAGGCTTCTTTACAACAGCAGGGGTTGCTGTTGTCCAAAATTAAAATCTGAGATTTTGTTGAGGAATGCACAATCAGGCATCGTAATCGGATGCGTGCGATTTAATGTAGCTCATGACGTGTCACTGAGTGGTCTTTCTTTCACCGTGACTGGACCGACTGCAACTTCCTCTTTCCATTCTGCACCTGCAATTTTCAAAATTAAAAAGATGCATTTAAAACAAACACTAACAAACTATAGATATTGTGTACACCTTAGAACCTCAGTGGATTTTTTTCAAATCAGTCTTGAGACCTACCAGTTGAAGTCAGGTGACCCCTGTTTCCGGTCACTCGCGGCCAACTTCCTGTTCCACAATCTCTATCACAGCAGGAACACGCCTCATGGACACCACTTGCCTCAGTCCACCTGGAACACACAGAGAAATGGACTTAAGTTTTTTAAAGTTAACATTTTACTCCTCATTTTTATGTACTTTAATTTTACCACTTATTTATGTGGAAGTCACTGTTGGTGGGGTGGTGCCTGAAGGGGGTAGGCACGGATGTCAGAAAAATAATTGTGAATAGTTGTCTAAACAGTGTACGCAGTTTAGGGTGTCACCCTTCGCTCCTTAACCATTTCCAGCCAATCGCAGCGCCAAGTTATACAGTTGACTGGGACAATGATGTAAAGTGATGAAAAATACAGGTAGTCCCCGGGTTATGAACGAGTTTCGTTCCAACGCTGGTGACACTAAGCGAATTTCCGCATAAATTGGAATTAACCCTTTAAGTAACCCAAAATAACTGCAAAAAGTCCAAAAGTGTTGTATTTTGTTTATGATGGAGGATACACTACCCTCTGGTGGCAGCGTTGGGTCTGGCTGGACTGTCGCCTTATGACTGAGGAGCAGACTCGTCTGACATGGTTAAAGGACAGCTGCGTTAACCCTTGGCCCACATATGGCTGTAAGTTGTTTCAGCTAATATATGTTGGTGTATGTATTCGTAATTAAGTTTACAACTACAGTTTGTAGAGTTACGTGTGAGCGATTTGCTATGAGAATTGTAAATACGTTAGCATTCGTAGCATTTAAGATAGCGGACTTTTGTTAGGCAAATTAGGCTAATATAATCTATTAAATTTACTTATTTATCAGACTAGATAGACGTTTGAACACCAATTTTTTTTTGTCAAGTGTTTTATTGTTAAAATACATGTTTTGAACATAAGTGTACACGTGTCTGTTACAGCTTTACAAATGGTCAAAATAAGAAAGCTTAAAAAAAAAAAGCACGATTGTTTGATGTCTGTAAAGCTGAACAACTTCACATTTAGTGGGGACAGAACACATATTAATAAAGTAGAAAATAAGATAAGGTACAATAAGGTAGTGTTTATGAGACTTATGAGAAGAAAAATAAAGACTGGAAACAAAATAGCAGACGAGACTCCAGTGTCGTTAAGTCGAAATCGCATAAGTCGAGTACGTTGTAACCTGTAAATTTGGTGTACCAAGGAGAATATTGAATTGAAATATTGAGGTAAGATGTACTGTATTTTGGCCAAGTTACTATGAGTTAATTTGAAACCATGCCAAAAAGCCATTGACGACACCAAGTCCCTATGAAATATAATGAGAGGTGCGGGTCAGAAACCCAGGGGTTTTCGTGAGGTCTTTACACATTTTCAACGCTTACCTTCAAACGTATTTTATTAAAATTATTACTGTATATCGAGACTTCACAAAAATGGCTTTACGGGATCTTTAAGGAATCATACCCTCCAAATGCAATACTTTTCAATTCTGGAAACCAAGTGAAGGGCGGCATCTCACCCATTGGCAAAGGAACAGGCCTTGTTGCCAGAATCCACGACTGCCGTCACAGCCGTGGCTTTCAAGTTGCAGGTGATATAGATCTGAAAAACAACCAGAAACTAAAATACACCCAAGCTCACTGAGGTTATTTTGAAAAGCTGCTGCAGTTCAGTCAGATGGTTTAGACCAGGGGTTCCCAACCTATTCCACTAAGGCACACTGTGGGTGCAGGATTTCATTCTTACCAAACAAGATGACAACACTTTTTCCCCAATCTGGTGTTTTACAAGTGCAATCAGTTGATTGCAGTCAGGTGTGGCTTGTTTTAGCAGAAGCCTCATTGGTTCAACTGTCTCTGCTGGATCGGCTGGAACAAAAACCAGGACCCACAGTGTGCCTTGAGGACTGGGTTGAAAACCCCTGGTTTAGACTGTGGCACTATTGTCTCACCACGCCTCTGTAATCCTGCTGGAACTTAAAAGCTTCCACCTCAAACCGCAAGTGGTCTTCCTGGGAACGAGGCAAGAAGCGGGAGCTTGAGCCAGTCACCTGACTGTCAAACAGGCACCTAAACACACAACAAAAGGCACATAAAATAGGCAGTGGGGGGATGTAGCAAGGTACAACTTTTTAACTGCCATATAAAAAGTCATATTTGGTTTTAGTACCTTCGATTATGAATTGCAACAGTTGGTTTCGTTATACCACACAAGTGACGCAAGCCTGTTTTGCCAAGAATATCGAAAGGTGAAGGTGTGAGGGGGACTGCATGCATTAGTTTTTTTGCCCCTCAACCTGTCCTGTTGAGCTGCTTTGACACACAGAATAGGAATATGAACGTTCTTATAGACTGAACAGTTTTAATGTGCCACATGAGAGTTACAGGGAGATACACCCCCAATGTGGTTGTTCATATAGTTTTATCTATAAGGAAAAAGCAGCTGACAGGAAGGTGTTTTGGGGGGGACATGGGCATATCCAAGAAAGGAAGGAACCCACACCCATCATAAGGCCACATTTCTTTCTTGGACAGACTGACTGCACTATTACTTAATGACTCAGAGCAGGTTAAAAAAAACACACACACACCCGTTGTTGCCCATGAAGGAGTAACGAGGGACTGTGTCAGTGTTCCTAACCACGGTCGCTACGCAGTCATCCACCATCACCCTGAGAGGCGTATGGTGAAACTGCTTGATAGAAACTTCAAACTTCATCATGTCTCCCAGAAGGAATTCAGAAGATGGCCTAGCAAACTGCCAGTCGTCTTGAGAGAGGAGGACGATAAGGGATTAGCACGGTATCAAACAATTACATGTGTAAGATAAAGTTACCCACCAGTCATCAGTTTGAACGAGAAGTACAGGCTTTCTTCAGAAACTTTGGCGTCACTAAACGGAGTCCAGGTAGGATTCAGGAAGCTGCTGGTCACGTTGTGTTTCCTGAAAACAAAACAAAGAATTCAAATTAACTTAGGAAAGCCAAGACTTGCAGGTCTTTAAATTACCACTGTACAGTACAGTAGTTCAATTTCGTAGAGTCCCACCTCTGGTATTGACATTGAATGCTGACAGTAATGTTTCTGGTCCGGATAATGGGCGTGTTTCCCAGAGGTGATGGCGTGTACTGCAGCTTGAAGACATAGTCGAAGGTATCCTCATATATCTAAAATGATTTGGATCAGGTCAGCTTCCTTGATTCATTTTTCACAGGTCCATGTTGCATGTGCCCAGAGTTGCAAATCAAGTCAGCTTTATCAAATCAAAATAATGTTCCCCACACTCCCAGGTGTAAACAATACAAACAAAATTTCACCCCAATATCCTGTTCCTTTTGGGAGCAGTAAGGTATTTTAAGGATGTACTCCTGGCATGTTCCGGAGTTTTGGAAGCACAACCAACCAAGAGACAAGCTATTGGGACAATTTAAGTAAAAGTTGTTCCGGAATCGGTCCCTCGAAACCAACCTGACTGAAGGCTAATTTAACATGTCCCAAGTCTCGGACCTTCATAAACCCACCAAAAGTTGGCTGCCACACTCATGCAGCTCCGACTCGAAGATCAGGACTTGGTCCTGTGTGTCTTCTCCGGTAGATGGACACACTCCCAGGGTGATGTCCGCAGGCTTGATAAGCTGACCAATACCCAGTAGATCTCGTTTGGCCTCCACTCTGATTGAGTTTTCCATGCAGATGACCCGAACACTATTGGGCGCCTCTGGAGACTTTAGCTCAAACTGCGGGGGGAAGTGGGGATCCTCTACCGCCGGGGGATGGGGCGGCCTCCAGGACAACGTTTCACGGAGGGACTGCTTCTCTTGTTTCACCGGCGGAAAAAGTGGATGAGCTGCTCCTGCAGACACAACCAGTTTTCACTTAAAACAGGTTTCCAACAAGGACTCCCTGACATTCGTTGATGAATTAGGCTTGATGAAGAAAGTCCTTTTTGGGGGCAAACACTTTTTCAACCAAAAGCTAGTGGATTCTTTTATTGTTTTGCTAATTACAATTTAAAATCTGAAGGCTGATGCATCTTTCACGTTTTTGAGTTTACAGAATCGTTTGTGTATGACAATCAAGGAGAGGGCCCATAGCAAAGCAAAATTGAAGATGAGATCTTGTTCATGTCTCATTTACATCTCTGAGAAGTGAATCAGCAATAATTGAGACCAGGGTGGTTTTCTCAGTTTTCTCAAATTTGTCTAATGAGAAGTAAGTCTCATCGTGAGCATTACATGAGAAGGTCTTGGGAATAGTTCTACTGTCATAATTTTTCAATAAAGTCTCACAGTTGTCTCCTTTCAAGATCTCACCAAGAGACGACTATGAGTACTTGCGTCGATCTCAAATGAGTCTCAATTTTATCTCCTTACTTCGAGTCACGATTTCAGTAATGTCTTAGTAAAAGACATGGATGAGCAAAGTATTTTATTTCTTAAACTTGCCTAAAAGCTGCCTCTTTTACTGATTTCGCCAAGCAACCCTATATTGTGTCAGTCACAAATATTTCTCAATTTGATCTCCTTCCAGTCTGAAATTGCTCATTTTGGGTTTTCTAGATTCTTTCATTGTAAGAAAGAGTGGCGTCTGCTCTGACATGTCCAATCACATCTTAATTAATCTCATGCTAAAATCTGAGAAAATATTGTAATTGGTCAAATAATTAAATAACATCGGGTTCATTTGGTTCATCTTGTTCAATGTAAAAATTAGAGATGTGACCGAAAATTCGGCGCCGAATACTATCGGCCGCTACAAATGCATTATCAGTTTTTTGTTTCAAAGACCGAAAGTTTACCACAAAATAGTGTGAAGAACCTTAGTCCTCTTGTTTGATGTCGTAATCAAAACGGGCAACACGCTGGCCGACGATGTCTCGCTAAACCCACTGGTTCACAGGCAACATGTCTGCGATTTGGAAGTTTTTCCTCGAAGTATCAAAGAAATATATAAATTATTAAATGAACCAAAATAAAATAAATTTGCTTCATCGCTGCTACCCGCTCTTTCTGAAGTTGCTTTCCATTGATGTGCCGCGTCACACCGAGTACAGTGCATCTGAGCCCGTCCGTGGCTCAGTGGTAGAGAAGCAAGTATAACTCAATTTTCAATTAGGAGAATTTCTCTTCTCAAATCTGGTTTTCTCGAATCAATCTCCTCCGTCTCAATGATGTCTTTGCTCATTTTTACTCATCACTTGAGATCAATTTCAGATGATCAAATGAGTCTCACGAGACATGATAAAGCAACAGATGAGTAGCATTTTTTTGCTATGGGGAAACATTTCGGTGCCCTGTGTGGAGTATTTACAGTTGTGATATGTGCTTACTGCATTTCTTATCAATGATACAAGGAACACATTTGGATTTTATTTTTTTCTTCAGTTTAAATTTCCTTTGTCAAAAGTTCTAAGAGCGAACAAAATCCTCTGTCATGTACTAGTTTTTTTACATCAGGTGTAATGGTGGTATATCTCAAATAGCGTACTTTAGCTCATCCAGACACCATGGGTTGATTGGTGGACGCAATAGTCAGATTCAGAATGGGAAACAAATTCGAGTGCTTTTCTTTTCAGAAAATGTCTTATGTTACCCTCTGAAGCAATCTGACCTTTTAGCCAGACTGCCGGAATCGGGTAAGCCGAACCGCCGGACCCGCACTGGCACAGCTCCAACAACCCGGGCCGGCGGGACTCTAACATCCTGGCCAAAAGGCCAAACTCCGGGCGTTCACCTTAGTCTTAACCCTTTGTACTGACTCCATTTTGAAAGCTGGAAAAAGGGTTTGAAGCACAAGTTGACAATTTATTCAGGTCGACAGCGATCAAACGACAAGGTGAAACAGAAAGATTCAGGCTAGGAGGCAGACTCGTTCCAAGGTCACCATATCACAAGTCAACAAAAGGTTTCCAAGAAAAAAATGACAATGCTTAGTTAAACATTCAGGCTTTTGAAGGCTCTCGTGGGGCGGGCAGTGGGCAGGAAGAAGGGTGTGTTTAGGCGTTGTTTAGGATTGTTGTCTGTTTGTGGATTAGACAGGAGGATTTGGGAGTTACAGTTGTCAGGGCAATGAGGGTTTTGGATTTTGCCACCTCAGCATCAATGGGGCTCTTGGAGTCTTGCCAGTCATGTTATCAGTTGGATATCGAGGTTCTCTGGTGTTCCTTGTGTTGGGACAAGGCGTCCCGCCATTTCTTCTGGACTGTCCGGGAGAACTGATAGTGAGAGTTGGTGGTGAAGACGTGGGCTTGTCAGCGTCAATCTTGCTCAGTCAGTGGCATGACGCACATGTTGGGCTTCCGTGATAAGAAGGCGTCATGTATCTCTTATGCCATATATTCTGCTTGTTTTCCTTAAACTATCGTATAATTTTATATTGGATGTATTAGAGTAATGCAAACAATCAAACAGTAAATACTAGAAATGATACTATTCCTTAATTGATTAAATTAGGTAAAAACGAGAAAAGGTACCATCTCCTTCACTTCTGGAGTACAATTTTTGCCTCACTAAGATAAAGAGCGGATTGACATCAATATATGAAAAAACTAAGGATGGCCATTTGACTAAATATCTTCAATAGGCTCTGTAGTGGCTACCACTAACACCACAATTTAGTGTTTCAAGATTTAGTTAATTATTTAGTTGATCGTTTTTGGACATGTATTTTCTAATGGGTGCACACTTTAGTTAATATTTGTCTGAATGTTTACTGGATTTTAATTTTCTAATTTAAGATAACGACCACAGCTGTTTAAGATCTGGCACCATTCTGGAGGGAGGATATTTAAATTGATTTAATATTGACGGTTTGGGGTAATTTTTTCACTGTTTAAATGCACAGTAGTTGATTATTGTTTGAAGTTAATGAATGTAATTTTTCCATCTGTTGTTTAATTCAGTTGACAATGTTTGGTTAATGTTGTCATACCTCCCTCAGGTGGTCGTTAGTAGAGTGTCCTTATTTAAGCAGCCCCAGAAATGGGTCAAGAGGTCAGTTTGGTTGAAGCCTCTTTTATTATGGGTCCAAGATATTTTGTGACTTTATTAGGTTGGAATTTTCACCCAAGTTGAAACACCAGTGTCCTCGTGTATGTTTGGTCCACTACAGGCTGTGAGGTACTCATTGGGCACTATTAACAGCAAAAGTGATCCAATCCAATTAAACTGGGAAGGCTGGCAGTGAACTATCACGTTTCAGTCAAGCAAACATTTCTTAAGTCCTGTTTCTATCCAAGTTTCTTAGATTTTTTTTGTTTTGTTTTGTAAATTGATTGGACACTATTCAAGACCCAAAAAGATGTTACATTATTGTAAAGGTATTTTCTTTAAATATGATCCATTTTTTTACCTTAGCATATAAAAATATAGCATGTGCTTATGAGCTCCACCTGCTAATAATTCACATTGTCAACTGTATTATAGTACTGTAACCACATATTTGATCAATTGAATTAATCAATGATATCTAGCTACTCAATGAGAAATAGCTTTTAAGCGAATAAACATTAGATTTTAATTAAGAAATTTTGGGAAAACACGGGTGAACAAATGCAACAAGGGCAATAGGACTATTGATAGCGTAAAACCTTTTTGGCCTTGCCAAGATACACGTATGTGGCCCGCTCAGCCAACACCATCAAAAGCAATCATGTCTCTAAATGTCGCTAAATGAAAAGAGAGGAAAGCGTAGGAAGACGTTCATCAAAGACGATGTGTTTGCTATAAAACCAGGAAACTGTAAAAAGCTTTTCCGTGTCTGCTTGTAAATGTTTAATTTTACGTACAAAACGTCATGAAATATTAACCACTGTTCAATTTATTAATGAGATCATCAGAAATGTTTACCTGCTGCCTGCTGGACTTTAGGCCTCAACTTCAAGTCCCATGTAGAGGTTAATAATGCTAATGCTAATACTGCAGCAACACATAGAAGTGCATTGTTGGCAGTCATGATAATGATGTTGTGATTTTTTTTGTGTACGGTCAAATTTTTTTTTTTTGAAGCTGATGAAGCTGAGAAGCAAGCTAATAATACAAATAGGCTCCACCTACTTGATGATTGCACCGCTTCTCCAGCTGTGCCTCGTTCACCTACAAGCTGAGGAACTCCACAGGTACATTAAATAAGCTGGATTCCGCATGCTAGAAATATAATGCTATGGGGTCATTTTGGGTCACTTTCTACCTAACGGCTGTTTGCAGTGAAGTGAGTTGGGTTCTTTGCAACCCAACACCAACAGTGCTCATACTTCAACTAAATATGTCAAAGAAAAAAAAATCAGCCAAATAACAGCTTGTTCTTTAAAAACTTGTTGATGGAGTCTAGATTTTTGAACTTTCACTGAATGCAATGCCTGATTTAAATACAATAATTTTGTAGCACTCTGGATAGATTTAAAATGGACGTGCTTCGTTTGTTTGACGCCTGACATGTTGTCCAGACAACATGGCTGACATGTCCAATCACCAGGCTGCCATCAAGGTGACCAGAGAGACAGACTATATTAAAGCACAGACGGAGCAACTCCACATATACGTTTTGCTTTTTTTCAAACATTCTATGCGATGTTGCCTCAACACATAAGGGTAACGGACCTAACGGTCATACTAAAATAGAGTAAAACTGTTTTTGCTTAATGTTTATTGTATTACATAGAGGTTATCTGTTTTTTTTTCTTACCCCTTGGATGACGATCACAGATGCAAAAATTCTGGGCTGTGTTGTTAACCCCCTAAGTACAAGCCATTTTTGACGATTCTAATTGACCTTCCAAGGCCTGCAGAATATTTGGTTCTTTGATAATGTATGCATAAGGTGGGGGGGGGGGGGGGTGCATCACGGTTACCGCCTCACGGCAGGCCCTGCCATTCCTGCACCTTTTTTTAACGCACCACACACGTCATACGCCACAGGAGAGCTCTGGCAAAGTGCGATGAGACGGGCAGCTGGACTGAATTTCCATGCTGCGGTCCCACTGCCCCAAGCCAAGCTCTCCTATTTTAATGCATACATTGCATTACCCTCCCCTCACAATCCATCATGGTGCTGGGTTTTGGCTGCCAGCCGGGAACCTGGCAGCCACAGTAATAGGGTAGTAGGTGGGTCCCACACTTTTTTTTTTTCTATGGCATGGCTCCCGAGGCATGGCCTCCTCTCTGGCTGGGCTGCCGGCAGCGGGAGTGGGGGGAGATCGGGGCTCCGGTCTCGCGTCGCCCCACGGCGGCTCCTCGGCGTTCTCCTGCTTCTGCCTTCCCATCTCTTCTCTAACTGGGTATCCGCCCTGTGCTCCGCCGCGGATCGCTGGCTGGGCGGCGGTGTATCGGCTGGATGTTGCCTGCTATGGCGGGGGACCCTGCCCTTCCCTGGGCTTGGTGGGCCGCAGGGGGCCCCGTGGTGTGCTGTGCCTGCTGGGGGGCTGCGGCGGCGGCTCGTGGCCCGGGTGGGCAGACGGGGTTAGGGATTGGCGTGGGGTTGGTGGTGCGTCCCCTCTTGCCATCCCTGAAGGCCGGTTGATGGGCGCACAGGTGGCCCGGGGGACCACCCTGGATTCCGTGGGGGTGGGGGGGGCGAGGGCGTCTTTGCTGGGCTGCGGGAGGAGGGATGGGCTGCGCTGCTCCCTCCCTCCCCGGGCTGGCTTGGTGGGGGCCGTGGCCCTGTGTCGGCGCCCACGTGGCGTCTCCGCTCGTCTGCGTGGCTGTTGCATGCCCGGTGGGGCTCGCATGCAGCCGGATGTGATTGGGCGCGCTCGGGCGGGGGGTCCCAGTACCGGGATTGGCGATGTGGTGGCGTACAGTCGGTCGCCAACGGGCCTACACTCACAAGGGATTCACACGATTACTGGGTTCTAGATCACAGAGATGATTTGTGTACACTCTACCCCTTTCTATCACTTAGCTTATAGACTCCCCCACCTCCTTCCCCCTCTTTCCCTGGTCAACAGGCCCCCCACATGGTGTCAACCAGAAATACATTTAGCTGACGATAGCACCAACATATTATTAGTTAGTGTAGTTGGGCGTTCAATGTATTTCTTGTTGTTGTCTTTCTTTTCTATCTTCTCTTGTGTTTCTTTTCTTCTGTTTCCCCATAACCCCGTCCTGTTCGCTGCTTTGTCATAATAAACGAGGTATAATGATCACAATGGGAGTATGTCAGACTCTCAATGTGAAACATTAAAACTGTTAAGACTATCCAGGCACTTAGACATCCATTCTCCGTGTCAAACAGCTAAACAGGACAGGTTTAAAAATAAAAAATAAAAAAATAAAAAATAATAAAAAAAGTGACATAGTACTAGTTTTTGTTAACATCTGAACTGGAACTGGTTGAATTGTTGTTTCGAAACAACAGTTGAAAGGCTTTTGATGTCCAAATTATCAGTTATTTGGCAATAGAGACATGAATGTAGTAGCATTACCATTGTAATATGTCAGTCGCAAGGGCATAGGTTTACCCTGGTTGAACTGTTGTTTCGAAACAACATTTGAAAGGCTTTTGATGTCCAAATTATCAGATATTTCAGAGACATGAATGTAGAAGCATTACCATTGTGATATGTCAGTCGCAAGGGCATAGGTTTGCATAGGGACGGCAGGGACATAACACTACCCACTTTTAAGGATGCTCAAATTTACCCCTCCAACTTTTAAGCAACCTTTTTTGCATTATATAATTACTTCAGTTATATTGGTGATTTAAATTGTCTCCCCATATGTTGTAAGGATAGAATTGACCCTACCATTATTAAGTGAATTTTTTTCATTATGTTCAGACTTACATTTACCCCTTTTCACAGCTGAGTGTGCCAGTCCATTTTTCTCAAATGCGCGTTTGATTGGCTGATGACTTTCCCCACCCCCCACCACACACACACTTACAGCCCTATGCCGCCTCCTCCGCCCTCTTCCAAGAGGAGGGACAGTAGAAGTTTTTATTGGCCAACAACAGCTGAGCCACTGTATGTAATGTAAAAAGACGTCAATGTTGTGAAGGTGGGGAACACACCACTAATTTTGCTACTGAAAATCTGACCTGTATCAGCGTTAGCATAACATTAAACTGTGTGAATTTGCTAACCTGCAAAACTTGAGTAGGAAGCTGCTTAGAGAGAAGTGTCCTCCTATATGTGTTTTCTACTGTTAATGTTAATTAAACTGTGAGAAATGTAGTGAACCAAGGTTTATCCCTTTCTCCCCAATTTTCATTTTTATTTTGTTTATGTGGTTTTAAAGCAGCCCAAAGGACCTTTCATTTTTTTTTCAGTTTGACTGTGCTTGTGGACAAAAGCAGTAGTGTCTTACCTGAAGGAAGGCTGAATTTTTATTTATTTTTGTTAATCTCGCACTAAGAGGTTTTTTCAATTATATTTAATTCATACATTTATATATATATTATACTAATTTCTCAACAATGTTAAGTGGTCTTAAGACAAATGTTTATTTTTTGCATTTCTGGGTAGTTAAGATATTATTAACAAGTTTGCATTTATTGTGTATTGTAATATATTTTAGTTCAAATATTGAAATATACATTTGCTAATTAAATCCAGACATTTATTCTGAAAGTTTTCAAACTTTTTCTTTAGTAGTTTTTGAAAACAAAGGTTTAAATGGAACATGTATCACCTGAACCAATACATATGAAAGTTAGTATAAGTCAGTGCAGATGTATTTTGCATTGATCATTTAGCCTATCAATTATTTAGGTTCATATTCATGAGAATGTAGCCCTGACTCCCATTCACTCAATCTGTTTGGTCTTATTAATGTCCCATCCCCAGCTAAAGGTATACATGCAGGTTATGCTGTTATATCGTCCTTACCAATGGTGAGACCAAACCTACGCCCAACATTCAAGTCCGTGATCGTCAGATACATATCAAAGTATTTGCTTTTTGTAATTGCCACATTCATTAGTCATATAGCGTACCCACATAACCCAACATGTGTATGAACTAAATGCCAATGGAAAAATGTAGGAAAAAAACATGGAACTATATTTTTAGCAGCGAAAGTTGTAAAATGTAAAAATATGTTTTTGGGATTGAATTAGTTGAATATTTAAAATGACATTGATTTTTATTGAATAAATTCTGTTGATGCACTTGAATATGTGAGACTCTGACCTATCTAGCTTCACACACATGCACATTTAAAGGTCAGGTGCGCATGCTGCTTATTATTACAAATAAGACTTTTTGTTTTGGGGGGCAATAAATGTTAACAAATGTTTTATGCATAAGAAGAAGACTTATTTTAGAGTTTTGTTCACTTCATGTTTAGTGTTGACATCACTCACAACCTCCGAGTGAGGGCAAAAAAAGTACAAAGTGTAAGGCAAGAAACACACTGACTGGACTTACAGTGATCACTCGCTACTTCCCGCTTCAAACTTCACACCCTCAGTCCATTGCTGATTTTTTTTCAAATAAATAAAAAAAAATACTGCTGAGTTGTCCCGAGCCGATCGCCTAGTCTCACTCTCGCTCCCTCCTTCCCTCCATCCCTCTCCATGCTCATTGTGGGTCAGGCAGTGAGTGCACTGGTCTTGCTTATTAAAGTTAACAATGATTGACTGACATTAATGTTTGATGTTGCCAGAGAACCGAGCTTCAAAGCGCCGCATGCGTCAATCATTGTTTAACTCGTTAAACAGTTGCTGTGGTAACTCATTGTGTGTAAGTGAGAGGATTTGAGTAGACTAACTAAATGAAGTGTTGCGAGTGCTGCCTTGGAACAGACAGGCTCTGTATGCGTACGCGCGGGCTGAGGGATAAGGAAGCGTGCGATGGAATGAATGTGTGTGTGGCGACGTTCGAGGCAGCCGGACATGTTGTGTTTGCGGCAATAAACGCCACATGTTAAAAGTGATCCTGAGCAGTTTGTAATTTCCACATGTCACTCTAAGAGTCACAGCTAAGGGAGATAACAGAAGCATTTCTACTACAGTACTTTATTCTTGTGTAAAAATAATTTGGTGGGACAGTAAAAAGTTTCAAACATATCATTAATTATTACATTTGAAGTGCTTAAAAAATATATATATACATATATATGTATATATATATATACATATATATATTTACAAGGGTGCACATAAGTGGTCCGCATGCGCGCATGCGTACTGAACGTAGACAAATGCGCTGGCCCTCAACGGCTTCCATACGTTTTTGTGTACCGATGGCTGACCACTGTATTTGCGGCGGACACGAGAAAATCACTTCTCAAAATGTCAAAGAGGCAGGCCCCTCTGAGTAATTATTTCCGTGTTCCCCCACCCCCGTCAAAAGACAGACAGACGACAGAGACGTCACCGGAGCTATCGAAAAAAAGGACTTGTTGAAAAGTGGCTGCAGGAGGTATCATGGCTAGAAGCAAATGATGCTCGCACGGAAACGTGGTGCAAAATATGCCGTGAGAATCCCAATGTCGCTGATAAAAGCAGCGCATTTTATATAGGGTCAAATAATTTCAGCCATCTAAACAGAGCATGTGGCGATGTCAGACAGGACCCCACTTGCCCTATGGTCAAGTGGCGGAATAAAGTTAATAATGAAGAACAGCGCCATGCACTGACAAACGTGTTTTTGCTCGCATTTCACAAACATCCCACTTTTACAAAGGCTTGGAGTTAATGTGGGAGCCGCATAATGCCCTTTATTTTGAATTAGTGCTTTTATGTTTATTTATTTACATTTCACTAAAAGTAATAGCAATTTTGTTGTGCCAGTTGATGTTAATCAAGCGTTAATTGTTAATATAATTAAATAAAGGTAATTGGCTCTAAGTAAAGCTTGTCATAATTTTATTGCATCAGGCGGGTCGGCTCTCAAGCTCAATGAGGACCAAGTCACATCTCCAGGTCCTCATCTGAGAACCTGGGCAAAAAAATATGTGCACCTCTGTTTATATATATATATATATATATATATATATTAGGGCTGTCAAACGATTACAATTTTTAATCGAGTTAATTACAGCTTAAAAATTAATTAATCATAATTAATCGCAATTAATCGCAATTCAAACCATCTATAAAATATGCCATATTTTTCTGTAAATTATTGTTGGAATGGAAAGATAAGACAAGATGGATATATACATTCAGCATACGGTACATAAGGACTGTATTTGTTTATTATAACAATAAATCAACAAGATGGCATTAACATTATTAACATTCTGTTAAAGTGATCCATGGATAGAAAGACTTGTAGTTCTTAAAAGATGAATATTAGTACAAGTTATAGAAATGTTATATTAAAACGCCTCTTAATGTTTTCGTTTTAATAAAATTTGTAAAATTTTCAATCAAAAAATAAACTAGTAGCCCTATTCTGTCCTCAATGTGTGTGTGTACACAAATTGACAGATAGCGAACATAAGTTCCAAAAAGAAATCAGACGGTGTGGCAAAGTTGCATGGGCTTTACTGAAGTCATCTCTTTTTGACAGGAGCACGTTTCTTGTATTTTTGTAAAACTGAAAATAACAAGGCAATATGTCAATAACTTGCATAAATCACAAAATAACATAAAATGTACACACACGTGTCCATTTGAGCAGTAGCACTAGCCAATTAGCTCACAAGCATTTAACAACGTAACTGCATTTCACCATATATGTGAACAAATTCAAATACACATCATCAATAACTATCTAATGCTCATGAGTATAAACAAATGAGGAATATAACTCACAAGCGATGCATGTATTAGACACAAACAGTGTGATGGGGCTATGAGAACTGCCACTGAATACTGGATGCGGACGTTAGCTGGTCTGAATAGCACTGTCTATTAGTGTGAGTTCGCGTCGACATATAATCACGTCAGAAAAGCGCGCCGAAACCCAAATAATCAGCTGCACTGAATCACCAGCAGAGGGCGACATTACGCCACATAACATATGCAAGTCACACCCAAGCGCCAGCAGAGGGCGGAAAAACTCCATAAAATACAATTAACAAGTTGGCCTTTCACTGTACTGACATTTAAATCTGTCTGAGTGGGCCTAGTGTTGCCTGGTACACCAGACTCACCGCTGTTCCAGCTATTGAGTCTGGCCACCATTCACTCGGATACAATTTCCAGGGCGGAGCAAGCCACAGCAAACAGACAGCGGAGTGGACCAATCAGCGACGGGCAGACGTGACGTTAGTAAAATGGCGACGGCAGGACGAGGGACCTGCGCGCGGAAGTAAACATACGAAGAGAGCGGAGTTTATTCAACATGGCTAGCGCGAGACAGACTGTTGTCAATGACTCGTGTCGATGTGTTTTTGGTCATTTAAAACTGATTTTACCGTGGACTGGAACATATTCTCGGCTCTGCCGTTCACCATCTGTGTTGTTGAAGAGACGACTTTCGACGCGCAAGAGTGACGTTGCTCGTGAAGAACACGTCACGCAAATAAACGAATCTGATTTGTCGATTGATTTTGTATCTGCTCGAAAAGGCCGTTAATGGGATGGTTCCCAGACTATTTCTCTCAGTGGAGAATAGTCTGGCAGAGCCAGGCAAGGCCTAGTGCGTTAATTGCGTCAAATATTTTAACGTGATTAATTTAAAAAATTAATTAACGGCTGTTAACGCGATAATTTTGACAGCCCTAATATATATATATATATATATATATATATACATATATATATATATAAATTGTGTAAATTATACTTTGGGGGAAAAAAGTGACAAAACATGTCTTATACAGTATGTATGTCTTTCCAATGCTAAATTTGAATGAATACATTAAACACACACACAAAAAACACAATATTTTTTTGAGAAAATACCTTTTCAATAATGTGACTTTTTTGGGTCTTGAAATATATCCGTCAAAAAAATTTGTTTTTTTGGGGGGGGGAGCGCTACTTCGCGGTTTATCACTTATTGCGGCGAGTTCTGGTTCCCATTAACTGCGAAAAACGAGGGATCAGTCTATTTAATTCTATTATTCTGTTATTCAGACTGAATGGGCGCAGACAACTCAGTGCAGCTGACCTTTCGATATATTGGAGGTATCAATTCACTGATTTAAGTAGACCCATGATTTGGCTGTGCCAGCGCGCTGAACTCAACACGAGGATGTTGCCGCATCAGCCATAGATGACATCAGTGCCGACAGGTGAGGAAGCGCCCGCCTCCCATTATGCTTGCACCTCTTCAATGTGTCAGGTGATGCTGAGGAAGTATAAACAGGGTGATGCAACGCAACTGCCTCAAAGACGCGTCAATAGGCGCTTACCCCACCCTACTCCAAGGGGGGCCGCCACACACTATGAAATATTTACCGAGTTTAATATTCACGAGGCAAAACAGGAAGTTCCTTCGGGCGCTATCAAATAATGAGCATCAAATATGAAAAACAATTTGGCAAAAAAAAAAAAAAAAAAAATTCACAGATCTACGCTTCCGCCCAAAAATGTCAGGTCTTTCTCCCAAGGGTTCACCGGTCCTGAGACATGCCAGGAAATTATCCCTTTGTGACAAAAGGAGGAGTGTTCAAATGTCACAAAGACTCCACCGTCTGCATCATTGTTGATGGCATTTTTCAAAAACTCTCATGAGAGTTCTTCAAGTCTTTATGTCGCACCATCTTTAGCTAATTATTAGCATAGAGGCTAACCAAGCAAATATAACGAGTGTTGACGAAATGGCGTACCGCACACAACGTGTCACTTTTGCTCATTAATATTCATGAGGTTAGCAATTGTTGCTAGCCGGGTCAAGCTCGTGTTTGTCCCTAATGGTAAATGCAGGGGAATAGTGTATGAACGAGTTGTTTACTGAGGTAAACCTACCAATTCTGTCCAGAAATGATGCCCCTGGTGCCAAATGCACTGGTAAAGATGTGGAAGAACATGCAAAGTTTCAGTTAAAGAGATGGTTTGAGTGTCGAGGGCTGAAAAAGACGGGGAAAAAGAGCCGGCCTGATCCAGAGGTAGCTTTTTCTTGTGTGCATTGCCTTACACCACTGACAATGACATTTACCTGTTTAAACAATCTATCCTTTACCACCAGATGCCCTGTATATATTCTCTGGTTGTCTTACATCTCTGACCATTTTTGGGGGTCATTTACGTTGCTGTTTTTGTGTAGCGATCGCAAATAGTACTCAGTGACAGCCAACGAACGCTTTTAATTAAAATTTTTTATTTATTTATTTTTTATAAATAACAGATCTTAATTCTATAATTTATTTACACTTCCCCCTTACGAAAGTTTTATTTTCTACAACAGAAAAGGTAACAACAGTTGAAATCAGATACCATTTAAATTTTTTCAGGTCATTCATTGTCAGACAGAAGCAGCACAGCAAAACACCATGCTAAAAAATAAATAAAAATGTCTCAATGGCTTACCTCTTTGTCCTCTGTAGGACCATTGGCCCCCAACAAAATGTTAACCGCATATGAAATGTGAATGGCTTCTCCTTGCTGGCGTTAAACTGGTCTTTTGGACGTCCATTCTTCACATTTTTTCCTCAGTTTTTTGCTTCGGGAAACGTATGAAGAAAACATCCTTCATATGTTGTAATGTCTAGAGTTGTTTCTACAAGTTCAATAGCAGCAGTGTTTACTCGGAATGTTCTTTTTTGAAATATTACCGGCAGAAAACAATGAGTAATAACACAGATTGTAAGCGAGGGTGTGTGCATGTTGACCCACTTCCGGGTTACGATGGCGATGTCACAGTCTAAAAATAGCATTCGTGATGTAATGATGTAAGTGTTCCATAATGAACATTTTGGTCATAATTTTAGCTGGCTAAGGGATTATCTTTGTTTCATCTACAGTGGGGGCAAATAAGTATTTAGTTAACCACTAATTGTGCAAGTTCTCCTACTTAAAAATATTAGCGAGGCCTGTAATTGTCAACATGGGTAAACCTCAACCATGAGAGACAATGTGGGGAAAAAAAACAGAAAATCACATTGTTTGATTTTTAAAGAATTTATTTGCAAATCATGGTGGAAAATAAGTATTTGGTATATACCAAAAGTTCATCTCAATACTTTGTTATGTACCCTTTGTTGGCAATAACAGAGGCCAAACGTTTTCTGTAACTCTTCACAAGCTTTTCACACACTGTTGCTGGTATTTTGGCCCATTCCTCCATGCAGATCTCCTCTAGAGCAGTGAAGTTTTGGGGCTGTCGTTGGGCAACACAGACTTTCAACTCCCTCCTCACCCCGTGGCGTCTAATAGATAACAAGAACGGGGAGCAAAAATCCCAGAACCACATGGGGGGACCTAGTGAATGACCTACAGAGAGCTGGGACCACAGTAACAAAGGCTACTATCAGTAACACAATGCGCCGCCAGGGACTCAAATCCTGTACTGCCAGACGTGTCCCCCTGCTGAAGAAAGTACATGTCCAGGCCCGTCTGTGGTCTGTGGCTAGAGAGCATTTGGATGATCCAGAAGAGGACTGGGAGAATGTGTTATGGTCAGATGAAACCAAAATAGAACTTTTTGATAGAAACACAGGTTCTCTTGTTTGGAGGAAAAAGAATACTGAATTGCACCATACCCACTGTCAAGCATGGGGGTGGAAACATCATGCTTGGGGCTGTTTTTCTGCAAAGGGACCAGGACGACTGATCTGTGTAAATGAAAGAATGAATGGGGCCATGTATCGTGATATTTTGAGTGAAAATCTCCTTCCATCAGCAAGGGCATTGAGGATGAGACGTGGCTGGGTCTTTCAGCATGACAATGATCCCAAACACTGCTCTAGAGGAGATCTGCATGGAGGAATGGGCCAAGATACAAGAAACAGTGTGTGAAAAGCTTGTGAAGAGTTACAGAAAACGTTTGGCCTCCGTTATTGCCAACAAAGGGTATACATAACAAAGTATTGAGATGAACTTTTTCTTATGGCCTCTGCTCCTCCTTCCTGAGCCCTGGCCCACCTCTGGCAGGTGTGCGTGTTTTTATTCTGATTACAGAGTGGATGTCAGACGGGTGGAGCGGCCACAGGTGATGGCGATGATAATCAGCCCTCTTTAAAAGCAGTGGACGCCGCCACCTCATCGCCCGATCAACGTGTCTGTTTGCTAAGTCAGTTGTATCTCGCATCCTTCACATGCCCTGATCACCTGCTCACGACATTTTTTGCTCTCGTCCCAGGTCCTGTTTTTTGCGCGCCCCTTGTCGGATTTCACGCCTGCCTCCTTCCCGAGCTTCATCACCTCACGCACACTCGACGACCCCGATCATCGAGTTCCACTGCTTTTGTGTTGGACACAATAAAGCATTTTAGTTCATTGCCACACCGTGCCTGCGTAAAGATTCCCTCCATTCCGGGAATCCTAACACTTTTGGTATTAACCAAATACTTATTTTCCACCATGATTTGCAAATAAATTCTCTAAAAATCAGACAATGTGATTTTCTGTTTTTTTTCCACATTCTCTCATGGTTGAGGTTTAACCATGTTGACATTTACAGGCCTCTCTAATATTTTCAAGTGGGAGAACTTGCACCATTACTGGTTGACTAAATACTTATTTGCCCCACTGCATATGAACGAATTATCTGTCTTTTATGTATGTGAGTGGACAGACACATTTTTTCAGTTTGTGTATATGTGAACGGGCTACAGACTTTTTTTTTTTTTTTTTTTACATTATTCTTGTTAGCTGGTTATACAATTACTTTGTGTGTGCATGTGTAAATACGTATGTGAGTGAAAGCAAAATCATTTGAATTTTGCATGAAAAAGGACAGGCATTTGTTACACTATGTAAAAGCATTCACATATGTAAGAGACAAACTGATCATGACTTTATGTGTGAACAGATAGACCAGTGTGTGTTCGTGTGAACGATCCCGGTTGATTTTGTCATCTTACGAAGTGAAAAGTGTAGCGGATTGCAACATTGGTCTGCGATGTTTGATGATCGCCGTTTGTCAGGTTTTCATTTCAGCAGTCACCTATGTCACACTTGACGGACATTTTCATTTCGGCGACCGGTCCAGTCCACACTAGTGATGGCAAAACAGAACGTCACAACAACATGCCAATGTGACATGTCAATCATCGGTGTGGATGACAAACCACTTTGACTGTCAATCATTGTGAACAGCTGTCAATCATTGTAACTCTCCGGATAGACATGATTGCTTTATGTATAAAGATAGACACATTAACTAACTCACTGGCAGTGAATAATGTTTCAGCCACATTAACGGGGATATGTGTCTAATCCATTTGAATTGGGAGGGGTTGTGAATTGTCATTCACTGCCAACCCCTGCCAGTTCAAATGAATTAGGTGTCTATATCCATCAAAAGTAACCAATGGGTTAATGTGGGAAAAACAACCTGATAACCACAAACACAGTTTGCATCAGGAAAAACTGCTGTGTTTACAACATTACAGCAAGTGACCAATTGCTCTTCAGCTGAATTGTCCTTTCCTTGATTGTGATAGCAAGACCTTTATAAATTTTGAACGACAACACATTCCGCCATTCGGCTTCACTTCACCTTGATGCACACTCGCATGAGCGGTCGCTGACATGCTAGTTAAGTCACCACACATACAGAAGAGGCTAAAAGTATCCTATAGAAAGTTTGAATAATTGATGATTTTATGTGAAGCGACGAGTAAACAGAGCACAATGAATGGAAAGAGTGTCACAACAAAAACAGACATCACAAAAGAAATGTACATATGAACATATGAATATTGTATTACGTGATAATTCTGTTTATTACATTTGTGGGGGAAAAAAAACTAAATGGTGATGCACTTGAGATTTAAGACAAGGATTAAAGCTGTAAACGATGTTTTATTATCATTCAAGTCAAATATTTATTAGTAAGTAATTTGGTTCACACAGGAAATGGATTTGCGGTAGAAAAACATCACAAGTTCTAATATCATCCCAAGACATTGTACACTGTTGACTGGACACGCACACACAAGCAAACCACCCCCCCCCCCCCCACACACACACACATTTTAAAAATTTTAATTTGTTTTTTGAAGTTATTTTTTAAATTACATTTATTTTGAATAATTTTTTAAATTGCTCATAGCTCTTTAAAATGTTCTTCATTTTTAATTATTATATATACCATAATTTTCGGACTATAAGCCGCTACTTTTTTGTCACATTTTGAATCCCGCGGCTTATAGTCCAGTGCGGCTAATTTGTTTATTTATTTGGGTTAATAGGTAAAACTTTATTTGACAGCAGCCTCATAAGACTGTCATAATAAGTGTCATCTGGCAAATTATGTCACTAACTCCATTAATGTCAGGCTCTGATCTTTTACATCCATTCAAAAGTAAGATAATTTGCTGGATGACAGAAAATGACATCCGTCATAAGCCTTTATTAATGCTCATGGCAGTGTCATTTCATAATTATGTTGGTTTTATGACTGTCTTATGGTGCTACCGTTTAAATAAAGAGTTACCAAATACCATAACTAGCCATTAATGAAACAACTGGAACAGTGACTGAAGAAGAAATTAGCACAGAACATGAATTTTGATTGTTATTTACATCTGTCTTGCTGCAGTGCATGAGAGGAGGCATGTTGGACAACAACAGAGTTGACAGCAGGTGTCAGCAGAGGTTACGGTCTCTCCCAAGGGAGCAGTGATGGCCAAATGAAGCTTCTTGAAGCAATGAAGCTTTGTAGCAAATTGGTTCAAAGCTTAATGGCAATAAATTTGCTCTTGTTGCAGTCCTATGATGCCGCTGTCAGATAAAGTGCTACCGGTTAAAATATTTTGGTAAATATTTGTAAAATCCGATAATACAGTGAGGACAGCTGCAGTTTCTAGTCCAGTGCGGCTAATCTATGAACAAATGTCGTTTTTGTGTCATATTTGGTGGGTAAATGCTCATCACTAAATACGTGTGGGCAACTTGGATGTCAAATGGGTGCCGCAAAATACTATCCCAGGGCCTCAATTGGCCCCTGGGCCGTAGGTTTCAGACCATTGTCCAATATGAAAGTAATAAAAGAAAAAAAAAGAGAAAAAGAAAATCACTATTTATGCATGAAATGGTTCGTTTTCGGTTCTGTACCGTTCTCATATACAACATATGAGGTCATTCTCTGAATCAATGGAGACTGGTTGGTTCTTGTTGGAATACTCACGCCTCATGGTCGAGATGGAAAATATTACGTAATATCATACTAGAAATGTTCATTTTATGTTGATCAATTTCTTTAAAGGGATCCACAGATAGAATTGTAGTTTTAAAAGATACACGTTATTATGAGTTAAAATAATTTGATATTAAAACCCCTCTCGATATTTTTATTTTTATACAATTTGTAAAATCTGTTTAACTAGTAGGTCGCCATTGTAGTTGACGTCGCAGGGCAGTGACGCCACTGGGTTACGCTGCCGGGCTTCCAGAGTATGACTCTATCGACATAAACATGTCATCTTTTCAACCCTTTCAATTGAACCCAAGAGGAACATTAATGAGCGTTAATAAACAGCTGCCATTTGGAAGCAGTAGACTTCTCAGAAAGGCTCTGTTGTAGTGAACCTTCCTAGCGAACTTAAGTAACTTTTTATCTAAATTACCCCTAAATCGGCAAAATCCTGACCTCAATCTATCTTTAAATGATGAAACAGTTTTAAAACTAACATATCGAAAGTAGACGAATGGGAACTAATACAAAAATGGGAGCAATTTTAACAACAGTTGATTCACAACATTAAGCGATTTCCAAACATAGCAAAGGTTACTATGTTATTTATTTATTTATTTATTTTTTAATTTAAAAAAACAAACATTAAAGGTAACACCAGTTACTTTGCCAAGTGACGAATTACTCTTACCTTCAGGTAACTGAGTTACTAACTCAATTACTTTTTGGGAGAAGTAATTTGTAACTAATTAATTACTTTTTAAAAGTAAGATCAACAACACTGGTCATAAAGATGAAGTCTGCAGAATGAAAAGTGACGAAAGCAGAGATTTCAATCTGCCAATTTGTTACCGAACACAATTTGCCTTCAACTATTGCTGATCACTTCTCAGAATTAGCAAAAGAAATGTTCCCTGAATCAAAGATTGCATCGGTAAGTTAATTTTATCAATTGACCTTTATCATTTATAATTCGACACACTAACGAACTACCTTCAAGTCAAACTGAAGTGCCATCAAGTGCAGCCATAAAGACATGATAGAAATTGCCAAAAGCGCTACATACAATTATAACAAAAGTCACTGTTAAATTTTAGCAATCATGATGTAGCTGAAGATATTGATTTGTTCTTCTGATTGTTATATGTGACAATATTACCAATAAATTTATATTATTTTAAAAAATCAGTTTTATTTTTGTTTCATATTGCACGTTATACACAACGTTATAAGATTAGTCACCAATTTGTAAGGGCATACGTCACTATTTCTAAGATTGCCAACGGCCTCAGGTTGACAGGTATGTTTTTGTTTGTTTTATAGATTTTATGATGAACTAACACTTGTGACTTCAGTTACAGAAAATATTTCAGTGCACTGATGTAGTAATGTACAGGTAATAACGCCACTGTTCAGGCTAAATTTACATTTAAGAAGTGTGCCCCCCCCCAAAAATGTAATGCCCCCCCTGTAATTTCTTTTTGCAGCCGGGTCTGCCTACATAGGACAATAGATGGAAATTGTTTGTTTATATTGTGTCACATCACATTACGGTCTGTTAAATTTTACCGTCCATCGCAAATTAAATAATTTTGAAATTTTACACTGTCATTGCTTGCAAAGTGTTAAAGTACTGTGCATGTTGTCGTGACAAGGGTAGGGTTCGGGGGGCATTTAATGGTCTCTTGTCCCCGGGCCCCTGCAAGTTTGTTGACAGCCCTGCTTAAAAGTATGAAAGGGAAACACATGCAAAAAGTATTTTTGAAGCAATGAAAAGGTAATAAGAGACTCAATAAAAACACAAATAGTAAGTGCTCGCCAGGTTTAACCGATGTGAGCATGTGTCGGACATCTCGCCCCGTAGGAGGAATTACAGAACAACGGTAAAACATGGCGCCCTCTGTAGGTCAAAACATGTACTAAATATTATATAGATTTTTAAGTCAATGGCAATATTTTCTGTTTCTAATACCATATATTAGTAAAAGAGAACAATTGTGGCTTATTAGAGCCTACAAGCCTTTAAGTCCCTTTAAAAATACATTATTAACTCGTTCTTCCTCTGCCCAAGATGCACCCTCCCACTCCTACTCATGCGCGCTGCTGTGCTGTCCAAAACGAGACATCGAGAGGGAGCTTTAGTAAGTGAGAGAGAGAGAGCGAGAGGAAGAGAGACTGCTTCATTTTCTCACTCAACAAGCGCTGGCGTCTTGCTCACCTCTACTTACTCCCTCGTCCTGCGCTGACCTGTCCGCAGGCCACCGAACTCTGGCAGCACCTGCGGCAAAATGCCCGCTGCGGAGCTTCGGGCCGGTGTTGGATCCTCTGGGATTTAAGGAAAAAAATAACAACAAAAATAAAAGTTATCACATTTCTGTGCTTGGACCACTAGTGGCTTTAAAAAGTGGACTTTGTCACGTGTGTAAGGCATGCCGCTCGCGCATACCTCCTACGGATCCGACCTGGGGGTGCTTGTGTTCACTTAACCGCACTTTGGACTTCGGACGCCTGTGCCCTTTCTCCTCCGATCCTGGGTCTCCATGCCGCTCTTCCGGCTGCTGTTGCCTCTGACTGCTGCGGGGCTCTGCTGGTTCCTCATTTGCGCGCTCCACAGGCACAGCCTCCGCCAAGGTATGGCGAGCTCACGCGCACATGCACGCGCACACGGCGGGGAGTCAACAGGTACCCCTCAATTCTTGAATTCTAACTTTACTAGAACTATACAGCTGTTAACATGCAAAGTGGTACTTTGACGCGCGAGTTTAATTCATTCAGTAACCACCCTTTTTAATCGCAATAAGCGGAATTTCGGGGGGGGGGGTCTCCTCTGGTGGCTGAAAAGTGTCATTGCATGTAATTGACTTTCCTATACAGTACTAGTCCTTCTAAAAAAATAGAATATTGTGATAAAATTCTTTATTAACAGCATTAGAGTATAACGGCGTTTCTAACGGCGTTATTTTTTTCAGTTGTGAGTAATCTACGGTGGCCGAGAGGTGTCAGGCGAAATGCAAAGTCCAAACACTGCAAATAGAAAAAAGCACGAACCCAAATTGCAAACGCTTTGCACTAGAAAAAAAGCACGAATGCAAACTGCCACAACACGATCCCCAATTCCTAAAGCGCGACTGCAAATTGGCAAAAGCACGAACCTCAATTGCCACAACACGACAGCAAATGGCTCGCAGCACTAATGCAAACTGCCACAACACGACCCCCAATTCCTAAACCGCCATTGCAAATTGGCAAAAGCACGAATCCCAACTGCCACAACATGACAGCAAATAGCTCGTAGTACAACAGCAAACGGCTCACAGCACAGCAGCTAAATCACGCAACACAACGGCAAGTGGATGACCCGGAAGTTAAAATAAATAAATAAAGATGACACTTTATACACTTTAAATGTGCTTTGTGACCATCTATACGGACCTCCATGAAGTTGCCCCCACCCCGCAAATTTATTTTAAAATAATGTTAATCGTTTGTGCTGCAACGGTTTTGTAGCTACAGTATTATGCCTTTGTTGAGATATTAATTTCGAGTGGTGACGTCACTCGTAGCTTTTCCTCATTTTAGCTCCCGCGGCTAATGGAGCGTACCAACTCTCTCAATAACAGAGGGGTGTCATAATAACTAGCACGATCATAACACAAATTCAGGTCAATTTTGCAGTAAATTGGGGGGTTGAGATACAAATTTCGAGTGCTGACATCCCTCTAAGCCCCTCATTTACAGCAAAATGGTGCTAGCAAGTTTTTAGGACAACATAGTTATTGAGAGAGTTGGTACGCTCTATTAGCTGCGGGAGCTAAACTGAGAAAAAGCTACGAGTGACGTCACCACTCGAAATTAATATCTCTATAAAAGCATAATGCTGTATCATCAAAACCGTTGCAGCACAAAGGATTGACATCATTTTTATATAAATTCGTGTCTGATGGGGGGGGGGACAACTTCATGGAGGTCCGTATAGATGGTCACAAAGCACATATAAGGTGTATAAAGAGTCGTCCTTTTTTTTTTTTTTTTTTTTAACTTCCAGGTCATCTTCTTGCCGTTGTGTTGCGTGATTTTGCTGCTGTGCTGTCAGCCGTTTGCTGTTGCGCGACGAGCTATTTGCTGTCGTGTTGTGGCAGTTGGGATTCGTGCTTTTGCCAATTTGCAATCGCACTTTAGGAATTGGGGATCGTGTTGTGACAATTTGCATTCGTGCTACGAGCCATTTGCTGTCGTGTTGTGGCAATTGGGGTTCGTGCTTTTGCCAATTTGTAATCGCGCTTTAGGAATTGGGGATCGTGTTGTGGCAGTTTGCATTCATGCTTTTTTCTTTTGCAAAGTGTTTGCAATTTGGGTTCGTGCTTTTTTCTATTTGCAAAGTGTTTGGACTTTGCATTTCACCTGACACCTCTCAGCCACCGTAGTAATCTAATTAATTATTTTCTCATCTTTGCAACGCAGTTACCGTTACTGAGGATGTAAAGGCGTGCGTTACTTTGCGTTACTACGTTGGTTGAATGACGCAAGAAAAGTCTGCGAGACATGGAGCGAGAAGAACGGAAGTGGGAAAGAGGGAGTTGTGACGCTGTTGCAAACGCGATGCTAGGCTAGGTGGCTCCAATAATACCTGACTGTAGCCGACAGCCTATAAACTACGCACACATGATGCTACGCTAGATATCACATGTATATGCATTTGATGCGAAATGATACTCTTGCCGGCGTTGGTAAACAGCCGCCATCTTAAAGCAGTGGACTTCTCAGAAAGGGTTTGTTGTAGAGAACCTTCCGAGCGAACCTATGTAACTTTTCAACTAAAATACTCCTAAATCGGCAAAATCTTGACTTGAATCTGTTCTTAAATGATGAAACAGTTTTAAAACTTTTACATGTCGTAAGTAGACAGAATGAACTAATGCAATAACGTTGATTCACAACATTAAATGACTTCCAAAACATAGCAACGGTTACTATCTATTTATCGCAATATCCACAATACCCTTGTGTCTAGTTAAGTGTAGGGTAAAGAATTGGGCTAGGGCGACTGTCCTATAAACCCTTTGAACTTCACATAGTGTGACCTGTTTTTTTGTTTGTTTTTTTTAAATAGGAAAAAATCATTAAAAGTAAAACCAGTTACTTTACCAAGTAACTAATTACTGCTAATAATAATAATACTTTTTTTTTCTAGCGCGCTTTTCAAAACACACAAAGACGCTTCACAAGAGACATGGAATCACAGTACGATAAAAAGGTATTGAAAGGATAAAAGATTAAAAGCACAATAAAAAGAAGTAAAAATATAACACAGCTAGGGGTTATGGTGGGCAAGAAAGAGTGAACAGGTGTGTTTTCCGTCTGGATTTGAAAAGTGATAGGGTAGATATGCTGCGAAGATCAGGGGGTAGGGAGTTCCAGAGCTGGGGGGCACACTGACTAAAAGCTCTGGAACCAAAGGTGGAGAGGTGGACACGGGGGACGGAGAGGGGAAGAATAGTGGTAGAGCGAAGTGAATGGGTTGGATTGTTTAAACGGAGTAGATTGCAAAGGTAGGGAGGGGCCAGGCAATGGAGTGTTTTGAAGTTGATGAGGATCTTGTAATTAATTCTTTGTTTGACGGGAAGGGGGGGGGGGGGGGGTCAAACCTCTTGAACTACTGAAATGCAAAGAAACTGTTTTAGCACAGTTATTTCTATAACACATACCATAACTGATTTTCATTCAAAATTGTATTTTTTCAATAATTTGCAAAATAAAAGTTAACAAAAACAGCAATAACCCAAACCTCCATCTTCTAATTTTTATTTTCCCTCATTTCCTCACATACTAAATGCCAAATCTCAATTTTAACCACTTAAGAACATACCTGTAGAATGTATATTAAAATTGAAGTTAATGTAAACATTTAAGATATAAGTAACATACATTCAGAAAAATAAGTATAAATGACATATTATGCCGAGTGAAATGGAATATTTTTTGAAGATCGCACACACATTGACTTTTTCAAATCATAAGGAAATGAATAAGTAGCCTAACATAAATGAACAAAAATAAGTGCAAAGTGCACATTGACAACTAAGATGTTCTGAACCTCCCCATCAGAGCGAATAAAACTAAATATGAAAAATAAGCCTCCTCAACTATTTCGGTGCTCTTAAAGATTTGATCCATTTTATGTTGCATTGCCCTTTTTTGTCGCATCAACTCAACAACCTTTTTTTTAAAAAAATATATTTTTTTGCTGTTCCAGAAAACATGCACATTTGAACCAATCAGAGCTAACCATCTTTGCTGATCACTTGTCAGTATGTCAGCCAATTGAACGGATAAATGAGTCCAGGTGTTTTGCTTTGCTGTGTGCATTCGCACTTTGACGTGACTCATCATCGTCAGACTAAGATAACTGCAGCAGCTGGGGAAACCTCCATGCCAACCGTGGAATAAAATAAATAATAGATATTGGTGGAAACGGATTACGCTATACGATGTTGGTAGATTGTTTTCTTCTTGGAGAGGAAATGCATGTGTGGCAACTTTTTTTTTTACATAGCGTTTTGACAATTGCCGTCATGTTTTCGGAATCAAAGCACCGTGTACCGGAACAGCATTCCGGACCTGAATCTTATACCGAAACTGCGTTCTGGCCCTTAATCTTATACCAGAACTGCATTCCTGACCGTTCTGGCCCACTTTCACCCCTGGTTATACTTAGATAATTCATTGAAGCCAGAAAAGAACCACAGTTATATATTTTGGACATCGACATTTATCAAACTGGAGAAAATCCAAACAGGACTTGAATTACAGTAATACCAGTTATAGGTCATCCTACGAGTAAAACAGTAAAACATTGCTTTTTATTTTATTTTTTTTACGTGCAGTACGCATGTTATTTTATACGACATAAAAAATGTTTTTTAATTTTTTTTTTTTTTTTTAATTGGATGGGCCATGTTTTAAAACCTCGTAGTTAACTACACCAAAACACTGAAATCAAGCAAATGAGTGCTGCACAGTGGTTCCGCCCAGGGGATACCATTTTTGACGGTGGTAACTTTATCAGGAGTAACTACATTGGCACGACACCTGCAGGCGTGGCATACTCAATGGATGACGATCTTGGCGAAAAGTATTGCTGTCCCAAGCAGCCTGATTTAGAGTTCCCCTCAAGAATGATGGGAAACAAAAAACGCTCACTTTCAACTTATTATTATAAATATTCTTGTAAGTTAATTTTATTGCTGACGCTGCGTTTAAGGGTCATCAACATGTTGTGACCCCCATGCCCCAAAAGTCAAACTCCGATTATAATCCTCAACTGTGACTCTCTTTGTCCACGTGCAAGGGCATTACAGAAATTCAATCATTTGTTTTTTTCCCCTAATTCTCTTGAAGGTGTATCTATCCTAAAGGTTGCTCGTAACTCAAATTCTGACATTCAATATGAAGTCCCCCACGCCAAAAAAAAAAAGACTAGATGATAGCTCATAACTCAACAAACTCAGATGTTACTTGTGCCTGTTGATTTTTCGGGCAAGGCCGCAGCCGTAAAAATTTGCACATTTCTTCTCCAAAATTCAGTTTTAACTTTAGAGAGTGTCTTATTTATTTTCAAAAAAAAGACTGTGTGAGGTATTAGAGCAGCCACATTCCTCTGAGTTATTAATGGTAGAAATTGGAAGGTCATGGATTTGTGTAGTTGGCTTGCTGTTTTTGTTGAACTTTGGACTGGAAGTGAAGTGTGCGTCAGAAGAAGAAGAAGAAAACATTCACTCACGATTGTCATTGATTTTCTCTCACCTCCACTCTTTAAATCCCTGCAGCCTACTAACTCACACAACACAACACACACACCATACACTGTAGGAGTAGGTGTGTCTGTGTCTGCGTGTATTTGTAGAGCACAGGTGTTCCTGCTAAAATTGGTACCAAAACAGTGAGATATTGCAAGAATGTTCTCGTCCACAAACCCAATTTTACAGTAATGCGAGCAATAATTGAACTATTATAATGGAGTTATTTAAGAAATAGCTATCCATCAATTGAATGTGCATGTGTCACAACACTGTTGAACATACAGACAATATACAGTATACGTATATTGTTATCACCTGGCTATACTGTATGTGTTACTCCAAGATTTAGTACTGGTTAGCGCACGGGTTGTTAACCCAAAATGTTGAAAGAGCCATATTAGGCCAAAATAACAAAAAACACATATTTCTGGAGCCACAACATTTTAAAAGCCTTATATAAGCTTGATAATGAAGGCAACACATTTTGTATGTACTGTATCTATATTAGCTATATTACCCTACTATCAAAATGACAAGGATGGCTTTAAATACATGATGAGCCTTTATGGTTAAATGTTTATTTTCCTTGCAGTGCATTCTGTAGAGAATGACATACCATGTGACTACTTGTTGTTGTCCAATAACTTAATTACAATATTAATGAATTATGTTTAATTGCTTTGATAAAATTAAACAAATGCAATAAGGAAATCCGAATTTTGATGTTATTTGTATTTTGAAGATTTGGGTAAAAAAACAACAACAACAAAATAGAATGTGCATAATGTGCCCCTTTTCTGGGCAACAAACATAGTGCAACATAACACAGCCTGCATTTATAAAAAAAAAAAAATAAAACAGCACCCTTTTGAAAAGGTAAAGTAATTCACGTACCAGCATAAAAGCGATGGGTGTTCATTCAATATCAATCACATTACACAAATCATCACAGAGCATGCTGCCGCTGAATTAATGTCCTTGATTTGCTAATTGGTGAAGTTGCCTGCCATTTTTTCTTTCCTTCACTGTCTTAGTGCGAGAGGCATGCATTTGATTTTCTTTATTATGTCAGTTTTGTTTTTGAAGTCTGCAAATAGGTGTTCTGATATGTTGATGAATGACTCCTTCATTTACCAGTCACCATCTGTGAACAGTTTACACCAGGGGTCCCCAAACTTTTTCCTGTGAGGGCCACATAACCCTTCCCTTCTCTGATGAGGGGCTGGGGTCAGTTTGTAACAGAAAAAGTGTGACGATTGCAGGAGTGCCTGGAGTGCCTAAATGTAAAAATGTATTGTTTTTCAGAAAGCCACAATCAAAAAACCATTTCTGGATTCTTCACGGAACAAAAGTAAATATAATATGATATAATACAATACAATGTAATGTAATGTAATGTAAAGTAATGTAATGTAATACAATATAATATAATTTCCTGAATAAAAGGCCCACCCGTTTATAACGCACACCCTAATTTTAGCACCAATAAATAGAAGAATACAAAAAAACAGAGCTCGTGTAGAATAGTAGTAGTTCAAAACATTAACATAAACTGACAATATTTACGGTAATAATAGGATTTGACAACTTCTCCAATTTACCAGAATCTAGGAGAAAACAAAACAGATGTGACTTTTCTTTTAAAAGCTGCTGTAAAACTTGCTCGTTTCATCATGATGAATAAATGTTTCTTCCATGGATTGATACGGTAAAATGAAAGTGAGAACTTAAGTCGGAAATCCGTGAGAGCTCATCGCTGTCAACACGACAGTAACGATAGGAACTATTGTTATTTGGGTTTGAGTTTCCCGAGGGACCGATATAGTTGACGGACACAGGAAGTGTGTGTGCTTACGTTTGTTATGGTCCGTGTTGCGGGGCTGCAATAAACGTCGATTCAAATGAGTTCAAGAAACTAAATTCTGTGCTTTATGAAGAGTGAAAAAAGCAGAATTTAACACAGACGAAATCATTCGGCCTATTAGAGTGAAGTGTTACCGAAACAAAATGGTGACGTCACGTACCGTAATGGTTGGCAACGGGTCGCGGCATACGTTTCTTCAACACAACGTGGCCGTGTCAATTAAAAAAAAATCGGTTTATATATATATATATATATATATATATATATATATATATATATATATATATATATATATATATATATATATATATATATATATATATATATATATATATATATATATATATATATATATATATATATATATATCTGTCTCCATCCATGTACCCATTTGTAATGCGCACCATGATTTTACAAGTTGATTTTGGGGGAAAAAAGTGCGCGTTGTATTCGGGAAATTACGGTAATATGATATAATATAATGATAAATAATAATAACACTATTAATTAAATAGATAATAACCAAATAACCCTCTCTGGGTTCTTCACAGAAAAAAGCCAGGAAATAAATAACACTATTGAAAAAAAACAGAAAATATATATATATATATATATATATATATATATATATATATATATATATATATATTTTTTTTTTTTTTTTTTTTTTTACAAAAATTTATTTTATTTTATTTTTTGGTTCAGGGGGCCGGATCAAATGTGGCTGCGGGCCGTGTCCGGCCCGCGGGCCGTAGTTTGGGAACCCCTGGTTTACACGCTTTATTTACACGGGTTGCAACAAAACTTGCAGCAGTAGTGGAGTTTGGAGCTGCAATCCACAATCTATTTTTGCGCTCTTCTAATTTCTCCAGAAGTAATGCAATCGCTCTTACTGGGTGCTCGGCTGTAGAAGTAGTATACCTTCCCTGCAAATGTCTTACTACATTGCTCCTTTTGTGATTCGACAACTTCTCGCTACAGAGCAAACATTCAGAAAATCCTTCTGCATTGGCAATGAATGCAATTGATTTGGCCCAAGAAAAGTTGAATCCTCTGTTCTCCTCAGTTTTTTCTCCTCTTTTCCTCTTTGGAATCCATGTCCCATATTCCCTGCTGATAGAAAAGTGCGTCGCAGGCTATGACGCAAATCTTCGTTGACAGAAATGTTGAAACTTAATAATTATTGTACACATTTTTACAGCATTGGAAAACGTTACGACTGTTTGTGTCATGTTTGTCTTCCTACAGAAACCATGTCAAAACAAAAAATAAAGTTCCCTCCCCCATCTTTTTCCATTTTCAAACATTTTTGAAACGCTTCAGGGAGCCACTAGGGCAGCACTAAAGAGCCGCACGCGGCTCACAAAACACGGGTTGCCAACCCCTGGGTTAGCCCATCAATTGCATTTTACAGCAATTGAACTGTCATAACTGTCAACTTCCTTAAATTCTTTAATCATCATCTCATGATACTTGTCACTTCTGGTCAAATGTCCGCCATCCTCACTTGAATAGATTCTAGATTTGAACAATTGTACTCATAAAAGGAAAGACAAACCTGTATCATGTCCATCCCAAAGAAAAGAATCTTGTTAATTAAATTGAAAACACAAAGAATTTCATTTTTTCAAATAGTGAGGAAAAACGTATATAAAAGCTGGAAGAAGTGATCGCCTGACATGGGGCAGACATCTTAAAAATGTCGGTACTATTTCAGTCAATCAGATGTGAGCTTCCCAAATTCCTTGTTGTTTTTCGGACTATAAGTCGCAGTTTTTTTCATAGTTTGACTGGGGGTGCGACTTATACTAAGGAGCGACTTATGTGTGAAATTATTAACACATTATGATATCATTTCACATGTTATTTTGGTGTTTTGGAGTGACACTGATGGTTTGGTAAACTTGTTAGCATGTTCTTTATGCTATAGTTAACTGAATAACTCTTAATAGCTATGGCCACGTTCACGTTCTGCCTTTGGCAATGTGTTTTCAATTTTTAATTCAAGTTTTCAATTTTTATATTGAAATGCATGCTTTTAGTTTGTGGCACTTTCACGCCCAAGTGGGGCCGCACTCGCACTTGTTTACGCGAAGAAGAGCGCTCACACGCCAGAAGAAGACAGCGTCTCTGAGCAAGTGGGCAAGAGAGAGAGAGAGAGAGAAACACGGCTGCAAACCTACGTTCATTGTTTAAAAATTGTAATTGTGAAATATCTCTACAGAGGCAACGCCTGTGCGTATCATCTTTTCTGTTGTTTTTGTGTGTTTTCCACCTGCGATCGGACACTTAAAACCAGTTGCGTGGTTGTTTGAACGATGTGCTAATTCTAGCGAACGCATGCTAATCGTTTGTGTCATTGCTGTAATAGCAGCTAATTATATTTACGTTGATGCAAACCTGTTTGGTATCAAGGACAAAATTGATTCAGCAAATTATACGGACGTCCAGCATTGTCATTTGGGAGTTTAGCTCGCTGTATAGCCAGGACCGAGCCGTAGCGTCCTGGTGAGGACAATATATTCGCATTTCGTTGTTCATGCACTGTATACTGTAAATTGCCTTTCAAGATGACATATCTGTTGTATGCATTGAATTTTATCAAGTAAATTTCCCCCAAAAATGCGACTTATACTCCGGTACGACTTATATACAGTATGTTTTTTTTCTCTTCGTGGGGCATTTTATGGCTGGTGCGACATATACTCAGGTGCGACTTGTAGTCCGAAAAATACAGTACCCATTATCACATGCCTTTGTGCTCGAGTCTGTTAGTGTGTATGTGCGTAGGTACAGTATAACTGACATCTCAAAATGGCTGGGCCCATAAGGTGTCATTTTTTGTGTTTAAACATTATTTTTTTCATTATCAGAAGTCTAAGCAATTTGCAATTGTCATACTTAAATTTTTTGAGCAACTGTCTTTTATATGGTTTTTATTTATACCTGGCGTTGTCTTGCACTTTGAAGTATAATAATAAATAATTATCACATTCAATATTTCGCACACCTTTTTGTGTTATTTTGAATAATATGAAAAACGACTTAGGCCATTTGGCACTCTTTTTTTTTGTTATTTTGAAAAATATGAAATACGACTTGCAGGATTTTAAGGTGTCGACATGTGCCGCATTGTGTGGCACAATATGCTTTTCGTTGATTAAAGTTTTCGTTATTATGAGAAGTCAAAATTGTAATCATGATGAAATGTCTGGCAAGTTAGGATTTTAATTTGACAAATTGGGATTTTTTTATACAATTGTAAGTACCATGGTATAACAACCATGTATACCAGCAAAATGATTTTTTTTTTTTTTTGCATGTGCGATAAAACTTGACTGTGTATGTAAAAATTATTGTCGAATATATTAAAAAAAAACAAAATAAATAAATAAATTTTAAAAAACCTGACAAAGAAATTATGCACTTTTTTTTTTTTTTACCTGTCATATTTTACAACCACAAATATAACACGAAGCTGTCAGTTGGTAAATGACAACCAGTTTGGGTTTCATGCTGTAACACACATACGGTTGACTTAAACGGCAGCACAGCGACTGCACGTTCAATATATCCTTGAATGAGCAGCCGCCACGCGTGTGCCGTCGGCGCACAAGCAGAACACCAGCAGCAGCTGTCGTCTTACTATTTCATGAGTGCTGTGAAATATGAACGAGTCGCTCGCTTTCACCCTGCGACCGGCCCACCGATCTTCTTTGTTTCCTGCTCGGGAACGCGAAACGCTGCCGGTCAGAAAGTGACACCCCACCTGAATTATTACATGACAACCTTTGTGCTTTACAACGCTGCCATTATTATGAATTATAGAACAGAGATCCAGTTAAGGTTGCCTGAAAGATCACATTTAGACAAACAAAAGTGTCACAGTAAGTTTGCGAATTAAAGTTTCAGGGCCTTGTTGGGGTTTTATACAAGGGTTAGGGTTGTAAAATATGGTTTTAGGCAAGTTTATTAAGTTTTTAAAGTAGGGTCATGGTATCAAAGTAGGATTCAAGTTCTTGGGTTTGGGATTCAAATTAATGTTTCGACAAGAGTAAAGACGTTTAAGCCAGGGTTAATATTACAAACAAGGAGTAGGGTTTCAAAGTAAGGTCATGATCAGAGGAGTCGAATTAGGTTTTTTCATCAAAGTTAAGGTTTCAGACTGGGATGTCCTGCATTTATTAGGCTTTCATAAAACAGTTATAATTGCAAAATAAGGCATGAAGTCAAGTTAAGGGTTTCAGGTCATGATTAGAGTATCACATAAGGCTTTGGGTTTCAAATAAAGGCTTTGTTTTCTTCTTTTTTTTTTTCCCAAAACAAGGGTTAGAGTCATCCAGAGGTATATTGATTGCTAAACTGTCTTGAGGCTAGGAATTGGATGACTGAGGATTTACATTGTTTTTATTTTCAAATTTTCACAAGCGACACCTAACAGCTATTAGCAGTGGTACTAGTAAGTAAAAGCATGATTGCGGTCACCGACGGTTTTCAAAGTGATTGCTTCCGAGGGGCACCTTCAAAGTAAAAGCCAGACTAGACATTGATTCGACATTTATTGCCCATGAGAACTGCACTCCTTGATCAGCTGATAGCCTGGTCCAAATATTGCAAGTAAGGGCAATTTGTCTTTCTGATTGAAAAATACTCAGGCAGAAATGTTGCACTACCAACCCAAAACATATAATATACCTGTATACCTAATAACTTAAAACAACAGACTAAAGTTTTAGTGTGTGTTTATTTTGATGTGAAATTTAACCTGAATAATTTTAAACAAATACAACCTTGTATAACACTTGGAGCTGCTAGAATGTTTCCGCATTCAATGATTTTATCGCACATTGAATACAACTCCTAGCAAAAGGTATGGGATCACCAGTCTTGGACAAGCACTCAATCATGTAGAACAAACTCAATTAAAAAGCTTAAAAAATAATGAATTAGTTCAAAAGTGCAACTCTTTAGCATTCAGAAACACTAAAAGAAATTAATTAAAAACATTCTGGTGGTCAGTAATTGTCAATTTTATAGAGCAAGTACAGGGAAATATATGGAATCACTCTATTCTGAGGAAAGAAATATGGAATCATGAGAAACAAACAAAGAAATAACAATCAAAACACATCTCTAGTATTTAGTAGCACCACCTCTGGCTTTTATGACAGCTTGCGGTCTCTGAGGCATGCACCCTAAGTGTATTCTTCATCAATTTGGTGCCAACTCTGTTTGATTGCAGTTGCCACATCATCCTTGCAGGTCGGAGCCTTGCTGTGGACCTCTTTTTTTTTTCCAATTTCCACAACAGGTTATCAATAGGGTTGAGATCAGGACTATTTGCAGGCCATGACATTAACTGGATGAGTCTTTCTCCAAGGAATGCTTTAACAGTTTTAGCTCTGTGGCATGATGCATTGTCATCTTGGAAAATGACAAACACATTTTCAATTGAAGGGATAAGAAAGCTGTCTAAAATTTCAATGTAAACTTGTGCATTTATTGAAGATTTAACCACAGCCATCTCCCCAGTGCCTTTTCCTGACATGCAGCCCCATATCATCAGAATTTTGATGTTTTCTTCATCTTTGTAAAACTCGCTGGAACAGCACCGGACTAAAGTTCCAGCATCATCACCTTGTCCAATGCAGATTCTTGACTCTTGACAAGGTGACGAGTGAGTGAGTGAGTGAGTGAGTGAGTGAGTGAGTGAGTGAGTGAGTGAGTGAGTGAGTGAGTGAGTGAGTGAGTGAGTGAGTGAGTGAGTGAGTGAGTGAGTGAGTGAGTGAGTGAGTGAGTGAGTGAGTGAGTGAGTGAGTGAGTGAGTGAGTGAGTGAGTGAGTGAGTGCTCGTCCGAGACTGGTGATTCCATACTTTTTGCTAGGGGTTGTATTGCAATACACGTTGGTAATTGGCAGGTGTAAAAACATGCAATACCATGGAATTGTGCTATAAAAATGTTAAAGGTCTTGGCCAGAAAACCAATGTCATTCCATGTTTGTAACATTTTTAAAAAGTACAATTTATTGAGCCTTGAGAATTATTATTATTATTTTTTTTTTAAATGACTTATCTGATGTACAAGGTATTACATGGACTCGCCTCACCTCCCATGTTGGGCTTAAAAAAAAAAAAAAAGAAAAAAGAAAAGAAAAAGGGCTCACAGCGGTCACAGGACCAGGGGAACTGTGAGGTCCCTCTCAGAAAAACAGCCTTTGGCCAAAACTATCTCTGTAAAGGCCAGTAAGATTTGGAACAGTCTACCACTCGTCATCAGGGAGTGTCCTTCATTACAAACCTTCAAAATTCACCTCAAACAGTGGTTGAAAGTAAACCGGTCCCGTGACCACTAACTTTTAACTTCTTAGTAATTTATTGTACTGTGCTGTGTTTTATTGGAGCCTCTTTTTCTGTCTTACGTCTTAGTGTGTCTTTCTGTTCCATTACCTGCCTAGGTAAAATTAGCATTTTTGCTACAATCCAGCATATTTAAGTATTTTAGATGTGTTCATTAATGTGCACTGTCCCGAGCAAATAAATAAATAAATAAATATTTCTTTGTTTGTTTTAAATTATTTTGCTGATACAATTCAACAAATGCCATGCGGCATTTTTTGTTGTTGTTGTATTTGTCAGTATGATACTTTTCTTCAGATTTTGTCGTGATTTCTTACATTAAGAAACAATAATTCATCTTACGAGTCGCTTATCCTCACCTGGGTCGCAGGTGTACTAGAGCCTATTCCAGATACTGTAAGTATGAGAGTGCTCAGCAATAAAAATTCCCTGCTTCATATGCAGCACTTCCAAACCGAACACATCATGATTGCACTGCTATGTCTTTAAAGATATCATCATTGGGTAGAATTGCAAACCATATACTGTATTTCCAGTAGATGTGTATCAAATTTGCCTCATGCCAAAGATTCCCTACCTGATGTAGTTTCAAGTCAAGTGTATCAAGCCTTGGTTGGTTAATGTTAGGGTTTCAAGATGCCTCTTCAAACCAGTGTTAAGGTTCCATATTAGTGCTTGAAAGAAGGGCAAGGTGTTTAAAATAACTTTACAGAATGCTTCAAATTCAGGGTTTGAAGTTCTTGTTTAATTTTTTGATAAAAAAAACACGCAGTTAAAACAGTAGGAAGCTTGTTGATGGGTTTGCTTAGTGCCAGTGTTGTAAGTGGTATGTTATATGCCTAAATTACTGTGTGGTCTGTGTAAAAACTGTTCATTTTTGGAGCAACTATGATTTGTCTATTAATGTCAGTCACACCTAATGAGTTAAACTTTCAGACCAGTGTTGTGAGGTATGTTTTTCAAAACCTTTTTTGCCCAAAAAATCTGTCAAAATTGTAACTGGTGTTCTGTACGTGTGGGTCGAGGTCACCTGTGGATGGGCAGCTGTGAAATCGTGACACTGGAGCGTGACGGCAGCCGGCCCAGACGGAGTGTTGCCCGCCAGACGGCTCGTTGCGCCTGCATTGAGGGCCAGACGGCTGGCACCACTAGAGGACGGCCTGCCTGTGTGCGTGGTAAGATACCGGCACTGTCCCCTAGTGTGGCCACAAAAATAAAATTTTGTGATTTATTAGTTTGTGTAGTTAGCTAGTTTGTACAGATTGGGGCGTTAGATTGTGGTGGCACAAGGTGTGATGAATGAAAGATTGGTTGTGTGCATTAGAGCCACATACAGGACAACTTTTTTTCGAGGGGTAAAACGTCACGTGACATTGTTCAATGTTCGTGTTGATCATGCCAAGTCCAGGATGACAAATGTTTGTAAAAAAAAAAAAAAAAAAAACATCTTTGACCTTTTCTACTGCTCAACTTTGGTATTTATGTCACTAGTAATTTCATCTGCTACAGTACAGCAACCCAAACATTTTAAAAAGCATTTTAACTTCATAGGTATTCATCACTGACAAGTTGAAAACGCACATTTTCTCTTTTTTCACTTCAGTCCTTTTTTATGATCTGCTGGTGTTCTAATTTTTGTTTGTTTGTTTGTTTGTTTTACATTCATTTATGGTTTTGTCCACATTTTTTTCCTTTTCACTTCTTTTCACAAACACAAATTGAGCTACAGTATGTGTCACTATCCTTGTGTCCCAATATTTTTGGACAAATGTCCCATTTTCACCTTCTGTGTTCCCAATACTTTGATTAGCATTTTTAGAATGACTTTACATTATCCGTAGCTGTCTCAGTACTTTTCCCCCCTCATAGTTTCTTCCCTTTTTGCTTCCTGTGTGTGTGTGTGTGTTGTTGTTGTTGTTGTTGTACTAATATTTTCCCCCTCTTTTTCTTTTACATTTCCTGTCGCCATCACTATATAAGGCCAGATTTTCACTTCTAGTTGAAGTCCCAATATTTTTGTCCATATTTTCTTCACTTTTCTTTGTTCACTTTATATGCTTTCGTCCAAACCACATATCTTCCCATTTTCTACCATATTATCCAAAAATGTATGCACACATCCTTATTCTTTTTTTAAAGGTACTATATGGACTTTTTTTGTGTTCAATACTTTTCTACTCCTTGCATGTTCCACCAATGCCCTGGTAAGTACACATAGTGCTGACATTTTAACTGAGACTGACACAAAAAGCCCTTTTTCTTCCCTTCATTAGAGCAGTGTTTTTGAACTGGTGTGCCACATGAGAGATCGTCAGGTGTGCCGCGAGAAATTATCTAATGTCGCAAAATTTATGTGTATATATATATATATATATATATATATATATATATATATATATATATATATATATATATATATATATATATATATATATATTGTAATGTCCGTAACTGTGTACGGGCCCTTTAAAGGGCCATCAGACTGCAGAGTGGTGACGTAGCGGGAAGCAAGCGAGGAGGGAGGGAGTCTCAGGGAGAACGGCGTGAAAGAGGCTGACCTCCAAGTTCGCGGTCGCATGTCGCGGATTCCGCTGTTATTTTGTTTATTATTTTCCATTGTTGCCACAATAAAGTGCGAAAGTCATCACTGACTCCTCTCCTTTCTATTTCCCCATTCGGGTCTATTACAATGTTGTTTTTTTACATTGTCGGGCGGAGTTGCAGTAAAAGGAAGGAAGGAGTAGGTAGAAAGTTCTCGGTCATGTGCAGATGAGCGAAATATTGCTCGTATCGCGTTCAAAAACTGCTCGGATTTCTAGCCATGAACGACCTTGCTGTCCGCGACAATGTGGACCCCAGCACGTCTACTGCACATCATTTGGTTAGACTCGTCATGTGTAGATGTACTCCAAAGTGTCCTTTCTATTATATCCATGTGTGACAACCGTCAATCCTCCCCCTGTGTTTTATTCCAACACATTGTTGAGAGCAGCATGGTGGCCAATGGCTAGAAATCCGAGCAGTTCTTGAACGCGACACGAGAAGCAATCCAAAAACAGCGCCATGGTGCCAAGCAAGTTTAAACGTCATCTCCAAACGAAACACCTGTCGCTTCAAAACAAGACGATGGACTATTTTTTTGCCTTCGTGAAAACACAGAGAAACAGGCAACTTTTTGATGAAAACTACAAAGGTAAATGAGAAAGCCCTCAAAGCCAGTTACCTTGTTGCTAAATCCAAAAAGTCCAAAAAGACATTTAATGCTACCTGCCTGCAAAGCCATTGTCTGCGAGATGCTTGGCCCTGATGTGGTTAAAGACATTGCTCAAGTCCCCCTTTCTGATAATTCTGAGCTTTTTCAAGCCTAACTGCTATAAAAATAAAAAAATAAAATGAAATCAGAGACTGAGAGCGGTTGAAGAATAAAGATATCGACTCTGTGTTCATCTGAACAGGCTCAAGTTTCACACTGAGTAAGTATACATATTGAGAAATTATTTTATAATTACATATACTGTACAGAAAATAATTTTGGAACATTTTTAGTTTGTGGTGTGCCGCGAGATGTTTTCCAATGTAAAAACGTGCCTTGAGTCAAAAAAGGTTGAAAAACACTGCATTAGAGAGTGTTCGGGTTGAACACATGAGCGAAAACGCGTCTGTGCACGTCTATGTGTCTCCCCACGATGGCAGCAATGTTTCACTGAGCATCCACCTAGTCTCCGCTTGGCAAAAACACTTTCCAAACCCACTTAAGACCCGTTACTAACAGTAAACCATCACATTTGTTGTTTTAGGGCGTTTTTACAATAGCACTGTTTGATCTGTTTTAAACGGACCAGATTTCTTTTTCTCAGATAGTCCGCTTTGTTTTGTAAATAAAAATGCACATCCGAACTCTAGTTCGGACCAAACAAACTCTGGTCCGGTCAAAAATTCTCGGTCCAGTTTAAGCGCACCCTGCTTCTCTTGTGAATGCAACCGGAGCCAGGTGCGCTTTTGCCACTTTCTGTGCAAAACGGTACACGCCGGGCATCCTTTGAAGTGGAAGTACAGCGCAGACACTTTTTAAAAAACAACAATGGCAAGATGAGAGACGATTACCCATGGCCAAATGTTGTTGTGCTGCGCTAAGATACACAGAATCAGGTTTTAATACGGCGATTGCTTTTTGCATGCTGTTGCTGAACATAACATGTGAAAGTGACTGGCCGAGACAGGCAGAGCCTCTCGGGGTGGCTGTTTCGTGAGTCTTGCTCTTCTGGAAGTGGCGACAATTCGACAGTCCAAAAAGTCACGAAAGTGAAAGCAATTTCCCCCCTGTGTGACTTGGGGTACCACGCGGTTCCCTTTCGTAGTTAATTTTCCCCTATGGATTTTTTATATACTCCAGTTCGCTCGGCATTGAGTCGAGAGGGAGCGAACCCCGCCGCTGGCCGAGCAGCGACTCGCTATGCTACATTACGTGCAGCATCACAGCACCACACTGTGATGCGCCACGCTCCTTCCCCTCTCGGGGGGGAAGTATTTCCTCTTCTATTTGTCCAATCAATGCTAAACATTTTCAACAACTTATTTGCAGGTGTTCCTGCGAGGTAACTCTCCAACCGAACCCTGGTCCCCTTGGTCTAGTGTGAAAGCACCATTTACGTTTTTGGTGCAGATTTGATGGGCCAAATGCTCATTACTTTATGTTTGTGCTCGTACAGGCTTAACACAGGCTGCAGTTATGCTTTAGGCCAGAGGTGGCAGTCGCAAGTAAAAGAGTAACAAATTCCATATCGCACCTTTAAGTTCCTGAGTCTTTCGTACACACGCACATGTTTTCACCTTCCTGTATTTGTCCCAATACATTTATCCACATTGTATTCAATTCCTGTTGGTATAACTTAAAGGTCAAATGTGAAGTAAGGTTGGCCAACCATGTTTTTGAATAATACCAATGGCTAAACAATTATAAGCATGTTTTCGTTATTTTTTTTAACGCAACCCTTCAAGATTCTTTGTTTAACCCATTGCAACGCCCTTGACAACGAAAATGCTTTTCTTCGACAATCTTTGGAAATCTTTGGAATTGACGTCACACCGAGAACTGCGAGGGAAGTCCGCCATACACACAGTATTGTTGCACTGCTTCTCGGTATGATGCCACGGCGGTGTGTGGCGATGTATTGTTCTCTATCTAAAGAAAAGTTATATGAGTGGCTGAAGGATAGCAGGGCACGTAAATGGACATCTTTTGTTCGCACTAAGCGAATGAACTTCATGCCATCATCGAGTAGTGTTCTCTGCTGCAAACACTTCGAAGATGCCTACTTCCTCAACTGGTCTGCTTATGATCAAGGATTTGCCAAAAAGCAGGGGTTGCGTTAACCGAATATTTTCCGTCGTTGACCGGTTTTTTAAAACGGTGACGGAAAAAACTGAAGTCCGTCCGTCATTTTGACAGGTTGCAATTCACACCCCAGACCACAGGGTGGCGAGTGAGCATATTATTTTTTTTTTTTTTTTTTTTTTTTTTTTGTGAGCATATATAATTAGCTATTGTCTCTCTTGATGCATGACGTCGTTGGCCTTACTCGGAAAAATGTCAAGGCAACTGAGTGTTTGCCTGGCACGGCCAGACTGTTCTGCCTGTATTTTTCAAACACTGAGAGAAAAGTCTGGGACACAGCCTCTCGAGTAGGTACAAAATCAATCGACAAATCAGATTTGTTTATTTGCGTGACGTGTTCTTCACGAGCAACGTCACTCTTGCGCGCCGAAAGTCGTCTCTTCTATAACACGGATGGCGAACGGGAGAGCCGAGAATATGTTCCAATCCGCGGTAAATTCAGTTTTAAATGAGCTAAAACACATCGGCACGAGTCATTGACAACAGTCTGTCTCGCGCTAGCCATGTTGAATAAACTCCGTTCTCCTCGAATGTTGACTTCCGCGCGCAAGTCCCTCGTCCTGCCCTCGTCGCTTTGCTAACGGCACGTCTGCCCATCGCTGATTGGTGCACTCCGCTGTCTGTTTGCCTCTTGTTAAGCTTGTTCGGACAGAATATTAATTAAAAATGAATGAAAACTAAATACTATTGAATATGTCATTATTATCATTCTAAAAATGTAAGTGACGGGTAAAAATAGATTATGACCGGATTTTTATGACACTGTCAGTCAAAATGACAGACAACGAAAAAGTCTAGCGCAACCTCTGCCAAAAAGTAAGTGTGATTTTTGGATAGATGACTGATGACTTTGTCAAAGCAGAGGTGCCAACAGTAGAAGCTAGCGACGTTAGCCGAAAGCTAACTCGTGGCAATCCCCGATCATAGTTGTTGTTGCGTTCGCTAGGTTAAGCGTGTTTAAATTGTGCGTCATCTACGATCTTGTCCGAAAGGGTTAATCCACTGTCAATCGGGAAAGGGGTGTGGATGTGCATATACGCGGGTCGGCGTCGCGGTAATTCAAGGTCACGTTGCCGTAAGAGACACACACCGCTGGTGAGTTTGTGCACATTTATTTGTATTTGTATTATGTATTTCCACTTTCATGCTTCAAGCATTGTATTGCTTTTGGACGGTTCGGCGTTTCTTTCACGGTGATCGCATGATAGCCTTCTAGTTTGTGTTTTACGAGAGCCGCTGACAGGTGACAGCTGACAACTAGCGTGTTGGTTTAGCATAGCCATTGAGTCAATCTCGCAGCGAATCAGCAAGCGGCGCAGGTCACGCAGTGAATCATGGGAAATGTAGTCTCGGGACAACACTGAAGTGGTGCTTTGTAATCTGTTCGCTTGTGTGAAAAAACTACATTTCCTCACGCCATTAGACGCCACTTCTACAGGCTCTATCGCTCCGCACAGCCTGCCGAGAGCCCCAAGCTGTGTTCGTACTGTTAGCTCCATGTGTTAATAAAGAAACAAAGTTGTCAGCAAGTTGTGTGTTCGATACCTTTGTCAACAAAAAGCTCATAACAAGACACTACACACAATCCGTTTAAGAGACTCTGGGACTGGAGAGCTGTGAGTAGTAGGAGGCGAGGGGGTGAGATGAGCGAGAAGCAAAACTATGCGGTCGAATCTGGCGGCAGTCTGCTATTATTTTGTTTTCTTATTGTTGCCACAATAAAGTGGAGAAAGCCATCAACAACTCATCTCCTTTCCCCCCAACGTTTTTATATTAATATTTTATATGCACAAGAGCTGCCGGATTTGCCAAAGTGAACATGAAGTCTGATTATTATTTTTTTTAAACAATGTCATCATATAGACGAAAACAAATTATGTGCAAATGCCTGCATCTTCAAATCATGAAAATAATAACAGCCTATATCTTACCAATCTTGTAATCTAGATGGGTCTTGTCTCCATTCCATGTCAGGTAATCTAGGCGTACTGTTTGCATCCTGATTAGCGTCTGGCTAATACATGTTAGGTCAACATAAAATTCCAACCTCCTCTTCTTCCTCCAACTCTTCAAAAACTTGGCTCTCCTCCCTTGCGCTCGATCTATCGCTTATATCGCTGTTTGAATCATTGTTTTAAGGGCTTTGTATGGCGGCCGTATGGAGCGCTGCCATCGCTGTTCTCGGTGTGACGTATCACTTCCGGGTTCGTCCCCTTTCAGGCTCGAACTTCGGAAACGTGATTATTTTGTCAAATATACAACATATAAATTATTTTTTCACGCTTTATTTGTTGGACAATGTTTAATTACTTTAATTGTGACCCTATTTGGCATGTTATGAAATTACTTCACATTTGGTCTTTAAAATAAATAAGCATCTAGATCACAGGTGGGCAAACCGATCCTTGAGGGCCGCAGTGGGTCCTGGTCTTTGTTCAAACTGATCCAGCACAGACAGTTTAACAAACGAGGTTTAAGATGAAACAAGAAGCACCTGCCTGCAATCAACTTATTGCACCTGTAAAACACCAGATCGGTGAAAAGGTGTCCGCTTAATGGGTATGAACAAAAACCCGCACCCACTGCAGCCCTTTGTGGAATAGTTCGCCCACCCCTGATCTAGATACAGGGCAAACTACCCAGCTTGTACATTTAGCATAATCTTGGCGAGCGATAATAATGTCAACTACTGGTCTCCCTTCTTATTCTCTCAGTCGACATTGTGCTGAGTCGTCAGTGGTGTGATATGAGCCCCTGTTTGGATGACGAGGGCTGCGACCTGCTCATCAATCAGTCGGGATGGACCTGCACACAACCTGGGGGACGAGTCAAGACCACCACGGTAAGAGCAGCTCAGCTTTGGTATCCGAAATGAAAGCCATCAAGTCCACAGTCGTCATAGTTCCTGCACATTTTTTTGCAAAACCTTGATTTTTGTGATTTTATTATTAACGAAGTGGTGTTTTTTGTTTTTTTTTTTTTTTTGTCACGCATTGAAATCATAAAATAAATAAGAATTCTTTTATAGCGTTGGTGTGGTTTTGCAACATCTTCAATGTTGTAGATTTTTTTTGTCTTTCTTTTTAATCTTATTTGTACTTTTTTACGTTCACTTACTAGCGGTAATAAAATCATCAGTGCATTATTGCAATTTCCTAATTCCTATACTTAATTTACCTTAACTCAGGGGTGAAAGTGGGCCAAAACGGTCAGGAACGCAGTTCCGGTATAAGATTTAGGGCCAGAACGCAGTTCCTGTACACGGTGCTTTGATTCCGAAAATATGACAGCAACTGTCAAATCACTATTTAAAAAAATAAAAAATAAAAAATGCTAAGCTGCCACACATGCATTTCAGCTCCAAGAAGAAAACAATCTACCAACATCAGATTTACATACACAAGTGTTACCAACAAGCATAATAAGGTGCTTGTATAGCGTAATCCGTTTCCACCAATATTTATTACTGATTTTATTCCGCCAACGGCATGGAGGTTTTCCCAGCTGCTGCAGTTATCTGAGTCATACGATCATGAGTCACGTCAATGTGCAGCAAAGCAAAATGCCAGGACTCATTTATCCGTTCAGTTGGCTGACATACTGACATGTGATCAGCAGAGATGGTTAGCTCTTATTGTATCAAATATTTAAGAGCAACGAAAGAGCTGAGGAGGCTTATTTATTATATTTAGTTTTATTTACTCTGATGGAAAAGTTTGGAACATCTTAGCTGTCAATGTGCACTTTGGAGTTATATTTGTTCATTTATGTTAGACTACTTATTCATTTCCTTATGATTTAAAAAAGTCAATCTTTGCGTGATCTTCAAAATATATTCCATTTTACTCTGCATAATATAAGTCGTGTGTACTTATTTTTCTGAATGTATGTTACTTAAATTTTTATTTTAAAAAAAATAATATTTTTTTACATTAACTTCAATTTTAATATATATCCTATGTTCTTAAGTAGTGGCATTTAGAATGAGGAAATGAGGGAAAACAAAAATTAGGAGATGGAGGTTGGGGTTATTGTTTTTTTGTTTTTTTATTTTGCAAATTATTGAAAAAATACCATTTTGAATGAAAATCAGTTTTTGTATGTGTTATAAAAATAACTGTGCTAAAACAGTTTTTTTGTGCATTTCAGTAGGTTTGACACCCCCTCCACCCACCCAAAAATAAATAAATAAATAAATAAAAAATCTGGCTCCATAGCGACCTTCATGTCGGGGAGTTCCAGCAAGAAATTCTAGCCACTTTCACCCATGACTACTACGTTATTTTTACGACTAAAAGGCACGCTTAAACCGCGTAATTTACCCCCAAAATTGACAGTGCACCTTATGTGTGAATTCTGGTTGTACTTAATGACTTCCAACCTATTCATTTCATACATTATTTTTTGGAGCATTACGCCTACTGTAGTCAAATCGGTAATATTGCAGCTTACAGTTAATTACAGTAAAGCAGAGCATTTATCTATTAATAATACAATTTAGAGTTAAAGTAACGATTGTGTAATTAGTAGTACAGTAGTATAATTAGTAGGGTTGCACCGATACCATTTTTTGGGCCTGATACCGATACAGATACCTTGCTGTGCAGTATCGGCCGATACCGATACCATTCCGATACCACTCTGTTTGCAAAAAAAAAAAAAAAAAAAAAAAAAAAACGCAACGATACAGTTAAGTCACGGTTCGGTATGATTTTCGATACAATTCTATATAATTAATGCTCTGAAATAGAAAATACAGCTGTTATTTCTATTTTTTTTAATGTTTTTTTTTTTAATTTGCTAACAAGCAAAAATAACAGTGCCATCATATAAACAAGCATTTTAGTGCATAATATTTATGTGCTTACTTCTTACTGATCTGAAGAAATTTTGTATAAAAGTGCTGAGAACAATCTTTACTGTTTGTAAACGGGCGCACACTGTTGATTGCTGCAGCTCTCTTAGAAGCTATCTTTACCATATAAGCAAAACATCCTATTTGTGGTCCGAGTCCACCAGTAACATGTACTGAATTAACAGTATTTGCAGCATTATCTATTGTCACTGGTATGGATTGATTTGGCCTGCTTAACGTCCATTCAGTCATGGCGGTTTCTAATTCATCACTGTAGTATATGGACTACGTGTCGCTTTGGGCTCACGCAGCTAATGGCATGGGATCTAATGTAGCACATCTAGGTTGCTATTTGATGATATCTAGTGTGTGCGCGCGAGAGTTGGCATGGGATCTAACATAGGACATCTAGGTTGCTATTTGATGATATCTAGTGTGCGCGCTTGAGTGTTTTCTGGCCACAGAAGTCACTTCTGCTCATCACTGCACAACACCAGTATATGGCAATCGACTTTCATAAATAGGACGAGTTTGAAGTACGGCGCTCTTAATTTGCCACTCATTGTTCATCATGAAACCATGAGTTTGCTTAGTTTCCCACGGTCTTAACCTTTCTGATCCCATCGTCGCTACAACAGCAGGCGCTAGCTCACGCATGCTAATCATTTGTAAATGCCATGTTAGATGAGCAGTGTAAACATCGCGGATATGCGTTGTAGCGAACATCCTTAATATTGAAGACGAAAGTGTTTATTTCGTTTGGTAATTTCGAGACAAAGACATACAGATGTCATGCATCGGGATTTGGGAAGTTAGCTCACGTGGGGAGGATAGTACATTTGCGTTCAAGTGATGCCAGTAGATTATATCGGCGCCCTAAATGTTGGTACTCGTCAATACCGATACCACCAATTCGGGCCGGATCGGCGCCCCCTGCCGATACTGGTATCGCTATCGGTGCAACTTTAGTAATTAGTTCAGAAGTGGAAATCAGCAGAGTATCTAAAATGTGTCAAAACAGAATACCAATAAATCAATAAAACAAATAAATTATTAAATAAAACAATAATGCCAAAAGATAAAGAACAAATGAAAAATGCTGTGCATTGATGCACTAATGCACCCCGTAATTTGGTGCTCTTCATGTATGAAAAGAAACTCATTCAGAGTTGGTTCGTGTCTGAAAAATACAGTAGTTCGTTTTGTGTGATTTTGTCTTCCGAAAGAGCAGTTGCTAGCATTCCATGTCTGGATTCAATGAAGGAGTAGATAAAAGCCATAAAAATCGACAAGTATTCCCACAAGTCTCTGTCATTAATCCAGTATTTTTTTTCATCATTCTCATTAGATAGTGTGTTCATATTAAGTTCATATTAATCACAGACGTTCAATCTTCAATTTGAAATTGTCTCTGCAAATCAAAGCAACAAAGTGGACAAGAGATGCCTCAAAACGCTGTTATAGATCCCGTGCATCTTCATTTTGGGGTATACTAGTCCTTCTAAAAAAATTAGCATATTGTGTCATTATTTTCTGTAGTTTACTGATAAACATTAGACTTTCATATATTTTAGATTTATTACACACAACTGAAGTAGTTCAAGCCTTTTATTGTTTTAATATTGATGATTTTGGCAAAAAAGTCCAGAAAAACCAAAAGTCCCTATCTACAAAAATTAGCATATTTCATCCGACCAATACAAAAAAAAATTAATTTAAAAAAAAAAAAAAAAAAGGTCAACCTTCAATTAATTATATCAGATATGCACTCAATACTTGGTCGGGAATCCTTTTGCAGAAATGACTGCTTCAATGTGGTGTGGCATAGAGGCAATCAGCCTGTGGCACTGTTGAGGTTTTATGGAGGCCCAGGATGCTTCGATAGCAGCCTTAAACTCATCCACAGTGTTGGGTCTGGTGTCTCTCAACTTCCTCTTCACAATATACCAGCGATTCTCTCTGGGGTTCAGGTCAGGAGATTTGGCAGACCAATTGAGCACAGTAATGCCATGGTCAGTAAACCATTTACCAGTGATTTTGACACTGTGAGCAGGTCCCAGGTCGTGCTGAAAAATGAAATCTTCATCTCCATAAAGCTTTTCAGCAGATGGAAGCATGAAGTGCTCCAAAATCTCGTGATAGCTAGCTGCATTGACCCTGCCCTTGATAAAACACAGTAGACCAACACCAGCGGCTGACACGGCACCCCAGACCATCACTGACTGTGGGTACTTGACACTGGACTTTCCTTCTCCCCAGTCTTCCTCCAAACTCTGGCACCTTGATTTCCGAATGACATGCAAAATTTGCTTTCATCTGAAAAAGTACTTTGGACCAATGAGCAACAGTCCAGTGCTGCTTCTCTGTAGCCCAAGTCAGGCGCTTCTGCCGCTGTTTCACACACGCCTATGCAAGGTGGCTCTGGGTGTTTCTACTCCAGACTCAGTCCACTGTTTCTGCAGGTCCCCCAAGGACTGGAATTGGCCCTTCTCCATAATCTTTCTCAGGGTGCTGTCACCTCTTCTGGTTGTGCAGCGTTTCCTGCCACACTTTTTCCTTCCCACAGACTTCCCACTGAGGTGCCTTGATACAGCACTCTGGGAACAGCCTATTCGCTCAGATATTTCTTTCTGTGCCTTAGCCTTTTGCTTGAGGGTGTCAATGATGGCCCTCTGGACAGCAGTTAGGTCGGCAGTCTTGCCCATGATTGCTGTTTTGAGTAATGAACCAGGCTGGGAGTTTTTGAAAGCCTCAGGAATCTTTCGCAGTGCTTTGAGTTAATTCGTTGATTCAGATGATTAGGTTAGTAGCTTCTTTAGAGTACCTTTGAATGATATGCTAATTTTTTTTAGATTTGTGGTTTTTCTTGACTTTTTTGCCAAAATCATCAATATTAAAACAATAAAAGGCTTGAACTACTTAATGAATCTAAAATATGTGAAAGTCTAATGTTTATCAGTTCATTACAGAAAATAATGAACTTTATCACAATACACAAATTTTTTTTAGAAGGACTCGTAATGGGCACATTTTGACTTTGTGTTTGTAATCATGATTGTTCATGTCTGGCAGGTCTCCTGACAGTGGTGATGGGACGCGAGACTCCCATCATGCATTCCTAAAGCTGTGCCAAAACTTTGGACACTACCCGAAACGGAAAAAGCAAGCTGCCCTGTTGGACTTAAGTTTGCCTTTTTTTGGAGGGAAAAAAAATGTATTTTTGTCAACTCCAGCAGACGTACGTTCCTATTTTTTTTTATGGGAAAATCTAGACCAATGTGCAGCTGTGCTAATTTGGCAGTGACATGCTTAACACAAGAGAGCGCGATGCACCACTGTGGGCATGGAAATGCCTATTACACTCTTACCCAATCAAAAAAGATGTTGTCATCCCCATTAAAGTTGTCGCATCAACACCCTCAACATGGCTAAGCACAACCGGACTTCACAGGAGGACAAAAAAAAAAAACATTCAACCGTCCAAGACTTCGAAGCGCACATTCTACGTTTTTATACAGAACTGCAAGCAGACCTCCACATGGGATCACAAACATTACGAATGAATACATCCCACGGAAAAATCGATGCGGTGCAGGAAGCACAAAGGGACAAATATAAAAATTTGGGGACCGCTTTCCACCCCATCATACATAATCCTTGGCTGTGCTGTGCCTAATGGGACGATTTTCAAAATATATAAGTATAAGTAAATTAAAGATAACAATAATCTGTTCAACGGAATGATCTCTTCAATGATGCATACATACATTTGTAAATGACATTCACCTGACATGTCCACGGAGTTCTATATCAGTCTTGCTGCACCTTGATTGCGCTTGCCAGCCCGCCAAAGTCGCCTTAAACCAGCTGTATAGTAAAAATACACTTTTCATTCTGGCCATGATTGCAACAACACTGCACCGCAATGTTACACCCAGCTTTGTGCAGTTTGTTCTAGCAAATTTCAAAACACAAGGCATGATTTCTGCTTTCACTCAAATCTACTTAAGAGTCCATTTTACACAAGAGCGCAACTAGGCAATATACAAAAATCGGGCCCTAATAAAGACGTTGTGACTAGGGGTATGACAAAATATCGAAATGGTGATATATCATGATACTTTGTATCCCAGAACATTATCGATATGCTCCTGTCAAGAATCGAGATATCGTTTTAAAAAGGTGTCAATGTTTGTTTGTTTCTTTTCAAGGAACCATCAAGTTGCTACCAAAATCTTCCTCCATAATAGTGTCTCAGGTTAACTCTAAGGCTGCCATTGACGGTGCTCGACGCCCAATCCATTTAGACTGGGAACGTTTGTTCATTCAAAAGTTGAGCATCCAGTCCTTCTGTCAGATTTTCGGGGCATTTACAGGTCATTTGTTGTTCATTTTACGGCATTTACAAGTCATTTTCTGTTGAGTTTGAGTCACTGCCTATTCATTTGGGTGATTCCCAGGTCACGTCCTGTTCTGTAACTAAAAATAAACAGTAAGTGACCTATAAAATACCCCAAAATAAACAGGAAGTAACTGAAAATCAACAGGTAAATGACCTTAAATGGCCCAAAATGACCTCATTGCCCGGCATTGGCTGCCACTGACGGCCATAGACGTTCAATCCGTTTGGACAGGGAGGGATGGCAGCGAATGAACGAATGGAATGTTCATTCGCTGCCACCCACCCAGTTCAAATGGATTGGACGTCTACTGGTGATAAACTCATTCCAATTCACAGCAGAATCTTGTTTTTCTGTTTATTAGTTTTTTGTAGAAAATCCTAGAATGATTTCCTGACCAATGTATCATTAATCGTTATATCGTCAGATCATCGTTATCGTGAGCTTTGTATTGCAAATCGTATCGTATCGTGAGGTACCAAGAGGTTCCCACTCCTAGTTGTGACATCGTGTCTGGAACCTAAGTGAATTATTAAATTACAAATTAAATTACAAAAGAGTCGAATAAATCACGGCGACACCATTATCATCTATTGTTATTATTTCTGCACATTTGGCATCAAGTTGATGACTGCAGCAAAATCGCGTAAAAAAAGATCTTTTTTGACAGGTTTAAAAGATTATAATCCTGTAAACGCACTAAAAACGGAGATGAAAATGGAGCTGCCATGAAAAATGCAGCAGTTAGCTTTGAGGGAGCTTGTGGATGCTGTGTGTAGTATTAGCATGATGAGATGCAGGATATATACACAAATGTGCACTTCATCAAAGACATGCAGGCAGTAGAAAACACTTTCCATTAAGCTGAAAGATGCTGCATGCTATGTACAGTATGCATGTGTGTGTGCTTGCAGGCGCCTAGGTGTGTGTGTGTGTGTGGGGGGGGGGTCTGTGTGTGTGCGGAGAGAATAAACAAACATGCATCATATCCTGCAGACACGGCCGAGCTTCAACTCAATTATTCAAACGGGAATTTCCTCCACTAACATGCACACATAATTAAAATTACTCCCATAAAAACTAAGACATTATGCAGGTTGAAACCAGAGAGCCATAAATCCCATCAAAAGCTGCACATTTCAAAACAAGAATATCTAAAAGACTCCAAAGTTGTGCAGGCTACGGACAGACTACTGTAAAACCCAGAAAAATGGAACATAGACAGAAAATACAGGAACAAATCTGGTTAACACAAATCAAAAAGAGTTTCCAGATGAAAACAAGACTGATGTGAGCCCCACAAATGTTCTACTGGTAAAAACAACATGACTGTAAACACTACAAAAATTGCGCCTGTTAACGCTACTGTAACATCTACAAAAGTTGTGGATGTTAAAGCACCCCTAAAATTGAGCAAGTTAAGAATATACTACATAGATCCCCAAATGATGAGCTGAATAAAACAAAACCATAGTAAAGCCTAAAACAGGGGTCTCCAAACCGGTCCTCGAGGGCCGCTGTGGGTCCTGGTTTTTGTTCATACCTTTTAACCAATGTGGTTTCTACTAAAACAACTGCAATCAACTGAATACACTTATGAAACACCAGGTTGGTGAAAAGGTGTGGTCTTGTTTTGTTGGAGTGAAATCCTGCACCCACTCACCCACTGCGGCCCTATGTGGAATAGTTTGGAGACCACTGGCCTAAAAAGTTGAACAGGTCAGAATGACACTAATATAAAACCAAAGGTGGGTCTACTAGTAGCCAGAACCTTTGCTCATGTAAGAGTAACGTTATTTCAAGATAATAATTCTCAAATATAAGTAAAAGTAGTCATCCAAAAAATGTACTGGAGTACAAACTGTGAAAAGAATACAGGTAGTCCCTGGCCTACGAACGAGTACCATTCCTACTTTGGCGACGTAACCTGAATTTCTACATACATCGGAATTAACATTTTAAGTGCCCATAAATACCCCCTAAGTCACATAATAACCATCCAAAAACAAGTATTATATGTCATATTGATATTCCGTATTGGCCCGAAAATAAGACGGCCCTGATTATAAGACGACCCCCTCTTTTTCAAGACTCAAGTTTGAAAAAAAGACTTTTTGAACACCAAATTAATTTTTATACAGAAAATAATTACAGTACATCTGAAACAAATGATTAGAATATATTTGAGAGAAAACGCATGTTATTCTGCCTCATTCAAATGTTTATATCTGAACATTTAAATATGTAAACTAAAGTGCAATCACATTCGTAAATGAATGGCTTCAGGTTTTTGAAATGTAAATAAACCAATATATTGTGATAAAACAACAAAATTGCAATTACTGCTTTAACCATCAAAGTGAGGTCTAACTGTAACCGGTCTTGAAACAAATCTATATAAGGAAAAACACTGCAATAAAATAATGCAAACTGGTTAAGCTAGTAGCTGAGATCTGTCTTGACAGATCATTACTCCTCAAATTCAGCATTCGCTTCACAATATCTGGCGCCATCTAGCGTCGTGAATGGATATGACCCCGAATATAAGACAACCCCCACTTTTTCAGTCTTATTTCAATGCAAAAAACACCGTCTTATATTCGGGCCAAAACGATAATAAAGTAAAAATTAAGATACTGTATTTACCAACAATGCTTAGAGTTAAGCCCCTTTCAGACATACGCAGAACTCCTGTTATGTCCCGGGATTTAAACGGGCAGCCTTTATGTTTATAAGCAATTTCCCGGGTAGACTGACACGCAAATGACATGGACATTAACCATGTCGCGTCCTAGTGTAATGTCCAAGATTTTACAGAGACGCGACATGTATGAAAGCAGCCGATTAATTCCCGAGTCATAGTACGAAGGCTGATGACGTAAATATCATGGCGTACCGGTCATCATTTCCTCTTTCTTCGCAATATGACAAAAATCAGTAAATACATATCGCAATTATCAACATGGCAAACTGGAAAGATAGCAAAATTAAACAGAAAACAAATCGAAATTTAAATTGCTGCTGGATCTTAGAGCCGAGGAAGAGACAGTCAATGCTCCATCTTTTAAAATGGGTGGCTTTTTTTGTTGCTGATGCCGACCAAAAATGATGTTATAAAAACCTATCCCCTGCCCTCCCAGCACAGAGAGCGCCGAGTCACCAACACGGGAAAACTCTGAAAATGTCCAGCCCTAGGTATTGCCAGTACATTTTTTTTTTTAAATAATCGTATTTTTTTTTCTTCTGCATGTCGTCATCAATATGAACTGTCTTATTATACTGTTCTATAACCAATTCCATGCTATGTTAAGTGAAAGGAATACACAAATATCAAAATCTGACGAGTAAAAACAAACACAAATGAAACATCCCCAGTCCAAAGACCATCAGGCCCTCTCATGGAGAAAACATATTTCCTACCATGAAATGAAAATAATCATATCTCCGGTTTTCCGTAATCTATCGGTGCCAAAGAACTTGGAGAGAGGTTGAAATCAGCACTTTTAAGTAATGCGTGGAGAGAGGTTGAAATCAGCACTTTTAAGTAATGTTGATGCAGTAATGCAGTGCTCTTTGTGAAATAGTTTATTTTTTACAGTGCTTTAAAGATGCCACCCCATTAGACAGACCCGGTGCAGGCCTTCCGACTCCAAGCTTGTGTGTGGTTATGTGAGTCCATTGTTAAGTCTGAATCATATCACGGAGTCATGTGATTGTTGTTGCGATGTCTCATTGGTGAAACTGGTAGAAGCACTGTGGGCATCTCGGACAAAAATCAAATTTAATCTGTAGAATAAAAAGGAAAAATATAATGACTAGCGGAGTAAGAATAGACTTTCTTCTTAAGAAATCTACTCAAGTTCAAATATGGCATGGTAAAACAACTCTTAAAAGAAAATTTCTCTCAAAACATTACTCAAATGTAACGGAGTAAGTGTAATGTGTCACTACCCACCTCTGTGTGAAACCTACAAAAGTTTCCTATGTATCCTCAAATTTGCTCATATTATAAACTCTTGCCGCGTGTCACTGATGCATCTACATGGCGATGAAATGTCAAGCGTGGCAGCACAAGAATGTAGCTGATTAATGCAGATAATGTTTACAGCAACATCCAAGTGAGTAAATGATACTTACCAACTTGCAACATTCAGGAAATGTTTTGCTTTAATGCCACAAAAAGAGGTCTGAAATCAAAATAAACCAGTGATCTGCATGGCTGGGGAAGGACAAATATGAAGTTTTAACCCTTTCAGGGACAGTGGTCACTACAATGGTCAGCCTCTCAAAAGTTGACACTTAAAGGGCAACTGAAGAGCTTTTCGGATTTCGGTCTTGAGTGTTTTACTCAGTTGAATTGTATTAAATGCATCATTCGCTGTCTCAAAAAGTCACATTAAAAAATAATAATAATAATTGACCGCGTGGTTTTTGAGTTATGGCCATAGCAACACCATAGCAACGAGGGACGCGCCGCCCTGCCGACCGCTACTTGATGACGTAACTTCCAGGGAGCCTCGCCACCACTCTGAACACGGAAATAGAGCACCACGCTATCCTCGCCATATATTGCATACATTTTCTGGGTTTTACTCGCGAGATTCGTCATGCCATCTCGATGTGTAGCGATGAATTGTTCACAGGAAGACTCGAGACCCTATGAGTGGTCCCCAAAAAATTCTCCTGCAAAGGTTTGGACAGTGTTTTGTGAGCATGCATACAGGTCCCCAATCGGCTCATTGTTTTCATCATTTCAGCGATGACAGATTTGAAAACCTACAACAATGCAAGATTGGTTTTACAAAAATGTAAGTAGAGACCTTTACTGGCTTTTATGATTCTAAAATTTGATGCACTTCTGTTGATAAACGAGGGGGACTCCTACTGCCTGTTTGTTGAAGCGCGACATTTTATTTAATTTTTTTTTTTGAAGAAGGAATAGCATCAAATAGATGCTGATTTGACTGGGGCATTATTATTTGATCACCAAGAAATTATTATTAAAAATTATTAAATTAAAATTAGGATTCATCCAATATTTTCATGCTGCTGTGATTTTTTTTTTTTCCCCAGGAAGCCAAACATAAAAAATTAAGCGGCAGAAACCCTCAACACGATGAAAAAAGCGTTGCAAGTCAGTCGCCACCCAGTTTCCCAAAATCAACAGAGTGGGTCGAGTCATATGATGACCCAAGAGATGCGGTGTCCAGTAATGACGACTGAAGAGATCCTGTGAGGCCTGCCAGATGCTGAATTTCTTCCGTCTGCGACATCAGATGACGATGACTTATAGTGTTTCAGAATGTAATACAATTACAATATATTATATACCAATAGAATACATTAAACAGTCAACAAAATATGTCAATGTTGTTTACAATTTATGGTTTTGTTTTTTTTAATGTAATACATGCCCCTGTCAGTGCTTCAGCCTCCTCAAGTTTGTCTCTCACGTCTGGGATCTCCTGACGACACAGGCATACTCTTGGAAGGGTAATTACTTGACGGTTTACAGCAACACCTGGAAAATAAAATCGTTTGGTCATTTATTTTGAAAAATCAATAACATATTATTCATTTAGCCACATTTGGGCTAGCTTTACCATATTTAGATCGGTAGGAGCTGTCCCATTACCTATATTACCATTTTACCATTTAGCTATGTGGAGAGCATAGAAAAATATACAACCACGTAATCGCATTCTCTCAAATAAAAAAATCACGATGCTGGACTTAGGCTTACCACTCACTCTCCCGTTCGTAAAGTGTCGAGCTGTCAATTGGCGTCATGACGACATCTGCTGTGTCAAGCAAATCGTCGTCATCTGACACCTCAGGTTCAAACATGTAGGGATTAATTGTTCACCTTTCCTGGGAGCCTTTGCCATCGGTAGCGTAACGAAAGAGCGATCCTGAATGGTTACCTTTGGTGGAAATATCACTGACATCGTTGTTGTTGCTGCTATGCTAGCTGTGGATAGTCTTCTCTGTTGCGTCGGTGAATCTACGTCACACTTCCGGGTTTGCGAAGGGAACATTAACGGAGTGCAAAAAAACCTAAAAAAACAGCAAATTATCCTTACAATTACGTGTTGATAATGTCATGGTTGTTTTGACGAACTCGTCCAAAGTTTACACCAAAATCCGGAAAGGTCTTCAGTTGCCCTTTAAAACCTGTAACCCTTTATAGTGACTGTTTTTAGTCAATTTTTATTTATTTTATTTTTTTAATTTAACAATTATGCATATATATTTTTAATGGTTTGTCATTGACATATTATATATATACAGTATATATATCTACCAAGGAGATGCTCTGTCACCCCTGCTGTTCTGCATAGGCCTAAACCCCCTCAGCCAGATCATCACCAAGAGTGGTTTCGGGTACCGGTTCTGAAGTGGAACAACCATCAGTCACCTCCTCTACATGGATGATATCAAGCTGTATGCCAAGAACGAGCGTGACATCGACTCCCTGATTCACCTCACAAGAATATACAGCAATGACATCGGGATTTCATTCGGACTAGATAAGTGTGGGCGAATCGTATCCAGAAGAGGGAAGGTGATCTCAACTGAAGGGGCTGAACTAGCTGAAGGCAACATAACTGATGTGCAGGACAGCTACAAATACCTGGGGATCCCACAGGCAAATGGGAACCATGAGGAGGCAACTAGGATGTCTGCCACAACCAAACACCTACAGAGGGTGAGGAAGGTCCTCGAGTCAGCTGAATGGCAAGAATAAGATACAGGCCATTAACAGCTATGCCCTACCAGTAATCAGATACCCTGCCGGCATCGTATCCTGGCCGCTGGAAGAGATGCAGGCTACCGACATCAAGACAAGGAAGCTCCTTAAAATGCACGGAGGGTTTCACCCTCAGTCCAGCATCCTGAGGCTCTACACAAAGCGGGAAGAGGGAGGCCGAGGACTAGTGAGCATCAGCGCCACTATCCAGGAGGAAACTACATCCCTCCAATAGTACATCATGAAAATGGCCCCCAGTGATGACCTGCTCAGTGAATGCCTCAGGCAACAGAAGCTCAGTAAGGAGTAGGACCCTGAGAATATCATGGAAGGACAAGTCCCTGCATGGTGTGTACCACCGACAAATTGAGGAGGTAGCTGACATGGGGAAAACATACCAGTGGCTGAAAAAGGCCGGACTGAAGGACAGCACGGCGGCACTGATCATGGCAGCACAAGAACCAGCCCTAAACACAAGATCAATAGAGGCCGGGGTCTATCACACCAGACAAGACCCCAGGTGCAGGCTATGCAAAGAGGCCCCTGAGACAGTCCAGCACATCACAGCAGGGTGCATGATGCTGGCAGGCAAGGCATACATGGAACGACATAACCAGGTAGCAGGCATAGTGTACAGGAACACCTGTGCTGAGTACGGACTGGAGACCCCGGAGTCCTGGTGGGCAACACCTCCAAAGGTGGTCGAGAACAACCAAACGAAGATCCTGTAGGACTTCCAGATCCAGACGGACAAACTGGTGATGGCCAACCAGCCTGACATAGTGGTGGTGGATAAACATCAGAAGACAGCAGTAGTGATAGATGTAGCAATCCCGAGCGATAGCAACATTAGGAAAAAAGAACACGAAAAGCTGGAGAAATATCAAGGGTTGAAGGAAGAGTTGGAGGAAATGTGGGGAGTGAAGGCAACAGTGGTGCCAGTAGTGATCAGGACACTAGGGGCAGTAACTCCCAAGCTGGGCGCATGACTCCAACAGATACCAGGAACAATGACCGACATCTCTGTTCAGAAGAGCGCAATCCTAGGGACAGCGAAGATCCTGCGCAGAACCCTCAGGCTCCCGGGCCTCTGGTAGAGGACCCGAGCTTGAGAGGAGAGACCATACCGCCCGGGTGGGCGAGACAACGATTATTGTTTTTAAAATATATATATATTATATACACTGCTGGCAAAAAGTATTGGCACCCCTGCAATTCTGTCAGATAATGCTCAATTTCTCCCAGAAAATGATTGCAATTAAAAATGCTTTGGTAGTAATATCTTCATTTATTTTGCTTGCAATGAAAAAACACAATAGAGAATGAAAAAAAATTAAATCATTATCATTTCACACAAAACTGAATGGGCTGGACAAAAGTATTGGCACCCACAGCATAATACTTGGTACCACAACTGCGTACAACCGCTTCCGGTATCCATCAATGAGTTTCTCACAATGCTCTGCTGGGATTTTAGATCATTCTTCTTTGGCCAACTGCTCCAGGTCTCTGAGATGTGAAGGCTGTCTTCTCCAAACTGCCATTTTCAGATCTCTCCATAGGTGTTCATGGGATTCCGGTCTGGACTCACTGTTGGCCACTTTAGAAGTCTCCAGTGCTTTCTCTCAAACCATTTTCTAGTGCTTTTTGAAGTGTGTTTTGGGACATTGTCCTGTTGGAAGACCCATGACCGCTGAGGCAGACCCAGCTTTCTCACACTGGGCCCCACATTATGCTGCAAAATTTGTTTGGTCGTCTTCAGACTTCATAATACCATGCACACGGTCAAGCAGTCCAGTGCCAGAGGCAGTAAAGCAACCCAAAAACATCAGGGAACCTGATGCCATTTTTGACTGTGGGGACCGTGCTCTTTTCTTTGAAGGCCTCTTTTTTTTCATCCTGTAAACTTTAAGTTGATGCATTTTCCCAAAAAGCTCTACTTTTGTCTCATATGACCAGAGAACATTCTTCAAAAACGTTTTTGGCTTTCTCAGGTACGTTTTGGCAAACTCCAGCCTGGCTTTTGTACAGTGCTGGCCAAAAGTATTGGCACCCCTGCAATTCTGTCGATAATGCTCAATTTCTCCCAGAAAATGGGAGATTACAATTACAAATGTTTTGGTAATAATATCTTCATTTATTTTGCTTTCAATGAAAAAACACAAAAGAGAATGGGGGAAAAAAATCGTTATCATTTTACACAAAACTCCAAAAATGGGCTGGACAAACGTATTGGCACACTTTGAAAAATCATGTGATGCTTCTCTAATTTATGTAATTTACAGCACCTGTTACTTACCTGTGGCACATAACAGGTGGTGGCAATAACTAAATCACACTTGTAGCCAGTTAAAATTGATTAAAGTTGACTCAACCTCTGTCCTGTGTCCTTGTGTGTACCACATTGAGCATGGAGAAAGGAAGGAAGACCAAAGAACTGTGAGGACTTGAAAAGCAAAATTGTTGGAAAGCATGGCTAATCTCAAGGCTACAAATCCATCTCCAAAGACCTGAATGTTCCTGTGTCTACCGTGCGCAGTGTCATCAATAAGTGTAAAGCTCATGGCACTGTGGCCAGCCTCCCTAGATGTGAAAAATTGAAAAATTGTGAAGAAAAATTGACGTGAGATTTCAACGAAAGATTGTGCGGATGGTGGATAAAGAACCTCGACTAACATCCAAACAAGTTCAAGCTGTCCTGGGGGTACAGTCAGTGTCAACGCGTACTATCCGTCGAGGTCTGATTGAAAATTGACTCTATGGTAGGACACCCAGGAAGAGCCCACTCCTGACCCAGAGACATAAAAAGGCCAGGCTGGAGTTTGCCTAAACTTATCTGAGAAAGCCAAAAAACGTTTTAGAAGAATGTTCTCTGGTCGGATGAGACAGGCCTTCAAAGAAAATCCTATTCATATATATATATATATATACTAGTATATTACATATTTAATGTAATGTTAATTCATTGTTTATGAAGGCTAAATGATTGAAATTAAAAACATATACACTCGTTATCGCCCCAAGAAACTTTGATTTTTTTTTTTCAGTGTTCAAATCATTGCATGCCATTAACAGCAATGGACGGCCAACTCATTTAAACTGAGAGAGCTGACCGAGAATGGGCATCTTTCAGTGCCATTGACGGTGATAGACGTTCTATCCATTTTGACTAAGAAAGGCTTAGGCGAATGGAAGAACGGTCATTCGTCCCTTCCAATCAAAATGGATTGGATGTCTAGCACCGTCAATGGCAACCAATGAGTTAAACAAGTGCCTTGAAAGGGTTACATTTACAGTTTGTCTGATATATTCCTCTGAGAAAATAACAGAATACATAAATCATGATTTGATCTTCGCTTTAACTTTTGAGTGGAAAATATTGGCAAAGGAGCTAGCTTGCGCTTCCAGCTTCTCGTAAAATGTTAATCTGTTAAAGTGATGATTTCGACATATTTTACAATTGATGGATTAAAATACTTAACTTTTTGTATGAAGATTTTATGTTTGCTTGCTTAAATTTGATGTTTGAGTGGAAAAATGTGACGAACAAGCTAATTGGAGGTAGCTTGACACTGACTTTGGTAAATAGGTAAATTGCACTTAATAGCTTTTACACATTTCTTATTGATAAACTAATAAAACACTGTTGTGGAATTGTATCAAGATTACTCTTTAAATCTGATGTCTCAGTGAAAACAGTTAGCAAAGAGCCGCAACGTTAGCATTAGTGAAAATGGGGATGAGGCGCCGTGTGTTATTTTTGTCCACAAAAAAATCCAAATTGGACCATTAAGAGGAGATATTTGGCGTAAACGTCAACGAGCGAAAAGTTCGTCAGATCAATACAGAAAGAAGGCAAAACGCCACGGAGGAAAGAGGAAATTAAATTAAAAAAACTGAAAAATCGTCAGTTGAACAAGCCAAAGTCGCGTGTTGCTTTCATCGGGTCGCCTCGTTATTCCTCTGGAGGTCCAATTAGTTCCGCGATGGCGAGAAATGAAGCGAATGGCCTGTCCGGAGCCGCCAACGCCTTGGCCGAGTGTACAAAAAAAAAAAAAAAAAAAAAAAAAGAAAAATACGCTAAAAATAAAATGTTTCATAGTAACCGCACAGCCAAACCAAACTGGAAAAAGTTTTAAAGTTTGTCACGGCGGCACGATAGCACGGCGTGACAACACACAGTTTTTTCACAAGCCACTGAACGCACTTCTGATGTTTTTTTTTTTTACTCAGGTGGCCGAGCGGCGAACATATGGCGACTTCACGGCGGACGACAGTTTGCTGCTACGACTCGCTTATGTCATCAAAGTGCACTGCACATACTGAAAGCAGGATTAGCAAATGTACAATAGCCAAAGAAAATGTCTAAAAATACCAAAAAATAAAATGAACAAAAACAAAATGGGATATTTGTTACGACTGGCAAAGTTGCACTTTGCATCGAGCTGAATTTCCATTGCCCAAGGCTAGGTTCATACTGCAGGTCTTAATGCACAATTCCGGTTTTTTGTCATATCTGTTTTTTTGGCATGCCCGTTCAGACAGCCTTTGTCCATTGAGCCCGTTAAGGTATAACGCATGGGCACTAATTCGCAGTCCGACACGCGCCGAGCAAACTGACCCTCATGCGCAGAAGCATCAAAACAAATAACTACGCACTGTGCATGAATGACGCACAGACATAAGCCTTATGTGTGTGCGTCAGTTTGCCCTGACTCAGCCATGTAAGCAATACTGAAATATTGCTCATTTGGCACACAGTAGGTAACCGAACATTATCAGGTTTATCCTTTTCTTCATTGTATTTTTTATGACTGGTCAAGCCCGCCTCCTGCGTAGTAAAAGCCGAATTCAAGCTAGGTGCTAACGCTAATGAACAGCTAAATCACTGCAGTATTGCGTGCTGCTCTTGCTCTTTGCTGACATACTTGCTGCATGAATTCCGATTTGGGAGACTTGACAGTTCAGACCGCCGCCACATTCTCGAAAAATGTGGCCCAGATGGGATTTTTAAGAAATACGAAATTGACCCAGATCGGATTTGAAATGGTCCCCTTCTATGCAACGTTTCCTGTTCAGACCGTCAAGTTAAAGCCCCACTCGAGTCGGGGAGAAAAAAAAAAAAAAAAAAACGGATTTGGGTATAAAGACCTTCAGTATGAACCTAGCCTAAAAGGGGTACTGCTCCATTCAAAAACCTTTTGCAAGGCTTAGGAAAAAATGTCATGTTTAAGTTAAGAGTAATGTGTGAAGACGTTCAAGACTAAGACTTCCAACATGCAGGCCTTATTATGGTTTCAATCCATTTTTTGTTCGAGTAGATTTTAAATTATGGTTTCAAGACTGTGTTTGATTTGAGTTTCAGCCAAGCTCAACGTTTCAGTCAAAAGTTGGGTATTCAAGCCAGATCTAAGGTTTCAAGTTACCACATTCACAGATAAGTCAAATCGATTTTAACTGGGACGGATGGCAGTAAATGATCACTGTCAGCCTTCCGGGCCTAGATCAATGTTTCCCAAAAAAGATAGGTTTGCAACAAGAAAGATGACCATTTCAAGCCCAGCATAGTTTTAAACAAAAATGAAGACACAAAGCCTTGGTTAAAATGAAAGGAGCATCTCTTCAGTGTCTTGTTATGTGACCACGCGACAGCTTTGGAATGAGCTGCCCCTAATTAGCATTTGTTAACGGGAAGAGCATGCATCCTTGTTAGTGAAGCCACAATTAAACAAACACTATTTATTGGGCTCACATTTTCCTTGTCAAATTCTAATTTGTGTACACTTAGATCATCAGATAAGAGGCTGTTTTGTTACCTCCATTGATCAATATATACTGCAGTATGTTATCTAATACACATAAAGACTGAAAATGTTAGCTGTGTTGCTCATTAGCATTAGAAAAATACCATTATTTTAACGGTCTATGCCCCTGTTCCTTGCTCTTGTGCCTCTGTCAACTTTGAACCCTTCCATTCATGCCTGCTGAGCTCAAGAATAATTACACGGCAACAGGGGGTGAAGAGCAATAAAAAGGAACTGTCAATCAGAGCATGCACAAATGGACAGAACTTAAATTTCACATAATGGGGTGTTAGGTTACACAGTTTAAAGTGATATATTTTACATTCAATTCAAAATCAACAATAGGCTGGAAAAAACTGTATCGTACTGAATTTTGAAACGTTTGTTTGAACTTGGAACTTACCAAGTTAAAACAGTAATTTCTTCAAACTTTAGCATGAAAGTAATCCCATTACAGCGTAAGATTTATCATATTATAGCCAACTAATCTTTTTTTTCTTCTGGTGTGCGAGAAATAAACTTCTTTAACCCTTTCATGCACGAGTTTTGAATTTTTTTAAAAACCCTTTCAGAGCACATATTTAACTAACTGGCTCCTATTGCTAGATATCCAATCCATTTTGACTGGAAGGATGAACGAAGGTTTATTCTCCCTTACAAGTCAAATGGATGTCTAATTCCATTAATGCAGTATTCGCAAATAATGGGGCGCAGAGCAATGCCGGGGGTGGCGCTTGTGACCTCGGGGTTCCGTACTAGAATAAAGTGTACTTGCACATCTACTCAGTGAGTGGCAGTGGCACTCTCATTTTCAGAGTGTGCGCAGTGTTTTTGAACCAAACAAGAGCACACAGCATAGAGATTGAGGAGCTGTGCGCCGTTTTCGGGCTGGGCTCATGCAGTGATCCACTGTTGTCTCTGAATCTCACGTGTCTGAGAACCGCGATGTTTGGTTTGGGAGCGTCACGACGACAGCCCTCACTACTTCTCCCCCAGCCGCCGAGAATGCTGTTTTTGGGCTGTTTGTCTGCGACTTACAGTGGGAGAGGAGGAAAGACCACTCTGTTTACTGTGTCTAAAATTGTAGCGGACAGCAGGAAGCCAACTCAGTTAAGACGTCACTTAAAGACATCAGACCCCAATCTCATTGATGAGCCGCTTGATTGTTTTCAGCGAAAACGTGCCGAATATTGCCAACAATTGTCCCGCTTTGTCAGTGTTATATCAGTAATCCAGCGAGCACGGTTTAGCATGCTGAGTGCTAAATAACCCCACACTATTGAAAAGGAGCTGATACTGCAAGCAGCAAAAATAAAAAAAACTGTCCCTTTGTCCAATGACAATGTCATTTTTGTTATATTCATTTTTGTTTTTTTGGTCAAATTGTTTGGCATATTGTCCTGATGAGTTAATGTTGCTAATCAATTTGAATTTATTCTTATCTATTTTATTTATTTATTTTTTTGTATCAAATGGTCAAAAAAATGTACCTTGAGTGCAAAGTTCCCCCTAAGCTGAGCACGTGCGCAATCGCGCATTGCTTGCACACACTCAGTGCACAAGAAAATCTATGAAGGGCAGAAAAATAAAATTCAACAGAAACGTATTGTAGCGCCAATAGGTCTACTGTCAAGGTCAATGTCAGCGGCGACACTCCTATTGGTGCGTTCGATACGGCAACGCGGCGCTCCCATTAGTGCGTTCGATATGGGAACGCGACGCTCTCATTGGTGGAGAAAAGTGAGTTTGACTCCTCTGCTGATTTACTGAAGCAACATTCCGCTGCCAATCTTTGCAAACGCTACAGTAATTAATATCTAATTTTAGAACTAGATAATTAGAGTAACAAAGTTGTTTTCTGTACCATTTTTCAACGTAACTCAGTGAGCGACAGGTGTGTAGAAAAATGCTTTCAAATAATGCTTTGAAAAATATCTATTCTTGAATTAACATTTCTGATCTTTCAAAGCTTTTCAAAGATTATACTAATTTATTGCTTAAAATCTTTTAAGCTAATTTTCTGCTAGCTATTTTTCTTATTTCGAGAAATCTGAGTAAAAATTTACTTGAAGCACTGGCAGATAATTTCAATTATTTCTTGTAGATTCCCACCGAAAACGAGGGAATTTAACTAGTTTTAAGGAGTTGTGTTTTTGCAGTGTAGTTGCTCAGACGCAGAGAATATGAATCTTGAGTGTCCTTATTGTTTGAACAGTTTGAATGTGGGAGTGATATAGTGTGATACATTGTGGTTGTTCATTATGTTTTATATATCAACTCACCCATGCCACAATTGGACCTTACCCAGGCCAAAGCATGGCTCTCCTATGGTTAAACCAGGACTCTCACATATAACACAGTACACATCTCATGAACAACGAGATCTTGGTCTTTTTCATTTTAGGTGGACCAAATCATTTATACTGTATTAAAAGTAAACTAATGAAAATTGCTGCTGTAATTTCATTTTTTAAGAAGCAATGTAACTTGCTATGATCCAAGGTTTTGAATAGGCGTGATACTAGTGCGTGGCCTCCATGTACACATCTGATGTTGCTCACTGTGGTCCGCAGTGTACTCGGAGAGCTTGCGTGTCTGCTCAGACACATAAAAAATTAGAGAAAACATTGCTTGAGTGTATTTTGACAGTTTGAATGTGACTTTTTTTTTTTTTTTTAATTAAGGCAAATTGATGCGCTTTGTCTTTTCTGTTACAAAATTATGTTAATAAAGTTAAAGTTGACCTATGTTACTTTTTTTCTATAATAGAAAAAGGACAATGTTAGGCAGAGGTGTACTTATAATTATTTAATTTTATAGACAAATGATACCATTTACAGTGGCGGCAGAGAGTTGGGGAGGGGGGTAATGAAACATTTACTCCTTCCTGGGGGGTCGTAACAGAAAATAATTGAGAAGCACTGCGTCAATGGCACTAAGAAATGAGCATTTACAGCCAGTCTTTCTGGTTTGAATGAACTGGACGTCTATCGCCATCAGTGGCTTGCAATGAATTAAATACTATTTAAAAAAAAAAAGAAAAACTTCAGAATGTTTCTTGGTGTTATAACCAGTGAGTATTTCTGTTTTTATTTATTGTAATGTCATTAATTTAGTTTTTATTTACATTGTATTCATTTATTATTGCATTTATTTAACGAAAATATGATAGAATTATACAATGATGTTTAAAAATTGCTAGAATGCAATTTTTTAAATGACCAAAAAGGTTTTTTTTCTATAAAGAGTTAAAGGTCTGAAGTGTCAACTTTTGAATAGCTGTCCACTGCAATGGTGAGAGTAACACCTTTCAGTTCACTGGAAATGCTACGTAATTGGGAAAGCAAGACAAGTAAGTTTCCTGTAAAAAGTTCACCACCAGTGGAGCAGATTTGGCCAGGTTGTCTCAGAAGCCATTTTCTGCTATAATTACACGCTGACACGGAGGTTAATTGGCTAATCCCGGTCGTCTCCTGGATATTGGAACGCATATGTGATGTGAGTCACGTGTTCCAGAAACAAAACATTCCCTGGCCACTACCATTGGGGGCCACTCTGACCCAAAGCAAGCTCCAACTCTTTTTTGACTATTGGAATCCCACGCTTGTTTTACACACTACACATTCACATTTTTATGTAAATTATTTTTAACACCTTGCCAACTAAGGTTTCAAATCCAAATCACCTTGCCAACTAAGGTTTTAAATCCTGAACAAAGAGTGTTTTGAACAAGGAATAATGTTTCCAAAATTCGATATCGTGGAAGTGCAAGGGTTTGAAATTGAGATTTGAAATGACTGTGTGGTCACCAACATCCCCTGATGTAAAAAAAATAAATAAAAATTGAGACCCTCCACTAAGCCAAGCACCAACACAGCTGCTAGCTTAGTCGAGATGGAATAATGGTGAGAAGTGACAACCCGCTCACCGTTTTTTTGCTCGTGCAGCACGAGTAGGAACCAATAACCCTCACGATATCCACCACTATCCGCCATACTTTTCCTCACAAATGGAACCCGACGTTGCTAACGTGGCAATTCAATTACACACCTCGCTGGTGGCCAATCTTCATAACCTCGCTCTTAATTTTATCTCGTAGCAGCGCGACCCTCACAGCCGCCTGTACGAAAAAGGGTCAACTGATCAGGCACGCAGAAAGACAGCTCATTCGTCACGCCGCCATAGACACGTGCAGCTAATAGGTGGAGCAGGACCCCGTCGATTAGTCGCAAACGCTAAGGCTAACATGCTTCAGGACAGAAAAAGAACAAGGCTGTGTTAGAATTGTAAGCAAGAGTGTTGCTGCTACAAAACTAAACAAAATTCTGAGGACTATTTTGACTTTATGCTATTGTATGTCATCATGTGGTCAATTGAAAGACTAATATAACGTGCCAAGTTTCAGGTCACGTGATTTTTTTCCCCCTCTGATAAATGTTATACAACACGTTATGCTTCTAATTGTAATGTGATTTCACATACCATATAAAAAATGATAGCTATTAAAACATTTCGAGAAAATACATATACAGTGGGGAGAACAAGTATTTGATACACTGCCAATGGGTTTTCCCATTAACTGTGTATCAAATACTTGTTCTCCCCACTGTATACTGTTTTTGTGGCCTATTCTTTGACTTGACAAAATAGTAGGGTTGGAGTGTAATCTTCGCCGTTAATATGGAGTTGACAGGTTTGGAGCGCGATCACCAATTGGCGACCATGCCACCGGTAGAATCATTGTACAGTGATCCCTCGCTACTTCGCGCTTCAAACTTCGCACTCACTGCGGATTTTTTTCTTCCAATTAAGACATAAATATAGATAAGCGGTCCCGAGCCGATCGCGTAGTCTCGTTCTCTCTCCCTTTCTCCCTCTACCTGCTCTCTGTTGGTCAGGCAGTGCATTGGAGTTGCTTATCAAAGTTAACGATGATTGACAGACGTCTGGGTTTGATATTGCCAGAGACGTGAACTTCAAAGCGCCGCAGGCGTCAATCATCATTTAACTTGTTAAACAGTTGCTGTGGCAACTGATTGTGCGTGAGTGAGCAGCTTGAGCGGATTTGAGTGGACTCACTCAATGAAGCTTTTAATAAAGGCGAGCATTTTTCTACTTTATTCTTGTTTAAAAATTTGGTGGAACAGTAACATGTTTAAAACATCACTATTACATTTTAAAGTGCTTAAAAAACATTTAAATATTTATATACATAATTAAAAATTCAATTATTCTTTGGGGGGAAAAAATGAAAAAACATGTCTTATATGTATTTCTTTCCAATGCTAAATCTGAATACATACACTGAACCAAAAAAAAAAAAATATATATATATATATATATATATTTGTGGAGGGGGGCTACTCGGTGGTTTTTCCCACTTATCGCGGTGGGTTCTGGTCCCCATTAACCGCGAAAAACGAGAGATCACTGTATTAAATATTTCCAACAACCACCGCCCTATTCTGAGGTTTTTGGTTTTTTTTTTTTTTTTTGGCTGGATTTTCCATAGTGTCCGATCTCAAAATTTCATTTCTTAAACAGTATTTGACATTTAAATGGTGGGGTAATAAATGTATGTTTGCATAAAGGGACACAAGTTTTTTTATACGTGAATGTTTTAATAACGGCTCTCTAAGGAAACCCAGAAAGTATGATGTGAATCCACATGATCCGCATGATGTTCTTGACGAAGGTTCTGCAGGACTCGCCCAAACCCCCCCTTTAAACCCTCTTCCCTTGGAGCCCCTTCCTCTTCTTCAGTGTGCAGAAGATTAAAGATCAACGAGGTGTGAAATGGTAGAGATGATTGCTCAGAGGCATCCATTCCATTCTCGAACCCGTCAACTCCCTATTAAGGCGAAGGAGATTTACCCCACACCCCCCAATTTGTTGATATCAACTCAAGGAACATACCACAAAAATGTATATTTACCTGATAGCTTTACCTTTAAAGCATCTTTAGTAACTGAATAGTCAAGGCAAATAAAGCCCGAATCGACGCTTTTTTAAAATTCTCTTAAAGACTAAAGAACAAAAGATGACACACAATTCAGGAGTGCAACAAAAGCAATAATACACAGAATAAATAAAACTGTGGAATAAAGTATCAAATTACATGAGAAAAAGACAGGGGGGGTCATTTTAGAAAGTCCAATTGTAAACCAGCTCAGGCCTCACCCTATAATTTATGGAATAAGAGAAAACTGCTCCTTCTCTGGGGGACCACCCCGAACACCGTGGGGGCAAGAGTTATATATATATATATATATATATATATATATATATATATTGTTCCTATGCAAATGAGCAAGTTCATCCCAGCCTCCAGGATTGATGTGAACCATGGAATCATACACGATGGAAAAATACAAGGTGTAAACAATATATTCCTATGTTCTACTTATCATATCAGAGTTCAAATGTTCACAGAAAGAACAGGCACTTTGTGAACAAGCCTGAAGACTAACAGAACAGCAATGAATAATATAATTAAATTAAAATATATCCCTCTTACTAACTCATCACAAAGAAATGTTCATAATATTTTGTCATAGACCTCACTGAGGAAGTTGGATGACACTGATAATCTATATTCATGTAATTAATCCAAACTGAGTGACACAGTGCTGTCACATTTTTTTCTTACATTCATGAGATGGTTAAAAACAATTTTAAAATATTTCATTTCTCTAGCCATTTCAAGACACTCATTCAAAATCACATACTAGAGTGAAGAACGTGAGGCTGACGACTCGGTGGACAAAAATAATACCTGCACCAATCACGAATAAAGCTTTGTAATACAGTGTGTATACAATATATATGCTCATAATTGTTGACACTCCTGTCAGTGAAGGAAAATGCCACTGTGATCACAGAAACAGCCTCAATATGACAAAAGTATTCACGTGCCCACTGCGGGCATTTTCCCCCCCGTTAACACAGGGGTAGCAACACTAAAAAGGAAATAGTCAAATAAGTCTGGCACAGCTGCACGGCTGGCCTGGAGGAAGAGCAGCTTGTCTTATTAGCAGCCTCATTAGTAGAGCCAGCTAATTCATTAGCACAGCCAGCTAATTCATTAGCACACAGTGGTCACTCACCAAAGGACTTTCTGATTGGTTCATTAGCCTGCTGTCAATCGGTGCGAACATTTTGTAGAGGAATATTTGGAATGAAGCCTGAACATCTACGCCAACTAGTTAACACCTTCATTAATGTGTGCCCACTTGTGGAAGAATTGGATGACGCAGCTTTCAGTGTGCTTCAGCAGTGGAATTAAAAGCCCTAGTAATAAAAATATTTCTAAAAACTTTTGAAATAATCCCATTACATTGTGATTAAAAAAAGAAGTGCAATTAGTCATGTACCAAAATGCAATTACTCATGTACCAATTCTAACCATTAAAACTGACAAAGCAATTCAAATGTCTTTTAGTTAATTGGGGGGGGACACTTCAAACAACAAAAATGTCAATACTGTAAATTTAAAATCAAAATCCATTTTGCAAAATACAGTATATTTAAACCCACAGTGTATAAAAAACTAAACATAATATTCTCACAACTGATTTTAAACACAAAGTCAATACCTTTTTAATGCCTGGCTCCACAAATGGTAAACAGATTTATTTTGTTTTTAATCTGAAAAGTTTTACACAAATGAAAACAAAATCTTAAAAAACATAAAATAAAATAAAAACTGGTGAGTTCAATTTGTAAACCAAGTATGAACTTTAATTAGTAACATTCAAAATGCAATAATACATTCTTAAACATGAAAAGCATATCAGTGATATTATTTTGGATATTGTCAAACATTAAGAAGCCAAGCAATTTAATAGCTTTTTGTGAGTTTTGAGAGTATTTGTTGCAAACAGAACATTTGTTGGCTGTGCAATTTAAAATGAAAGCATTTTCAACTTTTTTCCAACCATTTTAAAGACATCAATTGGACTCATGACCGAAGAAGTGATCATTTTGAATAGCCTCAAGTGATACCTCATAGTAAACATTTTAAATTCAATTTAAAGGGTAAATTCGAACTACTTGCACCAAATACATTCCTCTTGTTTGTAGAAGTCAACTGCAGAAAGTAATCGCATAACAATAATTAAGTAGATGTATTTTAAAGTTGTATTCTTTGCCCCTAGTTTGGAAAAAGTATGTAATGGAAATGTTATTCAAACACAAGTAATAAGCCAACCTTGCAGTTTTGCATTAGACATTTTTCAGTGTAAAAATGTCAGGTGATAGACAATATTCAAACTAAAGAAAAAAAACTTACAGAATTTAACGCTGAAAACCACATTTCTGGGTATGAACAGTAACTATCAGAGCGCAGTAGCTTCAAGTCCACCTCAAAGACATTAGTAATGCTGATAGGGCCTGTGATGAGTATATGGCATGTACTTGTGTCTGGTATACCTTGTCCTAACCACGTGTGGGTACAGCGAGGTACAACCTGCAACATGAAGATGACGGGCTGTAGCATGGACACATAACAGCCATATTATAAAGAGTCTGAAGAAGTTGAACTCACCATTTGGAAGCAGGTCATTCTTCCGGACATTTGTGTGAAACACAGCATCTTTGTGCCGATAAGGTGGTGCTTTAGCATCAAAGTTTACCATGAAGCCACGATAGGGAGGATGAGGAGAAAAGTTCATTCCTGGTATCACAGTGGAATAGAAGGGGATGAAATGCAAACATGCAAAAGCCGCGTTCATAGAAGGAGATGATTGTGAAACCTGGCGGACTTCAAAAGAGGACCGGTGTTGTGGTTTATGACAGGTCACATGATGTTTTTTTTTTTTTTTTACAGATGATCTAGAATCAAACTGAAATATTGATTCACAATGATGATGATGATTCACAAGTGATGCCACCTAGCAACCGAAGGACAAGATGGGGAAGCCATGTCGAATAGACCCTACCCACGTGACGTCACAGCTCCGCTCTCCTGAATGGTACCGCCCACTTGTCCGTCAAAACATAGTGTTAACCTGTTACGGCTACGTACATTTCTCCTATTTACGGCGTATTTTTCTGCTCCTTAACATTAATAATCAAAATGGTGAAGGCGTGTGTGGCTGTTGGTTGCACTAACAGAGAAGATGGAAGGAGAGACTTGAAGTTTTACCGTATTCCGAGGGATCCAAAGAGGAGAGCGAAATGGACGGCTGCAATTCGACATGAAAACTGGGCACCAAAAAATCACCACAGACTATGTAGTAGTCATTTTATATCCGGTAAGATGCATTTAAGATATACTTAGGGGGTTTGGGGCTGACAAATAACCACAATTAAGATCATTGCGAGGCTAATCGCCGACAACACACGACGTAGTACGACATAGTTTCAAATTCAAGATGTTTGTGACTTCCCTTTCTTCCACCATCGTTATTTTTTGAATAATATTTAGCTGGTACCAAGTGAAAGAAACTGGCCTCGTCTACGGAGCTGACAAATAACCACAATTAAGATCATTGCGAGGCTAATCGCCGACAACATATGACGTAGTACGACATAGTTTCAAATTCAAGATGTTTGTGACTTCCCTTTCTTCCACCATCGTTATTTTTTGAATAATATTTAGCTGGTACCAAGTGAAAGAAACTGGCCTCGTCTACGGGGCTGACAAATAACCACAATTAAGATCATTGCTAGGCTAATCGCCGACAACATACACGTATGCATGTCGTGAGAGTGCTATCGCTAAACCATATAAACATTAAAAGCCCTAGCTCCATTGACAAATGACATGAAATACATTAGACTTGACAGTGGATGTTAGCAAGAACAAAAGATTTTGAATTGAAAATTTCGTAACTCACCTTCCGAGCACAAGATTCCTGCCGAATTTTCGTGTACGAGGACCTGTTTCACCCAACCAGCAACGTAGCATTTATAAGCCTCCAAGCTCTTAAAGTTTTTCAAACTTTCGTGAGAATAGGCTGATTTTGTGTGGACAAGATAGTTGTAAATATCAGGGTCAGGCAGAGACGGCGAAGGCAGCCGGTCAAAAATCATCGATTTAGGCATCAAATATGGATCTGGCGACTGTATAGAACGAAGCTTTTCCACATAACGCCTTTTATGCAACAGATCCAGTGAGTTTGCGGCATCAGAAAGCACCGGGTCTTCCATGAAATGCATTTTAAATTCCGCCATCAATTGAAAACAATGCTAATACAGAGTCAAAATGACGGACAAGTGGGCGGAACCATACAGCGAGCACGTGGTTTTATGACGTTGGTGGGTAGGCTCTATAGGTACGTGATAGGGCAAGGTGACCAAGCAAGCAATGCTAATAATTAGGGCTGTCAAAATTATCGCGTTAACGGGCGTTAATTAATTTTTTAAATTAATCACGTTAAAATATTTGACGCAATTAACGCACTTGCCCAGCTCAGACAGATTTAAATGACAGTAGAGTGAAAGGCCCACTTGTTAATTGTGTTTTGCGGAGTTTTGCTGCACTCTGCTGGCGCTTGGGTGCGACTGATTTTATAGTGTAAGTAATTATTGACATCAACAATGGCGGGCTACTAGTTTATTTTTTGATTGAAAATTTTACAAATTTTATTAAAACGAAAACATTAAGAGGGATTTTAACAAAAATTTCTATAACTTGTACTAACATTCTTTTAAGAACTACAAGTCTTTCTATCCATGGATCAATTTAACAGAATGTTAATAATGTTAATGCCATCTTGTTGATTTATTGTTATAATAAACAAATACAGTCCTTATGTACCACATTTTGAATATATATATATATATATATATCCATCTTGTGTCTTATCTTTCCATTCCAACAACAATTTACTGAAAAATATGGCATATTATATAGATGGTTTGAATTGCGATTAGTTGCGATTAATTACGATTAATTAATTTTTAAGCTGTAAATAACTCGATTAAAAATTTTAATCGTTTGACAGCCCAACTAATAATGCAAGATAAGGAACCCAGTATTAGGAAAAATCGCCTGTTAGCATTTTTGAATTGACATCCTACTTACACAGCGTTTTGAATATGGAGCTATTGCTCTAATCATTTAAGTTCACCGGCTTTCACAACCATCTCCCTTTATGAACTCTGGTAAAAGTTATCATCCATGACGCATTCAACATTTTTGCACTGCATATGATAGGTGTAAACATAAAACACTTATAATTTTTTTCTTTAAAAATCTACTGCTAATGAGGTAACCAATGAAGTTTTTATTGAGAACACAATGCCATCTATTGGGAAAATTTATGCAAAACATACCATTGGGGTGTGGGTAAGGATTAAAGTAAGGTGCCTGGGAAGCAGCATCCCAGTGCCAAGATGGCGGCTGTGCATTCGCTTCAAAGTTTAATACATCATGGCGAGGAGACCAGGTGATTCTTTTAGGCTTCTCTGCTGCACACAAGCGAAATAAAAGCAAGCATGCTAAATTCGTAATCCTTCTTTCAACTTTTGATTTTCTATTTCTATTCAAGCCGAGTAGAGGTAAAACCTGGGCTAGTTGTGAGACCATCACACATTACAGTAGCCCCCCCCCCCCCCTCCCCAAAAAACAAAAAATACTTTTTACAATGAGTTATTAAGATACATTTCATTAATCGTAATAGAATCAAGTATTGATTTGACTTGTCAGAGTGCCTGCATCTTACCAACACGACTGGGATCTCTTTCCGGGACTGGCAGCTGATGAGCGACAGCTAAATTCTCTAAAAGAACAAAGCAGAGTGAGTAAGCATGAATAAAAGCAGCAGTCTTGGCGATGCATCTTCGTAATCACCGCGAGCAGTAAGTGGCAGCTCCACACCCCAGGCATCTGCGGCGTGCAGCGACAGCAGCGTGCTTATCCGGCGATGGGCCAAGGCGTTCCAGTGGATGCCGTCACTGGCGCGATGCTGTAAGGAGAAGCGGAAGTGGAAGTGGAGGTCCAGGACATCCAGATTGTAAGCGGCGGCAAGGGTTCCACTGTAGAAGTTGGCTTCGATCACATCGTGACGTAGATGGGAAGCCTTGTAGGAAATCTGTATGAACAGAGTGACAAACTCACTGAAAACAAAGTGCAATACAGCATTGCCCTTCCACTGTTAAAAAAAAAAAATAAAAATAAAAAAAAATAACTAATACATTAGAAGGTGGATGCTGTATGTCACTGTTAATGGACAAGGCCACCATACTGTACCTCAGGAGCCAGGAACCCCCCTTTGATTTTCTCTCCCAGGGGCATGGTGAGGTTCCAAATGACCAAGCTTTCCTCTGGAAGGATCTCATGGAGTTCTTCAAAGAATGTATTGAGGTTTTCCCTGTATGTACTCAGCCATTCTAAATTGTACCTATAGGGAGGTGAGGCTAAAGCTCAAGATTCCGCAAAGGTTGGCAAATAATTGTGATGAGCCACAGATGGGCCATTTGCATGATTGAGAAATCGTTCATTTAGGAGCGATTCAAACCATACCACATTTTATTTATTGGTATGATGCACAACATACCTTGAAATGTCCCAAACACAGGAGTTGACTATGACTAGATCTGGTTTCAACCCAAGGCGGAAGTCCTGCAGGACACTTTTCATGTAGTCAGAGTATATGCGTGTCACAAAGTAGAAGCGGACCATGTGGTGGTCAGACTGGTACTGCCGGACCTCGCGGTAATTTATCCCATTGTGCATTGGGCTGAGGCAACCACCTTCCACTAGAAGGTCCAGTTCAAAGCTCATCTCACCCTACAAAAGGACAAATGTCAGCGAGGAACTAGCAGAAAGGTTATACCCATGATGGATAGGAATCCCTCATCATCACTTGCCTTTGATTTAAGCTGTCCTGTACGAAGGTATCGATCATACTGTAGGAGCAAGACAAGGTCTTTGTAGACAGACCGCTGAACTGGTGATACAGGTAGCATATATATTACAACAGTAGGACTTTTCTATGATCAGGTGCCTACTAATTCTTATAGAAAGTGGAAAACATTAAGATTTGTAAAATACTTACTAGAGTCACCCAGAACCACAATGAATTTGTTGTGGAACAATTGGCTGGCGTGCTGGTGGCTCACGCACTTAATTTCCTCCTTGTCGTAAAATTAAAAAAATAAAATAAAAATTGTCTCTCGAGGACTTATTCGTAACGTCAGGAAAATGATTAGCGACAGCAATACTTGCTGAATTGACAGTCATTATATACACAACAACATGAATTCATAAAAGATGGTTAAGCAACAATGCAAACTTGCTAACAGGCAATGCATACGTACCATTGTTGGTGAGAATATCGAGTTTTAGCTTCGTTCGAAGGTTTTTGTTTGTGGGTTTGCCCTTAGCTGCACACTTCATAACAGAAGGGTTTATTGTTTTTCTCTAAAAGTGACCTTGACTAATTTGAGAAACTCAATCCTATCCTGCAGTACACCAACTCCGACGTGACTCATTTAAATAATTCAAGAACCACAGCCTCGTGGCGTTACTTTGATTGGATGAGAGGCGTTCAGGGGTCGTTGGAAAGATAGCTATCGTCCTATTTTTGTTTGTTTTTAAACACCAGAACTATGGGGTTGAAGTGAGTAAACTTTTCGAATGACCATTAATCCGTTATAAAGCAAGTGACTATCTATGGTTAATTAAAAAACTAAAAATAACAAATTTTAATTGACACCTAAGAGTTTTAACCCTTGATCAGGTAATTGATTATTTTTGGTCATTAAAAAAATACAATTTATTATTATACTTACATATTTTTACTTTTCTAACATGGTTGTATTTTATATTTTATCATTACACTTTAATTTATAAATTATACAATATTAAGGGAGGGCTGACACCCACTGGGTTAAATTTTTTTCATAGTAATTACTCATAGTATGCCCTTGATGGCGATAAACGTCCAATTCATTTTAACCTAAAACTGGCTGTGAATGCTGTTTCTGTGTTATTGACAAAGCCAATGAGTTAAATGGGTGCCCTCCATCCTGTAAGGGTTAAACAAAATAAGACAATAATTCGTGCATTAGAGTGTTTAAAAAAAAAAAAAAAAAAAAAAAAACAGGTAAAACCATTAAACTATGTAAACACATGGTGTAATTTTGGATTATGTAGGCCACAATATTATCATTTTGTATACAAGTGTGGCCTACATCAGTGATCCCTAACCACCGGGCCAGGGCGCATTTGCTACCGGGCCCCAGAGAAATAATAAATTGTTATTGGCCGCAAGCTGGCTTGTGCCTCTTGACTAAGAGATTTGTGTTGTCTATTGGTTGACCGCCAATACTAGGGTGTCTGCACACCTATTGACTAATCCGAATAGAGATTTGTGTACGTCGCCCTCTAGTGGTTGGCCGCCATTACTGGGGTGTTTGCACACCTATAGAAGCCCAGCGTCAGTCAGTGTAAACAGTAACATTAGCTGCTGTTGGCTGTGTGCTGCGGGCAGCGACGTCTTTGGAGAGCTTTTTTTCGGGCAAAAGGCCACCCACTGAGCCAGAAGAGGAGCCTACAACCAAGTCTGTTCTGCATAATATGTGGCTAAAAGTTACAAACAAAAGGGAATGCGCTGAGATCATCGTACTTCGTGGCGAACTGTATCGCTAAAGCCAAGAAAACCTTCACGATTTAGAGAACTCATGATGCCTGTAACCAAGGATATTTGCTGTCAAGTTTTAGGCAAGGCCGTTGTTAGAAAAGATTCAGTGTATGCTGAGTCACATTTCCCCTGCACTTAATGTTAGTGTTTAGCCCCGTTGTGTTATTTTATATTTACTGAAATGTTGTGCCACATATTGCCGGTCCGTGGTGCCAAAAAGGTTGGGGACCACTGGCCTACATGACCCAAAATGTGATGCCCATATATGTGGACACCTGGTCTCGGAAAATATTCTGATAAATATATATAAATCGAATAACGTAAAAAAAATAATATTAATAACAACAGAAATAAACACCAATAACACTCTAAAGTTGATTTTTTTTTTCATAAAATTTAACTCATTTCCTGAAATAGAGGACTAATTCATTTAAAATAGGAGGATTGGCTGTGAATTCGCTGCCAGCCTATCCCAGTCAAAATGGATTAGACATCTAGCACCATCAATGGCAGCCAATGGGTAAAGTACACGCCGATACTAGGCACAATACTTCATAACGCCATTACGTCTTTTAATTGAGATAAAAATGTGTTTTACTTTAATCAAATATTGTTAAACATTTCATAAACATGGCATGTGTTTCACTTACAGTATGTACGTATAACACAATTAACAACAAAAGCAATTTGTTCACAAAGTTCAATGAGTGCCCTGTAAAGGGTAACAATGAATTGGCCAATACAAAGGCTTCAGTAGTTCAGTGCTTTTTAGTCGCATATGTACACAATGTTGATCAAATCTTTAACCATATTTTTCCAAAATGTCAATCGTCATCATTCATGAATTTTCTCCCTTTTCCCCCTTCATGTTTATTTAAAAAGTCAGATGCTACAACATACTTATTTGAGAAACGTATCTCTAATCTGCATCATCACAGCATTTACAGCTAATATGATTTCCTGTGCCAATCTATAAAAGGACTTTTATTGTTATACAAACGCGTATACAACAAGAGAACACAGACACACACATAAACCCTATATAAAAGTATAGGTATTATTCAACCAGTTTCTTAGTTTGATTTTAATTCAGTTTATGTTTGCTGCTCCTCCTCTTCCTCTTCTTCCTCTTCTTCATTCTCACTGTCATCTTCCGTATCATCCGGCAGGTGAAACTCCTTGTAAATACAGCTCAGAGCTGTTGCTGCCTCCAGTGACACTTTCAGAAATCCAATCACCTCCTGATCTTCATCCACACGCACAACTGGAAAAAAGAAGAAAACGAAGCTTTTGTTTGTTCCTGAGCAAACCGGTACCATTTTCTAATCGTGTCATCGACAGCTAGAACAGGTGACTAGAAACCTACTGGCAATTTGCTGTTCAAAGACATCATTTCCTGTCAGTAGCAGCTCCTGCAGATCCAGAAAAGCATATCCGACATCCGCACATTCCTCAGAATCGTCCATCGGCTCGCTGACAATTGTAAACTTCAACCTGCACAAAGACGCACACAGACACATGGGTGAAGAAATTGAGATATACTGTATAATGATACAATAAAGATCACGTGCTGGCCAAAAGTATTGGCACCCCTGCAATTCTGTCAGATAATGATCAATTTCTCCCTAGAAAAATGATTGCAATAACAAATGTTTTGGTAGGAATATCTTCATTTATTTTGTTTGCAATTAAAAAGCAAAAAAGAGAATGGAAAAACAAATTAAATCATTATCATTTTAAACAAAACTCCAAAAACTGGCCGGAAAAAGGTACTGGCATCCTTAGCCTAATACTTGGTAGCACAACCTTTAGACAAAATAACTGAGAACAACCACTTCCGGTATCCATCAATGAATTTCTTACAATGCTCTGCTGGAATTTTAGACTATTCTTCTCATTCTTCTTCCAACTGCTCAAGGTCTCTGAGATTTGAAGGGTGCCTTCTCCAAACTGCCATTTTCAGATTTCTCCACGCGTGTTCTATGGGATTCAGGTCAGGACTCATTGCTGGCCACTTTAAAAGTCTCCAGTGCTTTCTCTCAAACCATTTTCTCGTGCTTTTTGAAGTGTGTTTTGGGTCACTGTCCTGCTGGAAGACCCATTACCTCTGAGGGAGACCCATCTTTCTCACACTGGACCCTACATTATGCTCCAAAATTTGTTGGTAGTCTTCAAACTTCATAATGCCATGCACACGGTCAAGCAGTCCAGTGCCAGAGGCAGCAAAGCAACCCCAAAACATCAGGGAACCTCCGCCATGCTTGACCGTGGGGACCGTGTTCTTTTCTTTGAAGGCCTCGTTTTTTTTCTTCCTGTAAACTCTATGTTGATGCTATGTATTCCCAAAAAGCTCTACGTTTGTCTCATATGACCAGAGAACATTCTTCCAAAATGTTTTTGGCTTTCTCAGGTAAGTTTTGGCGAACTCAGGCCTGGCTTTTGTATCTCTCTGGGTCAGAAGTGGGGTCTTCCTGGGTATCCTACCATAGAGTCCCTTTTCATTCAGACGACGACGGATAGTACGTGTTGACACCTTTGTACCCTTGGACTGCAGGACAGCTTGAACTAATTTGAATGTTAGTCAAGGTTCTTTATCCACCATCCGGACAATCTTTCGTTGAAATCTCTCAAGTTTTCTTTTCTGTCCACATTTAGCCACAGTACCATGGGCTTTACACTTATTGATGACACTGCGCACGGTAGACACAGGAACATCCAGGTATTTGGAGATGTACTTGTAGCCTTGAGATTGCCCATGCGTCCTCACAATTTTGCTTCTCAAGTCATTAGACCGTTCTTTGGCTGTCTCTCTAATCTTCATGCTTAATGTTGTACACACAAGGACAAAGGACAGGGGTTGAGTGAAGTTTAATCTATTTTAACTGGCTGCAAGTGTGATTTAGTTATTGCCACCACCTTTTATGTGCCACAGGTAGGTAACAGGTGCTGTTAATTACACAAATTAGAGAAGCATCACATGATTTTTCAAAGGGTGCAATACTTTTGTCCGGCCTATTTTTGGAGTTTTGTGTAAAATGATAATGACCCCCCCCCCCCCCCCCCACACACACACAATTCTCTTTTGTGTTTACCATTGCAAGCAAAATAAATGAAGATATTACTACCAAAGCATTTGTAATTGCAATCATTTTCTGGGAGAAATTGAGCATTATCTCACAGAATTGAAGGGGTGCCAATACTTTTGGTCAACAGTGTATATAAAGGAAATTAACAATGTTTTCAGATGATGTGGGATACTTTACCAGCGCTTGTTAGGGTCGCTGCCCTCCAACATGGTGTACAGATACTGTCTAAGTGGAGCTGACAGTGAACCATCCACGTAGATGACTTGTATATTAAGGGAGGGATATGCCCATTAGCAAACTTTGAAGCTTCACACAGTATTGATTCTTCTCTGCTCTCACCTCGTGTGAAGTTGTAGTGTATCTCTTCCCCTTTCGTAGGTTTGCGGAGGGACATTGGCGTTTCGGTGGTCTCCATGGGGACACCAAGCAGCCGATATTCCACGTATACGCGCTGTACCGAGTTATCCAGCGCCACACAAGAGGAGGGTTCAAATGTCAAGGACAGGATCTCCACTCTCAGTTTATTGCCCTGAGCAGTGATGCCAATGAAGGAAGGAAATTGAATTTACCATACGATGCTTTTGAAACTGGCGCGAAATTGATGTATTTTACCGTTCTTGTCTTTCGTTTGGATGGAATGATGAGGAGGTCGCTTGTTGAGGTATCTGAAGACTCTGACGGTTCTTCAATACCTTCACAGTGAACCCACATATTTACCACCTTTCTTTAATGGAAAAAAAAAACAATCAGCCAAAAGGGACTGCTTTTACCACTTTTGCTCCCATCCTCTTTTTTCTCCTCCTCCAGCTCCTCCACTTCATCCACTGACACCACATCCACAGAAGGAATGCTCTTAAAAAAAAAAAAAAAACATAAGAAAGTGCATATAATTTTTCTACACCTGCGATTGTATTATTTGATTGATTTCCTGTGGATTCTTACGTGAGTAGCAGCCTTAGTAGCAGAGCTTTTTCTCAGCAGTGATTCTCTGGAAGAGTTCTCTGAAGATCTAAAGAGGTCAATGTAGGGTGTTGTGTTTTGTTGAAATTTTTATATTTTTCCGTTTTTAATTCCCATTGTTGTAACTTACTTTGTTTGTGACTCAGAAGACCTAATAGGGGGTCCCTTGCCGTAAAGGCCAGCTGACCTTTCGTCGGATCTTTTGGTTGTGACTGTTTTCATGTAGTCGGATGTGGGCTACGAAAAGAGTACTCAGATTGTGTGTGATAATCAGATAGCATAGAATAATTTTGTGCTTCTAAAACCTCACATAAGCTTTTGCGTTCTTCTGTCTTGTTTTGGGCTCTCCTGCCAAAAGTTGCTGTGTCTATTGGATAGTAGAGCACATGAATAGCCATGGCAATTTATTAATGTCAGTATGAAAGAGTGAGCAATACCTTGACTCTGGGCTTCGCTATCGGCCTCTGTGACACTTTTTCTTCGTCTCGCCTCCTCTCTCTGTTTCCCATTGCATCTGCTAGTGGTTGAAATGGGTATTTCCATTTAATCAGCACTCTTACCTTCCCCCGAGGACCCCCTGCTGGATCGCGCAGCACATAATCGCCTGGAGAGGTAGACGTTCATTCATTCCAAAGCAAGGTAATTAATGATAATGAAACAAGCCCTTTGGATTCCCCCAAAGTGTATGCATGGTATGATTAGGAATATTTTTTCCTCTACATGTGCACACACCTGTGATCTCCTTGCCTGTCGAAAGTGCTCTCAGTGGGATGGGTGTTTTAGCCAGGTAGGCCGGTGGGATCTGGTCATCGCTCTCATCAAACACATACACCCAAAGACTGCTTGACCTAAACAAATGAATGTACATTTTTACACATTGCAAAAAAGCCATATTTTCTCTAAATGTCGTTTTGCCAACATACCGCAGGTAGCGCAACACATCTGCAGTGACTGCAAGTGGATAACTGGCAGTGTCATGGAATATTGGGTCTGCAGTTCCGCGGATGGTTTTGGACACGTGTGGCTGCAAATCGTAGAGCCTGTAGGTCAGGTATGCATCCGGAAGTAACCCCGGCCATCGCCCACTGAGGCCTTCACAGTGCTCCAGTAACAGAAGCACCTCATTGGGGACTCCACTGCCATAGTCGTACAATTCTTGCTGTGGAAAGAAACTGACAAATCAGGGACGGGAAGACATTTTTCAAAATGAAAAGATCCTATTTACTGTGTGATCGCCTTCGCCCCAGCCCAGTGTGAGGTGAGTCGGTATGGTCTTTGTCGCAGCAATACCCTCGCTGTCTCTTGCCAAAATGCCCTCTTTGGGCTCAGCAGGCGGGAACAAGCGCACCCAGAAATCCACAACACCAACTATTTCTCCCTCAGGGCCTTGAAAAGAGACAAGAATGTACAAATTTAAACTTGTGGGTATTAAGTTGCAACTTTCCACCCCTTTTCAACTCTGTGGTCAGATAATGACAGCTCTGCACCTGTGATGTTGACACAGCCATTTGTGCGCTCCCCTATCCTGTCCATGGCACCGATGAGGGACAAGTGGCCACTTCCATGTGTCACAAAGCGAACACCTCCCAATGCCTGGTGGAGCTCCACTCTGACCCTTGAGCCTTGGACCCGAAGCCTGGCCAAATCGTGGGCTGTCAAAGCGTAGTGGGAGTTGAAGTCATAGTTGGGTTGGCTTCCCGCAACCAGAGGCGTGGAGTGAACTTCAAAGTCTAAAAGGCTGTAGGTACAAAAGGTCACTATGTCTTCAGCTTGGCCTACTTGAAAATTGTCCATATTCTGAAGGCCACCTGGGGTAAAAGTGGCAACCTGAAAAGACAGCAAATTTTGGACTCGACATTGATAACTTGTTGCTCCCACCTAGACATTAATCAATTGATTATTTTACTTTAATGTGGAGTTCCAATAGGGATTCACCAAGCCTCAGTGGAGCGCATGAAATGTCATCCTCAAAGGGCTGGGCTACTTCCTGGTTTCCCGCTGGCCACGTGTACTGTATTGGCATTGTTCCTTTGTGGTTTTTCTTACTATAAGCAAGGGCCTTCAATTGGGCTTCAGCACACAAATAGAAGAGTTAAAAGGAATTTTCCTTTCCATTAATGTAAAGTTTGAACATGACATTGAATGGTTCCTACCTTGTAAAGTGTTGATCTGGAGCGCTCTTTTAGATAAAACTTTGTTTTTTTCTGCCACTGACTTCATCACTTCCTGCCTTTCTAGTTCCAGTCTTTTTTTGACAGTATCCAACTCCCCCTTCAGGTAGAAATACTTTTGGTTCAAAGGGAGCAAAGGTTGTAATGTGTGGTGACTTTGTGTTATTGAGGTTGTGAAGGCACCTGTAGGTCTTTACTAATGTGGTGCTCCAGTAAAAGAAGTCTCCTAGTTTTCTGCAACTCCAACACGGTCTCAGCATGCGATGCCTGGATTTTTGTCAGTTCGGGGTGCCCATTCTCACCGTCAGGCCCAAGGAAACGTAAACCCTCCCTGTTCTCCTGCTGCATTCGGAACGCCTGAAAATAGGAAAGCATCTGTAAAGATCCTCCGTTCAGGGAAAAGAGACTTTGTTTGCTTACACACCTTAATCTGTAAAAGTGTTTCACTGAGTTCTTCATCGGTCAGGTCGAACTCCTTGACAGCAAGAGAAAGAGAATGGAGGGTTTTCAACGAGGCAATACAACGTGTCAGTGTTGTGATATTAACCTTGGTGACAGAGTCCAGTCTGGTCTGCAGGCATGATATCTGTTCTTTGTACTGCAGAACCTCCTCTTCCAGATGGTGCAGTTTGTCTTAACAAAGAAAAAATATCATAACTCTTTACAGGGCAGCAATATATGTTCTCAAATGTTTGTCCATTGTACTTCACACATTCATTTCTATATCATTTTTTTACAGGATAAGATTTCCACAGCTCTCAGCTTCTTCTCTGAATCAAGGTCATACACAGGTAACACAGCTGCCTAATAAAATTACAGTTTCTTGTGAGCCACTTCGTGGGTTAACATGGAGGCCTGCCTATTCGCATTGGAAATAACAAAAAGCGTATGCGTTGAGAGTTCTTCTTGGAGGGGCCTGTCTGATTTAATTATACTTTCCTTAATAAATGCATTTACAGTATCTTAGGTGATTATTGCTTTCGTTTTGTTCCTGAATTGTGTGTCGTCATCTCCTGTTTATGAAGAGAATAAAAGAACTTGTAAAAAGAGACAATCAACTTTTTTCTTCTTTAACATCCAATCTATTCTGACTGGGAGGGCTAGCAGTGATTATTAGCTGCAGGCCTCTCCTAGTCAAAATGGATTGGATGTCTAGTGCTGTCAATGGCAATGAAAGATGAGCGTTCAAAGCGAGTCTGTAGTTTGTATTGTTGTCAATAACAGGCCTTAAGTTAAATATTTTAAAATTAAATAACTAAATGAATAAAATTTAAAATGTTATTTGGGGCAATAATCAAACTGTATTTGTTTTCATTCATTTAATTTTATTTACTTTGGTTTTATTAACCTTTTATTCAACGATTTATTTAGTCAAAAAAAATAAAATAATAATGGTTAATTATTTAAATAAAAAATAAAATAAAATAAAATAAAATTAAAAAAAAGATCATACTGTGATTTTCGGACTATAATACGCTATTTTTTTCTTTCATTGTGAATTCTGCGGCTTATAGTCCAGTGCAGCTTATTTGTTGATTTATTTGGGTTGATAGGTAACACTTCATTTGACAGCGGCGTTATAAGACTGTCATAAGACCGTCATTATTATAACATGACACTATCATGGGCATTACTGAATGCTTATGACAGATGTCATTAAGTGTCATCGGGCAAATTATGTCACTAAGTCCATTTATGTCCAGCTTGGATATTTTACATCCATTCAAAAGTGAAATAATTTGCCGGACAACAATAAATGACATCTGCTTTAAGCATTCATTAATGCGCATGACAGTGTCATGTCATACTTATGATTGTCTAATGACAGCCTTATGGCACCAAGTCAAAGTGTTACCAAATACCATAATTAGCCATTAATGTATGGGCTTTTTATTACCAAAAATAGTGACTTGCACTAAAAAAGGTAGAGAGAGGGAGCATTTGTTTGTTTGTGTTTTTAACAAAGGATGAAATCTCTAACAGCCCACAGTACCATTGTGATGCTCCTCCAGCATTTCCTTCTCTTTTATGAGCTTCTCCATCTCTGTTTCCAGTCTGCCTTTCGCTTCTCTCTCATTTTCCAGCGTCCTTGCCAAAATGTTGCTGTCCTTCTTGCAGACTTCGTTCTCTGGCTCCTCGTCCACGTCCCTGTGTTTGTCAATGTGGCTGTCACGGTTGCTGTAATTGGTGAAAGTGCTAGGACAGAGAAAGCAAACAGTCTAATTATCAAGTGTGTTGAACATATTTTGAAGTTTTACCTCTCAAGCAGGGAGTCATAGTTTTCTTTTATCCGATCCCTCTCTCCCTCCAGGTCTCTTATGCGATCTTGTAGCTAGAAATGAAACAACCCTGTTATTGAATGGCTCTTGGAGTGAAATGCACTGTTGTCGGTAGTTCCAGACCTCATTCAGGTTTTGTAAAGGCAGGTTGACGCTCATAGACTGAGCCTCCAGTTTGAGTGCTCTGTCCCTTTCCTGCTTCAGCTGCTCATTCAGTTCTTCCACTTTCTCCAGAAGAAGAGTCTGACTTTCCCTCAGGGACCTCTGACTCTGGAAAGGAAAAGAAAGAAAATGCACAGATCACAAATACAAGCAGTCTGCGTGATGTTTTCATCAAGTGTGTACAGTACATTTACCTCCTCCAGCTGATTCTCATAGGCCTGAAAAGAAAAAAAATGTGAAAATGATGTAGTTATATTCCCTGATCTCCTCCACCGAATGGTGTACCCTATATCACCGCACCTGTTGCAGATCAGCAAGCTTCTCCTGTGTGACCCTCAGACTGGCGCTCTTCTCCGATAGCTGCTTTTGTAGACAGATCACATCCACGTTCTCTCTGATGTTTATCCTGATCAGATAAATAAATGCAATTTTTAGCCATCCAATTTTTTTGTTTGTTGTAGATATTCAATAATCCAGGTCACGTGGTCGACTAAGGTTGAATACTAAACTATTAGATTTATGCTTCCAGAAACCTCACACATTAAAACCTAAACATGAAGATGAATCAAAGGTGAAACATCTTCAGAAAAGTCCTGTTACCTCGTTTTGACCTTTACAAATTATAGCATATTGTCATGACACAGCAGTCATCACCTGTGCCTTTCTGCCTGTTGCCTTTTCATCTCTCTCACAGTTCCCTCTATTTCTTTTTCTTTATCTCGGAGTGTGTCCCGGAGTGTCCGGGCGGTCAGCTCGAGCTCCATCACCCTCATCTGCTCGCCCACACTGCCAGAAGAAGGAGAGGTGAGGAAAACAGGAGTGGAAAAGAACTGTCTTATTTTCTTTCCCACATACAATTTGTCCGTGACTACTTTGTTGTCTTCCATTGTGGGACAGTAGCGGGGTGGGGCTGTGTGGGTTGCTCTTCTGACTCCCACTTCTACTTCTGTACTTTTACCTTTGTGAGAGGAGAAAAGGGCAGCAGGATCAAAAACGGAGGTTGGCTTGACAGTTGTAGATTGTATTAAGGCATGTTTGCCCTTTGAATACATAAAGAATAATGAATGTGTGGAAGCTGATGAGAATAATAAACAGCACACTATCACACCTTTGCTGAATTTATAAGGAGTGCGAGACCCTAGGTCCAAAATTTGTTGCTTGGCCAGGCTCAGTTTGTTGTGTAAAGCAGCTTTCTGGCTCTCCAGCGTGGCTACGCGGGTTTCCAGTTCCTGCAACGTGTCCTCCATGTCCTTTTCCTTGGCACTGCCAGAGCTTGGGCAAGTCTGACGCAGACGCATTAGTCTGGTGGACATCCTTAATGAAGAAATGCGGTGTTTTTTGTTGTTGTTTTTTTTCTCAAATATATCAATTGACACAATATTTTCCTTATAAGTTTTCAACCAGACTTAAACAGCTTAAACCTTTCAGGGACAGTGTTTTTACAGTAGACAGCTGTTCAAAAGTTGACACTGAAGAGCTTTAACTCTTTATAGAGCAAGTGGTCATAAAAATATATAAATATATGGCGGAAAACAGAGACAAGACTGAAAAAGCAGTTTCTGCTCTTGTTCTCCTCTTTAAAAGAAACTGCTGTATTTTAAGCCAAAAGGACTGTCGTGTTTGATAGAACAATATGTCTATATGCTGCCATAGCAGATTCATGGCGCATTAAGCCCCGGAACTATTTTTAATTTGCCCGTTTTACCCTGGAAACCCCGGTTTACAGACGTCGCGCAACCATTTTTGTTTCAACCCAGCCATGAAAACAAGGTAAGTAATTATATTTATCATTCAAAATGTCTGTTATTTTTAGCTTAGAATCATTAATTGATGTCTTATATATAGCTTTAAACAAATGACTTTAAAATATTATCCACTTGCATATTTTAAACTTTTAAACAAATGACGTCACAATGAAAAAATGGCGTCTGTAAAAAACTCACTGATATCGACCTCATAACTATTGCTTAATTGTTTTTTTTTTGTTCCTGTCGCATTTTCTCCGATATGTTAGATCAGGGGTGCCCAAGTCCGGTCCTCGAGAGCCCCTATCCAGCTTGTTTTCCATGTCTTCCTCCTCCAACACACCCAAATCAAATAATGAGGATCGTTGTCAGGCTCCTGCGAAGCTTGCTGATGAGCTGATCTTTTGATTCAGGTGTGTTAAAGTAGGGAGACATGGAAAACAAGCTGGATAGGGGCTCTCGAGGACCGGACTTGGGCACCCCTGTGTTAGATGATAAATAATCGATCCAGACAAAGAAAAATAGAAAAAAAAATTTTTTTAAGGGTAAATACGTATATGAAAAACATCTGACCACTCCTTGATGTCTACGATTTCTGCATTGTGACCCTGGTTATATTACCGTGTTTCACCCATAAAATACCCCAAAAATCCAGCTGTGGCCATTCACAGCTGTGTCTCGACACTCAGTGATACAAGCGACATGGAGTTTTTGGAGCGAAACAAGGTAAGTACGCGTTGAAGTCATGGCGTCTGTAATTCTGCTCTCGCGTGCTCTCACCTCCAGATAAGGTTTTGCTGTTTAAAAAACATTTTTTCTTTTTAAAATGCCCTCCTGTTCAAAATTCTTCTTCCTCCAGAAAATTGATATTTTAAGCTTTCCAATGATGTATCCGGGCATGTCCCACCGGCGGGAGGCCCCGGGGACGACGCAGGACACGCTGGAGAGACTAGGTCTCTAGACTGGCCTGGGAACGCATTGGGATCCCGCCGGAGGAGCTGGTTGAAGTGGCTGGGGAGAGGGAAGTCTGGGCTTCCCTGTTAAAGCTGCTGCCCCCGCGACCCGACCCCGGAACAAGCGGAAGATAATGGATGGATGGATGGATGGATGTCGAAAAATAAATATAATTACTTACCTTCTTTTTATGGCTGGGTTAAAACAAAAGCGCTTGCGCGACATCTGTAAACGGGGGGTTCCAAGGTAAAACGGACAAATTAAAAATAGTTTGGGGGCTTCATGCGCCACGAATCTGCTATGGCAGCATATAGACATATTGTTCTATCAAACACAACAGTTCTTTTGGCTTAAAATACAGCAGTTTATTTTAAAGAGGAGTGCATGAGCAGAAACTGCTTTTTCAGTCTTGTCTGTGTTTTCCACCATATATAATTATGATTACTGAATTAATCATTGTTGTTTTTATGTTATTTCATAGAGTTCATAATGATTTTATGGAGTCTATAATTATTTGAATAATAATAACAGAAATACACTCTGGTTACAGCCTCAAGTAACCGTGGAGTAGATTTTCTTTTGCTCCATAATATTTAACAGTACATATCCTATTCATTTAAATTGGGAGTACTGAGCATCAAAGCTCATCTTTCAGTGCCATTTACGATGCTAGAACGTTTGTTCATTTGCCCCTGCCAGTCAAAATGGATAGTACCTCTACGCCGTCAATGGCATCAAATGAGTTAAGTGAGCGCCCCTTTAAATGTTAACAAATGAAATCAGCTACATTACTTGATGCTGTTTGCTGTTTTCAAGTTGAAGCAAAAAATAACGCAAAACTTCAACTAACGCGACAATTTGATACAAGACTCAATATCTGGTCCTTTTTGACTATGGGAGTCACCTGCGCATCTTCTGCTCCTGCGCTCGTGAGTGCTTTCTCAGCACAACGTTCTCTTCTTGCACGTGGAGGCAAAGATCCTCCAAGTGCTCCCTGGGGAGGCGAAATAGCCGTTGAGGATCTGTGTGAGGTTGAGAAGAATGCTGATTAAAATCCAGAAAAATCAACTCTGAAAGGTGGTCTCACCTTTTGAAATCATGATGTGATGCTTCTTCCATGGCTTCACTTCACTTATGGAATCTGCTCAAACAAGACTAAGACATGTTTAGATGTCCATAAATGGCATTTTAAACCTATCTGAACCTCACAACGAACCTGGAAGAGTGGGCATAAGTCCACCCCTCATGAGACCCACATCTCGGACTGGGAGATCCCCCGCAGTTTCATCCACCATGGGCGACATAACACCAATGATGCACAATCAGCCAGTTTAAAGTAGCTAAATGGGGTTTTAAAAGACAAAAACTACGCAGTTAAATCAAGTATCAAAACATGAATTACTGAATGCTGATAGACACCCTAGTGTTTGTGTCCTGGAATCCAATTAAATATGTGACACTTTGTTACAAAAATAGCAAAGTGGATACTGTATATTGGAACTCACCCTGCTTTGTCAACAATTCCAACCTTTTCCTCCTGTGTTTTATTGTGGTGGCATCAGCATTTTACGCTAGGACAATGTGAGTTTTTAATCCATCTTTATCTTGCTCTCATTGGCTCTAAGGAAACCTGGAGACCACCTCATCGCTCCATCTGCTTTTGCGGGTAATCCTGCCTCCACGCTAATCTGATTACATTGTATGCTCTCAGAGCAGTTTAGTGGCAGCCAGGGGAGACATTTTTAGAGGTGCACTGGTCTCGGGTCTGTGTTTAAGGTGAATATTCTTGCAAGTGTGTAAACATAGAGGAGGAGCAAACACAGAGCCACATAGAAAAATGGGATTCCAGTTTTAGTATAAATTAATATATACTAGTACTGGATCTTCTCAAAAGATTAGCATGATAAAGTTCAATATTTTCTGTATTGTACTGATGAAGATTAGAGTTTCATATATTTTGGATTCATTACACACAATTGAAGTAGTTCAATCCTTTTATTGTTTTAATATTGATGATTTTGGCAAAAAAGTCAAGAAAAATCAATAATCCGTATCTCAAAAAATTAGCATATCATGAAAAGGTACTCTAAAGAAGCTACTAACCTAATCATCTGAATCAACGAATTAACTCAAAGCCCCAGCGAAAGATTCCTGAGGCTTTTAATAACTCCCAGCCTGGTTCATTACTCAAAACTGCAATCATGGGCAAGACTGCCGACCTGACTGCTGTCCAGAAGGCCACCATTGACACCCTCAAGCAAGAGGCTAAGACACAGAAAGAAATAGGCTGTTCCCAGAGTGCTGTACCAAGGCACCACAGTGGGAAGTCTGTGGGAAGGAAAAAGTGTGGCAGGAAACGCTGCACAACCAGAAGAGGTGACGGCACCCTGAGAAAGATTGTGGAGAAGGGCCGATTCCACACCTTGGGGGATCTGCAGAAACCTAGAAATGGGCGACAGGAGCCACATTCCCCAGATCAAGCCACTTTTGAACCTGAAACAGCGGCAGAAGCGTCTGACCTGGGCTACAGAGAAGCAGCACTGGACTGTTGCTCAGTGGTCCAAAGTGCTTTTTTCAGATTAAAACTAATTTTGCATGTCATTTGGAAATCAAGGTGCCAGAGTTTGGAGAAAGTCTGGGGAGAAGGAAATGCCAAAATGCCTGAAGTCCAATGTCAAGTACCGACAGTCAGTGATGGTCTGGAGTGCCATGTCAGCTGCTGGTGTTGGTCTACTGTGTTCTATCAAGGGCAGGGTCAATGCAGCTAGCTATCAGGAGATTTTGGAGCACTTCATGCTTCCATCTGCTAAAAAAGCTTTATGGAGATGAAGATTTCATTGTTCAGCACGACCTGGCACCTGCTCACAGTGCCAAAACCAATGGTAAATGGTTTACTGACCATGACATTACTGTGCTCAATTGGCCTGCCAACTCTCCTGACCTGAACCCCATAGAGAATCTGAAGAGGAAGTTGAGAGACACCTGACCCAACACTGTGGGTGAGCTTAAGGCCGCTATCGAAGCATCCTGGGCCTCCATAACACCTCAGGAGTGCCACAGGCTGATTGCCTCCATGCCACGCCGCATTGAAGCAATCATTTCGGCAAAAGGATTCCCGACCAAGTATTGAGTGCATAGCTGATATAATTAATTGAAGGTTGACTTTTTTTGTATTAAAAAACACCTTTTTGTATTGGTCGCATTAAATATGCTATTTTTTTGAAATAGGGATTTTTGTTTTTTCTGGACTTTTTTGCCAAAATCCTCTATATTAAAACATTAAAAGGTTTGAACTACTTCATTTGTGTGTAATGAATCTAAAATATATGTAAGTCTAATGTTTATCAGTACATTACAGAAAATAATTAACTTTATCACAATATGCAAATTTTTTGAGAAGGACTAGTATATGGCAGAAAACACAGACAAGGCTGAAAAAGCAGTTTCTGCTCTTGCATCCCTCTTTAAAATCAACTCCTGTATTCAAAAGAACTGTTGTGTTTGATAGAACAATATGTCTATATGCTGCCATAGCAGATTCATAGTGCATCAAGCCCGCGAACTATTTTTAATTTGTCCATTTACCTTGGAAAACCCTGTTTACAGACGTTGCGCAACCGCTTTTGTTTTAACCCAGCCATAAAAAGAAGATAAGTAATTATATTTATTATTCAAAATGTCTGTCATTTTTTGCTTAGAATCATTACTTGATGTCTAATACATCAATGTATTTCGTTTGGAGAAAAAAAACACTAAGTAAATAATTAACTCGCAAATTTTAAACTTTTAAACAAGTTGGGTCACAATGAAAAAAATTGTGTTTGTAAATAAGTTATATCTTATTATCTTCCTCATAACTATCACTTCATTGTATTTTATTTGTTATTGTCACATTTTCTCCAATATGTTAGATTATAAATAATGGATCCAAGCAAAGAAAAATTGAAAAAAAAAAAAAAAATTTCGACCACTCATTGATGTCTGCGATTTCTGCGTCGCGGTCCTTGTTATATTACCATGTTTCACCCATAAAATCCCCCCAAAATCTGGCTGAGGCCATTCACAGCTTTGTCTTGACACTTGGTGATACATGCTACATGGAGTTTTTGGATGGAAACAAGGTTAGTACGTGATAACATCTCGTTAAAATCATGACGTCTTTAATTATGCTCTTTCATGCTCTCGTCTCCAGTTAGGGTTTCGCTGTTTAATTTTTTTTTTTTAAATGCCCTCCTCTTTGAATTTTTTTTCCCTCAGAAAATTGAGATTTTAGGCTTTCGAACGATGTTTTACACATGCATATCGGACAATTTTGAAATTTGGCCAAATTGGTCCGGGGCTGCGGCCCTTCCCTGGCCGGCCGGGGTGGGGTGGAGTTGGAGTGGGGGCCGGGGGGTGTATGCGGCGGGCATGGTTCCCTCCCGGGTCCGCCCGACCGGAGCCGCGTCTCCCTGTACCGGGTGCCGGGTTTGGTGCCCTCTGGTGTCATACCGCGCGCCCCTCCTGGCCCGGGAGTGGGTTGTGGGGGGTGCGCTTCCGTCCCCTTGGTCTGTTTCTGGCCCTGTCCGCCTCCCTGGGCCGCGGCGGCCGCCGCTGCCCCCCGGCCGGCGGGGTCATCAATGGGACCTCTTGGGGCCCTTGGGTGGGGCTTGCTGTCCCTTGCCGGTGGGGTGGACGTCCCCTGGTCGCCGGTGCTTGGCGTGGCGCCTGCCCGGAGTGCGGGGTGGGTGCTCGGTGGGTGGGTGTGGGGGGCGGTCACGGAGGCGCCGTGGGTGGTCTGGGGCGGGGATTGATTGGGGCCCTGACGCTTCTCCCGCCCTGCAGCCGGTGGTTCTGGTGGACGGGGCCATGCCCGCAGGAGCCTGCCTCTTAACTCACGCACTTCTCACTTCAGCACTGTAAATATCTTTCACCCTGGCACTTACATGCTCATACCCCGGCTCCCCCCTGTTTTTAATGTACCACACACCAAGGTTGTGGGATGGTGGGGACCTGTTGGGGGGGGGTACCTCACGGTTGCCTCCTCACCACTTTTTTAAACGCACCACAAACATCATACTCCACAGGAGAGCTCCGGCAAAGGGCGGTGGGACGGGCGGCTGGGCAGAAACTCCATGCTGCGGTCCCACTGCCCCAAGCCAAGCGCTCCTATTTTAATGCATACATTGCACTACCCTCCCCTCACAATCCCATCACGGTGCTGGGTGATGGCGGCCAGCCGGGAACCTGGCAGCCACAGTAATAGGGTGGTAGGTGGGTCCCACACTTTTTCCTTATGGCGTGGCTCCTGGGGTGTGGCCTCCCCTCTGCCTGGGCTGCCGGCCGCGGGAGTGGGGCGGGTGGTCGGGGCTCCGATTTTGCATCGCCCCGTGGCAGTTCCTTGGCGTTCTCCTGCCTCCGCCTTCCCCTCTCTTCTCTGGCTGGACATCCGCCATGCGCTCCGTCGCGGGTCGCTGGCTGGGTGCCGGTGTATCAGCGGGGTGTTGCCTGCACCGGCGGGGGACCCTGCCCTGGGCTTGGTGGGTCACTGGGGGTCCCGTGGCGTGCCGTGCCGGTTGGGGGGCTGCGGCTGTGGCTCCGGGCCCGGGTGGGTGGGCGTGCGGGGTTGGGGGTAGGCGTAGGGTTGGTGGGGCGTCCCCTCCTGCCATCCCTGAAGGCCGGTTGATGGGTGTGCACATGGCCCGGGGGAACACCCTGGATCCCGGGGGGGGGGACGATGGCTCCTTTGCTGGGCTGCGGCTGCTGCAACTGTATGTTGATGCCTTTTCTCGAAAAGCTCTACTTTTGTCTCATTTGCCCAGACAGCATTCTTCCAAAACGTTTTTGGCTTTCTCAGGTAAGTTTTGGCAAACTTCAGCCTGCCATTTTTATGTCTTTGGGTCAGAAGTGGGGTCTTCCTTGGTATCCTACCACAGAGTCCTTTTTCATTCAGATGCCGATTGATAGTACGGGTTGACACCGTTGTACCCTCGGACTGCAGGACAGCTTGAACTTGTTTGGATGTTAGTCGAGGTCCTTTATCCACCATCCGCACAATCTCTCGCTGAAATCTCTTGTCAATTTTTCTTTTCCGTCCACATCTAGGGAGATTCGCCACAGTGCCATGGGCTTTACACTTATTGATGACACTGCGCACGGTTGACACAGGAACATTCAGGTCATTGGAGATGGACTTGCAGCCTTGACATTGCTCATGCTTCCTCACAGGTTTGCTTCTCAAGTCCTCAGACAGTTCTTTGGTCTTCTTTCTTTTCTCCATGCTCAATGTGGTACACACAAAGACACAGGACAGAAATTGAGTCAACTTTAATTCATTTTAACTGGCTGCATGTGTGATTGTTATTGCCACCACTTGTTATGGGCCACAGTGAAGTAACAGGTGCTGTTAATTACACAAATTAGAGTAGCATCACATGATATTTCAGAGGGTGCTAATACTTTTGTCTGGCCCATTTTTGGAGTTTTGTGGAAAATGATAATTTAATTTTTCCCACGTTCTCTTTTGTGTTTTTTCATTGCAAGTAAAATAAATGAAGATAATACTACCAAAGCATTTGTAATTGCAATCATTTTCCGTGAGAAATTGAGCATTATCTGACAGAATTGCAGTCGGTTGTGATTTTCACTTGCAACTTGAGTCACACGTTCACTATTCAATCGCATTTATGGAAAAATATTTATAGTTGGAAACCTTTGCACCAAGTGTGATCGTTTACACGTTTAACCATTGAAGTTACAGCTGTACGTTTTGGAATTCAAATAGGTCAGTTCTAAATTGTCATCTAGAACACTACCGTCCTCTAGTGGTAAAAAAAAGAAAAAGAAAAAAAAGACATGCAGAGCTTTTTGGCTCATTAAAAAAACAGATTTAACAAGAATAAAGGCATAAATTCAAATAAGTATGGCCGATATGTATTTTGCTCTGGAAGTTGTTTGGTTTTATTACCATTGTGACCACAATTGACAGCTATAGACGTTCAATCCATTTTAAATGGAAGCTACCCTCCCATTTGAAATCGATTGAACATATTATTACTGTCAATAGGCGTTTCCAATATCACTTTCCCTCTTTTACCTACTACGGCAACACTCTGTGATCTGGGCAGACAGTAAATGAGTTAAGCTAATAACTTTTAAATACTGGTAGATGTCCACTGTAGTGACCAATGTCCCTAAAGGGCTAAAATTACAAATGTGATTGAGATTTTTTGCTTGTGAACAGTTCATAAAATATATAATACAGCCCAACGTGAGGTCCGCATGAAAAATATAATCCGATAGACACAATAAGTGATTCAATACAGGCTTTAATTTTTCAGTGTTTAGTATAAAAAAATGCCACCACAATGGCTGGTTTCCACTCCCGTTGGTTATGATGACTTTGTTGTGTTTAATTCCCAAAAGCTAAAGTACCAAAAATATTTACACACGCACTCAGGGGGAAAGAAAACAGTATATCGACCCGCCCAGCGCTCTACCCTGTCAAAACAAAAGCTGGCAAGCTACTGAGCGCCTAATTTGAAATGTGCCCCCTACTATTCTCACTATAGTCTATAAAGTCATTCTTATACATTTCCATTTATATATGATCTTCTTTACAATAAATAAGCACAGGCACATTCTGCTGACTCCTATAGTTCTAAAACACACATAACACAAACTAAGGCCAAAAAAAAACAAAAACACGACAGTAAAATAAAAAAATACAAAAATAACTGGAGAAATTGTAAGGAGGCTGCAGATTATTGGGGAGGTGAGGGGAGGCACCACTTCAAACAACAATCGCTTCCCTATAGATCTGATATAAATATGTACAAACAAGTAGTCCTGTAAAAACATATATGAAAAAATAATGCCAAAGATGTCATAGCTTGAGAAGTCAATAACTTAAAAAAAGTAAAAAAAAAAAAAAAGAAAAACAACAAAAAAAGCATACAGTATGAATGAGATAGCACCACGAGTTGGCGGCGACCATTGTCGCCGCAGAATGTCCGATGAGGACGAGAAGAAAAAGCAAATAAATTAGTGTCGGGTCAGGATCTTTATTTACACCAGTTGATTCGCACACGCATTGTATGAAGACCCTTTCACACACATATACGTGTGCAAACATGCACACATAAACACACGCATACAGTCGTGGCAGTAAACTAGTTGCAGCAAATGTGAGGTGGTCTCATGGGCACATTCTCAGTCTTTCTCCCGTCACAAAAAAGGTCACGGCGTTGCATAGCTCTTGGGACAAAACAAAGACCGCCGCAAGCTACAGTATATCAGACGTTTGTGCGGCTTTCCCGGCAGCTAAAACACCCCAAAACCAGGCGAGAGGTGATGCCAGGAGGTCTTTGTCTGGGTTCAGTTGCTGTCGCTCTCCCGCTGGCCACTCGTATTGCCGTCTTTGAGGTGCTTCATGGCCCGTTCGAAGGCTCGCTGCACAGACTTCTGCAGGTGAGAGCGGCCAGACTCCAGCAGCTTGATACGGTCCAGACTGTGGTCCACACCGAACGGAGACATCTTCGATCTAGGAAGCCATTGCCTGAATGATGATGGGGTCAGAATGAATATCAATAAACACAGGTACATATATATATACTCAAACTGTATAATGTGAATTTATTGAATAAATGAATACATAAATACACTAGTGTCTGACCACTAATCTTTAAATAATCATGTCTGTTGCCAATGAAAAAGTGATATACAGTATGTACCGTATAAAAACACGAAAAAAACATAAGTCGCACCAGATTATAAGTGGCATTTTTGCGGTATATCTACTTGATAAAATTCAACACATACAACTGATGTAATCTTGAAAGGCAATTTAAAATAAAAATACAATAGAGAACAACATGCTGAATAAGTGCACAGTATAATAATGTTACATGATGCACGAACAACAAAATGTGAACATGGCCGGTATGTTAACGTAACATAGCTATTAAGAGTTATCAGTGACGTGCGGTGAGGTTCATGGTTGGTGAGGCACTGACTCCTTTAGTGTCAGATTTCCAAATATATAAACCAAAAACGGTAGCTTATTCAATTGGCTACTGGTTATTTCATATCTCATCAGCATTCTTCACAAAACACGCACACACGGTACATATTATCGATACGTAAAAGTAAGAAAATAACATGCATTTGCCCCACACCCTCAATGTGTTGGTCGTCGCAATTCTATAATTCATGCAACATAAATGAGAGTAAAGAGTGGTGTACAAAGCCACAGAATTCAATTCTGACCTTCAGTGAAATATTCAGTTGTTTTTAAAACTTTTAATTCTGATACTTTAATCAATTTATTACAGATTGCTAAACAAAAAGTGAAAAGAAAAACAAAGAATATTTTATTCAAGGCCAAAATGTAGTTTTTAAATATTCTATTGTATTTTTCTTGGTCTAAGCTCTTTTTTTTTTTTTTTAATAAGATTGAAATGAAAACTGTTTGTGCTCTTGCGCCTGTCCTTCACCACAAAAACCGGCATTACTTTGGAAGGGCATAGGTTTGGTATCAACATTCGTAGGGACGATATAACAGCATAACCTGCATGTAGGTACACTTTTTGCTGGGGACGGGACATTAATTAGACCAAACAGATTGGATGCAGGGGGCAAAGGGCCACATTTCTCACGTATATGAACCTAATTAATTAATAGGCAAAATGATCAATGCAAAATAAATCCTTATCTTCTGATGATAACTTTTACATGCATTGGTTCAGATGATACACTGTTCGATTCAAATCTTTGTTTTCAAAAAATACTAAAGAAACATTTTGAAAACTTCCTGAATAAATGTCTGGTTTTTATTAGCAAACATAAACATAATGAAAATAATTCACTTAATAATGGTAGGGTCAATTCTATCCTTACAACATATGGAACTATTGAAAGATCTAAATTCTCTATATAACTGAACATTATATCATGCAAAAAAGGTAAGGTTGCTTAAAAGTTGGTGGGGACAATTTTAGCATCCTGAAAAGTTGGTAGTGTTATGTCCCTACCGTCCCTATGCAAACCTACGCCCTTTTTGTAAAAGTCCTCCTTATTTTCCTTTACTTTAAAAAAAAAATCTCTCCGCCTCAATGGAGAGGATTGCTTCAATTAGATCGTTCTGTGTTCTATTTGACAAGCCTGAAAACACAGTGGATGTGTCCAAAAGTCTAGCTAACCTTTCATCTTTCTCAGCAAAACCATGTAATCGTTCTACATATATGCCACGTTTAGAAGAGCTTACACGGTCATCGTTACCACGAAATGTTAACTCCTGTTTAGCTAGGATGCAGGTTGCATTAATGAGGTCTGTCAAACTCTTTTCTTTACCTTAGCATTGAGGATGCTACCGTTGAGCTTCCGCTGTTCGTCAAAGCCAAATCGATCCTTGAGCTTCCAAAAGTTTTTAAAGCAATCAGGCTTTGAATGGGAGTGGTCGAGCTCTCATGTTTGCTGAGGCTTCGTCGTAGTTTTTTAATGTCACAATATCTCGTGTTAGTCCAGACATTGGCACAAGTTGAGAAGAAAAGGCAGGGAAAGCAGCAAAGGCGATTTTTCGAAGGACAGCCACATAGCCAGTCTTTTCGGGTGTACCAGTTCGTTTGAAAAGCGCGAGTTATCTTCTGTCCCGTAGTTTGAAGCAAACCTTCTAGCTCCGGTGTTGTGTTAACCGCGTCCACATTTAACGGAAAGTCCAGTTTCACGTACGCCCCCTTGCAGTGCGGCAGAGTACTATCTGCCGCAGCATGTGCCTTTTCACTGCGGTTTTATGTCCCATCAGCAAAACTAAATATGTCGCTAACAAACATTAAACTTTAAGGGATAAAGACATTAGCCAGAATGTGGAAAATCAGGTCAAATAAACGTATCTGAAAACATTATAACGGCGACATGCAGATTTACGGCAACCAGGACGCTCCAATTCCATGTATCAACCCAGTTTGTTATGGATTGCGCAATCAGAGGTGAGGCTTTACTCGTTGCTGCCGCACCTCTCGTTTCATTTCTTTATTTGAACAGGAAATAGGCAAATTCAGCGATTTTGACTATAAAAAATGTTTGAAATGAGTCATACATAAAGAGCAATGGACAAATATTCATATAAATTTGATGCTATAATTATTTTTTTGTCATGATGACAGGTGAGGCTCTGCCTCACCTGCCTCCCCTGACCGCACGTCACTGAGAGTTATTCAGATAACTATAGCATAAAGAACATGCTAACAAGTTTACCAAACCATCAGTGTCACTCCACCAAAATAACATGTGAACAGATATAATAACGTGATAATAATTTCACACATGAGTTGCTCCAGAGTATAAATCGCACCCCCAGCCAAACTGTGGGGGGGGGGGAAATCCGATTTATATTCCGAAAAATACGGTACTCGATGTAGTTATACAGGACATTCAGCAGAACTGTCTGACTTGCACTCGGCCATTTTTGCATCTCACCAGCTGCGCTTGTTGTCGAAGAAGTGGACGAGGAAGAGTTTCTCGGCGGACCTGAACTGCATCCGCTCGCCGGTTCGGAGCACGTCCCGCGGCGGGAGGGGAAGCTCCGCCTGCCCCACCCCGTTGTACCGCCGCCGCCCCATCCTCTGTGCTTGCGGGTCCATGATCTGCGCAAAAGGAAAAGGACACACTTGACGTTTACGACCCTGAAAAGGACGGCCGAGGAAAAAGAAGCGAGGCAGAAAGTCAAAAGCAGAAAGTCCAGGTCTGGAGTCACGAGCATGCAAAGACCCCGAGTCAGCGAAGAGGCACCACCACGACTCCAGCCCGGCTGCGGGTGACCAATCACAAGCACGCACGATGGCACGGTGGGTGGTATGGGTATGGCAGGAGGATCTGATGGGTTATGAGACAGGGTGAGCGGGCGGGTGGCTTGTCAAGTCACTCACCAGGGCGGGATAGGAGGGATATCCACTACATTTAGCCCAAACTATCTTAAGAGGCTCCACAACAAAGGGGAAGGCGGTCGAGGGCTTCCACGCCTCTACAGGAACAACACAGGTCAATTACGAACCAGTACACATCATGCACACAAGCTCACAAGCAAGAACACGCAGACACACAAAGACGCACAACTGTTTGAGCCATCTCACAAAGCATTAACTTATTCTAGAGGGACAACAATTAATTAATCAACTAATCGATTCCCAAATTAATCAACAACTATTTTAAGATTAGTTAATTCAATATCTTTTAGCTTAATCTGCAGGAATTTATGTCTCTCAACAGTACTTCTTGACTTTTGTCATCCTCCATGAAAGCAAACTGATTATCTTTGCATTTGAAAACAAAGATCAAGCACCAAACCACTAAATCGATAGTAAACAATTTGTTTACACAATCATTTTCTGCAGTCAATTTGAAGTTGTTAACATACAAAAATAAATAAGTGCACAGAAATACTAGTAGGTTGTGAATGAGAAACTTAATACTAATTTCAAAGTCAATATAATACATTTGATATTTGCCAAATCAAATATGGACTTTACACGGACAAGTCGTTTAGCTAAGCTACTTTAGCATTCCGGCTTATCTAGTCTTCGGCTCACTTTGATTTTCTTGCCAAGGAATTGCATTACCCAGAAGTATTTAAGATAATACTTGAATTCTAAAAAAATCCAGAATACAACATTAAAGCCAACTTTCTTAAAGGTTGCTCAGCTATCAAGACATATTTAAAGCCACATTCCCCTGACAAAGTGAGACACTGGAATGTTTCATGCTAGAGACTCTAAAAATAGTAATTAAAAAAAATATTTAATTCTACAGACAAGTATAATATAATATTGCAAAAAAGCATACAGGGGAGAAAAAAAAAAGGACAAATCCTTGGCGGTGTCACCCATAAGAGTTTTCCGGCCCATTCGCTCCCCACTAGTCACTAGGGGTGTAACAAATTATCGAGATGGTAATATATCGTGATACTTTGTATCCAAAAAGGTTATCTCTATGCTCCTGCCAAGAATCGAGATATCGTTTTTAAAAGGTGTCAATGTTTTAAAAAAAAAAAAAAAAAAAAGACCCAACAAGTTGCTACCAAAATCTTCCACCATATTAGTGTCTCAGTTAACTCTAGGGCTGCTTTGACGGTGCTCGACGCCCAATCTATTTTGACTGGGAACGTTCATTCATTCGAAACCAGAGCATTCACAGTCATTCTGTCCGATTTTCAGGGCATTTAAAGGTCACTTGCTGTTCGTTTTAGGGCATTTACAGGTCATTTTCTGTTGCGTTTGAGTGCCTGCCTATTCTTTTGGGTGATTCCTATGTCACTGCCTGTTCTGTAACTCAAACTGAAAAGGAGGAGACCCATAAAATACCCCAAAATCAACAGGAAGTACCGAAAATCAACAGGAAAATGACCTTAAATTACCCAACATTACCTAATTGCCTGGCATTGGCTGCCACTACCGGCCATAGACGTTCAATCCGTTTGAAGTGGGAGGGATGGCAGCGAATGAACAAATGTTCATTTGCTGCCACCCTCGCAGTTCATAGGATTGGACGTCCACGAGTGATACTCATTCCAATTCACAGCAGAAGCTTGTTTTTCTGTTGATTAGTTGTTTGTAGAATATCCTAGAATGATTTCCTGACCAATGTATCGCTAATCTTTGTATCGCCATATCGTCACATCATCGTTATCGTGAGTTTTGTATCACAAATCGAATCGTATCTTGAGGTACCAATAGGTTCCCACTCCAACTAGTCACCGTTAAAAACGCCGCCATGATTTTCGTCCATGTTTTCAAAACCCACATACAGGTATTTGAGCATGTACAACCCCTAGCAAAAAGTATGGAATCACTAGTCTCTGACAAGCACTCACTCAGACATTTTATTATGTAGAACAAACTCAGCTAAAAAGCTTGAAAAAATAATGAATTAGTTCAAAAGTGCAACTCTTTAGCATTTAGGCACAGAAAGAATGAATAAAAAACATTGTGGTGGTCAGTAAATTTTACTTTTATAGAGCAAGTGCAGGGAAATAAATATAGGATCACTCCATTCTGAGGAAAAATATATGGAATCATGAGAAACAAAGAAGTAACAATCAAAACACATCTCTAGTATTTAGTTGCACCACTTCTGGCTTTTATGACAGCTTGCAGTCTCTGAGGTATGGAATTGATGATTGACAAGCAGTATTCTTCATTAATTTGATGCCAACTCTCTTTGATTACAGTTGTCAGATCATCCTTGTAGGTCGGAGCCTTGCTGTGGACCATTTGTTTCAATTTCCACCACAGGTTTTCAATAGGGTTGAGATCTGGGCTGTTTGCAGGCCATGACATTGACTGGATGAGTCTTTCTCCAAGGAATGCTTTAACAGTTTTAGCTCTGTGGCATGATCCATTGTCATCTTGAAAAATGATTTCATTATCCCCAAACATATTTTCAATTGAAGGGATAAGAAAGCTGTCTAAAATTTCAATGTAAACTTGTGCATTTATTGAAGATTTAACCACAGCCATCTCTCCAGTGCCTTAGCCTGACATGCAGCCCCATATCATCAAGGACTGAGGGAATTTTGATGTTTTCTTCAGGCAGTCATTGTAAATCTCACTGGAACGGCACCAAACAAAAGTTCCAGCCTCATCACGTTGTCCAATGCAGATTCTTGACTCACCACTGAAAATAACCTTCATCCAGTCATTCACAGTCCATGATTGCCTCTCCCTGGCCCATTGCAGTCTTGTTCTTTTCTGTTTAAGTGCCAATAATGGTTTCCTTTTAGCTTTCCTGTATGAAAATCCCATTTCCTTTAAGCGATTTTGCATAGTTCTGTCACATACCTTAACTCCAGCTTTCTCCCATTTCTTCTTCATTTGTCTTGTTGTACGTCTTCTGGTTTCAAGACATATGGCCTTTAGTTGTTTGTCATGACGTTTGGATGTCTTCCTCGGTCTACCAGAACGCTAAACTTTAACAACCTTGCCATGCTGTTTGTACTTGGTCCAGATTTTTCATACAGCTGACTGTGAACAACCCCCATTTTTGGCAACCATACGTGTAGCGTTAAGTTCTTCAAGAAGTTTGATAATCCTCTCCTTGGCCTCAAGAGACATCGCTCTTCAAGTAAATAAAGTGAAACATAATGGCTTGTTTGACACTTACAATCGATTCCAAGAAATTGTGAACATTGTTAAAAATTCAAAAAAATCTCAAGTAGACAGTTAGAGACGATAACTAAAATAACAATCCACCCCTCATACAGTTATCGTGAAGCTATGGTGTTGCTTTACAGTCTAAATTCAAAGGCTTTTCATCATTGCTTTGTAGGGCAGCACTATAGCTCCTCTCGTAATTAGTAACATCATTCAATGCCTCTCAAAAGCCACAGGAAGCCAAAGCATAGGGATGAAGGAGCCACAGGTTGCATACCTCTGTTATAGTCTATATAATTTTTTATTAATAATTCTAATAATTTTAATTGAAATATTTAAAAAAACATAGGGGAATTGTTTTATCCTAATATTCTAATGGACCAATTTGCGAAAGGAAAAAAAATAATTTAAAAAAAGGTCCCTTATTCCTGCCTTGAATGAAGAGCATTGCCAGTTACATAACCCAACTAAGTTTTCTCCCATATAACAATCTCGAGCCAAAATGATAGTTTTAGTGCAAAAATATTTTCATTAGCTTTGAAATATTGTTTTAATGAAATTCAATTCAATTCAATTTTATTTGTATAGCCCTGGATCACAACAACGTTGTCTCAAAGGGCTTTGCAGAGGCAATATGATACACAATCAGAAACAGCAAATGAAGCAACAAAGATGAATAAATAAATTCAAGTCCTGGGTTTCATAAATGTGTATTTATGTTTTGATGAATATGTGAAATAGGTCGCAGCACTCATGATTCAAATTTTAATTATAAAAAGGAATTGAGTTTGAAATTGTTCGTTTATGTTAAATGTTTCCCTTTTCTATTAACCTCAAGGAATGCAAATGTTTCAGATAAAACCTGGAAGGACAGTGGCCTGGCGTATTTGTGTGTGTTTACATCAACAAGGAGCCTGGCAGATTTTTTAAGGACCACATATCTGCATAAACGGGGCTTATTTTCTTTTGATGAGAACTTTCAATTAGTTACTTAAAAAAAAGGGGAAAAAAACACCTTAAACCAAACTTAAGTCAAATTTGTGTTTCTGTAAGAAGCAAAAAAAAAAACTATATTCATGCACGGAGGAGTCAGAATGAGAGACCAAGGTAGCTGATGTTTTTGTATGGAAAGGAAAGAGGAGAAACAATTTGACCAAATCACCTGACGAGATCTTGACAGCGTGATTGAGCTCTCCATTTTCGACGCACGATATCAGAGCACTTTTGTCATCCACAGTGTTTCGTCGGGCTGCCGCCGGTCGTACTTTGCTGCTTTTGGAGGCCGCCGCAGAACTGAAAGAGGGGGAAAATGTGCAAGTGACTCTTCAGCTGGATTTATACTACACTTTGCGTGAATCACATCTACAAGTACTTTTCATCTACTATTGGCGCATATGCCATTGCAAGAATTTATTTTCTAATGATTGGACTTACGGTATGAAAGATGCAGTGTACAAAGGACAAAGAAGGATGTTCACCTGGCGCCGGACAAGACGCTGCCACCCGAGGAGATGCTAGACTCAGAGGCGCAGCGGCGTCGAGGTTCTAGTAATCGAGGCAGCGGGGCTTCCTCCTCTTCCTCAACCACAAAACCATTGGCAATCCCTGCCAAGATAAACAAGACAAGTCCTTTGACAACAGTTTATTAGCTTATATTAAGGGGGGGAAAACCCCAAAAACAAATTGAACACCTAAACTCAGTGGCAGCCATTGATGTCTAAAACAGGGTGCTCAAATCCGGTCCTCAAGAGCACCTATCCAGCTTGTTTTCCATGTCTCCCTCCTCTAACACACCTGGATCAAATAATCAGGATTGTTATCAGGCTCCTGCAGAGCTTTCCAATTAGCTGATCATTTGATTCAGGTGCAATAAAGGAGGGAGACATGGAAAATAAGCTGAATAGGAGCTCTCGAGGACCAGACTTGGGTACCCCTTAATTTGATATGAAATATTTATAAACTCCATCATGGTAATGTTTGGTAAATGCACATATTTTTTTTAGAAGTCCTGCTTTCTTTTATTTTTAACAGGATGGGGTCTGTCAGGTCAACGCTCATGTTGCTGTTGTCGATGGTGGTGTTTACACTTTCATTTTTTATATATTACTCAATTACTCGTGCATGGATCAGAATGAAATTTTGTAGGTATATTCTGTGGGTCAATGCCTACAGAACCGCAGTTCTATTTTCCAGACTTTGCTCCAGATCATTTAGTACTTAATTAAACAATAGAAAACACAGAGATGTCTATTTTTCAGTTAATATGCATCGGAGCATCTTGAATTTCGATACTGATAATTCTAGAGAAGTGTAGCCTCGAGAAGCAATTTCAATGATTAAATAGCCTTTTATAGGTACTGCTTTCCGAGGCTTATTCCTCCCTTAGTAATAGATGGATTGATCTGAAACTTCATTATGCAAATACTAGAGGGACGCTCGCATTGATGCTTGGAGTCTGATTTTTAAAGTTTTGTTTCTTTAATCATTTGCATTCAAACACAATTTTCAAATTGGTTAGATAATAGTTCTTTTTGGTAGTAAATTGTTTGGGTTTGATCATAGGATATGCCACACATACGTACATATTTCACATACAAACTGGTTATAGCTTTGAGCCCAGGGGTACTCAAACCGGTCCTCAAGGGCCGCAGTCTTTGGTCTTTGTTCCAACCAATCCAGCACAGACAGTTTAACCAATGAGGTTTCAGTGGAAACAAGAAGCACCTGAGTACAATCAACTGATTACACTTGTAAAACACCAGATTGGTGAAAAGTTGTCCTCGTGATGGGTTGGAACCAAATCCCGCACCCACTGCAGCCCATTGTTGAATAGTTTGTCCATCCCTGCTTTAGCCTGAAGTAGCACATTAGGGCTTGCTTTATTAAACTGGCCCCCAAAATTTCCTACCTCGTATATTGATTGTTAAATAGTTCAGTGGAAGCATCTTTCCTTCATACCTGTACCCAGACGCTTGATAGGCGACTCTTCATCGTCTTCACCCTCGACATTGCTACTCCTCGGCCGCTTCTTGGGCAGCAGGAGGGTCTCCAGTCGAGGGATGACCACCGATAGGAAAGTTTTGGCACCCAATGGCGAGGGCGGGGACAGCGAGGGGGTGGCGGACACCTCCTTGCCCTTGGGTGGTTTCTGCGGGCTGATGCTCTTGGACTTGCGCAAGAGGACATTGTTCTGTTCCTCGGCTTCGTCGCCATTAGAGAGGTGCCCGTTGAGCTTGGGGCAAGGCGCTGAGGTAGCTGAGGTGCAAGTGATGTCACCTGGCTCCGTAGGAGGGTGCTCCACAGGCTTCAAGGAGGGTGGTCCCAGGTCAGGTGGTGGCGACGGCACTTCTGATTGCGTCGATGCCAGAGGCGCTTCTAACGTCGGCGGAGTGGAACCGCTCACCTCAGGAGCGGGGAGAGACTCCGAAGGTTCAGGAGGCGGTCTCTCTATGACCGGTTGTGTCGGCGGTAGAGACTTCTTGAGGCCCATCTCGCTTCGGACCTCCATGATGGTCTTCTTGAGCAGCTTGAGCCTCTTGCTACGAGACGGACTGTTCTTCATGGCTGTGCTGAGATCCAACTTTTCCAGGAGTTCCTTTAGCTGATCCTCCAGCGGCGTCAGGCGGCGGTATGACGGGCTCAGCAGGCGATCCACTGGCGTACAAGAACACATAACCATTAGTACAAATACTCTAAACAACAGAGTTACTTTCAAACACTATGGTTTTCTACAGTGCTAACTTCAAGTACTTCAGTTACCCCCAATGGTCATAATATTAGGGGTGTGCCATCTAAGGCATACCACGATTCGATTAGATTCAGGGTGCTACGATTCGATTATTGGACGACGATCACGGTATTGACGATGATCACTGTTATCACGATTATCGATGCATCTTATATTACTAATTAATAAAGTACAAATTTATGTTCATTATTTATTTAAAATATCCTAACGATTCAACAGGAACGATGGAAACATGCCCATACAACAAAAAGCTGCCCTTGAGATGCGTTTTTTATTTATTTTTTTACAAGAAAGTAAAAAAACATTAACCATTTTAAAGACAGTACTTATTTCCCTCAACAATACATTACAGTTTACAGAGGTGGAATGAGTTCCACATTTTCTGGAAACAAAGTGTCTTTAGAAAGACTTCTTTTACCCAATATATTTTGTTTTCAGAGATTTCTGTACTATTTCGCATGTTTGTAGTGTTACCGCTGTACTTAATCATGGTTTTTCACGTTCTGCATATGAAATACACATTAGCGAATTAGCCAAGTAGCTTAGCGCTCGGCGCTAACTGTTAACATCTCAAAAACAACTACAATTAAGGCGAAACAGTACAAGAGGGTTCGTGTACTCACCTCTTATAGACGCACACGGGTCTTGGCAACACAATCAAGACATTTTTCAAATGACATGACTTGAAACTACTGCTGGACATCTGAAAGATGAGGAGCAACAACGAACTATCTTTCTTCCTCTCTCGCTCTAAAAAATAACACTCACAGAAGCGCGACCGCCGGGTCCCTGCCTGTCTCATACACGAATTTATTTTCCAGTCTTTTGAAAAGGAGTAAATCTCTCGCTCAGTAACCGGCAGCATCCATCATAACGTTGTGCGTGTCCATTAAAGGTGTCCGGACGGCAGATGTGTCTTGAATTTCGTTACGCTACGAGCAGCTGTCATAAAGTTATTAGGGAAAATCATTGTTTTTGAACCTTTATGAATCGTAATCGAATCGTCACGATGCATCTAATAATCTTTTTTTTTTTTTTTTAAACTCCCTTAGGTTATATCACGTACAAGGCTCCAAGGTAACCGCCTCATGATTGCCAGCTCGAGCGAGCTAATCAATTAAGTCCTGGAGAATGACTTACCATCCTCCCAGGTGAAGGGGGGAGGCACCTCCACTTTGGGGGCCTCAGCGAGCAAGAGGCCGCTGGGGAAATCAAAGCCAATCCTTTCAATCTCCTTTCGGGCACGGCGTAAGATTACGCCTCCTTGGTCCTGCATCCTCTGGGCCACCTTGTAGAAGAAAGTCTCCTTGGCGTTATACTTCATGCAGTTGGCAATGATCAAATCAAAGTCGGCCTCAAAGTCATCCAGGTTGCAGTAGGCATGACTGTCTATGCGTGACCTCATTGTGGAGAAGTCCATTGGCTGCTTGATGTGGTCCAAGTAGTCAGGGACCTTTGTGGGAAGAAAAGGATTAGTTTCAAATGGACAGGAATACCAGTCACACCTGCTGGTTCATTAGTCATTTTATGTAGAATACATCAGAATTTAATTGGTTTCAAGCCATATCAACAAGCCCTGATCACTTTCATGTGTTGTGACTGACCTCCACGGTGCTAACTGGCTGGGCAAAGACATTGTAGTGGTCCTTCTGCTGTAGCTGGCTAAGCACTGCCCTCAGCAGGATGTTGAACGGTGTTAGTTGGACTTCCAGCGCTGACTGCTGCAGCTTCATCTAGTGACCCAACACAGAGACGTATGAAATTTGTTAAGTATTGATACTGAACACGCTCAGAATACGCCGAGATGATAGTTTGGCTGAATCTATGGAGCTGGTTGTTATGTTGGAACTGGTAAAAAAACCTCCCGTCCTTCTCGATGTATTTCCAGCACTTTTTGTCTTATCATAAAGCTTTTCAGCATTTTAAATCTTTTGCTTTTGCAACTCTCCACAACAACAATATCAGCCCCATAACTTGCATTGCAGTCTGGCTCTAAGAACTACCTCCTCTCTCTTGAGCTTCTCCCTCTTCCTGATGAGCTCCAGCAGCAATCGTGCTCGCTCCAGGTCATGTCTGAGTCGGTGCCACTCCTTCAGCTGCTCCTTTAGCACCTTGTTGGTCTTTGAGCGATCCTGAAGGAACAATTGTTCATAAACAAAATAATATACAATTGACAGATATGTGTCAGGAACTCAATTGATGGTAGGCCCTCACCGCCGACGAGGACTTGGGAGTCTGGGGTGGATTGGCCTGCAGGCGACGAATAAGTGGGACATTATTCCTGGACTGCCGCTTCAACACCCAGTAACTCAGAACACGTTCAACGAATGGACGTTTCTTCTGTACTGCCACTTCTTTCAGGATGGTGTCCAAACTGAATGGAAACGGAAATGAAAAAAGGAACTTTTAAGACACATTTTTTGTTGAAATTTTGGTATCTTCACACAATCCTCACCCGCCTTGCTTTAAGTGAAATGTAACAGATTGTGTTAAAGGCACACATAATATTGTGTTAAATCGATCAAAGGCCCTTGCGTCGAATCGAAGCGGACTTTGTGATAACGGCAATTATCGTATCGTTATCAAAGGAATTTGTACAGTCAGAAAATATGTCATCTAAAACCCTAGTAAAAACATTGTTACAATCATTTTGGGCTACCTGGAGGCCGTGATACTGGGTCCTGAGCTGCCAGGGCCCCCAGGTTCCGGTTGGGGTTCTGGCAGGGGCTCAGTCCGCTTGCTGCGCTTCTTGTACCAGGCTTTGGCACGGGCCCTGCCGCGCCGTTCGGTACGCTTGTGGCAAGCGCCGTTCTTGGGGTGATGCTCCTTATAGATGTTGAGTGGGCGGCGGTCGCAGCCGTCTGGTGTGTGGCTGCAACAGTACGCAGTTTTCTTGACAGAGAAGGTGCCAGGGGGTGTCTCCTCTTTGATTGGCTCCATCTTCATAAAAAGGCCAGCCTTCTGGGCGCAGCTGACGTGGAAGGCGGCATAGCAGTTGACGCGGTCACACTGGATGCAGGCACCAGCCCCTTTCTCCTTACAGAGGTAGCACGTTAGCTTCCAGCGAGCGGGCGGGATGTTGCGCACGCCGTCAATGGGCTCGATGAACACCGTGTCTGAGAAGCCCACCTCAGGCACCCAGAGGGCGCAGGCCACATGGCCCCAGCGGCCGTCATCCGTCTTCTTGAGGGCGCCACCCCGGTTGGGGCAGAAGACACAATCTGCAGGCCGCGCCGGACGCTGCAGGCAGTGGCGGCACAGCCACTGGCCTTCAGGGATGTAGGGCACACCATAGCACTCTTGGTGGACGGCAATGTTGCAGGCGTCACAGAAGAGGATGACGTTGCTGTCAGCGCCATCGCCGTCCATGCACACGCAGCACACGGCGTCCTCATCCACCAGCGACTGCGCTTCGCTCAGGCCCTGGGTGGCGGCGTACGACTCCTTCTCGAAACGGTCCATGAGGAACTCGAACAGGTTGTTGGACACCTGGCTGATGCCCTCGCTCTTGCGCTTCTCATTGAGCAACTCCAGCCAGGCGTAGTCCTCCTCGTCCATGTCGTACTCAACCTCCTCATCCAGTTCCTCCTCCGTCCGCTCCATATACTTATAGTATGCAGACGGCCTCTTGGGTACCACAGGCAAATTGTACTCCACTGTCCTCACTTTGGGTTCCAGCAGGGTGACAGGGGGTTGTGACTGTGAGGTGCCTTGCGGGGGTGCCAGTGTGGCGTTCTTCTTGCGCTGGCTGTTTTTGAGGCGCACCGAGCGCACCAAGACCTGCTGGGGCTTCTCACTGTTCTCCTTGTTGCTGTTGCACTCCAGGATCTCCTGCGCTGTTGGGTCTTCGTCATTGATGATGTCCAGCTTGTCGAAGATGCTCAGTCGGTGCACACGGCCATCCACCTCCAGTTCCACCATGCGTTGGGCCTGCGCATATGTCAACGTCTCCCGGTTGGGTGACGGCTTGATGGGTGACGAGTCCCTCTTTAGCGCCGCTGGGCGCTGATGGCGGGCTTTCTTCTTCATGCTTCGAGATGCTGTGAAATGAAAACGTAGAAAACTCATGTGTTTACTCATCATTGGTTGTGAAAACATAGATAAAAACTACGGGTGCACGATATCCATTTTTTGAAACCGATACCGATATTGATAACTTCCTGCTCCTCAAGGCCGATACCGATACGATAACCAATTATATATATATAATTTTTCAATGTATATTCACCTGAGTTTTTGAACAGCTGTAGGTCAAAAATACTAGTGGTTGATTCAGCTTAGATTTGCCTGTGACAGAACCAGAATTTTCATGATGACATGAACATTATTATAATGAACAAAACAAAGTAACAAAACTTTGCATACTGGAAAAACAGAAGTGGAAACAAACGCACAAATCCCAATCCGACACTGTGCCCAAAATATTATTAATAGAGCCGATAATATATTATCGAATCTATTGGGATGACGTCATAATTCCTATTATCGGACCGATAATTATCGGACCAATAATTATCGTGCACCTCTAATAAAAACAGCTCTTGTGGTTACTACATTGTAGACACACCCGTAATTGGTTTAAATCTGCAACATAGAGAAATTATGACCAAAATCTTTTACTCTGCGCCCTTTATGACAGGGGGCCCCGAACGACTTTTAGACCAAAGCTTGTTTTAGCAGAAAGCTCACTGGGTGAACGATCTGTGCTCTATCTATAAGAAAAAAACAGACAGGACCCACAGCGACCCCTGAAGACCAATTTGGACACCCCTGCTCTAAGAGGACAAAAACTGACTTGATAGCTGTCTAATGCTAGGGTTGGGTGACATGCCCTTAAAATATATCATGATATTTCAAGGAAATTTGCGATGACGATATCTATGACGATTTGGGAAAAAAATACTGAACTATAAGTACCTAATTGCTTCATCAGCTGAACAGCATTTTATTGCAAACATTATTTAAGTCACCCTTGTTTTCCACAGCAATGCAAACACAAAGTGACCATAGAAAAATGGATAACTGACAGAAGAAATCAAAACAAAAACTGGCCAATGAGTTTTCCCAATGACGTTGAATACAACTAAGTTTAAAACTAATTTTAGTAATGCATTGGCATTTTTCCAATCAATCCTTCAATTAGATAAGGATCTTTCCTGATTCGAAAATGCAGCAAAAAGTGCTTCATGCAACAGAAGTGAAAGAAGAATAGATGCCATGAGTGTGCACATTTATATGTATATATTATACACACACGCACACACACATTTTAATAGTCTATGATTCAACTAGCACCATTTGTTCCGAAACCTCATGTATCCAAATTTGGTCAATTTCATTGCAATGTGGATTTTTTTCTGTTTATGATCGCTTAAATATCCAAGAAAAGGCCTGTCTCGTGAAGACTGGAACCAAAATATAGTGTGGAAATGCTGTTGGTGACAGCTCAATTTTATTTGGACACAATACTAGGTGTGGAGCTGGAGACCTGAGACCTGTCAGTGAGGAGGGCCAACAAGCACAGAAGGGGGGAGGGGGTTGCCATAGGAACCGTTGTTCGGCTGCTTGCAACACAGCCCAGTTGCTCTGACACCTGGAGGACAAGTATCATAAATTCCAACCCCTGGCCTTCCCTTGGTGGAACAGGAAATCCTGGCTAAACCCGCAACTCAATCACCTTTCTTTGCACAGTCGTTTTCATGTGTGTATTAAATTGACTTTCCCCTCATCGAGTCCGTTTGTGGCTTTGTACTCATAAGTTTGTTGCATCGTTAGGTTTCGACACCTGAAAACAATGCACATCATCTCGCTGTCTCTGCTCACCAAAAACGGAGCGCAATAGAAATTGCACCATAGAAATACAAGTCAGCGAAGTTAGAGGGAATAAAAAGCCAATATTTGTGAAATATGCTATATTAAATTATTCATAGGAGAGTAGATCTATAACGTTTTTTTTAGGATATTTCCTCAAAAAGTATTGCGTTAAACCTGCTGGCATAATACTATTATATCTTGATAGGCAATACTGGCCCTGTAGTCCTAATTCAATTACATTTGACATTTTTTACTTCCTATCATGAGGCATACTACCACACATATAATACCTTAGTTTGTGTGTTATTTGGTTAAACTTGTCAAACTAGCAGTTCTCTCCCTAATAATGACTGTGGCAAGCAGAGATTTGGCCTTAAGGCCTTTTCACAATAGCAGCAGGCCAATGTTAAAAAGTCCAGCGGTGACAGCGCGCGATACAACGGCAACACGAAGAGCTGAGGTGGCTACATCAGGCAGTAAAGCGTGGTAAGCCAGGCACTCCAATTCCAGGAACATAACAAAGCCAAGACTTTTGTCCTTTTAAAGAGAAAGGGGAGATTATAGCCGACGAAAAAGTTTCCTTTTCGCATTGCAATCAGAGCAAGCGACCCAGGATTTGACAACAAACCTAATGATGTGCAAAAACCGATCAATCATTGGACGGGGTAACACCGTTAAAATAAGGAAGTAAACAGTCACGGAGCTCCAGACTACTGCAAACTACTGCTGTTTTATCCAATTACAAGCATTTACAGGAAATTTGGGGCAGCAGAAGCCTTTGATGCTACGGTCATTTTACAAGGACCGCATTGAACCCCGACTCATACTAGCAGACGTACTGCTAACCATAGACTGTGATGTGATGCTAACCAAACAACATTTCCTTTCTACAGAAGCCTGTTACGTTCGTAAAGGTATGTGATTTCAGCTATGGTCAGGACTAACTCTCCGACGAGGTCTCAGACCGGCTGGTTTGTATCCACACCAGCCCAAAAGGCGCGCACAACGAACTTTTTTGGTTTGGTCCGGACCAAACAGGGCAGGTGTGAATATGCCATCAGAAAGAGAATTTATCAAGGCTTGCCCTGAAATAAAACAAGATTGTATTTGGGAATCCAACCCTTCATGGCAAATTCACTCATGACTTGCCGAGCCGTCAAACTCGACACAACTTTTTTTTGGCGTAGGGAACATCCCTCAGCCCCGTTTTGCGCAGCAAATTACATGCAGATTCCATTCACGTGAAAAGACTTTTGTTTTTCGACTCAAATCTTAGATCAGAAATGATGCAACACCCCCATGTAAAAAGGTCAGATGCTCATTACATCCGTTTTTAAAGCTGAATTTCACAGACACCCTGGTTGGGACACTCTTCCACTCATACTCTGGTAAAATCAATTCCGACAGATAAGCATCTGAGTATTGTTGTATGCAGTTTTATGTGCTGCTGCTCTGTTTGATAAAAAACATTTGCTTAAAAGGTATACTACACAACTTCTGTAACAGTCTAACAGCTAAGTTTATTTCCGGTCTATGATGTTTCGCAACGGGTTTAAGATATTCTAAGTAATAGGTGATCTTTTTGGTGTTAAAAAATATGCAATATTTAATTTATATTTGTTTACGGTCATTTTGTAAATTCACGTCAACTGAGAGTGACATAAACAACAGCTTTTTGAAGTACTTTCATTAGGAGATGTATTAATGACTCTCCCTCATGTAGCTGTGCTAACTCTTCGTTTTCTCAAAGTAATGATCTACAATCACCTCCCATGTAATGACGGCAATTGAGTGAGAATAGGTGCTTAGGAATACCGCAATTTTTGCCACCCGACTAAGCTGCCACCCACCAAATATGGCACGAAAACGGCATTTGTTCATAGATAAGCCGCACTGGACTATAAGCCGCAGCTTTCCTTATTGTATTGTGGGATATTTACACCAAAAGATAATAATCGGTAACACTTTATTTGACAGCGACATCATAAAACCAAATGAACCCCCATGAAGCTTTGAACCAATTGGCTGCAAAGCTTCATTACTTCAAGACGCTTCATTTGGCCATCACTGCTCCCTCGGGGAGAAAGTAAACCTCTGCTGCCACCTGCTGTCAACACTGTTGTTGTCGAACATGCCTCCTAGCATATATTGCAGTGCTACAGATGTAAATAACAATCAATATTCATGTTCTGGGCTAATTATTTCTTAAGTTACTGTTCCATTAATTGCTAGTTATGGTATTTGGTAACACTTTATTTGACAGTGGCGCCATAAGACTCATTAGACACATGCGCCTTAGTAAATGCTTATAACAGATGTCATTTAGTGTTATCCAGCAAATTATCTCACTTTTGAATGGATGTAAAAGATCCAAGATGGACATAAATGGAGTTAGTGACATAATTTGGCGGATGACACTTAATGACATCTGTCATAAGGCTTCAGTAATGCCCATGATAGGCTCATGTCATATTTATGACGGTCTTTGACGCTGCTGTCAAATAAAGTGTTTCCTATTAACTCAAATAAAGCAACAAATAAGAGGCACTGGATTATAAGGCGCAGGATTAGAAAATGAAGGAAAAAAGTAGCGGCTTATAGTCAGAAAATTACGATACTCAAAAAAAAAAAAAAAAAAAGTATTTTAATGTTTACATTTGTGGGCAAGGTAAAGCCTTTTTTAAGATCTCAAATATGTGGATTTTACCCAAGCAGCAACAACCTCGCCATAACAAACAAATTAACGGGGCACCACTAAGGTGATTACAAGTTCATTGGGTCAGTCACATGACTGTCGCCTTACCTGGCATCTCGAGAGTGTTGTGCAGGCAGTGACAACAACCATCACAATTCCTCTACCCGTATATTCCATAAATTTATAACAAATAGAGTATCTCAGGCTTTCGTGGTTCAAACAAGTTAGGGGCCTGCGTTTAATGCCCACACCGGGTACCCCCAGTAACTCTGCTTTAATCAAACAGGTATAAACGTTTTGTTATTTTACGTTGTGCGGTGATCTAGAATTAGTGTTTCTTGTATTAAATATCTGACATGCATCAGGCAACTGAATATGCAAACAAAGAGGGAGGCGTTGACGTATTACCCGGATGAATGAAAGGAGGCGGGGAGCTCGGCACCTCTACGCCGACCCCAGCGAGTCGATCAGAGCAGCGGGTCGCCCCCACCCCCGATCGACTGTGGACAAGCGACTGTTAGCCGCCGCGGCTAAGACACAAGGCGGTTTTGTGACGAAATGGCCCTTACGAACGCTTTCAACACTCTTTCAATAAAGCTTAACCAGAAGACGTGTTTGCTTTTTATTATGCAAAAATGCAGCCGAAATGTCTTCGATAAACGTATAAGGACACACTGTCCACAGCACAAGCCTTTTAGAGGAGCAGAGGGGGAGGAAATATGGCGACTACAACAAGAAAACCCACGGGGCTTTAAAAAAAAAAAGAAAAGAAAAAAAGTCCTTTCATTGCAGGCATGGACGATTTTTTTTCTGGTAACCACCAAGGTCAGGGGTGAGAGGGTTCATTTATTAGGGAGTACACTCGAGCAAAAGGCTGAACCTACCTTCGCGTTCTCAAGAATTCAGATTTTGGAGAAGCGGAGGACTAGCAATGGCGGCGGCAGTGAGGCCTGCGGAGACCAAGCGGCGGATAGGTTAAATTCACATCCAACCGACGATTAGTGCTCAACCGAACGAGGCACGATCGTGGCCACCGAAGATCCAGGGCGACCGATTGCCCTGATCAGGGTGCTACAAATTCGATAGCGATGATAGTGGTAGTGCTGTAGGCTGTCGGTCGTTGCAGTGCTTGGGCTGAGCCGACTAGCTGAGCTGCTTCTCTTCCCCCAACAACAATGCGGCTGTGAGTCCGGTGCGTCATGACGTCACGCGTACGTACGAATCCAAACCAGGAAGAGATCAGGCCGAGCCGTTTCTTATGACACAGCCGAGTTATGTGCCTCTGAATTTCTAACCCTTCATGCACACATCAGGCATTTTTACAGGGCACTCAGTTAACGCGTTGGTTGTCATTGACAGCGTTAGACGTCCAGTCCATTTTGACTGAAAAGGGCGAATCAACGTTCGTTCAATGGCACTGAAAGATCACGGACAGTCTTACCAGTTATAATGAATTCAACATAGTCAATGGTATACAATGTGTCAACTTTATTGTTACTTGGGGTCGTATCTAGGGTGCATTTGGTTTTATTCATTTTAATATAATTCGCTTTTAACCTTGTATTAATTAAAATTATATATAAAAAAATACAATACTATGAATAATTGCTCATGTTTTAATGACTTAAAATTTATTTGCACTATATAAAGCATTGTCTTAAGTGTCAACGTTGGAATAGCTGTCCACTGTAGTGACCATTGTCTCTGAAAGGGTTAAATTGTTTTTCTAACAATGTGAAACGTCCTTTTTTTAAATTTAGTCCTACCATTGTAAAACTATGAGCATGATGCACAGTAAATGTCTTTTATTTTTTAATAAGTACAACTAATCCATCCATTCATTCACCTTTCATCACTCATATTTTCAACATTAGGGCCCATTTAGGAAAACTAACTGAATGTTTCTCTGCCTATCAGGGCTCATACTGTTTTAAGCCAAATAATTATGGGCGAGCGATTCTTCAATGAACCGAATGTATAATTCTAAGAAAACCCACATGAGCCCAGAGAAGTACAAGCAAACTCTACACAGGAATAGCAGGATTTGAGCCAAAATGTTTAAAACTGTCAGGCAGACATGCAAACCGTGTCTACTGAACATTCGAGATTAAAATAAAAACATTAAAAACATAATCTTATTTAACAGATGGTAATAAAACTTGCTGGGTTAGTCAGCCTTGGTCTGTTCTCCGCTCTGTTGTGGTCCGGAATTGGAAGATTCCTCTTTGGAGAGCAAGTTGTTTTTGCGGAGGTGACAGGCCTGTTGGTAAGGGGGGCTGATGGGTGGCTGGGTGGGCGGCGTGTACTGGTACTCTTTTCCTGCTTCCAGCTGAAGAAATACAACAAATTTAAATTTTAATAAGAATTAACAGAGTATTCTGATGACGTGCAACCTTACCTGAAGAGGGTAAGTCCTATCGGAGTCAAAGGCACTCAGGTCTCCACACGCGAGGAAAGGCACGATGATTCGGTTCGGGCCTTCTAGCTGGTTGAAGTCTACATCTGTTTAAAAAAAAAAGTTGAAGAGCCCTATAGCATAAAGTAAATTTTAACATTTTAAATTGGTAAATAAATTTTTAAAAATAAATAATACATCACTGCTTGCTAAAAAAATGCTAGGTTATCAATCAACTCAGGTATTGGGTTAAATGAAATGTTTTACTCATTATGGTTATTTTGTGCTAGGGCAAAATCCTGAATCCATGATTGGGTAATTTATCAACTCAACCACTGGTTTACGACATGTTTTATTTATTCTGAGTTATTCACACATTTATTCAACTCTTTGGTCGTTGTGGTGCAAAGCATCCTCGCATCTAGTCAAACTGAACAGTCCAGTACAGAAAAGAGGCTCTGAAAGGGCACAAATGAGGAGCAAAATATACCACATTCAGTTCACGTTTGTCCAAATTATGAAGTACTGTAGTTCACTCATTGAACTCTTCCAGGTACAACACAGACCCTTATTTTTTTTCTTTGCCATTGATGAATTTATACAAAATTAAAGGTTAGTAAACACTGTCATGAATGTTTCCCACCAGCTCTAGCGTGTTTAGTGTGTCGAGTAGTGGTAAAACGTGGATTTTTTCTCTCTCTGGCAACTATGTTGAGAAAGAGAGTGTGTTTAATGTAAACATAATACGAGTCATACACAAGTACTTTTCATGAATTCAATTATTTTTGTTCTGATGGTAATAATGTTGAGCTGTGGCTGTGGGTTTAGGCTCACCTAAAGGACTGCATTTATTTTATTGCGAATATTTTCTTATATATATATTTTTTAATGTATTTTAACATTATACTTATGTTCCAATTTGCTAATGTTTTAAAAAATAAAAATCCTGTTCAATGGAAAAAGTTTTTTTTTTAACCTAGATATCTCATATTGATACATTTTAGAGCTGTAATTGCAATACTGTGATACAGTGATACTTTGGCTTAAGGTTATCATACCAATAGAATATAATACAAGCACATGCCTAGTCCCCACGTCACACATGAGACCAATGTTTACATTTGAAGTACATTAGACAGGTGCTTTTTTGCTTCCATTTATTTACAAACTCTTGCAGTGTTTCATATTGAAGAACACATGTGAAGGATGGGGTAATATGGACAATTATTTTTCACCCTTTATTAAGAATGTACTTAAAAATGAATGAATGCAACTGGCTGTGGAAGCTTTTTTTCCCCCCTAAAAACGTGCTGGTGTGGACGTATTTATTTTTTTCACCAGGTATTAGGGCAGGATCCTCAGTTTTATGGTGCAGCTGCGAAATACTGAGTTGAAGGATAACTATACAAACAATTATTTTCCTTTATGTATTTTTATTTCATTGACATTACTTTGTAGAACTCTGTTTTCACTTTGATATTGAAAAGTTCTTTTCCCAATAAATTTTTGCATTAAAAATGCCAAATTGCTTTGAGAACGATTTATGAATGCAGTAAAAGTGGAAAACATCCAAGGAGGAGAATACTGATGATATGCACTGTATTTTTGTTTATAAAAAATACTTACCGTAGGAGTGATCAAGCAGAGGGTTGGACATGTTGGGCACGTAACCTTCTGGAGGATGGTAGTTTTGACACACCACAAAAGCTTCTGCATGCAAGCAGAGACAACATGTATTGAAAAATATATTTTAAAAAATGAATAAAAATGGTCAGAGGTGGCAACTAACCAATGCTGGAGTTCCGACTGCTACGAGGCTTGGCGCATGTCACGCCGCTGAAAAAGATCTTAAGCTGCGAGTACAGCAGCGTCACATCTTTGCCCCGGAAAATCTGTCAGGAAAAAACAGAAGACAGAAAATTGTGTGACTAAGACAGGGACATTAAAAGATTTTACAGAGTAAATTGAGTTAATTTGGCAGGCTGTGGTCATGTGCACTGCTTTAACTAACAACATGGTTGAGAACAGATGGGACATAGATTAATAAAAAGCACACTTGATGTTTGCACCTTGGCGACCACTCCAATCACTTTAGATCCAGATTCAACTTGATTGTTATTGCACACAAACAAGTACAGCGCAACAAAATGCAGTTTGCATCCAACCAGATGTGCAAAAAAAAAAAAAAAAAAAGTTAGTCAAAAACCTTCATGAATTAATGAAGTGCTGCAACAGACATCCATGAAATAATTAGTGAAATTATGTTGTTTTTTTTAACAGTAAATAGAATCGTATTTTAATTAATTAAAGACAAATTTAAGTATTTATTTAAAGATGTACCGTATCGGCCCGGATATAAGAAGGCCCTGATTATAAGAAGACCCCCTAGTTTGAAAAAAGACTTTTTGAACACCAAATTAATTTTTATACAGAAAATAATTACGTTACATCTAAAACAAATGATTATAACAATATATTTGAGAGAAAAAGCATGTTATTTTGCCTCATTCAAATCTTAATATCTGAACAGTTAAATGTGTAAACTAAAGTGTAATCACATTCGTAAATAAATGGCTTCTGGTTTTTGAAATGTAAATAAACCAATCTATTGTGATAAAAAAACAAAATTGCAATAACTGCATTAACCATCAAAGTGAAGTCTAACTGTAACTGTAGTCTTGAAACATCTGAATAAGGAAAAACATTGAAATAAAATAATGCAAACTGGTTAAACTAGTAGCTGAGATCTATCATGACAGAACATCGCTTCAATGATATCTGGCGCCATCTAGCGTCGTGAATGGGGAGAGTAGCTGAGATCTGTCATAACAGAACATCACTTCAATGATATCTGGCGTCATCTAGCGTCGTGACTCGTGAATGGGTATAATGTCTAGACCGCGAATATAAGATGAACCCCTCTTTTTCAATCTTATTTCAATGCAAAAAAACACTGTTTATATTTGGGCCAATACAGTATATATTTCATTCTGTCCCATTTTATCCTCCATAGGTCTTGACTAATCATTCAATATGTTATCAAACAACAAGGGAAACTCATCTTTGAAAACAGCTGAAAATACGCGAGTCAATAGACCCTACCCACGTGACGTCACAACTCCGCTCTCCTGAATGGTACCGCCCAATTGTCCGTCAAAACATAGTGTTAACCTGTTACGGCTACGTACATTCCTCCTATTTACGGCGTGTTTCTCTGCTCCTTAACATTAATAATCAAAATGGTGAAGGCGTGTGTGGCTGTTGGTTGCACTAACAGAGAAGATGGATGGAGAGACTTGAAGTTTTACCGTATTCCGAGGGATCCAAAGAGGAGAGCGAAATGGACGGCTGCAATTCGACGTGAAAACTGGGCACCAAAAAATCACCACAGACTATGTAGTAGTCATTTTATATCCGGTAAGATGCATTTAAGATATACTTAGAGGGTTTTGGGCTGACAAATAACCACAATTAAGATCATTGCTAGGCTAATCGCCGACAACATACACGTATGTATGTAGTGAGAGTGCTATCGCTAAACCATATAAACATAAAAAGCCCTAACTGCATTGACAAATGACATGAAATAAATTAGACTTGACAGTGGATGTTAGCGAGAATAAAAGATTTTGAATTGAAAATTTCGTAACTCACCTTTCCAAGCACAAGATGGATTCCTGCCGAATTTTCGTGGACGAGGACCTGTTTCACCCAACCAGCAACGAAGTATTTATAAGCCTCCAAGCTCTTGAAGTTTTTCAAATTTTCGTGAGAATAGGCTGATTTTGTGTGGACAAGATAGTTGTAAATATCAGCGTAGCAGATGTCAGGCAGACAGGGCGAAGACAGTGGGTCGAAAAACATCGATTTGGGCATCAAATATGGATCTGGCGACTGTATAGAACGAAGCTTTTCCACATAACGCCTTTTATGCAACACATCCAGTGAGTTTACGGCATCCGAAAGCACCGGGTCTTCCATGAAATGCATTTTAAATTCCTCGATCAATTGAAACCAATGCTAATACAGAGACAAAATGACGGACAAGGGGGCGGAACCATACAGCGAGCACGTGGTTTTGTGACGTCAGTGGGTAGGGTCTATAGTGGATGAGTAGTAGCTGACTAACCTTGGCCACAAAAGTTCCACCTGGTTTAAGTACGTGAGTAGTGATGTTCAACGCCTGAAGTAAAAAAAACAAACAGCTCAAATAACTGAATTCAGTCATCTTTCTTGGTAAAAACACACCCTTGCTAGAAACTTACAGCCAGTAGCAGCTGAGCCTGGATGTACTCATCCACATCATGGAGGCCCGTTACTACGACAGTAACAAAAACACGTGAGGAATGCACACTTGCGGTCACAGCGGTGGAGGGGGGCCAAGGGACTAACCGTCAGGAGCGCCATCACACACTACCAAGTCGGCTGGGCGACCCTCAAAGTGACGTACGATCTCTTCCGCTGTAGACACCTGAGACGCCAGGGAAGAGACTGTCGTTTCCGTCACGTGATGCTCACGTCACAAATGGCACTAAATTTGCACTTAGCATTACTGTAGTGTCAGATGACTTTTTATGGACAATGTTAAATGCTTTGGTTACTATTACCGTTTGAATGTTTTTAAAAAGATCTTGACACGTCATATAGAATTGTTCAAATGTCACCTTGGTGATGTCTCCTTGAATCTGAGTAACTCCTGGAAGAGGAGCCATGGCCTGCAGGTCCACTGCCACAATCTTCACCTCTTCACCACTGTCAGACTTCTCCTCACGACATCTAAACAACAAACCTCATTCAAATTCAACCCAAGCAAATATTCAAAGGTGAAAATCAAATTGTAATGAGATACATTATGCTCCAGTTCCTCAGAAACTGTTGCCTGGCTCTGCCAGACTATTCTCCCTGTATTTTTCAAACACTGAGAGAAATAGTCTGGGAACCATCCCATTAACGGCCTTTTCGAGCAGGTACAAAATCAATCGACAAATCAGATTCGTTTATTTGCGTGACGTGTTCTTCACGAGCAACGTCACTCTTGCGCGCCGAAAGTCGTCTCTACAACACAGATGGTCAACGGGATAACCGAGAACATGTTCCAATCCGCGGTAAATTCTGTTTTAAATTACCAAAAACACAGCGACACGAGTCATTGACAATAGTCTGTCTCGCGCTAGCCATGTTGAATAAACTCCGCTCTATTCGTATGTTTACTTCTGTGCGCAAGTCCCTCGTCCTTCCGTCGTCAGTTAATAACGTCACGTCTGCCCGTCGCTGATTGGTCCACTCCGCTGTCTGTTTGCTGTGGCTTGCTCCGCGCTGGAAATTGTATCCGTGGGAATGGTGGCCAGACTCAATAGCTGGAACAGCGTTGAGTCTGGTGTACCAGGCAACAGAAACTGGCCCTCACTTTGATTAATTTGATGTTTTGCAGGAAGTATAACTGTGCCTACCTGAGTTTCCGACTGAGAACTTGACTCCAGCTACCAGGAGCAGCACAGAGATCCACAGCTCTGTTCACACCTAACAATGGCACAAACAATACAACACAAATAAGAACATATAAAGACATTATATGCTGCTTTTAATAATGACTACAGAAACATGTGTTACTGAATTACAGTTGTGCCTTGATTTATGAATTTCTTCCACGTCTACTGCACAACTCAAAGCAATGGTAGCTCAAATCCATTTTCAACATTAAATTTAACGGAAAGTCTGTTAATCATTTTCAAGCAGCACCTATAAAACATTAAAAAAAAAAAAAAAAAAAAAAAAACATTTGGAATGTGTGTGTTAGTGGGTATGTGTGAAAACACGCGAGCACAACGTCTGACCAGCGAACAGGTTAAACTCCTCGTCGAGCTGCAGCAGCTTGAAGGCGCTCCTTGCTCTCCAACCTTCTTCTTTGGCCAGACGGTAGTAAATGTCGCGTTTGTCTTTGGACGAACGACCCATTATTTCTAGCTCTGCTGAACAATAATACAGTACATACATGTAACGCTGTTGTGTTGTCACTTAATTCATTGTTACATTCCAGAAGTTTTGTCTTCTCAAAGTTTTCTGACATTTTATAAAGAGGTAAAAATGGTTTCAACATTTGGTTTGTTGCCGACTGCTCATTGTGCATGACACGATTTTTTTTTTTTTATGATCGATAAACACATAGATTTTAAGGCCAGACCAATATACTATAATGTTATTTTACGTATTATTGCATTCATGTGGACAATACGTAGTTAAAACGTTACTTACAGGAAAAGAAAAAAAACACGTTCACATTAGATGTCGTCTGGGGGGACCATTCGCTTAGGTGTTTCAAGCGCGCCTGTTCAAAAAGGACAACGTGTCCACGATATCGCCTAGCTAAAATTAATCATTTTTATATTTGTAAACACAGGCAGAGTATACTACATGTCCCAAATCAAAACTACAGTACGTGCCCGAAATTGGAGCAAAAAAATAAGACTAGTTTCTCATCCTGTAGTAATTGGCTATCGCCACGCGATGGCACTGCATTGTCTAGCATCTGCACAACCAACTGCCTTGTGGTTGTGACAAAAAGTAACTTATTTTGTTTAAACAATGTTTCATAGATCAAATAATGTAATACAAAACTATATAATCATAATATTTATAAAGGGTCCCACTCCTTATAATGAACGTGGGAAGAAAAAATGATCTGGCAGCATATTGGACTTCATGGTTAGCGTGTGCCTTACAATTGGCTGGCAACCAGTCCAGGGTGAAGTGTCGAAAAATCAAAGAACAAAATGAAATGATTTTGTATCCAAAAGATTTAATTAAAAAATGTGTTTTTAAAAAAAATGCATATTGTAAAAACACAATGTAATTAAAAAATTCGAAAGGTGCCCAGCTCAGCAAGAGTTATATATTTAAAAAACATTGAAACTTGATACTCCCAAGCAAAAAGAGTATAAATAAAGAATGTTGAATATTCTCTCTATAAATACAACAAATGTACAAAATAGAATTGCATAAAAAGCAAATACATCCAGAAATTACAGAAGTTTGCATTGACTGTGCATGAGGATCTGACAATTGCTACAACATGGGGGGAAAAAAACCTGAGAACACCAGCACCCGCTTTCTGGCTTTAACACTATCAGAGGCTTTCCTGGGATGACCCTTCTTGTGTGACACCATCTTCTTCCTCCTCTTCCTCATTGCTACTATTACATGTCACCCACGAGTGCAGAAAGATCTGCTCAAGAGTTGGACGGTCGCATGGCTCCAGGCTGAGGCACCAGCCAATCAGCTGCTGGCAATCTGTCACAAGACAAGTGCAAATGCTATAAAAAAAACCTTAAACCAGGGAATAAAAACCAAATGTCACTTGCCAAATTTTTTAAAAACAAACTATGATGTCCTTTTATCATGTTTCCAAGAAAATGTGGGTTCGAAATGCCAATTATGCTGTTTTTCAAGATATTCCTGTTTGTCAAAAACTTATTGAACGGGCTTACATTTCATTATATTCGGTATTTAAATACTAGGGGTGTCAAACGATTAAAATTTTTAATCGAGTTAATTACAGCTTAAAAATTAATTATTCGTAATTAATCGCAATTAATCGCAATTCAAACCATCTATGAAATATGCCATAATTTTCTGTAAATTATTGTTGGAATGGAAAGATGAGACACAAGATGGATATATACATTCAACATACGGTACATAAGTACTGTATTTGTTTATTATAACAATAAATAAACAAGATGGCATTACCATTATTAACATTCTGTTAAAGCGATCCATGGATATAAAGATTTGAAGTTCTTAAAAGATAAATGTTAGCACAAGTTATAGAAATTTTATTATATTAAAAACCCCTCTTAATGTTTTTGTTTTAATAAAAATTGTAAAATTTTCAATCAAAAAATAAACTAGTAGCCTGCCATTGTTGATGCCTATAATTACTTCCACAATGCTCATGGGTGCTGAAGCCTATAAATCAGTCGCACCCAAGCGCCAGCAGAGGGCGACAAAACTCCGAAAAAACAACAGGTACACATTTTACTGTGCTGTCGTTTTAATGTTTGAGCAGGGCATGTGCGTTAACTGCGTCAAATATTTTAACGTGATTAATTTAAAAAATTAATTACCTCCCGTTAACGCGATAATTATGACAGCCCTAGTAAATACGTATTGCTCTAATCATTTTGCCATTTTCCTCAAATCCTGAAAAAAAGCTTTTTTTCTAACTGACAGTCTCCCATTTCGGAAATTCAAGCAATAGCGACACACAAGTATAGTGGGGGAAAGTGGATATTTTGAGAAACTGCCTTGGCCCTATATTTTGATTGTATCTGGCAGCTACAGACAGACAGCATCTCCATTTCATCCATAGGTACAAATGTATAAATATAGTTTCAGTTGATAGAACTAATTCTTTAAAGTTCACGTCCTGGCAGGTCAGTACAACTTGTCGAAGTGACAGTGTAGAGGTGGTTGGTACCTGCAGAAAGGTTGGAGTTGAAGCACAGTCGCCTGCTGACAATGTCGCGGTCATGTTCAAAGGGGATGTCACCGCATACCATGTCGTACAGAAGTACCCCCAGAGACCACACGGTAGCAGATCGGCCATGGTAGCGACGGAGACGTATCCATTCTGGGGGACTGTACACACGAGTGCCTAGACAAACAATCAGCATATACATATATTAAGGGTGTAACGGTTCACATGGATGTATTGAACCATTTCGGTTTTGCATGTTCGGGTTAATTGCATACTGTTTCGGTTTTGTTTTATGCATTTTTTTTCCTCAGAAAATTTATTTTCAGCGCGAGTGAAGCGCTGCGTGCGGAACCAAAGTCCTGTGTGAGTTTCTGCACGGACATCTTGGATGTGAGCCAGCAGTGTTAGCGCGATAGTGTCAGCAAGCGTGTTGCTTCTCGACGTGTTTTGATGACATCATCACAAGAACACTCAGGTTCTTAACACAATTCGGTGGGAAACTTTCGGTCTTCAAAACCGAAAAACGATAATGCATTTTTAGCTATTTTCGATTGACTTTTTGGCCACATCTCTAAAAAATTCCCACCGACGACAATAGACGTCCAATCCATTTTGACTGTGACTGCAGGCTATATCGAAAGTCTTACTGTCAATGGCAGGCAAACAGTTATACTATTTTGAGATGTTACCCATCACAAATACTTTTTTTCCCTTTTAAAGTAAAATTTTGAGATAAGCGCGAACGATGGTAGCAATGAACTTCACGAGGTTTTGAAAGGCTAATCTGATTAAATCCAAGACTTAAAGATCCCATTAAGGCCCTTTTAATCAAAGCCTAGACTTCAAATGATTCATGAATCATTTGGGCCCCTTTCAGTCTACTTTTAAATTCAAATTTAATACCTTAAAAAAACATTTAAAAAAAAAAAAACAATAACAAACTCACCATCAAAGTCAGTATAAAGTCCATCTCGCAGCAGCGCGCCTGATCCAAAGTCGATGAGTTTGATCTGGCCTGTGCGCAAATCAACCACCAGGTTCTCGTCCTTGATGTCACGGTGAACGACGCCGCATGCATAACAGTGGCGCACTGCCTCCAACACCTGGCGGAAGAATCCACGCGCCACTGCCTCATCAAGCGCACCGCGCTCTGTGATGTAGTCGAAGAGGTCTTGGCCCAACTCAGGACGCTCCAACACTATCAACCAGCCGTCAGCGAGCTCCTGCCAGTCCAGGAGTCGCGCTACACCACTGAATGCTTCTCCCACCTTCTTAAGGAGTACGATCTCCAGCGGAACCACGGTGCCACACTGACCATGAGAAGATATTTACAAGCGGTCACAGACAGAAACTAAAAAAAGCATTTTACACATCACTGACAGGCAGGGTACCATAGACTTCACTATCAGTTGACGAGACAGCTCCTACAGACATTGCGCCATGGCTTCCCGTAGGGGGCCGGACCAGGCAGAGCGTCGTAGCAGCTTTTACTATGATAAACACGCGCTGCGTTCTAACGCCGGATTTAGTTTGAAACCGGATGAAAATTTTAGTGCATACAAGCAGGCAGGAGTGTCTTAAGATTGATTTGAGGATTCAAGGTAATTATTATATAAAATAGCACCATGCATGAACTTTGAAATGTCGTGAAAAAAAATGAAATGAATGGAAAGATTTAGCGTAGCTTTAGCTTGGAATATTATCGTAAAATGAATGGTAACTGCCCAGTTTTTTTGGTTTTACCCAGGAATATACTGTAGACCTGCTTTACGTTCATATCTATAGAAATTCCGGAATTCACGCATTTATTTACAAGAATTTTCAACCTAAAAACCTTTGTTTTGTGATGGCCACCATGTTGGATTTTGTATCCATACACAAAATTTGCTTTTGTTGAGTAAAATTAAGATGATTCTGCATGCTTTCCTCAAGTATTAAGTTTTTTGATGTGAAAATTGAGTGATTTATTAGCTGTTGAAAACTTATGTCAAAATTGCACCAAATAAAACAAATTTAAGTCTCTATTTCGGGCAAAAACTTTTATTATAACTAACATATGTTAAACATTGCTATTGATCCTGAAATTAAAGGTGATTATCTCTGCATTTGGTGATTTTTATGCATCTAGCATTAAATCTGAGAAATTTATATGTATTTATGTAAAAAAATAATTTATCGGGATTTTATAACGGAATGATTGAATTTTTCGATGCCGCTACTCATGGAGGCTCATAATTGCCTGAGGGAGGTACCGGTTTTGATTTTAGGTTGCTTGCGGCTTTGTTTTGAAAATATTTGAATTTTAAGATTTTGAAAATAGGCCCCCAGCACCCAGTTTCCAGTCAAACGATAGTGAAGTCTATGCAGCGTACGAAGCGAGACAGTTTCAAAACCACCATAAAATCCGAGAATTATTCATCATTGTAACATTTTGAGAGATTGAAGAACTTCCAAATTCATTCTGATATTTTTTTTTTTCAGCAAAAACATGGGCAATTAGAGAAAATACAGTAATTTGCAAGTTACATACTTATTATGCATTTTTTAAATTCAATAAACTCACCAAAGAGCCCCACTCAACCACTCTGTCTCGGCAAACGTGTTTCACTGCCACCTGCATGGACACAATGACACCATATTAAAAGCAAAAGTTAAAAATGACGCCAACACAATCAACCAGTTAGTCAGACAATTTCTTATCATTTTAGGAAAATATGTACAGTATAGTATGTTTAATATACCGTCGCTGATATTACCATTGTCGTTTTTGGGGTGCTAATATCGTTCGATCGCTGCTAGCCTCTAGTCATATTGGATTGGCCGTCTACTGCCATCAGTAGCAGTGAAACATAATCTCTCAATGCTAGCCTTCCCAGTTGAAATCGATTTTTAACTGTCAATGGCAGTGAATGAGTTAAGGGCTGCGAGCAACAAAATAATCCAGAGCTTTAAGGGCATTGCAAAGAAATATATTTAGACTAGTGAATCTAACTTTGCAGAAGAAAGAGAAAATGTCCAGCGACAGCAAAAATGTAAAGTAAAAAAAACAACCAACATAGCTCACTGCTGAGAAGTGCAACAGAATGTTGTGTGAGCCATATTCATTGATATTTTCATAATTTGCTGCGGGCCAATAAAAAAATGGCAACAGGCTATGGAGGTAGATTTGTGTCTTTATTATTCAATCCAAAAAAAAGTTGCTTCAATCAAATAAAAAGTTGCTTCAATCAAAATATATATTTTCAATCGAAGAAAACGTCTCATCAAAAAAAAAAAGTGTTTGAATGCAAAAATAAATTTGAAACTAAAAAAAATATATTTGAAAACTATTTTTCTTTGATTGAATTTTTTTTTTTTTATTTAAGTCATTTTTTTTTGGGATTGAAACACCATTTTTGATTGAAGTCATGTAATTTTGCGTTTGGACCACATTTTGGCTAGGACATTTGTGTCTTTATTATTCAATCAAAAATTAAGTTGCTTCAAACAAAAAATATATATTTTCAAAAGAAAAATCACTTCAATCAAAATTTTTTATAAATTCAATCGTAGAAAAAAAGGTTTGAATGTGACAAAATATTTGAGACTCAGAAATTCGCATTTGAACACTTTATTTTTCATTCAAACTGTTTTCTTTGATTGAAGCAATCCTTTTTGTGTTTGAGCCATATTAGGGGTAGGACATTTGTGTCAAAATCATTCAATCGCAATAAAAGTTGCTTTAATCAAAAAACTTTTTAATCAAAGAAAAAAATCATTTGCAAAAACACATTTTTTTGAAAATATATTTTTTAATTTGAAATATATATATTTTTTTATTGAAGTATCACTTTTTTTTGAAAAGGAAAAAGTTTTATTCTCTTTTATTTTCTAAAACTCTTTTATTTTTTCAAAGTGGAAAAAGTTTTGAACACACTTTTTTTTTTTGAAGTGGGAAAAGTTTTGAAGGCACTTTTTTTCGATTGAATCATTTTGACACAAAGATTCAACTTCAACGCTAGTTCCGGTGTGTTTGAGTGGCAGCTGATTGAAAAAAAAAGTTTAAAACTTTTTGCTTTTCAAAAAAAGTGATACTTGAATAAAAAATATATATATTTCAAATAAAAATATATATTTTTGCAAAAGATTTTTTTCTTTGATTAAAAATAGTTCTTTGATTAAAGCAACTTTTATTGCGATTGAATGATTTTGACACAAATGTCCTACCCCTAATATGGCTCAAACACAAAAAGGATTGCTTCAATCAAAGAAAACAGTTTGAATGAAAAAGTGTTCAAATGCGAATTTCTGAGTCTCAAATATTTTTTCACATTCAAACCTTTTTTTCTACGATTGAATATTTTTAAAATTTTTGATTGAAGTGATTTTTCTTTTGAAAATATATATATTTTTTGTTTGAAGCAACTTAATTTTTGATTGAATAATAAAGACACAAATGTCCTAGCCAAAATGTGGTCCAAACGCAAAATGACATGACTTCAATCAAAAATGGTGTTTCAATCAAAAAAAAAACTTGACTTAAATAAAAAAATTAAAAAATTCAATCAAAGAAAAATAGTTTTCAAATATATTTTTTTGAGTTTCAAATTTATTTTTGCATTCAAACACATTTTTTTTTTTTAATTGAAGTGACGTTTTCTTCGATTGAAAATATATATTTTGATTGAAGCAACTTTTTTGGGGGATTGAATAATAAAGACACAAATCTACCTCCATAACAGGCCCTAGATGGCCTACAACCTAGTCACCTCTGCTCTATGCTCCTGTGAATGCAAGGCCCTTTCAAGACTTTTAAGTTTGGCATCACCGGAAACCCACTAGCCTTCAGGATAAAAGCAAAACATTGTAAAATTACGACGCCGCTACGTATTTGATCAGCCACAAACTGCAATTCTTGAATAACATACTCATCAGAAATTTAACATAAGTGTGTCAGCGTGAAATGCTGAGTCTTTCGAGACGCGCCGACGTTTTTATTTTAAACCGGAAGTCGTGTCGCTAACCGCCTCGTGGTTCATCTAACCCCACGTGCTCAGAACCAAAACAAAAGCAGCTCTTACCGGCACGCCGTCTGCCACGCGGACCCCCGAGTATACTGTACCGAAACCGCCGCTACCCAGCACCGTGCCCAGTCGGTACACCTTCTCGAAAGGCGGCACGTCATGTTTAGCTGAGGGACACAGTAAATAACAATCATAACAAAAAACGTTTCATTAATAATCAGTGACTAAGAATTGTGAGAAAATACGAAGACACAAAGATGCATGTGTCCAAGCACCGCTAACAAACACAACTCGAAGCGAAATGAATATTGTTATGAACATGGCGAAACTTTTTTTTTTTTAAATGTTACCTTGTTGTTTTACCGGCGGCAGGGCCACGCTACACGTCGCCGAGCTCAGTGTGGAGAGCATTATAATTCCTCCACGGCCTCTTTCCAACTCATGTGCAAAATCACATCACCCTAAAAATTTCTAAAGATTCTCATGCAGCAATGAAATATATTATAATTGTTACTTGTAATTCGTATAGCCGCACCACAAGTGACCACAGGAACCGGGCTGGCGGACGAGTTTCAAAATTATCAATGCATTGTTTACAAGCACAATATCCCTCCGCTTCTACAACACGCGCGCGGGACACCAACATTAGGCTGTTTCTTGTACATGTACTTGAACATGTGATGTAAAAAAAACAAAGCATCTAATTAAAACACGATTTTTGCTTGACTGTGTTTATTTCGCACCAAAACCCAATCGACTCATCGACGAAGGAGCAAACGGACTACTTATTTGTAGTAGGATAAGCGGAGGAATATCGCTGTACAAATAAGGCGTTTCGTCGGGACATTTAAAAGGAATACTGTGATGATATGTACAATGAACGTAAAGAAACGAAACAGATTATACTAGACACACACACATACTGTAGTCTAAAATACAGCTATAGTAACACAATCTACTCTTTTTTTTTTTTTTTTTTTTTTAATAATTGTTCATAAACCACGCTAATTTGGGCGACGACATGCCGGACACCACGGCCAATCCCGTTTGCTGATGTAGCATTAAACGGCCAATGCACACAGCTGTTCTTAAAGCACAGTCATGTTTTTACCAATCACAGGTAAGATACTTGTGCTCGCGCTCTCTGAATGGGCAAAGAGAGAAATGAGGGTAGTCTCATTCATCCTACCAAACAAGTTTCACGAGGCAATAAATTACCGATTGAACATTTCTATCCTAACTGATACAATTTATCTGTAAGGACGGTATCAAATCAGGAGACAAACATGGTAATCAAGAGTAGCAAATAACTGTTAATATTGTATAACTTTGTAGTTTTAAAACCGCGGCTAGGGCTAACTTAAGTTCATGCACTCGGCGAGCTAATATTTGACAGGCCAACCTTCAAAATATACACCGTCCCTGGGTGGGCTCGAACCACCAACCTTTCGGTTAACAGCCGAACGCGCTAACCGATTGCGCCACAGAGACGTGAGCACCAATTGCACGCAATGTATACCAATTCATTATCGACGCGGACGTACGATCCGAGGAGGGTATCATGATATTGATAAAGTAATATGTGTTGGTAATTGTAGTGAATTTATCATCAATTAAGTCTTTTACATGACATGCCAGGTATTTGTCAACTTTTTGTTATGTACTTCCTTAGTCTAAGTACATGTAAGACTGGAGTGGAACACACTTTATTCAGTGAGATTCTCAATGTGCACACGTATCATCACTTTGATGTTTTTCTAACATAATAGGGAATGGGACGTACTACGTCATTGTTTGGACCCGCCTCCATGCTGGCAATATAATTCACTTCCGGGCCGGCAGAGTCAATGCGGATTGTAACGTGTGATAGTGCTAAGCTAACTCTTTCGGTGTTTTAGAAAGAAAATATGGGTGCTTTATTGTTGCGTTACCGGGTGCAACAGCGTCTCCTACGACAAAAAAAGGGGTGAGGAAAAATGGACTCACTTTTCACCGTTTTCCTGCATGGAGGACCAAATATCAGATCACGAAGGTACGACGGATGGCTGGATTGCAGCGGTTCGTCGGAAAAGCATTTCTTATTATCATATTTCTGCTGGAATGAGAGTGTGTTCCTGTCATCTCTACTCTTGTAAGTTGAACGATTTATCCACTTTTGGTTTCAATACGTTTTTGTTTTTTTACACCGTTGTGTAAATCTGCCTCGGTAGCAATGCTCGCCTACTACGACTCCCCTACCTGTTGTGTTCCTAGGTAAACCTGCTGACAACACATCCCGATTGGTCACCATCTCTCTTCTTGGATCATTTGACAAAGAAAATTTGTTCAATGGAGTGGTTCCATTTGTCCTGTGTCGGACTCAAACAAGCCCCTGCAGCAGACGCCATCTGGGCCTGCCCTTCTCGTCGATGAACTGCGGGCTTTTAACTTGTGAAAATGCAAGAACTTTAATGCACATATTTATTCTGCCTGGCTATTTAACTATGGCCAGTGACGTTTTTTTTTTTTTTTTTTTTTTTTTAACCACTTTGACAAAGACACCTTTCATTGTAATGTTGAATTTATATATTCTATTATTATTTTTAAATTATAATATTCTTATTTGCACTTATGTAGACTTTAGACTGTCAATTCAAATAGTGTTGGAAAAGTTGCAATACCTAAAATAGAAATGCAAGAACTGTAAAGTACATATTTATACACCTTTATTTACCTAAGGCCACTGGATGTTTTTTAACTGCTTTGAAAAATACAGGTTTTGTTGTGATCTTGTATTTATATAGTATATAGCTTTTTATAATGTATTATGTATTATAATATTTGCTGCCCCCTGCCAGAGTGTGGGCCATTTTGTACTAAAATGATTTTAAACTGTCAGTTCAAATACTGTGTTGGAGACTAGTACTTGCAATACTTAAAATGGAAATGCAAGAACTTTAAAGCACATATTTATCCTGTCTGGCAATTTACCCAAGGCCAGTAAATAGTGTTTTAAACTGCTTTGACAAAGACACGTTTATTGTGATCTTGTATTTGTGTATTACTTATAATTATATAATATTTGCTGCCACCGTCAGAGGGTGGGCCTTGTTTGCACTAATTTAAAGATTTTAAACTGTCAATTCAAATATCGTATTGGAGAAATTGCATTACTTGAAATAAATCTATTGCAACTTATCAGTCCCAGTTCTTGTCTACAACACTGTCCAAAAATTGTCAATGCATATTCCAAATAGAATAACAAAATTAAGTCACCTGACTTTGTAATTATTACACCTGTTTATTATGAAGACCTGAAGTAAACAACAAGCAGTTACAGTTTGTCAAGAAGTTGTTCAAGTCATGTTTTGGTATTCATATTTTATTGACTTTTCATAACACTTGGGATCGTGTTTGTAAGAGCAGAGCAAACTGAAGTTTCAGCGTGCACTCTTCGCCTTTCCAACCTCTCAACGCTCCGATGTGGTGCGCTTGACCTCAGAATAACCCAAGAAGAGATATGGTGACCAATCGGGATGTGTTGTCAGCATTTCATATGCAGGTTTTCCTAGTAACACAACAGGTAGGTGATGAGGAGGAGTAGGTTAGCATTGCTACCGAGGCAGATTTACACAACAGTAAAGAAAAAAAAACAAAAAACGTATTGAAACCAAAACGGATAAATCGTTCAACTTACAAGAGTAGAGATGAGGGGAATACACTCTCATTCCAGCAGAAATATGATCATAAGAAATGCTTTTCCGACGAACCGCTGCAATCCAGCCATCCGTCGTACCTTCGTGATCTGATATTTGGTCCTCCATGCAGGAAAACGGTGAAAAGTGAGTCCATTTTTCCTAACCCCTTTTTTTGTCGTAGGAGACGCTGTTGCACCCGGTAACGCAACAATAAGCACCCATATTTTCTTTCTAAAACACCGAAAGAGTTAGCTTAGCACTACCACACGTTACAATCCGCATTGACTCTGCCGGCCCGGAAGTGAATTATATTGCCAGCATGGAGGCGGGTCCAAACAATGACGTAGTACGTCCCATTCCCTATACAACACCCACAGGAAGCGCATACCACGCCCTCACTAAATCATTTAAAATAATAATAATAATGATCAATTTTAAGTACAATCGGTTATAAATTATACTTGTACATAAAATTATAATGAAAATGTGATCCCTCTTTTTTCGCGGTTAATAGGGACCAGAACCCACCGCGATAAGTGGAAAAACTGCACAGTAGCGCCCCCCAACCCCCCCCAAAAACGTATTTTTTTTGTCCAATGTATTTGTTCAGCTCTATCATTGGAAAGAGATCTGGCAGTGCAGGATTTGAGTCCCTGGCGGAAATAAATTCTTTAAAAATAAAAAAATGTGATTTTCTGGGTTTTTCCCCCCACATTCTGTCTCTCACGGTTGAGGTTTACCCATGTTGACAATTACAGGCCTCGCTAATATTTTCAAGTGGATGAACTTGCACAATTAGTGGTTGACTAAATACTTATTTGGCCCACTGTACAAGACACTTTTTTTTTTTTTTTTTTTTTTTAAACCTTTTTACCCAAAGTATATTAAAGAACTTGTAATGTATATATTTTAATAAATGTTTTTTAAGCACTTTAAATATGGTAATTATGATAAGTTTTAAACATGTTACAGTCCCACAGAATTATTTGTAAACAAGAAAAATAGTAGATGCCCAGTCCATTTTAAAAAAAGTTTAAAAATTGCTTGTCTTTATTAAATGCTTCATTGAGTGTCCACTCAAATCCACTCCAGCTGCTCACTTACACACAATGAGTTGCCACAGCAACTGTTTAAAAATTTAAACAATGATTAACATATGTGGCGCTTTGAAGGTCGAGTCTCTGGCAAGACCATGTGAAAGTGAAATGTGAAAGCCCACAGACTTCAAAAGAGGAACTTTTTCTTTTTTTAGGCATGTCAAGTGATTGGAAAGGTGGCGAACAGCAGTGTGGCCTTGCTTTAAGTTTGTACAAGTTCACTCTTTTTTTCTGGTTGATTTACAAATAATCTAACCGAAATATCTGAAGATTCACAAGTGATACCAGGGTTCAACTGCTTTGTCTTCGGCTGCAAATTGTGCAGACGATCGAAGGGAACAAAAAATTTGAAACTGCCTAATTTGCTAAAGGCGGGACTCAATGAAAATAGTGCAACGACTGGCTTGGAAAAGTCACAAAAGAACGAATAATTGACCAGGATTTCAGGGAGCAGATCAAAAACACTTAAGAGGACGTGGAAATGTGTAAGCCTTGCAATATTTTCTGTCAAACTGTAGTTTCTACACATTCACACCAAGGAAGCACAACCACATTCATTTGTTTTGTTTTTTTCACCAAAACTTTGTTATTGCTGCAAGCTGTAACATTTTTGTTTCTGGCTTATTTAAACTTGCACATACACTGAAGGAAACCAGACATTGTCATCAATTAATTAAAAAGGAAAAAACGGACAGGATGCAAAAAGCTGACATATCTGAGGAATGTAGAACGTTTGGTCATGTTTGATAAGTCGTTGTAGGTAGGACATGTATATATAAGTAAAAGTTTGGGATTTTAAAGACTCAACTAACTTGCCATGTAACAAATATGTAAACAAGCAAACGTTTTTGGGTAGGTAGCAAGAAAATAGACTTGTAAATTCAGTGTTTCCCCTAGGATTTTTTGAAGCTGTGGTGGTGGGCTGCATCGGAGTCGGACAGCCTCACCATGTCGTGCCACAGCGAATTTTTTTTCCTTCATTTTTTCCCCCAAGAAGAACCATAACAAAGATATATTTGAAATATTTCATTAGCCAGGCTAATGTTGTACCTCTCAGCTACAGTACATGTATGTAAAATGCGTAGCTGATTACAGCTACGTTACCCGATGTACTAATGCGACTTTTTTTCTCGTGGCAATAGTACGACTTACATCTCGTAGTGACTCAGGGTTGGCAACCCAAACTGTTGAAAGAGCCATATTTGACCCCCCAAAAAACACAAAAAAAACTGATACAGTATGTCTGGAGCCACAAAAAATTAAAAGCCTTTTACAAGCCTTATAATTATCGATACTAGCTATATTAGCCTACTATAGAAATACGTAATTAGCCTTCATGATTAAATGTTTGTTTTCCCTGCAGTGGATCCTATAGAGAATGACGCACCACGTGACTACTCTGTTGTACTATGCCACCACAAGTTTAACTTCATTACAATATTAATGAATTGAAAGAATGTTTGTGTCATGTTTGTCCTCCTAGAAATCCTATTAAAACAAAAAATATATATTTCCCTCCCCCATCTTTTTCCATTTAAAAAAAAAAAAGCTCCGAAGCATCGCTAAAGAGCCGCATGCGGCCCGAGAGCCGCGGGTTGCAGACCACCGTCGTAGTCCTCCTTTTTCCTTTTATTTGACCCTCATAAGTACTACATTACCACAACAATAACAGTCCTTCTGTCAACTGACCCATTTAGAGCACTGGGGGAATTCTAATAGCCGTGTAAAGAGTTTTACTTGATTCGGTGAGAAGGTGAATAGTTTTTTCCCCGTTGTTCGTAAACTAAATTTCCACACAAAGGCACGTCGAGGTACCATTAACTTAGCAAGGAGAGGTATGAGAGTCATTTTTCGAGTGTCCCAGAGCTCGCGAAATTTGGGTGGGGGGGCGCATTTATCAAAGTTTCGTCAGCCGTAATTGTCTGAAGTTGGCGCGCCGGTGTTGTGCCGAAAAACAGCCACTCCACGTGAAATGTCCCCCCTGACGGGAGCGCCCACACGTCACTCGTACAAACAGCCTTTTCTTACCAATCGATGGACACAGAAACGACGTTCTTGTACCGTGAATATGTATCATTTTACTCTGCTTGAACTGATAAATCGTTTACTGTGACCAACGCTCTGAAAATAGAGCAAGGCTTTATTTTGGGCCCCGCCTCTCCGCAGTCTCTCAGCGCAAGTTAGTCAAAGTTTGCTTTAGACGGCCGTCCACCGCTCACTTTCGCCGAAAAGTCCGATCCAAATTATTGTAATGCCCCGGATATGGGCAAGAAGGAGAGAAGTCTGTATTTGCTTACCCACTTTATTGTGGTAACAATAATAAAGAAAAACAATAACAAAATAACAGCGGGCTGCTACAACATGCGACCGCTATCTCTCGCTATCTCGCTCGTTCTCCCATTCTTCCTACTCGTTCCCCTTGCGTCTCTTAAGGGGGGGCCTGCATAGTTACGAACATTAGGCTACAATACACAATGAATAGGTGTCCGCTGAACTCCTCCCACTCGGCTGCCGCTAGTTTGAAGCGGCCTTAAAAAATTTTTTTTATTTAAATAAATAAATAAAATACATCTCATTTGCCAGGCGTGGCGGCTTTCATTTTAGTGTGGCGGTGCGCCACAATCTGTTGAATATAGGGGAATCCCTGAAATTAGCAGAATATGAATTTAAGACTTTACAACCATCTCACTCTATTAACGCTGAATGATAAATCTGATCTACTATGGACTTTGATTATCGAAATTTGCACACCCTGAGTTTTAGGACATGTGGTCAGAGCAGCGACAATGTGACCCGTGTGTTGTAAATGTGACTCCGCTCAGTTGTTGTCTTCTATGTTTAGCTGCCCTATTTTAAAATGGGGTCTCCTGCCAGAGCGAAGCCACTCTTTTTTGGCCTCTCAACAGCATATCAGCAAACCAGCCAGCCAGAAATTGGTGAGAGCATCTCAATGTCATTAAATGAGAGTGAATCCGATGACGACAACTGTTGCATCGATTTCGGCGGTGATCGACTGACGGTGGTGGTAGAGGACATTCGTTTCAATGAGAAGAAGGCGCTGCTGGTCCAGAGCTGTGACTACTTTGGTGCACTCTATCGCTCCGGGATGAGGGAGTGTCGCCAGGAAGAGATCCACCTCCATTGCCTGCGCGCTCGCGGTTTTTGCATCGCCTTAGCTGTTATGCGAGGTGAGGTGCCTGGTTTAGATGCCGAAAACATAGTAGAGGCGATTGAATGCGCTGCTTTCCTCCAGGCGGTGCCACTCACCAGGCACCTGGTGGAGCTTGTGGACTCTGACAACTGCTTGCTGATGTTCCATACTGCTGCAACTTTTGGTCTCCTGGAGCTATACTATGCTGCGGCGCTATACATTCGGAATATGTACGCAGACATAGAGGCGGAAGTTAAGCAGATTTTACCACCAGAGCTCATCTCTTTTGTGGAATCGCTGAACCCGAGTGTTTTAATGGCCGTTGGTGCCCACGTCACCTGCGGAACAGGTGAAAGCGTGCACGCTGCTTCCAGGACTGTCTGCTACCTAGATGAAACAGCGAACACATGGAGAACTTTGACTGATCTCCCCCTGGAGGCCAGCACCTCCATGGCGGGTGTGACTGTCTTGGACAACAAACTGTACATTGTCGGAGGTGTCCGTGGTATCCACAAAGGTGTAGTCGATGCATGCTTCTGCTACGATGTGAACAAGAACATCTGGACCGAGTTGGCTGGTCCAGCTCAGCTACGGATCAACCTCAGTCTCATAGGACATGATTCTCACCTCTACGCAATCGGAGGAGAGTTTGAGGGTACAGTGATGTCGTCTGTGGAAATACTGGAGGTCCGGACTGGCAGGTGGAAATTCGCAGCCCAACTGCCACAGCCAGCGGCGGGCGTGGCGTGCGCAAAAGCGACTGGAAGGATTTTTGTGTGCTTGTGGAAGCCCTTGGAAACCACCGAGATCCACGAATATATCCCAAGTAAGGACCAGTGGCGTCTGATTACCAGCCTTATTCGACGCCAGAGCTATGGCCACAGTATGGTGGGTCACAGGGACGATCTGTATGTGATGCGCAATGGACCGTCTGATGACTTTCTGCGGTGCATGATGGACTGTTACAACTTGAGCACAGGCCAGTGGACCTCTCTTCCGGGACACTTTAACAACAGCAAGGGCTCGCTCTTCACGGCGGTAGTCCGAAGCGACTCAGTCTTCACGCTCAACAGGAGTGTCACACTAGAATATGTCATCCATGCCAAAACATGGAAACCCCGACGCCAGATGAAAGGCTTCCCCCGGAGTGGATCAGTGTGGACATTCTTACTCAGACTACCTGTACATAATGCAGAAAAGACTTTCAGTGTGACTTCCTGAGTGTAATGTTCATGCCTTTTTGTATCCGACACAGCTATCCAAAATGACTAAGAGGAAAAGGTCTACTTCACTCAGGAACAGCCATCTGTTCTATATCATCCAAAGTAGGACATGAGAACCCCCGGCTAACCGAAGTCCCAATACCATAAACAAGTAACTGATAAGGTTTTTATCCTGACTACAATTTGGGTGATGGTATTGATCCCTACTGACTCAGTTTGCTTGACTTTACTCCCAGTGTTGCCAACTTGGCGACTTTTCAAAGCCTCTAGGTGACTTTTTTCTCAAAAGCGACTAGCAACAAATCTTGCGACTTTATCCGGTGTTTTTTTTTTAACTCATCTTTTGCTTCTCTCACGACGTTATTCGTCTTTCCTACAGCAGCTATTACAAATACATGCAAATAATGCAAATTAGGTGACGACGCCATCGTGCAACTTCTAGCGACTTTTAGGACAGCCAATAGCTACTTTCCTTACGGGGCCAGTTGACTACACTGTATACTCCAGATAAGTTGGCAGTCAGAAAATTAGTTTGGAATCAGATGGAGTGGTTCAGTGTGGATAATCCTGCTCTGCCACCCTGTAGTACACCATCTTTCGGAAGACCTGGAAAGCCTACTTCATAAAAAACTACCTCTGGGCTTGGGTTACCGATGGCCCAAGTGATTTCTACAACTAATAAAATTGTATGATCTGGCAAACCTGCAAGATGGGCCACAGGGAACACCTGTGACACAAAACTGGCCGTCAGATAACTTCTGGATTGCTTGGTCCAGCACAGCTTTCCCAGCTAACTTAGACTACACCCAGGACTGGTCACCTGTCTCCTCCGAGGAGCGCCACTCTGGAGAATGTCATCTAAGGGAAGAAAAGAGTATAAAATAATAATTAATTATACTACTAATAATATACATTCGATGACAATCCTGACCTTCAAACAAATGATGCATAAACTTTATTACATAACGTATATTGTTTTCCACACTTTTTATGTGTGTGTGTTAGAGGAGGCGTGGCCCGTGACCCTTCTTGCCCAGCAGAAAACCCTTGACCCTTTAACCCAGCGGTCTTGAAAATATTCCACATAGTGTCTCAGTGGGTGTAGGATTTCATTCTAACAAAACAAGACGACACCTTTCGACAATCATGTGTTATACAAAAGAGATCAGTTGATTCCAGTCAGGTGCTGCTTATTTTAGCAGAACCCTCATTGGTTAAGCGGTCTGTGCTCAGTTGGTTGGAGAAAAAAACAGGACCCACAGTCGGCCTAGAGTACCATTTGGAGATCCCTGCCTTAACCCGATACATACACTTTTATCAATCGGCTAAAGACCAGCCTGAATGCTCCAGCTTCCTCCACCTGTATTATTTCGCACAATGCTTATTTATTCATATCCCATTTAGGTATTTACAAAGGAGTTATAAGGCCACGTATCTTTTTAAAGATAAAACATTGGACAAGTTAGATAAACTACACGTATAGAATTTGTGTCCGTCCCCAAACAGCACATTTAATCATTCATTCATTCATTTTCTGAGCCGCTTATCCTCACTAGGGTCACAGGGGTGCTGGAGCCAATCCCTCTGTGGATCATCTTACATTATTTTTAGCCCCTCCCCTCACTCACACCGGCCCTCTTTACCCCCCTCTAATGCGGGTGCACCCCCAGCACCTCAAGCTCCATCCAGAATGCTGGACGTGAAATAATTTATTCTTATAGTAATTGAACCTTAAATATGCAATTCATGAAACATTGATTGAATTTTCATTTTTTAAAAATCACATCCTTTAGATGGTGTCTTCCTGTATGAATGCATTCCTAAAATCAGCTGTTGAGATTCCTCATTGACCGCTGCAACATCTCAGTTGGGATTCTGTGAATTTTATCCTGAATTCACCATAACGGAGTGTTTACTTGCGCAAGGTCACTTTCTGAAGGTCCTGCCACTTGTCTGGCTGTCTACCAATCCACACTTCAAAAATTCTGTTTTCTTTTTTGGTCACCCTGTGTATACTGTACGTATTCATTCATTCATCTTGTAAGCTGCTTATCCTCACAAGGGTTGCGGGGGTGCCGAAGCCTATCTCAGCTAACTATGGGCAGAAGGCGGAGTACACCCTGAATCGGTTGCCAGCCAATCGCAGGGCAGAAGGACACGAACAACCTTTCGCGCACACACTCATACCTCGTGCCAATTTAGAGTGTCCGATAAGCCTACCATGCATGTTTTTGAGACGTGGGGGGAAACCGGAGTACCCGGAAAAACATTTAATAATATTGCAAGAATATCATCTGATACTAGGTGGATCTTGAAAAAAAAAATTGTGTGTAAAAACAGAGAAAAAAACCTACAGTGAAGATAAAGACTTGTTTCTGTAAAAAAAAAAAAAAATTTGACTTTTTTGACAAACTATTTTTTGCGTGGATGAATAGTGATGAATTGTGATAATAAATAAACAATAATGTAATAATAAATAAATAAATATATACATATATATGTACACAGTGTATATATAATGTGTGTGTGTGCAGGGTGGGTGTATGTATGTACCGTAATTTTCACACTATAAGGCGCACCTGAATATAAGCTGTCACCCACCAAATTTGACACGAAAACGGCATTTGTTCATAGATAAGCCGCAGCTGTCCTCACTGTATTATGGGACATTTAGACTAAAAAATATCGACCGGTAACACTTTATTTGACAGCGGCATCATAAGACTGTCGTAAGACCAAATGAACACCCATGAAGCTTTGAACTAATTGGCTGAGATCTTCATTACTTCAAGAAGCTTCATTTGACCATCACTGTACTCTTGGGGGAGACAGTCAACCCCTGCTGCCACCTGCTGTCAACACTGTTGTCATCCATCATGCCTCCTAGCATACATTATAGCGTGACAGATGTAAATAACAATCAAAATTATTTTTCAGCGCTATTTATTTCTTCAGTTACTGTTCCAGTTGTTTCATTGGTTGCTTGTTAAAGTATTTGGTAACACTTTATTCTACAGTGGCACCATAAGACAGTGATAAGAGCATCATAACTATGGCATGAAACTGCCATGAGCAATAATGAACGCTTATGACAGATGTCATTTTGTGTCATCTGGCAAATTATCTCCATTTTGAATGGATGTATAAGATCCGAGCTGCACATGAATGGAGTTAGTGACATAATTTGCCAAATGATACTTAGTGGTATCTGTCATAAGCATTCATTAATGCCCATGATAATGTCATGTCATAATTATGACGGTCTTATGGGCAGTCTCATGATGCCGCTGTTAAATAAAGTGTTACCTATTAACCCAAATAAATCAACAAATAAGCCATACTGGACTATAAACCACAGGATTCAAAATGAGGGAAAAAAGTAGCAGCTTATAGTCCGACAATTACGGTATGTATATTTTAGGAGAAAATGATGTTGCGACAATACAGTTTTACTACACTCCACAGTAATTTCATTATTTGGTCATTTGTAAACCCGCATAATAATTCCTTCTTTCCCTTAAAAAATGAATAATAATATACATACAGGACTTTGTACATCAGTTTACCACATTTTAAACATGAATTAATAACAAGGGTTGTTTTTAAGTATACTGAGTGAAGAGATCAACCTTTTTGTAAGAATTCAACCACATGATTCTCTCCAAGAAGAGAAGTCTGAAAAAATATCTAACGTCGCGTTTTTGCTTCTTTGGAAAAAAGTGGTTAGTGATTTCAAAAAAGTGATTAATGATTTCTTTCTTAATCTCTGATAAAGAAGACAATAGTATTATATAAATTTCAAGTTTTTTTTTTTTTTTTTAAATGTTATTTTATTTTCAGTTTGATATAGCAGAAGTGCATTGCTGCACACCAGAAAAAAAGTCTATTTGTATATCACCACTTTTGTGATTTAATAACTTAATTTAGCGTAACAACACACATACACACACAACGAGTGTTTTAACGTGATATGTTTTTTGTTTGCTCGTAATGTTGCTTGCCAGTCTACTTGGAAGGTTCTAGCACTGAATGCAGTCCTATTTACCTCTGTTCTTGAGGAAATTGGTCTTTTTCGAGTTGGGAGCCAGAATGGCGTCCCTTTGCCTCCATCTTGTGTCCGTACAGTTTTACGGCACCATTTTCCTTCCATTTTTCGTGGGAGGAGACTGTAACGAGGCCAAGTTGAAGTCAGAAGAGTTGTAAGTGGAAAGAATCGACGTCTTAAACAGGTAAGCTCCACGCGGTCCGTGGCGGCGTCGTCAGGACTACGACGTATTTTTATACGGTAGTTGGGAGGCTTTTTATCGACAAACAAAAAGAAAGAAGCGATTTAACCGAAGCCCAACTAAAAGTTCCGTCTGCTTCCGGTAAATCTGGTCATGTGACACATTCGCCACTCTTCAAGGGCGAAAACATTTTTACCCATTTGACACATGGGTCAGTTTTAGAAGGATAGTAAATAGCGAATACCCTTAAAAATATTATGTGTAATTTTACTTTAATACAGTAACCAGTTGTTAAAATATATTTACGCAAAATAGCCAGTTATAGTGCAAAAAGTCGTGCATTATGAAAATAGGATTATTTTAAATTAATGAACAAACGATCGGATTACAATGAATATTTTGCTAAATGTAAAATAGGTAGCGCAGTAATGATTTGTATTATTTAAAATATACTGTAAATTATTTCCTTATTATTTTATATATGTTTTGCTGTAAATGTTGTTTAAAGTAGTTTTAATTAGAATAACTTAGACATCTTATTGTATTTCTTTTAAAATCGATTAAAAATGACTGAAATTAATAAAAAGGTTTTAAAAATGTTATTTAGTGTGGTACTGAAATCTAATTTGAGACTGATAAATTCATTTTCCATGCCTCTTATCCTTATTAAATAAATGTAATAAAATACAGAGAATTTACTTTCTTAATTAATATGATTATGAAAAGATGAAATATGCCCAGATATTCTATGAGTCTCGGGATATGAAACCATTCAAGGACTAATTAAGTTGGCCGCCATTGGTTGGCAACCTATTCAGAGTGTTCTGGGCATCTCCTCGGATCCTAGTTTGAATGGTTGGGAAAAGATGTTTTAAAAGTAGACATCACTGCCAGCCTATACATTTTTCAAAGGCAATAAGTAATGTATATCTAATACTGCATTTGTACCGTAGGTGCAAAGATTGGTAAATCTATAAGAGAATATTCATTTTTAATTGTTTACAATACCTGTATATTTTGCAATGAAGTCTAAGCCAGGCACATACTGGAAGTACAGCATGTTATTTTTGGGGGGAAAAATAATTAAATGTTCAGTAAAAAATTAAATAAACCAAATGACTCCCTCATGCACTCTCACCGTTTACAATAAAAGTGGACTTCAGTCTGCTTGTTAAACATAAACTTGCCTGTTTGCCTGCATTAACCCGGGAAGACAGACGACTCTAACTTTATCTGTCAAATAATAGTGTGCCTGGTATCTATCTAACTGATGTGAATCAGGGACAATTGGTAAAGCAATTTTAGAGCAATTTTCATTCGCAATTTTAGCTAAGAACAAACAGAACAGAAACAGCACATACGTAGTAAGTTTTGCAAAGTAACGTATCGCAAGGTCAAAGATGTATCATTTTCTAAAAAGTGGGTCATCTTGAAATCTTGAAATATTTACAATTTACCCCCTTCAAAAGATTATTTTCATTCTATAAAAGCTACGTTTTAATTCTTGTACGATACAACTTAATTATTGTGCAATTCGCAGTTTTTTTCCCCTTGGAAAAAGACCAAATTATATTTGAACTTCCTCAAAAAAATGCAAATTTCTTTTAAAAAATAGTAAGCCAAAGCTAAATCAGTATTTTTCTGAGGAAGAGTAAATACAACAGTGGTATGCCTTTTTTAATTGAAAATATGACTGGGAGAGGCGAGGGAGTCAACGGATAGGCGCCTTTGTTAACAGCCCCCCACTCCCGGCCCCTCCGCTGACCCCAACCACACCACACTTTCGGGTATATGATAGGTTCAAATCAAGTTCAGGCCGGTTAGAAACTATACAACCCCATTCCAGTCCCCCCGAAACGCTTAAATAATTATGTTTTCCCAAGTGTCAGATGAAAAATGAAGAGTACTTGAGGTACAAGGCAGGCTCCTGCAGACTAGGCCCAGCCCAACACTCCCTAATCTTGTGATCTTCTGTCAAAGGTCGTCATGCCATTTCAGCAGTGCAACGTAAAGCTCTCAGTTAGTCCATCCAGAGGCCTGGTGGATGAGAAGTTGGTCATTCTGGTGCAGAGTGCGCTTCCTGGAGCCAGGCTTACTCTCCGTGCCTTCCACCACTGTGAGGATGGACATGAATGGGAAGCCTTCGCTCACTACCTGACAGACACTTCAGGCTCCATCAACAGTATGTCAGGCCCTTTATGGAATACACGGGAACATACGAGTCCGTTATAAAAATGTAATTATTCATCAATCAACATGAGGGCTGATTGACGATTTGGAAAAATAAGATAGCACAGATTTTTAACACCATTACATAATCATTGAAGGACTGTTAAAGGAATGTTACAGGACAGGTAGGGGCAGAGTTTGGGACTCCTTGGGGTGCTGCCTCTAGGGGGCACGGTGTGCCTATAATCTAGGCCAGTGGTCAGCAACCCAAAATGTTAAAAGAGCCATATTCGGCAAAAATAACAAAAAACAAATATGTCTGGAGCCGCAAAAAATTAAAAGCCTTATAGAAGCATTACGATTAAGGCAACACATGTTGTATGTATCTACCTGTATATTAGCCTACTATCAAAATGACTAAGTGGGCCATAAATACATAATGAGCCTTCATGATTAAATGTTTATTTTCCTTGCGGTGCATTCTATAAAGAATGACACACGATGTGACTACTTGTTGTTGTCCGATACTGCCTCAAGTTTAACGACATTACAACATTAATGAATTATTTAATTGCTTTGATAAAATTAAAGAAACACAATAAAGAAATCCGAATTTTGATGTCATTTGTATTTTGAAGATTTGAAAAAAACAACAACAACATAGAATGTGCATAACGTGCCCCTTATCTGGGCGACAAACATATTGCAACAAAACTCAGCATGCATTTATAAAAAATAGAACGGCACCCTTTTGAAAAGGTAAAGTATATAATCAGAGTTCACGTACCTGCATAAAAGCAATGGGTGTTCAATATCATCACATCACACGAATCATCACAGACTATGCTGCCGCTGAATTAATGTCCTTGATTTGCTGATTGGTGAAGTTGCCTGCCATTTTTATGGCCCTTTCCTTCACTGTCTTATTGCCCAATTTCTCCGAGGGAACTCTCCCAAGGGATAAATAAAGTTTATTGAATTGAATTGAATTTAGAGGCATGTATTTGATTTTCTGTATTATCTCAGTTTTGTTTTTGAAGTCTGCAAATAGGTGTTCTGATATGTTGATGAATGACTCCTTCATTCACCAGTCACCATCTGTGAATGGTTTTCCACGCTTTATTTATCCCGGGTTGCAACAAAACTTGAAGCAGTAGTGGAGGTTGGAGATGCAATCCACTTTTTAAATCTATTTTTGCACTCCTCTAATTTCTCCAGAACTAATGCAATCACACTAACTGGCTACTCGGCTGCAAAAGTAGTATGCTTTCCCTGCAAATGTCTTTCAACATTATTCCTTTTGTGATTTGACAACATCTCGTTAAAGAGCAAACATTCAGAAAATTCTTCTGCATTGGCAATGAATACAATTGATTCGGCCCAAGAAACATTGAATCCTCTATTCTCCTGTTTTTTTTTTTCTGTTTTCCTCTTTGGAATCCATGTCCCATTATATCGCCGCTGGTGTTGGTTGTTTACAACAGCCGCCCTGCAGATAGAAACGTGCGTCGCAGGCTATGACGCAAATCTTCGTTGACAGAAATGTTGAAATGTAATATTTATTCTACACATTTTTACAGCATTGGAAAACGTTAAGATTATTTGTGTAATATTTGTCCTCCTACAGAAACCATGTTCAAACAAAAAATATATTTCTCCCATCTTTTTTACCTTTTCAAACATTTTTGTAACGCTCCAGGGAGCCACTAGGGCAGCACCAAAGAGCAGCATGCGGCTCTCAAAACACGGGTTGCCAACCCCCGATCTAGGCAAACTGTTCGATCGTATCGGGGGGGGCCGCGAGTGACTGCTAGGACCCCCGCTTAGCTGGTCGACTCGAGGGGCCTGTTGATACTCATCACACATGTGCCCTGTTCACATTTGTTCTCCGACTGGTTACAGATGTGTTTAACACGAAGCTTACTGCTACCATCTTTGCCTTTCAGTATCTGAGGATCCCAGCCTGGGGGGGACATACTTTGGGGTGGAACAGATGGGTCTTCTTTGGAGCATCAGACCAGTTCCAGGCAGCCAACCTGGGCTTAGGTAGACCACCACCTGCTAAATCATATATTAAAACAACTTTCACACAAGTATATCCTTGAAAATTTAATCATCAGAGTAGATGTAGAGTTCTGATTCTCTGGAAATTGACGGTTTGTTCTGCCATTTCATTTGCACAAGACCATGATACCAGAAAATAATGGGACAAATCACGCTTTGACAGGCAGCGTGAAAAGTTCTAATTACATGTGTCATCACTAGGATGAGAAAGAAGAACGTGGAGACCCCCATGGAGTTTACCATCTCCGTTTATCAGGACCACCTCACTGAATTCAAGGATCAAGTTTTGTTGGCATCCCAGCTAGTGGAACGCTGGTACATGGCGCCCGGGGTACTCAGGACCCCCATCACAGACCACGGGCTCACGGCGACCCTCTTCCTGCCTTCAGGTACTCACACCACAATTCAAATCTCTCAGATACTGAATGTTGCTGTTTATCTTCTACAACTTCTGTATATCTTCACAATTTATCTCTTATTCCATGTGTAACTGAGGGCAGGCTGTTGAGATTAAAACACGCAGGTCTGGCAGAACTAATAAGAAAGTGGCAACAGTAAATGACAAATTTATTTTGTTGACAATTAGAATATTTAACAACCAATTTAATTTAAAAAAATATATATATACAGTATATTATTCATTTGAATTGCATAAGATCCTTGGTAGGAACAAAGTTGGAATTAGACAGAAAATAATCACAGCAATGCACTACAAACTCAAACCAAAGCTCAAATTTCCCCAACCAAAATGACAGAAAAAATAGAAATAAAGTCAGATACCATAAATTTTATTGCAGGCACATGCAGGGTGGGGTGCTTGAGCACCTTCCCATTTGCCCCTACATGCCCAAAGTGCCCCTTTTGACTTGGTTTTAAAAAAAAAAAAAAAAAATTAGTGCGTATGTGTGTGCTGGCCGACTGTGCAGACATGCCACCAAGTGCTTTACTTGAACACAGAAAACACCTTTAAAAAAAAAAGCTTGTCTTTTGAGACCCGGGGCTGCCACTAAAGGAGAGGATTGGGAACCAGTGTTCTGTCCAGGTCCCGGTTGTGATTATAGTCCATGTTCAGGCTGTGACCCTGGGCTGGACTATGGTTCCTCGTTTTTGTTCCAACTGATCGAGCACAGACAATTTAACCTAACGTTCTCCAAACTGGTCCCCTAAAGGCTGCTGTGGGTCCTGGTTTTTGTTCCTACCAATCGAGCATACACAGTTTTTCCAATGAGGTCTCTGGTGAAACAAGCCACTCTCCCAAGAGGGTATTGAGAGAGGCGGGCTGCAGCCAGACCCCTCTCAAACAAGCAGCACATGACTGCAATCAACTGATTGCACTTGTAAGACACCAGATAGGTACAAATGTGTCGTCTTCGTTTGTTATTATGAAATCCTGCACCCACTGCAGCCCGATGTGGAATAGTTTGGAGACCCCTGCTTTAAATGATCAAGTGTCATTCTGAGTTATTGCAATCACAAGTACATGTGCAGTCATGATAAAACTTCTTATGTCAGTCATAATCAAAAAATACACCACCAGGTCCTGGACCATTCCCTGCTGTGCTGGACCTGTGGGGTGGTGGAGGCCAACTGGTGGAGTATCGAGCATCTCTGCTCGCCTCACGTGGTTTTGCCTCGCTGGCTCTAGACTACCTGACTCCAAATATCACTGTAAAGACTGGCAAGATGGTTGACAACACTTATTTTGAGGTGAAGTCCTTTCCATGTCCTGGTCCTGATTTTTTTCATGTTGGTGGTTATAAACCATTTCTCGAATGTAGACTTCATGTAGTGATATCATGGTAGGATTATGATGTACAAGCTAACAATAGTAAATCAAGTGAGGAATGCGTGTTTTGGTCCTGGTCCATGCTAGGCATGTGCCGGTTTCCAGTTTCAAGGTTTACCGTGGTATGAAAACCTCACTGTTTCAAAACCACTAAATTTTTCCGTCATACCGTCGTACAGTATTAGCTATTTTTTATGTCACAAAAATACAGGGAGAAATGGCTTGGAGCGCTCACCCCTCACCCTCCGTTTGTTGCTCAGTGAGTCAGCTGTGCTACACCATGGCTGTCACTGTCAAAGCTACACCTGAGCTTTTTCAAAATCCCCTCAAAAAGTCTAGTCTAGTATGGGAGTATTATGGCTATCAAAAAGAAACAGACGACCGAAGCTTAGAGGAGGAAGGACAGCCGACGTGCAGTCAACATTATTTCACATTTACGTTACAGTCATCCATCACTTTACACAAGTGAAAATTTTTTTGCAGACCCCTCCAGGCAACAGGCCAAGCGGCTGGAAGATATATTTTAACACTTAAACCCTATATTACAGATCCATGCATCATCTTACCTTTCTGTTTGACCCTCCCCTGATCCAACCACGCCCATTTCTAACCCGCACACCCCGAGCCCTGGTCGCACCCCCTTAAATTCTGCCCCTGCTATTTCTGCTACGTATGTCTTGTTCCTGGGCCTTGTCCATCCTGGATCTGGACCTGGATCTGTTCAATATTTTGGACTATTGTGGGAAATCAGTCCCATGGTGGTAGCCTAGTATTAGCATTTTGGTGACTGAGCTAACTATATCATACTGTTAGACAAATGACACAGGCCTGGTCTTGGCTTTGATTATAGGCCATGTCAAAAACCTGTGTGTATCCCTGGTCTTAATAATGACCTTGATCCTGGTCCATCTGGATACCAATTTGGTTCTCTGTCCTTGACCCTGGGTCATGTCCTGTACTTAAGTATAATGTTAGTAGTATATAATTAGCATTTTTAGAGACATAGAGATGGTGATAAAATCAGCATAATGTTGTTTTGCATAGTTCATGCATAGACTTTATAATATATTGACGAGACACCTCCCCCAGAAATTGTGCCACGCCTTCGGTAAGGGGCCTGCCCACACTCAGGACTCAGCATCAAGAGCAATTATTCTCAAATGCACGCAGCAATCTAATGCCAGATTTAGGTTGAAAAAGTACAAAAGCTGTACTGCATACAAACAGGAAGGATTGTCACAGGAGGGATTTGTTCAAGGATTCAATGTAATTATTATATTTTTCATACAATGCATGCATTTTGAAACGTGAAAAAAATCACTGGGAGAAATTAGCCGCTACGGCATCGGCGTCATACTTTGCAGTATTTACATAAAATAAATGCTAACTGCCCGGATTTTTGCCTTTAACCAAGAATCAAGACTGTTTTACATCCATATCTATAAAGAATTATGGGATTTAAGCATTTATTCACAAGAATTTTCAACGTAAAAATCTCTTCGTTGTTGTAAGGGGGGCCGCCACATTGGCTTAAAGATTAGCATCACATTCGACATATTTATGTAAAATAAATGCTAACTGTCCAGTTTTTTGCTTTTAACCAAGAATCGACAGTTTTACATTCATATTGATAAAAGAATTCAGGGATTTAAGCATTTATTGACAAGAATTTTCAACTTAAAAGGCTCTTTGTCTGTGTTTCTACTCGCTCAGCTTTGATGGCCACGCCAACAATGGTGGCCCCCTATGAATCGGCCCCGCACCTCTTGTCCCGTCACTATATTATGAAGTCTATGGTTCCCGTCACTATATTATGAAGTCTGTGGTTCATGTATGGATTCAAGCGATGATGCAGCAAGCCACACTTTAATGTGCTGTGATTGGTCAATCTACTGTATGATTCTAGGAAGTGACTAGGCCACATGCTGTTTTTGTTTGGGGTGCGTGAGAAGGAGGGGATAGCAGGGGAGACAAATCGAGTGTGGCGAGTCAGTTTTATTTGCAAGCACAAGAGAACGTGGCAGGTGTAGATCGCTCTGCTCGGGGTAGCGGGGCCGGTGTGAGACTTGGAAGCTCGGAAGGAGGCAGGTGTGGAAACCAACGAGAGGCGCGCAAAGTCAGGACCTGGGGCGAGAACATAAACGTCGTGAGCCGGGAATCAGATAAAGAATCAAGTACACAAGATGCAACTGACGTGGTAAACAGACTAGTTAATCGGGTGACGAGGTGGCAGCATCCGCTGGCTTTTGAAGACTGATGATTGTCATTTCCAGCACCTATGGCCGCTCCACCTGTCTGACGTCCAACCTGCAATTAGACTAAAAACACGCACACCTGCCCAAGGTGGGCCAGGTCTCAGGAGGGAGGGGCAGCGGCCCTAACAGTTTTGTGATATCTTTGTGTTGCCAAGGTAACTGATTATATTGCATTCTGTGTGCATGCAGAAAGCCTTCACATTCCTGCAGCAGCACCCCAGGGTGATGGCCGAGCGTGTGGCCATGTTGGGTCTCTCCTTTGGAGTCAGTGTCACACTCAAGATGGCCGCTTACTCACACATCCTAAAGGTCACACGCGGAAGACATCACACAAAAACACACTGTGATTTTAGGACTCACTGTGTCTGTGTGTGTGTACTTGTATTGTGGTGCATGTCTACTTTTGTCTGTGTATGTATGTTCTACAGCCCAAGTGTGCAGTGTGCATTAGTGGAAGTCACGTGCAGCCAGTGGAAGGAACTATGGTGGACATTTTATCTTACTTTGATCGGTAACAAATACAATCACCACTGCGACCTCTGTCATTTTGTTGAGAAAAGGACACGTGACTGATCATATTTCTTGTTTATCGTCCATTTAGGATCGGGTACAAGGCTCAACTGAATGACAAGAACCAGGCCATCATGAGAAACCTGCTTCTACCAATCCCAACTGACCCTGCATACAAAGTAGATGTGAGTTCCTGGTTTTGTCAAGGTCCATGTACTGATCCTGGTCGATTCCATGGTCTGATTCTTAGGCATGTTTCTGATCCTGCGCCTACCTGTTGTCTTATTCCTGATTCTTGTTCTGGTCCATGTTCGGTTTCATGACTTGACTCTTGTCTTGGTCATGGTACTTATCCTGGTGCGTTCCCTGGCCAAGGTCTATTTGTTTGTTTGTTTCTAAACCTGGTGTTGATCAGTGCGTTGATACTGGTATTGATCATTGTTACTGTCCTCGTCTTTGTCTTGATTCAGATCTGAATCGGTTTCATGTTCTTGTCCATATAAATATCTATATCAATAAGTATACCATTTTTTGTGTTTCCACAGATGGGATGTGTGAAGTGTCCACTGCTGTTGGTTGTGGGTGAGGATGACCAGAACTGGCCTGCCTGTGAGTCTGCTGCAGATGTAAGGAAATTTTCCATGATGGCATTCAAAATTCATAAAGTGCTTGTTAACATGGAGAAGCAACTCAACTATTTATTTTACAGATGAAGGAGATGATGGTGCGTGCTGGAAATGACCACCTGCTGACAATCCTGTCTTATCCTAACGCTGGACATTTGCTGGAGCCTCCGTACTCACCACACACCAGAGTCAGCTCATTCAGATCTGTAGGCACCCGGGAAAAGAGTAAGTTCTCAGGCAGTACGCAGGCAAACTCAGAGATTTTACGCCATCACAAATGGTTCTGTCATGGGTCCATTTCTTGGTTCGTGTACATCTCCTTATCCATGTCTTGGTTCATGTCCTAATTGATGTCTTAGTCGATGTCTTTTGTTTATGTACTGGTTCTGGCCAGTGTCTTGTTTATACATGAGTATATTTCCTGGTACCTGTGCCCATGTCCTGAACCTTGTCCATGTTTTAGTTCATGTTCTAATTTATTTCCTAGTCCACGGCTTTGGTCCTAGAGTTTTAAGAACAGAACAACATCTTGGGTCATGTCATTGTACATGTCCTAGACCTGGTCAAATTCGCTGATCCTTGTCATGTCATTGTACATGTCCTAGTCCTGGTCAAATTCGCTGATCCTTGTCTTGGTCTACGCCCTGATTACAATTCAGATTGTAGCTGTTGTTGATGATAATGATCCGTGAATCCCTAAGTAGTCCTACGCCTAAGAAAGTTAACAAAGGAAGTCTCAATCTAGTATGTGTTTCGTATTCCATTGGTTTATAGTAATAATGGAGTTATGTTTTGTGTTTGCAGTCACAGCCCTGTGGGGAGGTGAGTGTGTGGCACATTCAGTGGCTCAAGAGGACGCCTGGAAAAAGACCTTGGGCTTCCTGCGCCACCATTTGTATGCCTGAGGATGGAACCCAGATGCCTCATAGGTGGACTATTCTGTTTCACCGCGAAAACCCGAACACTGACCAATACTTAATGGCTCGAGCGACATTCACTGGAACACAAATTGGGCAATATAAGATATCACATCAACTGCTACATCTTGTTGAAGAACAAATACCTTCAGTTTAAAGACACAGTAAAACAGTGCTCTTTTGAGGAAAAAAAAGCACATTCTCTGAACAGGAAAAACAAAGAAGCAACCTCCATTCCTTCCATATCTTTCATCCCTGGACAAAGAGAAGATAATTTTGCCACACAAACCGACAGTACAGCCATTTTTTGGCTTTCAGATCACCGCGACTAATCTTACAACTGAAAAAAATATGTTTTGCATCCTGGAAAATTATCCTATTGTGGGTTTGCTTTGTGGTTTTTGGGGTTAAACAGTTGGGTGCCCATAGCAACACTCAGCCTCGAGATTTCCTAATTAGCCTTGTGAATGAACTGATGGATTGGCTTGGATAAGAGGCAAAGCTTCTCCTAAGACAATCAAAGCAGTCCAATGGATCGCATTTGGACTGTTTTTATTGCACTGTCTGGGAATGACATTACCAGAATGGAAATATTTACAGACAAGTAGGTTTCTTAAAGAAAATAAACAGAAAAGAATAAATGTGTTTAACTGAAATATTTTAACTTTTAGTGAAAACATCAAAATTCAACATTTTATTGAAATAAAATTTATGAATATAGTTTAACTGTACAACCATCCAACAGAGAGTATTTGAGCTTTTTCATGATTAATTAATCAGCCCAGTGACAAAAAAATCTGCCTTTACATCCCTAGGATATACCTATGAAATATAATTTCAATCAGTCAGTTGCAGTTTTAGTGGGGGTGAACAGGGACACTGGCCGCACCTCTAATTTGAATGGCCCCTGTAGTGTGTCTGTTCCTATTGTAGCACCAAGCATGGTAATCGGCGAATCCTTCTTTTCTGGAGAGAGAATGAGATAATGTTTTTTCTAGAGTATGTTAAATATTAATGCTGCTTTTTGTGTTAAAAAGGACTTTTCAAAAAAGTGAATAAAATTGTTGTTCCATGTATTGTATCCTTGCTTGCACACAGTATGATTAAATACGAATTATTGCAAACTTTACGAATTCATCATTGCTTGAGTGTCACGCAAAGATGTTTTTACCGCCACATGCAGGATAATCTGCGTCAGGCCCGGAGTGGCTAATCGGGAGGACTGGGACAAATCCCCATGGGCAGGCCTGAAGTTTAGTCTTACATTTTTGCTAAAGCTGTCCATTAAACGCGTTAATATTGGTGTTAACACAAACACGCTTTGACGCTGTTAATTTTAATAATGCGTGTTAAATTAAGGCCCTTCCAGCCCTCCGTAGTTTGAAATTCAAGACAACGTGCGGGGCGCTCCTATGGCTGCCAGCTCTAGAAGAGAGTATCATCCTGCTGACTTGATTCTGGAAAAATCTTATTTTGGCTTTTAAAGGGCAAAATGGGGCACTTTGAGGCAGCGTGATGAGCGTGAACCCGCTTAGCATGACCCATTATGGTTTTCGTGCATTTTTGGTTGAAATACAGAAATGAACCTCCTGGCGCTTTGCAAGATGCATCATAGGCTGGCAGAAGGACATGGAGGCAACTTTGGCTTTTTTTTTTCAGCCCAAAATGTGGCAGTCTGAGGCAGACTGTGGGATTTATTGAGCTGCAATGCACAGATGAACTGAATGAACGTGTAGAATGAAAGAAAGAGAACCTCTAGCATGGAAGCTACAGACACGTCTGTCGCCACTGCCTGAAATTCACTATTTTTGGTGAAATCCATGTTCTCGGGCAAAACGTAACTTGGTGTTTTAACCGAAAATACGGAACTTTGTGGTGGATTGATTCGCACAATTCCCTCTAAAATGCAAAGATGAACAATGTAAGTGCTTTGTGGACTCAATGATAACAAATATTTCATTAAAGTATCTACACTACTACCTGAATAATTAGAATATCAAGAAAAACTTGTTTCATTTTGGCAATTTAACATAAAAGATAAACCAACAAGTTTTTTTGAGTTATTACATGCAAATTGACATATCTCAAGCAGTTCGTTGAAGTTTTAAACCCCTGTCATTCTCTCTACAATTTCAAACTGCCTGTCCGACATAAAAACCTGGATGGACAATAACTTTCTCAAACTCAACAGTAACAAAACAGAAATTCTCATCACCGGACTTAAAGCTCTCCTCCCCTCTGTACAGAACCTCACTCTCCTCATTGATGGTCACCCTGTCACCCCCTCCACCTCCGTACGCAATCTTGGCATCATAATGGACTCAACACTCTCATACCAATCACACATCAGCCACCTCACTAAAACCTCTTTCATCTCCGCAACATCGCCCGCATCCGTCCCTCCCTCTCCCAAGCCACAGCTGAAATACTCATTCACGCCTTCATCACACCCAGACTCAACTACTGCAATAGCCTCCTCTGTGATCTCCCATCTTCTCATCTCCAAAAGCTGCAATACGTCCAGAATTCTGCCGCCCGCCTCCTCACCCACACCCGCTCCAGAGAACACATCACCCCCATCCTCCAACAGCTTCACTGGCTTCCTATCTCATACCGGATTCAGTACAAACTCCTCCTCCTCACCTACAAGTCCCTCCATAACCTGGCCCCTTCCTACCTCACTGACCTTCTACAACAGCACTGTCCCTCCCGCCGCCTACGTTCTGCCGACTCCAATCTCCTCACACCCATCACTCGCACTAAGCACCGAACCTTGGGGGACCGAGCCTTCGCCGCTGCTGCCCTCTCACTCTGGAATTCACTCCCAAAACCCATCAGGAACTCGGACTGATTACGAAACTTCAAATCACTCCTAAAAACCCACCTGTTCAAACTAGCTTCTCCCACCTCTTAATTCTGTTTATGTGTTATGTTATGTAAAGCGTCTTTGAGTGTCCAAAAAAGCGCTATACAAGTTTGATGTATTATTATTATTTATTATTATTAAATTGAGATTTTTCATTTTATTGAAATCACAAACTTAATAGAATTAGAATATGGTGAAAAGCTTCAGTTAGTACACAGTTGCCAACTTACCGATGTGTAATTCAAAATACCTGCAAAAGGGTTCCTAATAAGTCAAAGGATGGATCAGAAGAGTTCAGACACGCATAGGGAAGACTTCTGATCTGACAAAATATTGTCATTTCAGTCATAGTAGTGTATATGCCTACATTATATTATTTATAAGTATATGAAATAAAATACAAGTATTATACATTCACACTCTGGCCCTGATCTGCATATTGCCTTGTTGACCAAAACGAACACTGTGATTGAACAAAGATGGCAGCGACACGTGGCCTCTGAAGGTTACATGTGGCCCCTTCTTGGCCAGTTTCAGAAAAATCCCAGAACCACCGCTGCAATCAGTCCATGGATAACAGCACTGCACTGATTGCGTAGCATTTAAAGTGACCTTAACATAATGTCTTTTTCAGCTGTCACGCTGGGGGGGTTGGGGGTCGGCAACCTGTGTTTTACGAGCCGCATGTGGCTCTTTAGCGCTGCCCTAGTGGCTCCCCGGAGCATTTTCAAAAATGTTTGAAAATGGACAAAGATGGTCGAGGGAATTATATTTATGTGTGTTATATGTGTTGATATGGTTTCTGTAGGAGGACAAAATAGACACATTCTTAACATTTTCCAATGCTGTAAAAATGTTGAATATTAAATTTCAACATTTCTGTCAACGAAGATTTGCGTCATAGCCAGCAACACACGTTTCTATCAGCAGGGCGGGATGCCAGGCAGATGGCTATTGTAAACACGCCACAACACCTGCGGCAGCAGAGTACCCAGTCAGGAGTGAGCGAAAAAGTGCGATTCCATTACTTCTGAAGAACTTAGGGTAGGTTCATACCGCAGATCTTAATGCAGGAATCTGATTTTTCTGAACGTCTGAACTGTCAAGTCTCCCGAATTGGAATATAGCAATTACATCAGCAAAGAGCAAGAGACTGGGCGCGACGGTAGCGGTGCAGCTGTGCGTTAGTACCTAGATTGCATTGAACACGGCTTTTGGGGAAGGGACGGGCTTGACAACAGTCATAAAAAAATTAATTGAATTGTTAGACTTATCCTCGGTTTTCTTTCTGCTCCATATGAGTAATATTTTAAGATTGCTTACACGGCCGAGAGTCGGGGCAAACTATCCGTATGTGTGTGTGCGTGTGTGTGTGCGTGTGATGCACGGACAGTGCGTACATGATATCGATCTATATAAACTTTGAATATAAGACTAAACGATGATTATTTATGTCCTTTATTTGTGTCCTCTTTTTGGAAATCAAAATATGATCACCTTTGAATGTCGTTGAGGCAGCATGTGTCGTCATTTGTTTTGATGCTTCTGCGCAGACTTCAAAAACACAACCAAAATAAAGAAAATCAAAGATGCCAAAATAGGGGGCATCCTATGCACGTTCCATTTTGTTTTTCGAAACCTCAAAATAAAACAAAAAATCAGATTGATTGCACTTCTATTTTATAAAAGCAATGAAACAATATTGTAATGAAGTTAAACTTGACGTGGCATACAACAGTCATTGCACTGCAGGAAAAATAAACATTAAATCATGAAGGCTCATGTATTTTTATCCGACTTAACTGTATTAGCCTACTATCAAAATGACTAATACAGATAGATACAGCATGTGTTGCCTTCATTATTAGGCTTATTTAAGGGTTTTGATTTTTTGCGGCTATAGACTTTTTGGTCCAATATGTGCTATGTGCTAGAAGCTATAATGCTGGGGGCAGTACAGCCGCTGAGTTCTATCTCCTTTTCTTACTCTACCTACCACTTGTCTTACTTTATTTCTATTTTCCAATGTTAATATCTAGTTGTCTAGTCTCTTCATCACTAGTCACCCGGTGTCCCCTTTCCCCCCTCCCCTCTGGGGAGGGGCTATTTTTCAGCTGCAGCCTCCTGACTGTCCGGACCCCTGGCTGGATAGACGTCCTCGCTGCTACCCCCGTCTCATCTGACTAGAGGGACCTCTTCTTGCTCCTTTACGCCACTGTATTTTTACGGACTATAACTTCGCTTGCTAATTCCCATTAGCAGTTCTGGGGTTCCTGTCTATTCGTCCTGGGAGTGGATCTGTCCTGACTGTGGTACTCCCCAAGGTTTCTCATTTTTCTCCCAATTGACTCTGGAGTTTTTGGAGTTTTTCCTTGCCGGCATGGAGGGTCTTAAGGATAGGGGATACCCAGGACTTGAACTGTATCTATTCATCTTTGTTGCTTCATTTCTAATTGTGTATCATATTGCCTCTGTAAAGCCCTTTGAGACTTCTGTTGTGATTGAGGGCTATACAAATAAAATTGAATTGAATTGAATATGGTTCTTTCAACATTTTCGGTTGCCGACCCTTGCACTATGCAGTCTAATAGTTCTACCAATAGTAAACTTGTTTTGGAAAAAAACAAATTTGATTGAAAATTTTGATTTAAATTAGGGCTGTCAAACGATTAAACTTTTTAATCGAGTTAATTACAGCTTAAAAATTAATCGTAATTAATCGCAATTCAAACCATCTATAAAATATGCCATATTTTTCTGTAAATTATATATATTCTGAAAAATTGTTGGAATGGAAAGATAAGACACAAGATGGATATATACAGTGGGGAGAACAAGTATTTGATACACTGCCAATGGGAAAATCCATTCGCAGTGTATCAAATACTTGTTCTCCCCACTGTACATTCAACATACGGTACATAAGGACTGTAGTGGGCATTCCACTCTACTGTCATTTAAATCTGTCTATGCTGTCCTCACTCCGAAGCGTCTACTTTTTCCAAAGCTAGACAGCTAGTGAACGACGCCTTAATGATCAGACTTCTTTTTTCATCTGATTTATTAATAAAATAGCCTCAAACCATTGTCCTCTTTAGACCGTCATAAAACTACAACAACAACAAAGTACACAAGCATTGCATTAGCAACAACGTTAGCTTAGCACGCTATACAGGTTCACTAAACATAAACAAAAAGCGTCTCATACAAAAAATAGAACATTTCGCTTACTAACATAATATGTACATTCTTTACAACAACCATACTTACGGACAAATCTTGTCCAAGGATCATATAAGCACAACATTACAACGTAGGCTTCAGCCCGAGACGTCGTGCAGCCATATGAACTGGCAAGAAAAAGAATAAACCATGTCGCAAAGCGACCACAAGAGTTCGCTGTTGTGCTGCAGCACAAAAAGCCTTGCTGTAAAACTTACCAAAAGGCAGAATACTGTCTGAGCGGGACATGTGCGTTAATTGCGTCAAATATTTTAACGTGATTAATTTTAAAAATTAATTACCACGCGTTAACGCGATAATTTTGACAGCCCTAATTTAAATAGTTGAAGAATACCATTATACATTTTCATCAATTGTAGTATACAGTATTGGTTAATGAAATCAAATATGTGAACCAAATCTTTACTACGGGTTTGGACACATGGGGTTTAAAAAAAAAATTGTATTTTGAAATGTTTTTTATTATTGAAATTTTCTTTCATGCTTCAAAGTGGTTTGATGAGTACAGCGCAGGGGCGAATGGCTTTCTCCACCAAATCTTGCTCCTGGTCTTGCGTTAAGCCCTCAGGGATAGGCAACAGCCAGTATTTATCCCCATTATGTTTTTCACGGTATGCCGGGTTCATGCGGTTCTGCATCACCACGCGGTACTTCTTGCCTGTAGCTTTGGACTGGAATGTTTTGGTGTAGTCCACTGCGTCCTCCAGGTATGGCGTTGAATACACGCCGCGACCGTACTTTTGACCAGGACCAGGCTGACAATAAAACAAATGTTTTTTAAGTAACAAGACAAATATGTCATTTTACCACAAAGAAAAACTTATCACATAAGAATTGAGGATTTGAAAGTGCTTTAATATGCTAATAGGTTGGCTCCTTCCACACGAATACCATACTTACAAAGCTACAAACTACTAATCTTGATGAAAAGGGGGTGAAAATAAGAACAATTTGAGGCTAAAGATTGAACTTTGAGGCACTCCAATTTGAAATCAAGAATTTACTGCACATACAAAATGCAAATAGTCTAATTTACACATTTACAACCACTCTATTAACACATTTACAGAGGTTTTAATTTTTTTTAACACGCACACAAACTGAATAGCATTGGAAATTTGAGACCGCTCTTTGTTCAAGTCTGGCATTGTCTGGGGTCATGGTTTTGACAGTCTCAAAAATTTCTGGTTTCCTCTTGGGCGTGGTTCTGAGTAAAACATTAAAATATACACTATACAGACATTTATGCACGAAAACATACAAGTCATGGGTTTGCACACAAAATATGTATCAATAACCAGGTTAGTCTAACCTGGTAATTGGTGACAATGATTGCTCTGGCTCCGTTCTTGGAGGTGCCATGGTAGGACACAGGCCACTCCCCAAGTTTGGAGTATGTGGTGGTGCAATGGCCGCGCTCACCAAGCCACACGTTCCCGTCCGGATATTTATCCCAGACCTGTGGAGTGACATAAGAAGGCAGTCCTGACGGTGTCTGTAATGAAGAGTGAGCTTCCTTTAGGTCGCTGGCCTGCTTGGTTCTGATGCAAGTGAATTGTTCAAAATCTGCAATAAAATTGAATGCACTTTCAACATTTTGTGGACCAAAATGAAGCTAGATAACACTTGGTTGGCAGCACACTGCAACTTCATATTTTCACCTTCACCTGCAAAACTCCAAAAGTGACTGTCCAGTTGCAGGGAAAAAAACAACCCTGCCGTCTCATAAATATAGTACTGTACTTACCACACAAAAATGTATACTAATTGTGGCAAAACACTCAAAAATAACTCATACGAATACACACATTCTTCTCTCATCCACACTCAAAGGCAGGCAGTCGTCGACAACAAGCACACTAAAAAAAAAAAAAAAAATGTTAAGTGTCTCTCTCCATCCTCACACATACTTTTGCAGAAGACATTCAAATACTTCAGAGGTGCACATGAGAGTGAGTGGAGTGACCTTTAGAGCAAAGCGCAGCCACCCGCAAGGCCTGTGGTAGACTTCTCCTCCTCTGTAGTAGGTGCACTTGTCCTTCAGCTTGCTGAAATCAAAATCGTACCGTCTGTCAAAGAATTCGTCCTCGTCGATCACTAGGCCCTCGCCGTCATCACCACTACACAAATGCACACACACATTCAAAAATCAGACACTAAAGAAATCCTGTGGATACTGACAGGGTTTGTGAAGCTTAGTTTTTTTCTGATTATTTATATTCAGGATTTTTTACCCCAATAATTTGCAGCGCTTACAATCCACTTTCAAGTACGATCATGGGTTAGTGCTTCACAGATGGAAGTCACCCTACTGTTCTTGAAACAAAATTATACGTCTACAGACTTTTGAAAACTTTAGTTTTTCATGGGTGAAGTGTCCAGGGCTCGTTATTAAATAGAAGTAAATGTCTTCCATCAGATTTGTAACCAAGACAGGTGAGTTGGACCACCATTTTCCCCCATCAGCCCAGATCTTATACAGGCTTTGAATTATTTGATTTTTTTCCACCAATACATATGTGATTCTTTCTAAACTTCTAGTCTTCGGGTGTGAAAGTTTATATATTGGAGATTTTGCCCTCTAACCGTGTCTTCCCTGCTTGTCCCTGCTTGCCCTCAGGTTTGGGACTCCTTGCCTTCCAACCAACTGAGCATGCCGTTAAAACAGATCAATACAGGTGCTCCTATAACATCTGGATTATTTAATTTTTCACTGGCAAGCTGACTTGATGCCTTTTATACTCAGGAAAAGGATCCATTCCTTTTGAATCATGTCAATCTTTTCGAGCAGTATCCATGCATTTAATTGCCCTCGAATACCCAATTTCGCAGCAGGGAAGGACATGAAAGTCGCTGCTGGTCTGCATAAAAGGAACATACTGTCCTATGGAGCTCACGAAAGCTTACATTAACCCAACAGTTTTTATACATAGTATCCAGGTTGTTATATAAAGATTAATTGAGCGAGAATGAATAAGAGTGAAAATTTTAAGAGTGTGCTTTGACTCCATTCCATCACTATACCTGGTGCACCATGTACATTGCCCACAACCATTTTTGACAGAAAATGGACTCCAATATGTCACCGGCTGATTGAAAAGTTTCAGGAAACTCCTAATTACAATGATTACGCAAGGTATTCTATATTTGATATATTTCAATTCATGTGTTTCGATTTGGTCCACTGTTCCGGTATTTACCTGCGGCCCATGGCTGCAGAGACAAAGCCCATCACAGACATGGGAAGGGCAGACGCCAGGCACGGGCCATGGCCCAACACCTGAGCCTGGCAGGATGTAACTGGAGTGTTACACAGCGCAGACAGAGCCTCCAAGCGAATGTCACTATCGACCATCTTGCTCTCTCTGCCGGACTTTCAGCTCAGTCTTGTTAAACAGTTAGACCGCTCACATTGAGGCGAATTTATAAATTCTCAAAGTCATGTGTCTGCTTGTACAGATAACGACCTCTCGTTAACGTAATCAACAAAACCTGAAGGGGGGCTTGTCATTCACATATGCCAATCCCCATTAAACCACATCAAATTCAAATCTTTGTTTTTCTTTAATTAAACGTCATTGCAATTCCAATATAACCAAAGCTTTTCATTCAGGGACTGATTGTTCCGAGTCAAAATACCAAAACTAAAAACAACTAAAAATATTTATTATTTGATATTTCATTCAATCTCTAGATAATTAATTTATCATCCATGCCACTTATCCTTACAAGGGTCGCTGGAGCCATCCCAACTGATTATGGGCAGGAATCGGAATACATCCTGAACTGATTGCCCCACAACCACAACGCACAAAGAGACAAACAACAATTCACACTCATAGACTATTTGGTGTACAATATTCAGTCAACCTACCAAGCACGATTTAGGATATGGAAGGAAACCGGAATACATGGAGAAAACCACACAGGCACGGAGAGAACATGCAAACTCCAAACAGGAAGGCTGCTGAAAGGATTAAACCGTTTATCTCAGAACTGTGATGTGAGGTGACATGCAAAACAGTCAACCAACTTTCTATCTGGCTGGAAAATGAATTTGTAAAATAATTGAACATTTAATAAATATGATTAAAAAAAAGATTATATGATGCAGTTACATGAATACATGATTTATTTACCAAACAAAATAGTGATAAGAAAACAAATCTTGTGTTTTTAGTCAGTTATTTGTACTGTTTGCAAAATTGTGTTAATTTGAAATTGTATAACTACAATTAGAATACCGTATTGACCCGACTATAAGACGGCCCTGATTATAAGACGACCCCCTCTTTTTCAAGACTCAAGTTTGAAAAAAGACTTTTTTAACACCAAATTAATTTTCATACAGAAAGCAATTACAGTACATCTGAAACAAATGATTATAAAAATATATTTGATAGAAAAAGCATGTTATTTTGGCCTCATTCAAATATCAATATCTGAACATTTAAATATGTAAACTTAAGTGCTATCATATTCGTAAATGAATGGCTTCTTGTTTTTAAAATGTAAATAAACCAATCTATTGTGATAAAACAACAAAATTGCAATAGCTGCATTAACCATCAAAGTGAAGTCTAACTGTAACTGTAGTCTTGAAAAAAATCTGAATAAGGAAAAACATTGCAATAAAATAATGCAAACTGGTTAAACTTGAGAGCAGCTGAGATCTGTCATGACAGAACATCGCTTCAATGATATCTGGAGCAATCTAGCGTCGTGAATGGGTATAACTTCTAGACCACAAATATAAGACAACCCCCACTTTTTCAATCTTATTTCAATGCAAAAAAAAAACAAAAAAAAAACACTGTCTTATATTCGGGCCAATACGGGTATATCGAATTTCTTTACTTCCTTTTTAAAATTTCTCTTTTCTAAAATACAATTCTAATAAAATATGAAATTCATATATTTTAATTGAATTTAACCTATTATTCACTGCAGTTCATGTTGAATTTTCTTAATGTACCATTTAAGAAATTTAAAATGTTTTTTATTATAGTTGAATAATCTTTGTAAATTGGTAGGTAATCAGTTAATTAAAGTGTCTTTCTTAACCCTTTTCATGTAACTATTTGTATTTTTATATTGTTCAGTATTTTAATCGAATGAAACTTGTGTCGAACAAATTATTTCGTACATTATTTTAAAATGTACTCTTAGTGACGTCATATCAAAGTGATAGGTGGGGAAGTATGGAGGACCAAAGCTGCCAAAATTAAAAATAAAAGTAATTAAAAATAAATCAATAAAAGGCAAAATATAAACGACTATAAATACAAAATAAGAATTAAGATACAAAAACTAAAAATAAATCCAAAAATAAATATGGAAATAAATAGCTAATTAAATAAAAGTAAAAATAAAAATGAATATATATACAAAAATAAGAAATTACATTAAAAATGTAAGAATAAATACAAAAATAAATGTGGAAATAAATACAAAAATAAATATATTGATTGAAATAAATGTCAATCAATAAATAAAAGCGCTTTGCCTTATATTTACTTATTTCATTGTCAGCGCCAACTTGCAAGTGGAAATGTAATTCAAATGAGGGGTGTTCCTAAGGGTGCCATGGGTTGAACTATTCGCTTATTGGTTGATCGACATTCGATTTCTGAAATCTACTAGCCATGCCTGCCACAGATGACAGAACGTGGGTCTGAAAGTCAGGGAAACAGCCGACCTAGTTTAGTAGTCCTACTTGGTGAGAAGTGAGAGAATATGCATTATCCACCGTCGAATGTCAAAGCATGGTATAAGGTGAGTTTGTATGACAGTGGCATATTTTAAAATGAAAACTTGGTTATTCGTATGGCATGCTGCACTCTCTATATATATCTGACTGCTATTGGTATCAAAGCTACTTGTAACTGCTCCAGTGTAGCTTAGCAGAAGTTACAACTAAGTTCTCATGAAAGCAAACGATATTCCTGCTCACCATAACATTGTTTTTAGAGTCTCTGACTTGAATAATTCCACTGACATCGCAACGTTGGATGCTGGGTGAATACAGGGATCCCAGGATCTCATCCAAATTCTGGGTTCAGAATGATGCAAGGACGTCTCAGGTTCCGACGTACAAAGGTTCAGAGTAAGTGAATGTCATTAATAATTTGACTTGGACTATAGTTTCATTCATTCAAATGAAGTGTCAAGAGGAAATATTTGTGTTAAAAAAAAAAAAAAAAAGCCGAATCATGACTTTGCCATCAGGGTTAAACCATTTTGTTATTTCAAGTCCTGTTTATACACTAGAAATTACTTCTTCAGCTTTTATGCAATGCAACTTTTTAAATTGCAACTTGTTTTCCTGTTTTTTCATGGAGGACTTCGTGTGCAAGAATCCATGCCACGTCTGGAGCCACCGGGAATTGTCCGCACACTACAACTACAAACTGTTCGCCGTAGATGATATTCTGTGCCAGCCCCCAACAGTCAAAGGCATAGCTATGGCAACCATAAAGTCATAAATTAAAGCTCTATATTGGGGGACTCGGAAGGAAGTACAAAAATAAATTAAGACCATATTTTTTTCACCCATTTTGGAAAGATAAACCCATATACAGTATAATATAGACCATTTTAAATTAAGTTTAAATATTTCATGCTTTTATTATTTATTACGCGCTAGGAATCTAATTCATTTAGATTTGGAGTGCTTTCGCTGCCAGCCTCTCCCAGTCAAAAATTGATTGGATGTCAAGCGCTGTCAATGGCAGCCAATGAGTTAAATGTTGATGTTTATGGCTTGCAAAAATAAGAAACCCTAAAATTTTATGTCTCAGAATTACGAAAAAAAAAATGTTCTGGGCCCTGCAACACATTGTCTGTTATTGCAGAAATGTTGGTATGGTTTTAGTTGCCACTTCTGGGAGATGATTGGATGAAATTTTACCCATCAAAATCAAATTATGAGGTGTGGCACGCCCTCTTTGCTTGTTGGCTCTTTGAAAATGGCTTAACAAGTTCAACTTCAAAAGGGATAATGTAAAGTGCACATTTCTAATCAACAACATAACATTAAAAAAACCCAATAAAAGCATGAAATATCCCTGACCAAAAAAGTTAAATAAAATTATATAAATGCGAACACTTTCACAGTCTAGGGCTAGGCACATACAGATGAGACTAATCAATAACTAAATTTGCCATATACGATGTGTGCATGTTTAGTTATATTTTAGGACTAGTTGGTTCAACTTTAAATTACATATTTGCAGTTTTATGTGATGGTCCACATGGTTATCATCCCCATGTCGATGTCAGTCCCAGAAGTGCAGCTGCGACAGGCCTCGACTCCTGAAGAAATTCAGCAGATGTCAGAATTTTCTAATGTATTGAATGTCTACAACGAGACTATCCATCCTGCGTCAAATATTTGGACTTGTTTTAAATGACAGCATAGAATTTTGGTTGTCGTTGATGTGACAGTACCTCAATAATGTGAAGAAATAATAAAGGCAATGATTGTTTTTCTGCAAAGTAATATTTTATTGATGACCAGTGTAATACAATACAAATGATAAACAGGCAATTGATGTACAAAAAAGGACTTCCAGCACAACTAACTCGTTCATCAAAAAAATTGTCCACTGGACACCAACATGAGCCACTTAAGGTAACTTTTTCCCCTAATACTGGCCAACTGCTCACCATCAGCATTCCCTGAAATGTAAATGTATTGCGTCTTCGGGGAGCTTTAGGGTAAAAAAAAAAAAAAAAAAAAGCACGTAGATAAGTGAGGACGAGAGATGTCTTATTGTTGAGGAACGACACCCCAACCTTCCTCAGAAGTATCTAGAAGAAAATAGATGACAACGGCAAAATGGTATAATAGATTAGCTACGAAAGCATTAAACGAGACACCAGCCGGTGAAAACAGTCTCCCGGAGCACCACACGAACTTGAATGTGTGAATTTTGCTTCACTAAATTGCGCTAACGCTAAACTATTCCTTGTGAGTTTAATGTTGTTAGCAGCTTTATCCATGTCCCGCCTTGCCTCCCCTTCCTGAGACCCAATGCAAGGTATTAGCTTATGGAAGATTATATAGATTCAACATACCTCAACTGGACTTAAGTAAAAAGTTTTTTTAAAAAACACACACCAAATTACCAATTTAATACGCACCTTGTCCTCATCCAACCGATTGCCAGCATCCCGTAGCCGCTTGGATTCCGACCTTCTCGTCTCGTCCCATTATTTTACGAAGCAAGCAAGCAGCAGGAAGGCAGACATTACTTCGTCGATCGAGAGGATCACTGAACTGGCATGTCGATCGACCAATGGGTGAATAGTTCAACACATGTAGTACCGCCCCCTCATTTGAATAACATTTCCACTTGAACGTTGGCACTGACAATGAAATAAGTAAATATATGGCAAAGCGTTTTTATTTATTGATTGACATTTATTTCAATCAATATATTTATTTTTGTATTTATTCCCACATTTATTTTTGTATTTATTCTTACATTTTTAATGTAATTTCTTATTTTTGTATATATATTTTTATTTCTACTTTTATTTAATTACCTACTTATTTCCAAATTTATTTTTGTATTAATATTTAATTTTTGTATCATATTTCTTATTTTTGTATTTATTTTCGTTTTTATTTTGCTTTTTATTGATTGATTTATTTTTATTTTTGTTTTGAATTTTGGCAGCTTTGGTCCTCCATAGGGAAGGGGTGCACAAACCATGATGTTGTTGCTTGGTAAATTTTACATTTTTAATGTTTTAAAGGTGAGAGTTTCAAGGTCCACGCCATATTTTCGGCTCTTTCTTTTGGAATTTAATTCTTATATAGATACACTTAAGCAATTCGAAGAATAAGAACACTACATTATCTCAGGGATATATCTTTGATTGACTCTTAGTTTTGTGTATATGTATTTTTTTGTACTTATTTTGATTTTATAAGTGTGACAATCAAGCCCATCGACAGAGGGGGGCAACCGGATATGTTGACCCGGGCCTCAGGACCATAGGGGCCCCTGACTGACCCTGAATTTATTTTACTTTATATTCACATATTTCTTTTTTTTATTTAAATCATAAATAAAATCTGTCATTGTTATAAACTCTAAACATGTTGAGTCGTCATAAATCGGGTGAGCAGAAACAAAAAGAAAAAAGAAAAAGAGATGAATATCATAGAGGTGAACAAGAACTTTTTAAAAGGGGGACAAGAAGCCAGAGAATTAGGGCTAGAGTTGGCTGTGGACGGTGATGTCGGTAAGTGCACAACAGCCGCTAACACTGAACGTTTACATTTGCGATCACCGTGACCAAAGCCTGATTCAAGTCTGTCATCGGCCGCGTGTAGCCTATCGAGCCGCGGTATGACAAGACATACTGCTCGCGTTGAGCCGAGGAGAGAAAGAGATGGGAGATCTATACATATCTATAATGTTCTCTTGTCCCCGGGCCACTGCAAGTCTGTTGACAGCCCTGGTGACAATTGAAGTGCCTTGTATTTTGAGAGAATTCTGCCACGAGTGGCACGAGTGTAATGTGCCTCCTTTGTTTTTTTTTTTGTTTTTTTCATGTATGCTTTTGTTTCTTTGCATTTCACATCCTTGTGCTTGTTGTGTTGTGTGTGATTGTTTGAATTACCGTTAATTAAAAAAAAAAAAAAAAAGTGCACAAGCCACTTTCTCCTGATATAACCAGCAGAGGGAAGCAGCGACACACTTACGTATATGCAGCTTTCTCAGTCGTTTCAAAGTAATACCTTGGATATACAAAAAGCCTACCAAGGGTTCCGAGTTCCGAGCACCAAAAAGAAAATATTTGTGTTCTCCATTTGAATATGACAAACCAATTAACTGCATTAAAGGAGATTGTACGTTTAAAAACAAACAACATCACCACACATATATTCAACAAATATACAGAAAGTCAATGGGATTGTCATTTTGTATTCGATTGTCTCACGAGTTGGTGTAACTAAAAGAAGTAACTAGTGGAAGTAAGTGAAATTTCATTAATTTAAGGGAAATTGAAGAGCCGGTTAAATTCCAATAAATCAACTGAGTTGAGAATATATTTTATTCAAAGTAGAACGTGGACGAATGAATGTGGTGTCGTTTCATCGTCCTCCCTCTAGGAGTCTCCAGGCACGGGGGAGTTTCCTTACAAGAAACCGTCTTTCAATCCACCTGTGCACGCGCGCCTCACTCACTTTCACTGCTCGAGTGTTGTCTCCCGCCCACCCATTGTACCTCGCCCAACACGCAGTCCGGGTCTATGGTGGTGTCCGAACAGACTTCATTGACGTCATTTTCATTTGCTTGGGTACGGCAGTCATACCAAAGTGTGTCGTTTTTGTGTGTGTTTATTTTTGGAGTGGCGGTGGGAGACAGACGCAAGTAATAGCAGGAGACGCTCCGGAAACTCCCGACAAGGGACGAAAGGTACATCATTTACTTCACTTGCAGCTTATTAAACAACACGCATATGCAAACGATTTCATGTTTAGGTTTGGTTGTGATTGTTAAGTGACAAACACTCACCGGTCATTTTTAGGCACACCTGCCCAACTGCTAGTCAACGCAAATTTCAAATTGGCAAATCACATGCATTTAGGCATGTAGACATGGTAAAGATCTGCTGCTGTTCAAACTGAGCATCAGAGTAGGGAAGAGAGACCATTTAAGTGACTTTAAACGTGAGACGGTTGTTTGTGCTATACGGACTGGTCTGAGTATTTCAGAAACTGCTGGTCTAGTGGGATTCTCACATCAAGGGCGTAGGTTTGTATAGGGACGGTAGGGACATAACACCTTTTCAATATGCTGAAATTGTCCCCACCAACGTTTAAGCAACCTAATATGGATTATATAATGAGTTCAGTTATACAGGTAATTTAGATCTTAATTAAATTAATCTACCCATATGTTGTAAGGAAAGAATTGACCCTACCATTACTAAGTGAATTATTTTCATTATGTTCAAACTTACATATACCCCTTTTCACTTGCTGTATGCGCCTGTCCATTTCCCCCCCCTTAAACACACGTTTGATTGGCTGATGAGAAATGGCTTGACCCAACCGACAGAAATACATATCAACAACATGCCGCCTCCTTCGAAGACCAGGGATATTAGTTTTTTTTCGGCCAGCAGCAGCCACTGTAAGTAATTAAAAAAGACGCCAATGTTATGGAGGTGGGAAGCACACCACTAATTTTGCTACTGAAAGTCCAACCTGGATCAGAGTTAGCATAGCATTAAACTGTGTGAACTTGCTAACCTGCAAAACTCGAGTAGGAAGCTGCTTAGAGAGAAGTGTCCTTCTGTTTGTGTTTTCTACTGTTAACATTAATTAAACTGTGAGAAATGTAGTAAACTCTGCTGGAAACTATAGAACCAGAAAAACGTGAGCAAGAAGCTGCTTAGTGTGCTGCATAACCTCATATGTTGCTCACACAACACAACATAATCATAATTAACTATGTGCATGAAAAAAGTTCCCACACTAGCGTTGTGATCAACTGGTCGATCGCGATCGACGTAATGAGCACCCCTGATTAGCCTATCAATCAATTTGGTTCATATTCGCCAGAAATGTAACCCTGACCTCAGTTCAATAATCTATTTGGTTTTCTTCATGTCCCAGCCCGAGCAAAAAGTGTACATGTTATATCGTCCCTACCAATGTTGAGACCAAACCTACGCCCTTGTCTCACATAGACGGAGTTTGACTTTTGGGGTAGGGGGTGGGGGGGTCGGCGGGTGTCACAAAATGTTGATGACCCCGAAACGCAATGTCAGAAAAAAAATTAACTTACAAGAATATTTATAATAATAAGTTGAAAATGAGCGTTTTTTGTTACCCATCATTCTTTAGAGGAATTCCAAATCAGGCTGCTTAGGCTATACTTTTCGCCAAGATCATCATCCATTGAATATGGTACGCCCACCGATGTTTTGCCAATGTAGTTACCCCAGTCAAAAATTGTATCCCCTTGGTGAAGCCACTGCGCTGCACTGGTTTGCTTGATTTCCGTCTTTTGGTGATGTAGTTATCTATGAGGTTTTAAAACATGGCACATCCATTTAAAAAAAAAAAAAAAAAATTAAAAATAAAATATATATATTTTTTTTCCTGTCATATAACGTAACATACGTACTGAATGTAAAAAAAGGCAATTTTTCACTGTTTTACTCATGGGATGACCTATAACTGATATTACTGTAATTCAAGTCCTGTTTGGAGTTTCTCCAGTTTAATAAACATCGATGTCCAAAATATATGACTGTGGTTCTTTTCTGGCTTCAATTCATTGTTTAAGTCGACATAACTCGTAACTAATATGTGTGTGTGCGCTGCCGCGGCCAGTGGACACAAATTTTTGACGGGGTTAACTACATTGGCAAGACACCGGTGGTGGCTCTGTTATACAATTAGCGTCTTTAGTGGGGCAAATTGAAACACCGCTCTCGGTGGTCTCTAGCGTTTCATGGTCCACATTTTCAATCATTGGTTCTTGCGCAGTAGTTATTGTCACTTTTGAAAGCTTAGGTTTGAAAAAATTTTGTATATCCATTGAAGGTGCACGATAATTATCAGTCCGATAATTATCGGTCCGATATTAGGAATTATGACGTCATCCCAATAAATCCAATAACAATATATATTATCGGGCCTATTAATATTAATTTTGGCACGGTGTCGGTGGATTGGGATGTGTGCGTTTGTTTCCACTCCTGTTTTGCCAGTATCCAAAGTTTTGTTACTGTTCTAGAGGCCGTATTTTTCCATCACTAAGTGATAAACTTTACCATGGCAATTAGCAAATGTTTGCATTCTACAGTGTTATGTTTACAAGTTCTTGAGGGGCCTTGTGGTTATTGATAGCTTTGCTGTCCTATAATTGCCAGGTTAAGAAAGTTGTTTCATGGACCAAGACCACAAAAGTCTTCTTTCCTGTTGCACCGAATGTTTTATCTGCTGACAAAGCACAATATTCAAATCCACCACTAGTATTTTTGACCTACAGGTGTTCAAAAACTCAGAAGAATATTCATTTAAAAATTATATATATATAATTATCGGTTATTGTATTGGTATCGGCTTTGAGGAGCAGGAATTTATCGGTATCGGTTTCAAAAAATGGATACCGTGCACCAGTGACGTGCGGTCAGGGGAGGCAGGTGAGGCAGAGCCTCACCTGTCATCATGACAAAAAAATAATAATAGCATCAAATTTATATTAATATTTGTCCATTGCTCTTTATTTATGACTCATTTCAAACATTTTTTATAGTCAAAATCGCTGAATTTGCCTATTTCCTGTTCAAATAAAGAAATGAAACGAGAGGTGCGGCAGCAATGAGTAAAGCCTCACCTCTGATTGCGCAATCCTTAACAAACTGGGTTGATACATGGAATTGGAGCGTGCTGGTTGCCGTACATCTGCATGTCGCCATTATAATGTTTCCAGATACGTTTATTTGACCTGATTTTCCTCAGTCTGGCTAATGTCTTTAACCCTTAAAGTTTAATGTTTGTTAGCGACATATTTAGTTTTGCTGATGGGAAATAAAACCGCAGTGAAAAGACACAGGCTGCGGCAGATAGTACTCTGCCGCACTGCAAGGGGGCGTACGTGAAACTGGACTTTCCGTTAAAAGTGGACGCGGTTAACACAACGCCGGTGTTGTCCGGAGCTAAAAGGTTTGCTTCAAACTACGGGACCGAGGATAACTCGCGCTTTTCAAACGGACTGGTACACCCGAAAAGACTGTCTATGTGGCTGTCTTTCGAAAAATCGCCTTTGCTGCTTTCCCTGCCTTTTCTTCTCAACTTGAGCCAATGTCTGGACTAACACGAGATATTGTGACATTAAAAAACTACCACGAAGCCTCAGCAAACATGAGAGCTCGACCACTCACATTCAAAGCCTGTTTGCTTTAAAAACTTTTGGAAGCTCAAGGATCGATTTGGCTTTGACGAACAGCGGAAGCTCAACGGTAGCATCCTCAAAAGCTAAGGTAAAGAAAAAGAGTTTGAAAGACCTCATTAATGCAACCTGCATCCTAGCTAAACAGGAGTTAACATTTGGTGGTAACGATGAGCGTGTAGCTCTTCTAAAAGTGGCATATATGTAGAACGATTACATGGTTTTGCTGAGAAAGATGAAAGGTTAGCTAGACATTTGGACACATCCACTGTGTTTTCTGGCTTGTCAAATAGAACACAGAACGATCTAATTGAAGCAATCCTCTCCATTGAGGCGGAGAGATTTTATTTTTAAAGTAAAGGAAAATAAGGAGGACTTTTACTAAAAGGGCGTAGGTTTGCATAGGGACGGTAGGGACATAACACGACCAACTTTTCAGCATGCTAAAATTATCCCCACCAACTTTTAAGCAACCTTACCTTTTTTGCATGATATAATGTTCAGTTATATAGAGAATTTAGATCTTTCAATAGTTCCGTATGTTGTAAGGATAGAATTGACCCTACCATTATTAAGTGAATTATTTTCACTATGTTTATGTTTGCTAATAAAAACCAGACATTTATTCAGGAAGTTTTCAAAATGTTTCTTTAGTATTTTTTGAAAACAAAGGTTTGAATTGAACAGTGTATCATAAACCAATGCACGTAAAAGTTATTATCAGTAGATAAGGATTTATTTTGCATTGATCATTTTGCCAATTAATTAATTAGGTTCATATACATTAGAAATGTGGCCCTTTGCCCCCTTCATCCAATCTGTTTGGTCCAATTAATGTCCCGTCCCCAGCAAAAAGTGTACCTACATGCAGGTTATGCTGTTATATCGTCCCTACGAATGTTGAGACAAAACCTATGCCCTTCCAAAGTAACGCCGGTTTTTGTGGTATTATTTTTCTTTTCACACTTTTTGTTTAGCAATCTGTAATAAATTGATTAAAGTTTCAGAATTAAAAGTTTTAAAAACAACTGAATATTTCACTAAAGGTCAGAATTGAATTCTGTGGTCTTGTACACCACTCTTTACTCTCATTTATGTTGCATTAATTATAGAATGGTGACGGCCAACACATTGAGGGTGTAGAGCAAATGCATGTTATTTTCTTACTTTTACGTATCGATAATATGTACCGTGTGTGCCTGTTTTGTGAAGAATGCTGATGAGATATGAAATAACCAGTAGCCAATTGAATAAGCTACCCTTTTTGATTTATATATTTGGAAATCTGACACTAAAGGAGTCAGTGCCTCACCAACCATGAACCTCACCGCACGTCACTGCCGTGCACCCCCAATATCCATCTTGCCTCTTCGGTCCTCGTGTGGTTTTGGCAAAGCAAATGATGGCCTAAGGTGATAGTCACATGATCTGTTCGAAAAATCATTTTGACCCATTATAAAAATATCTTTTTTTGTTCATTAAATTCATTTTTGTTGTTTGTTTTATTGCTTTATAACTTTTATAGACAATATTTTCCCAGAAAATTCTTAATTTTAAAATCATAGACAGTAGTGTATAGGAAAGTCAATTACATGCAATGAAACTTTTCGCCCACCGGGGGCGGGGCTGGCCCCCCTGGCCCCCATGAAGATCCGCTTACTGATTTTCATGCACAGCCATCTCTAGGGTTTACAGAGAATGGTCCGAAAAAGAGAGAGCATCCTGTGAGCCTCAGTTCTGTGGGCATAATTGACTTGTTGATGCCAGAGGTCAGAGGAGACTTGGCCAAACTGGGTTGAGTTGATAGAAAGGCAACAGTAACTCCAATAACCACTTCAGTAGCAGCAGAACACCACACCGTATGCTACTCCTGTTAGTTAACATATGACAGGATTAAAAAAAAAAAGTCTTAAATAGCATTATTATGTGAATTAGAATCATATTTTGAGACGATTCGACCATATAAAACAATTTGGCAAAGCGCAGATGAAATTAGTCTTTTAATCTGCTGTTTAGCCACGCCTACCATTGTAGGGCTCTAGCGCAGTGTTTTTCAACTGGTGTGCTGCGAGAAATTATCCAATATCGCATTTTTATATTATTTTATTTTTTACGTCGTCAGACTGAGTTGCAGTAGGAAGGAAGGAGGAGGTAGAAAGTTGCGGTCGTGTGCAGATGAGCGAGGTATTGCTCTTGTCGCGTTCAATAACTGCTCGGATTTCTAGTCATCAGTTACCTTGCTGTCCGCAACAATGTGGACCCTAGCACGTCTACTGTACATCATTTGATTAGACGTGTCCAGAGCCAATATTCACGAAAGCGCCTTTTCCATCTTATCCATATGTGATGACAGTCAATCCTCACCCTGTGTTTTATTCCAACACATTGGCAAGGGCAGGAAGGTGGCTGACGGCTAAAAATCTGAGCAGTTCTGGAACGCGACACGAGCAGCTATCCTAAACATCATCCCCAAATGAAACACCCGTCACTTCAAAACAAGTCGATGGACTATTTTGTTCGCCTTTGTTAAAACACAGAGAAACAGGCAACTTTTTTGAGAAAAGCTACAAAGGTAAATGAGAAAGCCCCCAAAGCCAGTTAACTTGTTGCTAAATCCAAAGTTCCACACTGTGGCAGAAACCTTAACAACCTGCCTGCAAAGCTATTGTCAGCGAGCTGCTCGGCCTTGATGCGGTTAAAGACATTGCTAAACTCCCCCTGTCTGCTAATTCTGAGCTTTTCAGGCCTAACTGCAATTAAAAAAATAAAAATAAAAACAGAGACTGAGAGCTGTTGATGAAAATTACTGCCAGTATATCAGCTTTGGGTTCATCTACTGTAAACAGGCTCGTTTCACACTGACTACGTATAAATATTGAGAAACAATTTTATAAATAAATATCCTGTTCAGAAAGTAACTTTGGAACATTTTTGGTTTGTGGTGTGCTGCGAGATTTTTTCAATGTAAAAACGTGCCGTGACTCAGAAAAGGTTGAAAAACACTGCTCTAGCGTCCCCAACAGGAGGATGATGTTGGCAGGGTCATGGTTTCATCTGATTTACAATTCAACCCGTTGAGGGGAAATTATTCAGAACGAGGAAAACGCGACGAAGAGAGTCGCAAAATGTCATTGTTTCAGTCTCTCTACTCCAGTATTTTTACAGGATATTCTTTTTATTGAAGTTTTTTTCCCCAATTGCTAAATAAATGGTATGGTCATGACAAATGACAGTCTTGTGCTAACTGGAATATGAAATAGTAAAAATGCATTTATTCAGTATGACATGGCAAAATTACACCATAATGGTCAAAACTGTCGACAACACCTTTACTGTCGCACCTACCGAATGATATTTTATGCCACCGTAGTTAGTCCGGCTTTTGTCATTTCCCTGCCCCGGCTTCGGAGAATAAAAACAAACCAAGAGGCGTGACAGCTAGCCGACATGCTAACCCGAACCAGGTGACATCTCAAAGTCTTATTTTTGCTTTTCGAAGAGAAAAATCACACAAAACTAGCCCGGACCATGTCACATGATGGCGGGGTTGTCAATTGTCTTCGCCGATCAGCAACCCACTCGGCGGCGAGCAAGTTACAGCTCGTTCCCCTGCTGCGGACAGGAGAGTTCGCCGGGGAAACAGCTGGAGAGTACAGCCAGACAAACCGGCCGACGTCGCTGGAGCGCGCAGCTGCCACATGGTCAGCACGAATATGGCATAATATAATGCTTTACCAAACAGTGAAGACGTAAACGGTGAGAGAGCGGCTTGCAGTTGTTGTGCAGCTAACGTGGCAGGATGTGTCTGACGAGAACTTTTCTACATGTCCGTCCATGATTAAACATAAGTACAGTAGTCCTTTATTTAAAGAAAGTTTGTAGTGTTTACTTTGTAATCGAAGTATTTGCGGCCATTTTTAACACAGAGTTGCAAATTTTGATGGGGTTGAAAATTTGACAGAACACCGGGCACACGAAGAGGGCAATGAGCCGAGTATAGAGGGGGCTGTGCAAACAAGCCATCGGCCGAGTGGCATTCCCGGTGGATAATCAGTCACAAAATACAAGCCACCTCAGTATTAAAATGTGTGCCTTGATCCCAGTATTTATATAATACAAAATACAATGTTTACTCACTTCCTTGTAAGTCCAACGGTCCGACAGTAGTTGGGCTTGTTTTGGCCAATATCCGCCGGTGAATTGGAACCATCTGAAACCCAAAAAGGCTCACACGCCTCTCCCTGTGCGGCAACAACTTTCTGCAGCTGTTTGGCTGGCGTGATTCGAAAAATAAACGAATTAATCTGGAAAATCAGCTGAATCCGCAGTCCATCTGCATGCTATAAAGCAAAGCAACCCGGGTGACGTCACGTTCGCATTCGTCCTAAACCCGAGACTGAAGCCGGAAGTCACTCATTTTCATGGCGCAGGATTCAAAAATGGAATATATAAAACTATTGCTTCCAGACACATCCAAGCAGTCCATTTCATTCAGGAGCATAAAACATCGCGTGAAATATGAAATTAACACGCTTATTGGTGTCACACACACATTAAGATCAGCAAATTGAGGCTACGTTTCACACAGGCTCACCGAAACTGGACAATAGAAAATTGGAAAAACTGCCTGGTGTGATGACTCTCGATTACTGTTGCAACATTCGGATGGTGGGGTCAGAATTTAACATCAACATTTCCTCCCTTGTATCAACGGCTCAGGCTAGTGGTGGTGGTGTAATGTCGGGAATATTTTCTTTGCCCACCTTGGGCCTCTTAGTACCAATTGAGCATCATTGCAATGCCACTTCCTAAACGAGTATTGTCGCTGACCATGTCCATTAGGGGTGTGACAAAATATCGGAACAGTGATATATGACAGGGCTCAGAGAACAAACGGACCCAATAATGCAGTGCTCAGAGCAGATTTATTAACAATGGTTCTGAGAGGAAGAAGTATTGGCCCTTGGAGAAGCACGGAAGGCTGTTCGAGCAGGGGGGGGACGAGCAAGGTGAAGGCCCAGGCAGGATGCGTCTAGATCCGGTCCTGTAGCAGGGTTCAGGTCACAGAGAAAAGGCAGAGGAGAGGCTAGAGACGAGGAGCAGGCTAGAGGCAAAAATCCACGAGGTCAAAAAGTGTATCAAAAATCCGGCAAGACAAGGTAACTAGAAACGCTCGTAAGTTGCAGTGAAGGCTAACAAACTCGCAATGGAGCAGAGGACTGTGGGTGTTTATGAAGGGAGGCTGTGGTAATGACCAGGTGTGCAGGACAGGTGTGTGGAATGAGTGCTGATGACTGGTAGAGGTAAAAAAAAGGAAAAGGCATACAGGCCTGCTGTGGGGCTTTAACAATATATCGTGATACTTAGCATCCCAAAAGGTTATCGATATGCTCATGCGAATAATCTATATGTCGTTTTAAAAAAGGTGTCAATGTTTATTTTATTTATTTATTTTTTTAATAATAACAAAGAACCAACAAGTTGCTACCAAAATCTTCCACCATAATAGTGTGTCAGTTAACTCTACAGCTGCCATTGAAGGCGCTCGACGCCCAATCCATTAAGACAAGAGAGAGCAAGGTAACAAGAGGTTCCCAGCCCAAATGTCCATCCTATTATGACCACAGTTTACCTATCTTCTGATGGCTATGCCGGGATAATGCCTCATGGCACAAAGCTCTAATTATCTCAGTATGATTTCTTGAAGATGACAGTTCACTGTCAAGTGGTTGCCAAAGTCACCAGATCTAAATCCAATAGAACACCTTCGGGATGTGGTAGAACAGGAGATTCGCGTTATGAGCATGTGCAGTTGACAAAAGCAACCTACTGTACATAATTGAGTGGTTGGGGAGTGTAAGTCTGCTGTAAATTTTGATGAGACTTTCACCTTGAAATCTTTGGATTGCTGGCTTGTCATGCTGTTTCGAACAATAAAATACTCATGAAACTTTTCCTCTTTGTGCAGTTTTGGAAGGATTGTTGTATGTTTATTGTCTTTGGGTGTAATGTTATTTTATTGAAAATGAATGAAAGGTGATGTGCTATTGCTTATTGGTATACCCTGCTCAGCAGGTGTGTGTGTGTGTGTGTGTGTGGTGGTGGTGGTGGGGGAGGTTGCTCCTACTGCAATACAGTTTTGCTTTGAGATTTGTGCTTTATTCATAACTGAAAACACTAATATCTTAATAGATGAATCAGTGGGCCCTGAACCACAAATATTCGGGTTCTCCATTTTATTCGCGTCTACATGTGTCATTGCACCATTTGTGTTCCAATATCCATTGCTGAAAGACCGTGTAAAGTGACAAACAAATGTTTTGTAAATTTGAGACAATATAGTAAAAAGTATTGTAGACAGGTTTTCTATATTTGAATGAATTAAAAAAAACTCCACATACAGTATACTATCCATTTTTAACATTGAATTGAACTTAATGCCTTTATTGTGATCATACCCAATATACAATGAGGTTTGATGACAGCTGTGGTGGTGCAAAAATTCAAAGAAAGAAAATACAGGGAAAAATACAAGTGTGGGTGTAATACCACTTATCGTTGTCAGGGTCGCAGGGTGCTTGGAGCCTGTCAGCTAACCTCGGGCAAAAGGCGGACTACTCCTATTCTATTCGCACCCCCAATCACACAGCAAAGATTGGGTATTAATTCCACGACACCTGCGCCAATGTAAGGCGAGTGCTCCACTACGCCATCAGTGACTACAGTATAAACAATGAGGAACAGTAAATTCTTTCTTCCATCCGTGTGGGTGTGTCCACTGAGGCAGACCTTCAGCTGTCAATCAAGTACATGCCTGCTGTCATTGGCTCCTTGCCGTCCAGCTCTTTCTGAATATTGCTCAAGTACTATGGGAGGCAGTATGCGATGCAAGCAGCTTCTTAAATTCCGGTGGGCAGCAGCTGCCTCCATTGTAGTTCAGTGGGGTTTTGGCAATAATGATAATAATAATTAGAATGCATTTTATTTGAAGGCACCTTTCTGGCACTCAAGGTCACTGTACAATCATTTAAAAAAACAATTAAACAAATTAAAGACTTAAAAACAGTAAAAATAATTATAAAACATTAAAAACAATAAAATACAAATCTATGAAAATATTAGCAGAACAGTAAAGCACAAAGAAATCAGGGATTATTATGGATATGCGAGTCTGAACAGGTGAGTTTTGAGTTTCGATTGAAAAAGGGGGAGTGAGTCTGTGTTCCTGAGGTCGCGTGGTAGTGAATTCCAAAGCCGGGACGCAGAGCGGCTGAATGCTCTGCTCCCCATGGTGCAGAGGCGAGTTGGGGGGGGGGGGGCAGGTGTATCAAGGTGGACGACTTAAGGCCACGGGAGGGAGTTGAAGTATGGAGGAGGTCGGACAGGTAGGGGCTAGGTTGTGGATGGCCTTGAATGTAACTTTAAACTGGATGCGGAAGTGGACCGGGAGCCAATGGAGCTGGCGGAGAACTGGAGTGATGTGGAGGATGAATGGGGTACGATTTATAATGCGAGCGGCAGTTTATAGAGGGTCTTTTGAGGGAGGCCAAAGAGGTGGGATATTATAACATTCACTGTTAGCTCTGGAGTCTGGATAATATTTGTCTCCTTTTACACGAGGTATTCACAATGACCACCTCACAAGTACTCTGATGCTGCAGTGGTTGTAACTTGGACACATACTGTAGCCTCATGGCCCACTGCAAGCTGTAGTGGTGGAACTGGGCAACATTTTGAACGCGGAAGTGGCCATTACGGCATATGTCCACTGGTAGGCTGAAGGGGCTCAGTCCCTATAGTAGAGTGGAAGAAAGCCTATTCATGAGTCATGACAGGCCTGTGGTGACAGCATTTCACACACTTTAATCCCCGCCTACAAAAATCTGGCAGTCTGAAGAAGTGAAAGAGTTCATTGCTATATTTTAGCAATTTTGCACTATTTTTTTCTCAGTCTTTAGGCATTTTGGCACTTATTTTTTAAACATTTCTTGTGTTGAGATGAGAATCAAGAAATAAAAATAATGCACTAAGGCAGGCGTGTCCAAACTATTGCACATAGGGCCGCAGTGGGTGCCTGATTTCATTCCAACAAAACAACACCTTTTCACCAATCTTACATGTGCAACTAGTTGATTGCAGTCGGGTGTTGCTTGTTTTAGCAGAAACTTCATTGGTCAAACTGTCTGTGCTCGATTAGTATGTATGAACAAAAACCAGGACCCACAGTGGCCCTTGAGGACCGGTTTGGACGTCCCTGCAAGAAGGTCTTTACAACTAGAGTACAGTCAGAAAATGCTATTTGCTTGCCCATTTAATAGTAGCATTACTGGCACACTTTCCTAAGGCAAAGTACAGGACAGTACTTGTTTTGAATTTGAATCATATTTCATGTAATTGCCCAAAATCATATATTTTGAATCATATTACGTTTCAGATTTACAACTTAAAGCCTCTTTTTTGATTGTTTTCTCTCTGCCAAACTGCTACTTTTTGTGAAGTAAGTTGACTTCACTTTTACAATACAGTGCTCATATCTCAAAGTTTGACTCTCAATCTAAAATAAACCAAAAAAAATGTCCAAATCACAGCAGAAAAAAACCTTTCTAGATGTCAATATCATATTAGACGGAGATGTCGTTTTAGGGGGCTGAAACTGCAAAAATATGAAAGCTCCTTACAGGGCGGTGCTCCACCATGTGAACACTTGAAAACACAAAACTAAGTTTGGTGGCATGTTTCTCCTGGGTTGTAACGGGTAAGACTCTCCAGCCTAATCACACTGTGAAACCCACACAATTCAATAAAATCCAGTCCAAATTACAACCACCCTTCTAAGATAAGATTTTGAAAATAGCCCAATTGGGCAAAATCCACAATTTGGCCACACTGTTTGTCTCTCATACTCCAAAACAGGAGCAGAGGGGTTCAATCAAGTTTTGGTGGTGCTACCACCTACACACTGGGCATACTTTATCAGCAAATTAAAATGTTCATGCCTTTTTGTGTCTCTGTGTGTATACATATTTCCCCAAATAAAAAAGCAGAAACACCACTCTTGCATTTTTGCTTTTGATGTTTTTTTTTTGTTTTTTGTTGTTGTTTTTTTCCCTTAAATGACTAAACATCCCTCAAAAGTTGCACTGATGAAAATAAAATTAAATTACTGTAATTGCCCAAAATTTGCTGAGTTGTTTTTTTTGTGTGTTTCAGGAATGATGTGAAGCAGGTCCAACAAAATGTGTATTACCAGAAGATCAGGAGAACACGTGGGTCCGAATTTTTAGGCGTTAGACCCCCATCTCAGATCCTCGTGGGGGGGAGGGGGTGGCCCCCATGGTCCCTCTCGTTGGGTGCCCACCGATTTATACCTTGATCAAGCTAAAATGGCGCATAGCAGATGCTACTTCTTGCCTTTCCTGATGATGAAGAGCTGCCTCCTGCTGGGGTCCGCCGCCCCCTCTCCAAACTCGGACCTGCAGCAGGAGTATGCACACTCCATCCGCTTAGATGGCGACATCATCTTAGGTGGCCTATTCCCTGTACACGCTCGGGGCGAGCGAGGGCTACCGTGCGGCGAGCTGAAAAAGGAGAAGGGGATCCACCGTCTAGAGGCCATGTTGTTTGCCATCGACCTTGTCAACAAAGACCCTGAGCTGCTCCCCAATGTCACTCTGGGTGCGCGTGTCCTGGACACGTGCTCACGAGACACCCACGCCCTGGAGCAGTCACTCACCTTCGTACAGGCTCTCATTGAGAGGGACGTGGGCGATGTGCGCTGCACTAATGGACAGACCCCCATCTTCGCCAAACCCGACAAGGTGGTGGGTGTCATTGGGGCGGCGGCCAGCTCTGTCTCCATCATGGTGGCCAACATCCTGAGGCTCTTCAAGGTAGGAAGGGGATCTCACTCACACTGTAAAAAATGAAACTTCCTATTTCTCTTGCCAAATAAAGATTTTAAGTAGACATAGACCAAATTCTTCAGTTCTTTTAAGTGACTTTTTATTCAGAGCATTCCTAAGTCATTTTGTATATTGTCAACTTGATTAACTGAGTTGAATGAACCTTCATGATAAAGCATGTGGGCCCTAGTGTTTAGACTAGCCATGTGCCGGTATGAGATATTGACAGTATGATAACCTTAAGCAAAAATACCACGGTTTCACAGTATTGCAATTATAGCTCTAAAATGTGTTATTTTTTAGATATTTTAAGTAAAAAAAAAAACAAAAACAAAAAAAAAAACACTTTTTTTCCATTGAACAGGATTTTTTTTTCACAACATACTGCTAATTGGAACATCAACATGAATATAATGTTAAAGAAATAAAATAACAAAAAATAAATAACTGAAATATTTTAAATAAAATTGAATTAAATACAACTTATGGACTAAAGCCACAGCTGAAGTTGCTCAACACATACCACACTATTAATATTAATTAGTTGAATATTAATAGAGACTGAGAGTAACAGACACCGCATGTTTAGGACTCGTATCATTATTTACACATTATACACACACATCCACCCTCAGTCAACACAGAAAGTCGCTAGTGCTAGAGAGAAAAAAAACCACAGACTGCATGAAAATGTTATATTGAACAGATGTTTACAATGGCGGAAGACTTTACAAAGGTTGGCTAATGGTAGAGACGAACTTAGTTAGCCGTCTTGGCATGCCAACTAGCCACGTTACCTGCCTCGTTAACAAGCTTACATTATGGTATTTGTTTTGCCATCACTAGACCCACAAAACAGGCTGGAGTGAAGTCTCGTAGCTGGTGGGAAACCTTTATGACAGCGTTTACTTACCTTAAATTTTTTGTAAAGTGACGGATGATGGTCACGTAAATGTAAAATCATTTTGGAGGTGTTGCTTCACCTGGCAACCACCCTCCGCAAGCATGTCGGCTGTCTTTCCTCCCATTCTAGTGACTTAGTCGTTTTTTTGAGGGGGGGAAAAAGCTCAAGTGTAGTGTCACCGAACGACACTGGGCAAAGCAACAACCGGAGGGGGAGGGGTGAACGCTGCCGCTTCAAGCCAAAATAATAGCAAAACATAAAAAACTAATACCGTACTATGGTATTACGCAAGCTTTTGCGGTTTTGAAACCGTGACGTTTTCATACCACGATAAACCTTAAAGACGGTAACCGGCACATGCCTAGTTTAGACTGACTTCAATAGTTAGCATTATCGGCTAACAATTTGCTGTGAAACTTTGCAGTGTTGTAAGACAGCAGATTATATGGAGCATCTTTCAACATTCTGGTAAGATTTTAAAGATTTAAGAGTCTGTTGCGCTTTTGTATCAGTTTGTCCCACTTTCATAGGAGTGAAAAAGCTTTTAAGTGAGTGAAAAAACTCCCCCACGTTAGTTTTCGCTGCTATCACACTGAACATAGCATAAGCAAACAGTATCTAAATTGCAGCTGGAATGTCAAGAAACATTCCTGATGAAAAATAAGCGGGTTCCATACTTACTCTAAGTAGATTAAAACTTAATCTTCCAAACTAAAATCTGATAAATGATCATGTAGACTCTCGCTTTTCACTTTATCTTGTCAAGCTAATCCTCGCACTGTTAAATCCCGAGGTTAGGTCGGCATACCGCATGTTGGAGATTTGCAGGGTATCCTAAGTGCCTACATTTGATACAGACACTTTATGTAGTAAATCCATGCTCACACACCCATACACATCACACACAGGCATGTTAATTGTCTGTAGATGTGAGTGTGATTGTGAAATGTTGTTTGTCAATTTGGGGTGTGTCATTACCTGGCACCCAGTACAGGGTGTACGGAATCAACAAGCACTGTAATGGGGATAAGCGGCACGGCTAATGAATGAATATTCAATAGGCTTTACAGTAGGCCTACTGTATATGCAGTAGAGGATGTATATACTCTGTAGTGACATTAGTCATACAGAATTGGCAGGAGTATTTAGCAGGCTGGGTGTAGAAGATGACTAGATTGTGTTTTATGCCAAGCTTTTTCAAAATGTGTGTGTTCCCCTCCATAAAGTTGGTGTTGTTAGGAGTGTTGCTAGCACCTAGCGCCTCGGGTGAAAATGAGTCGCAATGTTCAGGCATCTTTACAGCGTGAGAAGATCTGCAACCTAAGATACACTCTGTCAACCTCTCTCGGTATTGTGAACAATCAAAAATAATATCAATTTTCAATGGATTTTTAAATGCAATTGGACAATTTTTTCCCCACACAACTTCAAATATTCCTATTTTTTCCCCAAAGATTTGTTAGACTTGCAAATTGTATGACTCAAGATGTTCCTCCTCCTGCCACTTTATATAGTATACAGTTGTGTTCAAAATTATTCATCCCCCACAGTGGATAAGTGTTTTTGTATGTTCGACATTCATTTTCCTTGTTTATAATCTCAGCAAATAATGACATGTCAAATAGACAAATACATCTGAAATAACAAAAATATTTTTGGGAATATTCCAATTAATGGCCTCTCTGTAATTACCTCATTGACAAAATTATTCAAACCCCCAAGTCCATCACTCTTAAGAACAAGGGTTTCCATCAGGTGTTGTCAAACAGTTGATGAAAACATCTGGAGATGTGAATGGAACCCTAATGAGCAGCAATTAAGCAGATTTTACAGGAATGTGACACATGGCTCTTCGTGGCAGTTAATGACATCTTTACAACATGGTGAAGTCCAATGAATGTTCAAAAAAGTTCAGAGAGTTGGTTAGTTCACTTCACAAGCAAGGATATGGATATAAAAAGATAGCAAAAGGACTAAAGACACAATTGGGAGAATAGTCCGCAAGTTTAAAGCTAAAGATACAGTGGAAACGCACCTGGTCCTGGTAGAAAGAGGTTACTGTCTGCAACTGCTGTGTGTTACCTAAAGCGAAAGGTGGAGAAAAATCCCCGGGTGACTACTGAGGAACTACGACAGGACCTATCACAGGAAGGTATTCAGGTTTCATCGTAGACAATACGACGCACTCTGCGAAATGATGGCTTCCATGCAAGAACTCCCAGGCGCACCCCCCTGCTGACTCCAAAGCACAAGAAGTATGCCAAAAACCATGTGGACAAACCACAAAGGTTTTTGGATACTGTTCTCTGGCGTGATGAGACCATACTGGAACTTTTTAGGCCAATGGATCAACGGTACAGGTGGAGGAGAAAGAATGATGCCTATCACGGAAGCACGGTGGGGGGTCAGTCATGCTTTAAAGTTGTTTTGCCTCTTCAGGTACAGGGAATCTTCAGTGTATGCAAGGTATTGTGAATCCAGTTCAATACCAGTAGATCTTGGATGCAAATGTCATGCAGTCATTGACAAAGCTGAGGCTTGGGTGAGGTCGGACCTTCCAAAAGGACAATAATCCTAAGCATACCTCAATATCTACCACATATTGGTTGCAAAAGAAGTGCTGGAAGATTCTGGAGAGGCCATCGCAATCACCAGACTTAAATCCAATTGAAAATCTCTGGTGGTACTTGAAGAAGGCAGTTGCAGTATGCAAGCCATAAAATGTTAATTAACTGGAGGCCTTTGCATATGAGGAATAGGCAAAGATATCTGTGGATCACTGCAAGAAACTTTTGTCAAGCAGTGCTTCACGTCTAAAGGATGTTATTGTTGCAAAGGTTGCTGTACTAAGTACTAAAGTTGTACATACCTAAGGGGTTGAATAATTTTGTCAATTAAGTAATCACACAAAGGCGAAAAATTGGAATATTCCCCAAAATATTTTTATTTCAGTTGTATTTGTGTATTTGACATGTCATTATTTAATGTGATTATAAACAAGATGAAAAATAAATGTCAAACTTGCAATAACACATACAGTGGGGCAAATAAGTATTAAGTCAACCACTAATTGTGCAAGTTCTCCCACTTGAAAATATTAGAGAGGCCGTGGGAAAAAAGAACAGAAAATCACATTGTTTGATTTCTAAAGAATTTATTTACAAATCATGGTGGAAAATAAGTATTTGGTCAATACCAAAAGTTTATCTCAATACTTTGTTATGTACCCTTTGTTGGCAATAACGGAGGCCAGACGTTTTCTGTAACTCTTCACAAGCTTTTCACACACTGTTGCCTGTATTTTGGCCCATTCTTCCATGCAGATCTCCTCTCGAGCAGTGATGTTTGGGGCTGTCATTGGGCAACATGGACTTTCAACTCCCTCCACTGATTTTCTATGGGGTTGAGATCTGAAGACAGGCTAGGCCACTCCAGGACCTTGAAATGATTCTTACGAAGCCACTCCTTTGTTGCCCTGGCTGTGTGTTTGGGATCATTGTCATGCTGAAAGACCCAGCCACGTCTCATCTTCAATGCCCTTGCTGATGGAAGGAGATTTTCACTTAAAATCTCTCGATACTTGGCCCCATTCATTCTTTCCTTTACACAGATCAGTCGTCCTGGTCCCTTTGCAGAAAAACAGCCCCAAAGCATGATGTTTCCACCCCTATGCTTCACAGTGGGTATGGTGTTCTTCGGATGCAATTCAGTATTCTTTCTCCTCCAAACACGAGAACCTGTGTTTCTACCAAAAGTTCTATTTTGGTTTCATCTGACCATAACGCATTATCCCAGTCCTCTTCTGGTACATCCAAATGCTCACTAGCGAACCGCAGAAGGGCCTGGACGTGTACTTTCTTCAGCAGGGGGACACGTCTGGCAGTGCAGGATTTGAGTCCCTGGCGGCGCATTGTGTTACTGATAGTAGGCTTTGTTACTGTGGTCCCAGCTCTCTGTAGGTCATTCACTAGCTCCCCCCGTTTGCTTCTGGGATTTTTGCTCACTGTTCTTGTTATAAATTTGACGCCACGGGGTGAGATCTTGCATGGAGCCCCAGATCAAGGGAGATTATCAGTGGTGTTGTATGTCTTCCATTTTCTAATAATTGCTCCCACAGTTGATTTCTTTACACCAAGCGTTTTACCTATTGCAGATTCAGTCTTCCCAGCCTGGTGCAGGTCTACAATTTTGTCTCTGGTGTCCTTCGACAGCTCTTTGTTCTTAGCCATAGTGGAGTTTGGAGTGTGACTGACTGAAGTTGTGGACAGGTGTCTTTTATACCGATAATGAGTTAAAACAGGTGCCATTAATACAGGTAACGAGTGGAGCCTTGTTAGACCTCGTTAGAAGTTAGACCTCTATGACAGCCAGAAATCTTGCATGTTTGTAGGTGACCAAATACTTATTTTCCACTCTAATTTGGAAATAAATTCTTTAAAAATCAAGCAATGTGATTTTCAGTTTTTTTTTCCACATGCTGTCTCTCATGGTTGAGGTTTACCCATGTTGACAATTGCAGGCCTTTCTACTCTTTTCAAGTAGGACAACTTGCACAATTGGTGGTTGACTAAACACTTATTTGCCCCACTGTATATACCGTTGGTAAATGGGAAATGCTGTACTTTAAAAATGGGATTGAAACACCCTTTACTCACTTGTCTTTATTTCAATGACGTTAGGAAGGTATGTAAAATGTAAATCAAAACAAAAAACAATGATTTTCAAATCATTTTCCACATTTATTATTATATTATTATTTGAATAGAGAAGGTTAATAGGGAGCAGGGGCGTGTTATGACTAAATATGAAAGGAGCATCCCTGAAGTGTTCAATTGCTGGTTAGCTAGAATGGGGTGATGTTCGACACTTTGTGAACAAATGCATGAGCAAATGGTCAAACAGTTAAAAACGTTTCTCAATGTACAATTGTAAGGAATTTGGGGATTTTCTTATCCAAGCTATATAATGTCATCAAAAAATTCAGAGAATCTGCAGAGAAAAAAGTGAAATATTGTATCACACATAGTATTGTAGCTTTTACGTAAAATGTGAAAAAAAAGTATATTTATGAAATGCCACGCTATGTAAATTTCTTGAGTCATAAAAAATACATATTGAGGAACACTGTACATCCCTATAGGTCATTTGATTCTTTAGAAAATGTCGCAATTCATGAAATTTTATTCGGGATATAACAGAAAATACATTGTGGCATTAAAAGTGTGAAAAACATGACTATAACGCAAATGTTTTCCCTTAGAAAGAATTATTGCTAAATGTAAACGCAATTGAGCACTCACTTGTTACGTTAATGATGCACCAAGGCATAAAAGAAGTGATTTAAGTTGACCGTCAAAGACACAAGTGCCGAAGGACATCAAGGAACATACTTAATGAGGCGCACGCAAACTACTGTATTTCAACATCTAATATCTTGTTCTGATTTTTAAAAATTCATCTATATTTTTAAGTGAATTCCTGAATGGGGACCACAGTGGCCAACAAGTTGCTATAAATCACATATCAAGTTACATTTGTTATTATCTGCATTCATCAATTTCTGCACATTCATGCACACACAAACAACACAGGCGACCCATCTACTTTTCTAACAATGTGTTGCAAGACTCATTAAGTTAATTGCAAGTGTGTTTTTTATTTTCATACTTGAGTGAGTAGAGGTCACGCCTTTACGAAAGGGACCATTTCAAAAGAGTGCTCAATCGCGTTAGGGTTTGACTAATACCAGTGGTCAACTTCTCACGTAAAAAATATGACAAAAGTCCTGGGGAAAAAAAACAACCTTTTTCTGTTGTCATTGTTTTATTTGTTCTTTTTTGTTTTCTTTCTTTTACTTATTTTGTCCTCCTTATTCTGTTTTTTGTTTTCTTTCCTGTTGTAGATTTTGATTTTGTCATTGTTTTTCTTCTTCCACAACTTCATATTGTGGCGTCTGTGGGCGCACTTTACGCCTGATCTGTTTCCCGCCTTCACCGCCCACGTATGCTCCAGCCATCACATCTCGACGTGTCATCGTTCAGTGAGGCCGCGGGGTGGGTAGACAGTTTTCCTCCTGATGTCCGCGCCTTCTTCCTCTTGTTTAGAACTATGACATTTGCTTATTGCTAACGCTAACTGAGACGGCTGCCGCTCTTATCCCCGTCTGTCCTGCCGGCTGAATCACAGGGGCGACGACGGCCGGGTGTCAGCAGGCGCCTGTCAGCTGCCATCATGTCCCCCTCTCCTGCATCTTAACCCCAAAATGTCAGCGTGACTCACGTCGGCTTGTCATGGAACGCGCCACCTCTTTGATGATGTCATTGAACTCCCGGGCTCTATGCTGCTATGATGTCATCACCACACCAGATGTACGCTAAAAGATGGTTAAAAATCAGTTAATGTGTCAGCAAATATACATGCATAAACTAATAGTTCACAAATAATAAAATACAGGAAAATTCCTAACATTAGGGCACAGAGCATTCAACTTTACATTATGAAATACGCAATGAGCAGTTTGAGCCATATGAGGAACAATGGGATAAGTCCCACCATCTGGAGGAGTGATGTCACATACACGCCAAGTCAGGTTTTCATGCAGGATTCATGATGGCGCTGTACTGTAGTCATCAGTCAAAAATATCCTGTTAGCGTATTCTCGCTATGTATTCTAACAGCACTGCAAATTGGAAAACTCAATACACTGTGGATATGAAATTATTTTGAAACACAGGAAGTATGTCAAGTTATTGGTTTTCTCCCTCAGATCCCCCAGATCAGCTACGCATCAACAGCGCCAGAGCTGAGTGACAACACTCGCTATGACTTCTTCTCGCGTGTGGTACCTCCAGACTCATACCAGGCTCAGGCTATGATGGACATTGTCACAGCAATGGGTTGGAACTACGTCTCCACGCTGGCCTCCGAGGGGAACTACGGAGAAAGCGGCGTAGAGGCCTTTGTGCAAATCTCCAGAGAGTCTGGTAGGAATACCTTGCTCATGGTCTTACAATCAGTAGCTTTTATCCATCTATATCGTCTTGAAAAAGCTTTGAAAAAGTCTTAATTGAGAGGTTACTGGTTGTATCTGACAATGTGGGAACCAATAGTCGTACCATGCATGCTTCATCAAAATGCGACACATGCTTATAGGGGGAAAAAAAGCATTTGAGCAGCCCCTGACTACTTTATTGGACTTTTTTGTAATGAAGGGAGCAGTAGTGAGTTGAACTTTTTACTTTTTAAGGGGCTAAAGGTAACAAAATAAACAAGAAATACAATGGCATTATCAAAAAGATACAAAAACATATGTTTTATACTCCTGAAAAGAGTGAAGTACTATAAAAAATACTTCTCTAGAGAACAAAACAATTTTTTTTTCACTCAGTATCGGCAGATTCTCAAAATCAGGTGACTCGGACTCGGGTGCAAAGATGTCCGATCGGGACATCCTTATTTTTACTGATACATATCATTGGATGAAGTCTTATTCATCTATAAAATCCCATTTTTTTGATAAATTCTAAAGAAGCAGATGGCAAGCTTTGTCAGCACTAAAGTAGCAGCCGAAATGTCTAACAATCCATGGTTGGTTCAACTTAAGAGGTTTTTCTGTAGCACCAAAGGCCTTCTCAAGACAATGATATTTGATATTTACATGCAAAAATCTGGCTTGCCTCCAAAGCTGTAGCTCAGAAAGCATAACATCGGCAGTACTTACAGAAGTGGGCTCAGTTTTAAGGATTGCAAAAATTGCTATCAAAACAATTAGGCTTATCAAATGGAGCCCGCCCTTCTGGTCAGACCATAGCACATGGTTCCAGCAATCCATGTGCTTTGTTAACATTTTTTCAGCAAACTGTTTACGGGCTTTCTTGTGTACCGTCTTCAGAAGAGGCTTCCTCCTGGGGTGACAGCCATGCACACCAATTTGATGTAGAGTTCGGCGTATGGTCTGAGCACTAAGAGGCTGACCCCCCACCTCTTCAATCTCTGCAGCAATGCTGACAGCACTCCTGTAACGGGTCACATGACATTTTGGAGTGAAAATGACAAGCAGTACTCAATTTGGACATTAAGGGATGTACGTAGTGTCGATGGGATGTACTCACTTTTGTTGCCTGGGGTTTAGATATTAATGGCTATATTTTGAGTTATTTTGAGGGGAAAATCAATTAACTCTATTATATAAACTGCACACAGACTACTTTTCATTGTGTCAAAGTGTCATTTTGTCAGTGTTGTCCCATGAAAAGATATACTTAAATATCTGCAGAAATGCGAGGGGTGTACTCACTTTTGTGATACACTGTAGGTGACGACAGGTTGACAACAATAATCACAGCAAAATTCAATTTTCCTTCTTTGTTTCCTCTTTATTGCCAATGTGGTAATGTAATAAGATGGTGACAAATCTGACACAGTAACCCTGGTGAAAGATATGTAGTAGTCTGAGCGTGACATAAGTGTTTGTGTGTGTCCCAGTGTGATGGCTAATGACAGAATGGAGAGTTTGCTGTAGGCAGCTCTCCATGATTATTAGCTGGCCTCTATTGATTAGCGCTGATGGCGATTAGCATCTGCTCGTCTACAACGTCTGCTGTCGCCTTAAATGTTCTTTTTGTGAGTCAGCCTCAAACTGACTGCAACCTCATTATGATAAATCATTTCTATTTATACTGTTTCATGTCCACAAATCAATGCACATTTGCTGTTACAGTGTGAGAAGCAGTCCAATGATCTTTGGTGATTGGTCCTGAATTCTAAATCAGTCCTACAATTTTTTTCAATGTTACTTTCTTTAAAACTCTTTAACTGCCTCATAGCTATACAATTTTATAATGTTAGTGTTTTCGGCAGTTGTCCAATCTTTAGCAGTCTGATGGTCTTCCAGTCTTTTGCACTCTTAAGTTCTGGGCCTCACCTCCTAGGTTTTTTTTTCTTTTTTTTTCAAATATTGTTATTTAATTTCGTAACTGTTGCATATCGCGGCTTAAGGAGCCGATCAGCTGAGGTGGGTAGAGTAGCCTAAAATGTAACGTTACTTCAAAATAATATTACTCAAGTAAGAGTAAAAGTAGTCATTCAAAAAATGTACTCAATTACAAGTAAAAACGTGTTGTGAGTAACTGCTTGTGATGTTTTTTTTGTGATTTTTTTTATACAATGGTATTGTTTTTCTCAGCACAAAGTTATCTATATGAACTGTTATTATAATGTACTATAACCTATTACATAACCGCATTAAGTCAAAGATACACAAAAAAATTCATTAAATTTCGAAAAGAAAAAAACCTTCAGAACTGAAGCATCATTTGTTCAAAGAGCATGAGTGCCCTCTATTGGAGCAATTAATTCCTAGTTTGAATAGTTGAATAGTGAATACTAGTTCATACATAGTTGCTATGCTAATAATGATAATAATAATAATAATATTGCATTGCATTTCAAGTGCCTTTCAAAAAACTCAAGGACACTGCAAAAGAGATAGATTAAAATTGACAAACACAGATTAAAAGTAGGAAAAATGTGTTGAGACAAACAGAGCTAAAGATCAAGGTGGCTAAGAAACCTTGAAAAGCTGTGTTTTGAGTTAGTGGGCATTTGAAAAGAGATAGAACTGATATGTTGCAAAAGTCCGGTGGTACGGAGTTCCAGAGCTAGGGGGCACAGTGACTAAATGCTCTGGAACCGAAGGTGGTGAAACGGACACCAGGGACAGAAAACCAGGAGCCAGTGGAGTTAACGGAGGACAGGGAAAAATTATGAAATTCAAAGGATCATATGCTCATTTTTTTATTTATTTATTTTTTGTGGTCAATCGATGGCAAATAAAAACTGGGTGAGAGTTTAAAATTGGCGCTTTTAACTCCTGTTGAAAAAAATCGCTGTATGTCAAATACCTAATTTTTAAGGTGCTTTAAAGACACCAAGTAATTGAACAGCTTGATCAAAAAACGGAAAGCTTGAGTCTGATTGGTGTAATTGAGTCATGAAATGTAATGTGGTAAATGTAATATGTTACCACCCGCCTCTGCCGATCAGTACAAGATTATGTGAATTAGGACACCCCATTAAATATTCAGTTGTTTATTAAGAAATGTTCACATATCAATGTCTGATCTTGTTTTTCTTCATCTCTGGATAATAAAGTGATTTAATTGCAGTTAAACAACAAAAATTAACATTTTTACTCATTAAACCAAATATATCAACAAAAATACATACTGTATTCTAACTGAGGAAAAAGTTAGGACACCCTACCACCTATAGCTAGTGTTACTCCCATTGACTGAAATGACTTCAGTTAGACGCTTTTTGTAGCTATTTACCAGTCTGTGACATCAGTCTGAAGAAATTTTGCCCCATTCCTCAACGAAGAACACTTTCAGATGTGAGATTTTTGAGAGGTTTCTTGCATGTACAGTCCGTTTCAAGTGATCCCACAGCATCTCAATGAGATTAAGATCTCGGCTTTGACTCGGCCATTCCGGGACTCTCCATTTCGTCCTTTTCAGCCGGTCCTTGGTGGATTTACTGGTATTTTTTGGGTCATTGTCATGTTGCAGGGTTCAGTTTCGCTTATGCTTTCATTTTTTTCACAGATGATCTCACGTTTCTCAAGCACACTTTGATACACCATAGAATTCATGGTGGACTTTATGATAGTGAGCTGGCCAGGTCCTGCTGTAACAAGCATCCTAAAAAAACATGACACTTCCACCTCCACGCTTCACAGTTGGTGTGAGGTTATTTTCTTGGAATGTTGTATTGGGTTTACGCCAAACATGTCCCCTCTTCTGGTGTCCAAATAATTCAATTTCAGATTCATCTGATCAGATCATCATCATCAGATGCATCTTTGTCTACAGTCACTCTGACAAACTTCAGTCTGGCCTTAATGTTCTTCTTGGAGAGCAAAGGTTTCCTCCTTGCAAACCTCCCGTGAAGGCTAAACTTGTGAGTCACTTTCTGATTGTAGAGGCATGCACTTTCACATCCACAGTAGCAAGAGCCTGCTGTAGGTCCTGTGATGACATTTTAGGGTTTTTGGAGACTTCTTTTAGCATCTTGAGGTCTGCTCTCGACGGCCAGACCTGGGCATGTTTGCAGTTTTTTTGAATGTCTTCCACTTGTACACTCTTTTCCTGACAGTGAATGTCTGGTTTTATATTGTTTTGAAATCCCTTTCCAGACTCATAAGCGTCTACAATCTTCTTTCTGAAGGCCTCAGACAGCTCCTTTGATCTCACCATGGTGTTTTCTCTGACTACAACAGTCAGTTACGCTTGAAAGTATTCTGCCTTGAGGAGTGGGGCAAACTTTCTTCATATCTTCAACTTTCTTCGATGTCAAAGATTGGTAGATGGCTACAAAAAGTGTCTCACTGAAGGTATTTCACCCAACCGATTAGGTTGTAGTGTGTCCTAACTTTTTCCTCAGTGAGAAGATGCATTTTTGTTGAAATTTGTTGATATTTGGTTTAATGAGTAAAACCATGTTAATTTTTGTTGTGTACCTGCAATAAATAACTTTATTTTCCAGAAAAAAAACAAGATCCGACATTGACATGTGAACAATTATTAATAAACAACTGAGTATTTGATAGGGTGTCCTAATTTTTTCTATGACTGTCACATAACAGTTAGGGGCACAGAAAACTAAATGTGAGTTGATGTGAGGTTTAAATAAGGCAAGCCTCCTTCAGGACACTGGGTAATGATGTTCTAATCATGTGCACCTGATGTGATGCACCTTGATGTGATTAAATGTAGGGGTGTCCTAATTTATTCCTCAACAAAAATTGCATTTATTTAAAATTACATTTTACAGAAAGTTATAAAAAAAATTATTTTTTTTCAGTTGTAATTGTTTAGTTATATTACTTGAACCTTAAGATTTCTAAAATTGATATTAAATATCCATATGACCAAATATGTTAGAAAACACACAGGCTTCCATAGGGTGTCCTAATTTTTTCACATTGGTTGAGTTGAGTTGAGGTCTGCGGAGAGTCCCCACACAAATGGATGCCATCAATGAGATGTTAGCCGTCACCGACAGAGCTCGTCACCATGGTGACAACTGGCCAGCTCTCCAGGAAAACCCGCTGTGACCTCCTCTCGAGCCTTTAGCACAGCTTGGTGACAGCCGGCAGATGGATGTAGCAGCCCGGGGTGACAATTCTAAAACCTGGCACAGATGCCAGCCAATGGCAGTATACATGCATATATACTGTACTTAAAATGATTGAAAGTTGTGGAAACGTGATTAGTAAACTGTTGACTGTAGAAAACCCTTGTAAAAATGTTCTGTTTCGAATCAGAATGAAAAGAATATTTTTTGTGATTTTATTGTATTAAAGAAATGGTCTGTGGATTGTCTGAGAAAAAAAATAGCATTGATTGATTATAACTCACAACTTATGTCCTGTGATACTATAGCTGGAGCAATTCACCAAAAGTTCTACCTTAGTATTTGAGAATTAATTAAAATAGAACACATTATAGCACACATGTCATTATCGAAGCAAGTTCTCACTAGGCTTTGATGAAGTGAAAAGCTAATTTGCATAATAGGCGTGAAAATAGAATTAAGGCACTTTTTCCGCTTTTTTTCCTCTGGGAACTTCGCAATTGACACACTTGATTGACATTGACTGTGAGAGCAACAACTTGATAGTTTCCTCACTCTGTTGATCTTCTTAATAATAAATCACGTACAGTATACACAAATTAAGGCTGTGTGATATGCTAAAAAAAAATAAAACTGTGATGGAACCAATGTGAATAGGGCCTGATTGCGATGAAAATATACGGCACCGCCAGAGTGGACCATCTAACGGGTGGTGGATGTAGTGGAGAGTTATTATCGGGCAACTCCTCAACTCTATATTACAGATCCACGCATCATCTTTCTGTTTGACCCTTCCCTCGCCCAACCATGCCAACTTTATGCCCTAAACCGGGCCTGGGCCAGGGTGCGGTTGCACCATCACCATACCCCTAAGTTCCGCCCCTGTAAAATAAAATCGATCTTAAGTACTGTATTTATACACACATACTGTACATACATACACAAATACATAAATTTGTTCTTCTCAGCAGGTTATCCACATGAGAGTTGCAAGGGTGCTGGAGCCTATCCCAGAGAACTATGGGCAGTAGGCGGTAGAGGTGGGAATCTTGGGGCACCAAATAATTAGATTAAGGTTCAGATTATAAATCGATTATTGATGCACCCACAAACCCCCCGCTTTTAAGGTTTCGCACATTAGTTCCAAAATTGTTCAAAAATCCTCTCAGGCTGAACCAAACTACTATTTCTGTATCAAGTTAACAGTTAAAAACGGCAAATAAAATACTCAAGTCCCAATTCTGTATCAGCAGTTTTAAACTACATTCAATTAATTTAATGTTGTGAATCAACCGTTAAAGTTGTTAAAATTGCTTGCATTATTGTTAAAATTTCTCCCATTATTCCATTATTTCCCTTCTGTCTACTTTCTACTTTCGACATGTTAAAGTTTTAAAACTGTTTCATTATTTAAAGATAGATTCAAGTCAAGATTTTGCCGATTTAGGAGTAGTTTAGATAAAAAGTTAATTAGGTACGCTACAACAGAGCCTTCCAGAGAAGTCTACTGCTTTAAGATAGCGGCTGTTTACTAACGCCGCCATCGTCTGTCATTTCTTATCTAGTTGTATATATATGTGATATCTACCGTAGAATTATGTGGTCATATGTTTGTAGCAACTAGCAACTGGGCGTTGTTTGTAGTGGCTGTCGCCCACAGTCAGGTATTATTGTTTTTTTTTATTTAGCGTCATGAGTTGAACATGATATTTACTCTCGGTCAGTTTCTCATTGTGTCCCGAAGACAGCGCTAACTATGTTTTAGTTCCGCTTTACCTGGTATAATTAAATAAATCGAATTTGGATGTTTGTGAATCGTTCTCGAATCTTCCATGGCCGAATCACGAATAATCTAAGAATCGGAAATTTCACACACCTCTAGAAGGCGGGGTACACCCTGAATCAGGGGCCAGCTAATCGCTGGGCAAAAGGACACAAACAACCATTCACACACACTCACACCTAGGGACAATTTGGAGTGTTCAATCAGCCTACCATGCATAATTTTGGGATGTTGGAGGAAACTGGAATACCCCGAGAAAACCCATGCAAGCATGGGGACATGCAAACCCCACATAGAAGGGCTGGAGCCCGGGATTGAACCTTTGATCTGAGGCGGATGTGGTAACCACTGTTCCACTGTGTGTTAATAAACATAATACAGCAATTTCAGTTAAATATATCATGCAGCAGACGAGCATTAATATTCAAGAAGTGAAAAGTTTAAAGGGGTTACAGAAAATACATATAAGTATATATCAAAAATTTTAAATCTTAAATGTTGCCTGTTTTTCATAGCATTTGGTTTGAACATTTGTTTGCTTTAAAGGTTTTACATTATTATATATTTTCTTTTTTGGGAGGGGGGGGGATTTGTACAATTTATATGATAAACATGTAGTCTGAGAACATACGTTGCACAATACTGTCACTGTGTTTGTTGTCAAAGTTCATGAAACCTAAATCAGTGCTATCCAACGTTTTGTCAGCGATCTCCTTCATTGATCTTGATGTGCCTCCTGTCGTTTCTTCTCATTTTCATATTTTCTTTCTCTAACAATATTGATCTACAGGAATAATATGACTGTCCCATGTTGCGTCTTCAGAAAAACTAGGAATGATTCCATCATTGAAAAGTGATTGGGTCAGTGCAAAGCAACACAAGTAACATTTATTATAAAGCCCTTAATCAAAGCAATGTCTCAAAGGGCTTCACAGGCCATCCATGAGTCCATTCAGTGCGATAAAGCACCACAGGTGGATTCCCGTGAGAACAGTGCTTCCTCATGGCCTGATGCTCAACTTCCCAGCATTGCCCTCAGGGAAGACTTCCATTTCCAATCATAATTTCATAATATTATTATTAGTATTGGCTGTTAATGTTGTCTGTCAAAAGATGGACAAATGTGAGCTGTGAAGTCTATCCACTGCATCTCACATCTCTTGAAGCCTTTTCCACATATTGATCGTAATTTGTTCATTTTAATTTAAGGCATTTTTACAGATAAAGTAATTTTATTTATTATTATTATTTAAACCTTTCCTGTTCAGCTGCTTGAAACAGAGAATGGGAATCTGAGTGTCCTATTGGTCTGTACAGTTTTAATGTATCACATGGCAGTATGACATACTCCCATTGTGATTATTCAATGTGTTTCGTTTAGTAGGAGAAAGCAGCAAACAGGAAGGGTTTATGGGGGAATGGAAAAAAGAGAAGCACAAAAAACAACAAGAAATACATTAAACACCTACACTAACCATTAATATTTTGGTGCTATTGTTGCTAGTTGTATTTCCGATTGACAAGGTTGTCTAATTTTAGCCTGACAACTTGGATGAACCTTACAATATGTTAACTGCAGGCATGCTGATCAGGTAGTTTGTAGTTGAAGTTACTGTCTCTTTAAATTTGCTTTAAATGGTTTGTTTAAATGAAATATTACGCAGATGTCGTAGGTAAAATGAATGATGGTATTGGTCAGATGGTTCCATGATGGTGGCCATGCAGGCGACCAGAGTGCTACCTCTGGAATTGCTTCAGCATTGACCAAAATCAATGTCAAACACATTGCAGTGACTTCACTGCTACGTGTCATTTGTGAACTCCCTCATTCTTTGATGCCTAACACTGCGCTTTGGAAAGTGATGTCACAAAGAAAGGATGATGGTTGTCACTTAGCCTTCTTTGAGGAGCAAGCGAGCTCGGGCCATTACATGATGACAACAAGAAATACAACAACACGACAACAATGTACATTACGTCAGCCCATCAGCCTGACCTCATCAAGTCAAATTTGGCTCGGCCATCAGCAAAAAGTCCAACATGAATCAGACTGGTAGGTGTTGCCGTAATTTAAAATATTAAATGCATGTGCACAATGTCAGGAGATGCAAAATCAATGGTTATTTAGTAGTAATTAATGATAATAGTTGGAAATGGTTCATATTGGGCAAATTTGGCAGAAACAATGTCCAGTCTGTTAGCAAGCATGTTACAGCTTGCAACTAAACTTTTGGCAGTTACATATCAAAGCGGGTCTCACCTATTTTTCAGGCATTTGGTATCATTCTACAGCACATTCACGTAACATTTTTCACCTTGAGTTGATTTGTGAAAGCTATATATTTCACACATTACTTCATTTAAAATTTTGTTTGCATCATGGCTGTCTTAAACGGCTGGAAATTGGACTCTGTCACTTTAAGAAACTCAAGAAATTTAAGAACCTACCCATCACCAGGAAGTGTCCATATAGCCTGATTAAAAGCTCATAAATGTGAAATTTGCATGTCACTCCTACCTTTAAAAATGGTATAACTGGGTGATTAGATGCAGAGGGAGCATTCCCACCATATGTGCACGAGTTTCTTGAGAATTAGGATCATACATTACATCACCCTTGGAAGGCAGTGTTGAGATCTTACATGAATCATTTACATAAATTGTAACTAACACACCTGTAGATATTCTCATCAAGGTAGTTTCATTGAATAGATCGCAACTGTACTTTTCCCTCATCCGAGCAGTATTCATTAGTTGCCATGACAAAATTCAATGTATACCACATCTTTGACATGTTTAACCACCTCACAGACCACCAGATGACCAAATGTTGCTTCCCCCTTGTCTTGTCTGGCTTATTTTTTCTGGCTGGAATATTTTTCAGAAAAGGTAAATACCATGGAAAAAAATCTCCACAGACGATGTCTTCACTAACGACATCACAGACCACATACCACAGATATGTAGGAAGCCTTGCCACAGTAATTTGCTTTTGCCTTTGACCAACCATTACAGGCAAGGCAAGGCAAATGCATTCATATTGCACAATTCAACACAAGGCAATTCAAAGTGCTCTACATTACATGAAGATTATAAAAATCACATTAAATCAGTAGAACGTAAAAACAATTGAAACAGGAAATAAAATTATACATAAAAATCACATTTAATCATGAATAGAATAACAAAAATAAGTACTACTACTAAAAATAATAATCAACTAAAATCAGCAATGGAGATAAAGCACAAGAGGAATAGAAAGCAAATAGCTTGAACTACATAGACAGTTATCGATATGCTGTGCTAAATAAAAGCGTTTTTAGCCCTGATTTAAAGGAGCTAACAGTTTTAGCATGCTTCAGACCTTCAAGTAACTTGTTCCAGAGGTGAGGAGCATAATAACTAAATGCTGCCTCACCGTGCTTGGTTCTTGTTCTTGGAACATACAGGAGACTGGTTCCAGACAACCTTAGGGGTCTAGATATTTCTTAGGAATCTAACAAATCAAGTATGTATTTCGGTCCAATGTAGGCCTGAACGATATATCGTTTAAACATCGCCATCGCGATGTGCGCATGCGCAGTAGTCCCATCGCAAGGACGTGCGATAGTTTTTTCATTTCATTTTTTTTAATCCACAAACGTTTGTTTTGAGGAAGGAGAGGGAATGAGAGCGCACAGCTTCTCTTTCCCTCCAGCTCCGCAGTCATCGGCTCCTCCCCCTCCCCCTGCTACAGCGGAGTGGAGGGAGGAGGGGCCGAACAGCAGAGCGGAGGGAGGAGGGGCAGTTCTCAAAGTGAAAACAAGCAAGCAAGCAACACGTTGAAGGAAGCGAGGGAAGACGGTCTCCAAAAGGAGTTTTGGAAGTATTTTGGCTATCGACAAGAATATAAGGAACAATAAACAGCCCTGTCGACAGTGCCTTGCCGTGGTTGCCTCAACAAGAAGTAATCCGTCGAACATGTGGGACCATTTAAAACGCAGGTATCTATGCATTCCTGCTACGAGCTTCCTTCCCATCAGAGGCTTTTTAGTGCAGGTGGGAACATTGTTACGTGCCAACGTTCTTGTCTCAAGCCTGCAATGGTGGATAAACTATCTTGTCTTGGCCAAAAACCTATGAGACCCAGTTGAGAATTGCTGAGCAAGGAAGGTGGACGATATGCAGACAAATACATAACACAGCTGCAGGAATGTCTTTTCTTATTTTTATTCATGTGACAGCTATCAGGAAGGCAGGAAATTTGGGAGTTAAAATGGTTCTGTTATTCATCACAGTTATTTGCAGTTATTCAGTTCAATTATTTACAAGTTCAATTGAGTTTGTTTCTTTTATATTTAAATTAATTGTAAATCGTATTTTTCAAATAACTATATATAGTACAGCTGCACATAAAGTTTTGATATATAATATTTTTGTTTAAATAATTTTACAACTTTGTTGCTGTTTTGCAGTTTTATATTGTTATATTTTGTGTAAACAACTCAGGGGACTAATGCACTTGCACTTTTATTTGACAGATTTAATATTTAAGTTGACAACTATATTGTTGTTTTACTGAGGTTTTTATTTATTGTTATAGTTTGTGAACAACTCTTATTTGTCATATTTAATATTTTTGTTCAAATATGTTTACAACTTTGTTGTTATTTTACAGAAGTTTTTATTTATTGTTATATTTTGTCAAAAACTTAGGGGACTAATGCACCTGCTCTTTTATTTGTCATTTAATGTATTTGCTGCTGTTGAAGTGTCAAATATTGTGTTCAATAAATTATCTATTTTGTGCAGACATGGCTTCCTGGATCCCTTCATACAGCAATCTTAATCATTCACAAATGAAACGGTATTATATGAATACACTGTGGTCACGGTGTGTCATGCAAAGTATTTCCAAACAGCTATTCAAGTCATCTATTGAAAATTTCTTAAAAAAAGATATATATATATATATATATATATATATATATATATATATATATATATATATTAATATTGCAATACAATATCGCAATATATTGCACACCTCAAAAAAATCGCAACAATAGTTTTTTCTCGTTCAGGCCTAGTCCAAGGCCATTAAGAGTTTTGTAGATGAGCAGTACCATTTTATAGTCTATCCTTTGACTCACTGGAAGCCAGTGTAACGATTTCAAAAACTGGTGTAATGTGGACCAGTTTCCTTGTATTTGTGAGGACTCTGGCTGCAGCATTCTGTACTAACTGCAGCTTCCTGACTGATTTTTTTTTATCAAGACCTGCAAATATACCGTTGCAATAGTCCAATCTACTAAAAATTAATGTATACATAAGTTTTTCCATGTCTTTGTGAGTCAGAAGCCACTAAATTCTGGCTATATTTTTCAAGTTGTAATAAGCAGATTTAGTGACGAACTTTAAATGGCTATCAAATTGGAGGTCTGAGTCAAAAACTACGCCAAGATTTCTGACTTGAGTTGTAGCTGTAAGTGACATTGTGCTGCTTATTTGACCTTACCTTTTTTGGCCCAAAAATGATCACTTCTGTCTTCTCCACATTTAGCTTGAGAAAATTCTGGCAACAACCCTTCTATACTACAACCGAAAACGGTGGTGCAATGCAACTAGACATGAATCATTTCCAGAAATTGGGGAAAAAATTCCCAATGTCCGTATCTTGATGTTTTTTAGCAATGTCACACAAAAGAAGAGGTCCAGTGTACGTTGAAGAGAAAACCTGATTGTCTTGACATCTTATGACATTGTGCAGATATAGCTAATATTGTGATCATTAGTCAGGTTTAAAAACATTTGAAATGGAGTAATATTCCAAAATAGCTGTAAATGTTTAACACGTTTCCACTTTTTATCCGCGCAGATGACTTAAAGATGTACAAAGGGGTGACACTGGGCGGGGTCCATACTGTGGAAGATGTACTTGGTGAAGGCACTTTTGGCGTGGTGGTTAAGTGTCGCAATACAGAGACAGATACTATGGTAGCCATCAAGGTCTTTAAGAACCACCAGAACTCTGTGAATGATGCCAAGGAAGAGATCTCCATCCTGAAGCAACTGTGGAGTCTGGATCCTGACAAGTGTAACATTGTCCGGTGGGACGGCTTCTTCTTCCACAAGGAGAATATCTGCCTCAATTTTGAACTCTTGGACCAGAACCTGCGGGAGTTCATGCAAAATCACAGTGCACTTTCAGTCCAGCAACTGAGGCCTGTGGTGCACCAATTGGCTACCGCACTCTCCCATATGAGCGGCATGGGGCTTGTCCATGCCGACATCAAACCAGAGAACATCATGGTGGTGGACCGCCATCTCCAGCCACTCAAAGTCAAGCTTGCTGACTTTGGCTTGGCCAAAAATGTGTTGGACATCGCGCCAGGAGATTGCGTGCAGACATTGTGGTACCGAGCACCTGAAGTCATTCTGGGGATTCCATTCAACGAGACGGTGGACGTGTGGTCGCTGGGACTGGTTGCCGTGGAGCTTGCCACGGGCCAGCCGCTGTATCCCGGGAGGACAGAGTACGAAATTTTGAACTTTGTCACCAACACCCAAGGACAGCCGGCGGATTACGTGCTGGACCGCGGAAAAGAAGTGGCCCAGTATTTTCACAAGGAGTGCAATGGGGTACAGAGGTGGAGGCTCAAGTCACCCGAACAGTTCGCCAAGGAAACCGGATGCCAGCCCAAAGGTGGGAGATCACTCATACTCACCTCCCTGGATGAGTTGAAACTGGTCATGGTGGATGTCGTAGGACAAAAACGCACCGAGCAGCTGTTTGTCCGGCTTGTGAAAAAGATGTTAGACCTGGATCCCAATCTGAGGGTCAACTCCCAGAAAGTTCTGCTGCACCCATTTTTCCATTGCTGCCTTTCTTGCAGTTGCCAATCCGGGAGCACCATGGACACAGTGTCCAATACAGAGATGCAGTGCCAAGTTGGTGGACGGCCTCATTCACCCTTGATTGACTCCCATATTCCTGAAACTCCCCTAACCAAAAATGAACCTGCCTCAGCCGAGGAACTGAGGGACGATCCAGTCGGGTCTAATATGCATGCCAGAAACAGGACCTGCCTGGGAAAGTTGTCCAAAAAGATTGTCGCAGCCTTTCGGAAGATCACTACAGTCTTTGCTAAGATCAAACTCTTTAACAACACCAACATTTCCTAACCAAAAATTGTTTTTTAACAGAGTAATACTACATATAAAACAACAATGTAGATAGGTGGCTTTTGGGGAGGTTACGGTGTCTGCAGATATTGTGTTACAAGACGTCTGAAGTTGCTGTGGCACTTCTGCCAAGCATGATCCCTGCTATTAACAAAACCACCAACAACTATACAGGATGGCAATGATTCTGTGGCTTTTGGAACAGAAGTCATGTCTGAATATGTTATACAAGGCTTCTTTAATTAATGTAATGGTCTTGAGATCAAACTCTACTGCTATAACACAATTTACCAATGTTTTAGCCTTAAGTGATTGCTGTAAAATGATGCCCATTGTAGTGATGGGTTAGTGTCTTTGGAAATAGAGATTGTGCCTTTGCATCAACGTTACACAGTACATGTTGTCTGAAGTTATCTTGGGGAATACCTTCAAAGAGTTGGTAGACATGTCCTAATGGGTACTGGAAAAAAAGAGACAAAATCCACACTAGCCCTCATAATTCCCTAATATTTACGTCCAATATGGCTACATTCACACTTTAGGTTGTGATGGGTAATATGAATTTTTTTGTTAATTCAGTTTTTTGTAGCCATTCATATTGCAAAAACATACTTTATGTGACTTGCAGTGTGAATGGAATTTGGCCACCAACTGACATGCATGTTCACTGCAACATGTTGTCACAGTGTTTACTGAGGTAAATATGGGTCCCTTCGTGAGGTCTCCGCTGTCAGGCTTTCAGCCTTTTGTGGCAATTTTGAAGATTTTATGCTACAGGAGCCAGTAAATTTATTTTTACTTTATGGTCTCACATGCGGTATGAAGAAAACTGTCTTTACTTTTACTTTACGGTATTTGTCCACGATTGTTTATTTGCGGGTGTTCTTTGTTTTGTCAAACAGCGGTGCTGTATTTCATTTGTTGATGAGATACAGGTTGAATTAATATGGATTTGCCTTGACACTGCAGAGGCGTCGGATAGGTATAAGATTTTGGTCTACATGAGTCTAGGTCCCATTTGATAAAATCACAATTGGACTGTTCAGACTGCATGAAAAAATCTGATCCATGTCACAAATGGGCAAAGAAATTGGAATTGACCTGTAGTGTGAACGTAGCCTATGATCCCTGCTGTAGTCTGATTACCAATTGTCATCCAATGTTTTTTTTTTTTTGTTGTAAAAAGTAATAGCCTACTTTATAATTTATTTTCATAAATTGTGTACATTGTGTAACTTTTTCTTGTGAGATACATGTTTTAGGTGACTGCAAAATTTTGGTGCAGGCAGTGCAGGGTCAGTTTTCTACTCATTGACAGTTTGAACATGAGTGCGAATAGTGTTCCATCTCCGTATATGCCGGGTGACTTAAGCCTGAGTTATGCTCCCACGTTGAGGTGACGGCGCAGCAACTACGGCGTCATTCGACATTCGATGGTTCTCCAGGTAGGTGACGCAATGCTCTGTAACTCACCGCCAAGCCACTAGAGGGGTGTGGCGTTATGTTTGTACGGTTTTGGGGCATGCTTGTTGACTTCCTCTTGTCTAGTTTAACAGAGAAAAACATAAACAACGCAAGATGAAACGCTTGAATGTGGATATTCAGCTCATCAATATTGAATAAATGTTGATCCTACAAATGTTGAGGCGCAGGCGACTCAGAAGATGGTTTCGAGGTGGTCTGTCCAACTTTTGATGCCGCATAGAGAGTTCTAGCCTCGGGTGGAAACCAGCTACTGTAGCTATGGCTGCTAGCTTCAAACTGGCGTCGAGCACTGCGTCCAGCGTTTTGTCCGAGGTCTGCAAAGCCCTCCAGCCCGATTTGTTTGCCGTGGCAAGCCATAGCAGATTTCTGGCGTCTATGGAACTTCCCAAACTGCGTTGGAAGCCTTGATGTTAACGTTATCATAAAAGCATCGAGGCACTCTTAATCAGTGATGATGTATCGTGTGTGAACTGTCTGTTGTTGAAAATTAAACATTAAAACAACTCTTTTTGGCACCAAACCTGTGCTTTATTCTTCAGCTACTTGAAGCCTGACACGTAAATAAGTCACAGACTCACAGCAAACATATGTACACAATAAATTATGAAGTGCACCAACCAAAAATACAACATAAAGTGATAAAAAGCTGACAGTTTTTGGCCGACTGGGTCACCGCTTTGTGTGGCCACTCGATTCCAAACACACACGTCTCGGTGGTTCTTCCCCGTTTTTTATTCAATCGTTGACCTTGCCATTTGGCAATCTTTATGATGTGTTGACGAGACTTGCTCTTCAATGTTACACCCGTCGGCTTGGTCCATTTTTGCATGTAGGAAAATAATGTTTGATTCTATTCTACAATGGCGGTGATTTCGCGCTGAACCGGAAACAACAGCCTGACCGGACAAATCACAGTCCATTTCCACCACGTCATATGCGTCGACGTGATGCTAGGGTTTGAAAATTCAATAGGAACACGTCAGGCTATGGCGCAGGGTCATAAATCCGTTCTTCCTTGACGGCGCAGGTCTGACGCGGAAGCATAACTCGGCCTTTACTGGCAAATAGTATAGGTTGTAGTCTGTCTACCTTTCACCTGAATCAGGTGGGATAGGCTCCAGTACCTTGCCACCATAACCAGGATCGCCATAGACATATTTTGCTAGCGCTACAAGAAGAAAAATGAAAGGCCAGAAACTACCAGTATGTTGAGAAAAATAATAATAATTTGATAAGGGGGCAAATACTTTTTCAATTCACTGGTGACTAGGGATGGGAATTGATAGGATTTTTACGATTCTGATTCCATTATCGATATTGCTTAACGATTCGATTCTTTATCGATTCTCTTATAGATTCTAATTTGGACTAATGTGGACTGTATGAGGTTTTGGGTTTAATATGTTTTATGGTTCATTCGCCTCAGGGTGTCGGTTAGAACACAAGGAGCGGAGAGTGGAGTTGGTCTTTGACACTTTTAATCCAACTTGGCAACAGGCACAACTATATACAGGCAATGGCACTTGATATGAGAATCACTCAATGAGCAGGTGAGAGCTTGTGTGGAAAGATGTTGATGTATTTGTATGGATGTGAAAGACTGGAAAGTGTGGGTGTATGTGTGGTGTGAAAGGAAAGAAAACTAGTGCTGATGGAATAAACAATGCAAATTGACTGTAAAGCAGTCAATAACATACATACATGACTCGCACAGTGTAATGAACACAAAGGTGGGGGGACGCGAGTGTGTGCGTACAACCCGGAAGCACGCTGCATGACGTGCAGTCATCTTGGCCATAAAAGTGGCAAAAACTAAGCACTGTACACTCATATGGATGTACAAAATCATCTTAAGATGCTAAAGTAACACATTCCCTCTTAACACAAATGTGCAACAAACGCAAATATAATGTAAACAACGCTCTGAGTGGGAGACGCAGCGAGCACAAGCGGGTGCCACCAGCGGATCTAACTGTAAAAAAACGAAACGGTCGCTCTGATAACGGCTCTTAATTTATCATAAGAACTTTATGACATAAGGAGGAAAGACTTGCATTCGATCATGGACGCACACAGATTAACAGGTGGCTACACTCTCCTCGAAATGCGCACCTTACGCCTATTCTTGGTCCCAGAATACGCTGCGCTTGTGATATAGGACAATAACCGGAAGTAACTGACTGGTTGCTATGGTAATGAACGCATACCCAAGGAACCGTTCTTACAGGAGTATTAAAATTGCTAATAAAATCGTTTAGGAATATTTTAGATGCATATATGTTATATTTTTCTTGTAGAGTATTTGATGAGGAATACGAAAGACCCATTAATAGTCTTTTTTTGGTGAAAAATCACTATTTCTTTAAGTAGTCTCATGAATAATGACTTGGCCTGTGAAAACAACTGCATATTCACTCGGCAACGACTCTTCAGATTATACTTGGTGGGTGGTCCCTCTATAAGTAATCATGTAGTCTCCCTTGCTGCGTTAAATGTGTGTAACATTCGTATGTTATGTGATGTAAATTACACTGTTCGGAATTGATAAGAGAATCGTTAGATAAACTGCCAAACGATTCCATGGAATTGAAACACACTGAACTGCTTCCTTTAGAGAACCGGTTCTCGAGTCCCATCCATACTGGTGACCGTAAATGATTGGATTCCAGTTGATAACTATAAATGTCCAGCAGTGAATGAATTAATACTTGTATATGTATATACACTCACCGGCCACTTTATTAGGTACACCTGTCCAACTGTTCGTTAACACTTGATTTCTAATCAGCCAATCACATGGCGGCAACTCAGTGCATTTAGGCATGTAGACATGGTTTAAGACAATCTCCTGCAGTTCAAACCGAGCATCTGCATGGGGAAGAAAGGTGATTTGAGTGACTTTGAATGTGGCATGGTTGTTGGTGCCAGAAGGGCTGGTCAGAGTATTTCAGAAACTGCTGATCTACTGGGATTTTCACGCACAACCATCTCTAGGGTATACAGAGAATGGTCCGAGAAAGAAAAAATATCCAGTGAGCGGCAGTTCTGTGGGCGGAAATGCCTTGTTGATGCCAAAGGTCAGAGGAGAATGGCCGGACTGGTTCGAGCTGATAGAAAGGCAACAGTAACTCAAATAACCACCCGTTACAACCAAGGTAGGCAGAAGAGCATCTCCGAACGCACAGTACGTCGAACTTTGAGGCAGATGGGCTACAGCAGCAGAAGACCACGCCGGGTGCCACTCCTTTCAGCTAAGAACAGGAAACAGAGGCTACAATTTGCACAAGCTCATCGAAATTGGACAATAGAAGATTGGAAAAACGTTGCCTGGTCTGATGACTCTCGATTTCTGCTGCGACATTCGGATGGTAGGGTCAGAATTTGGCGTCAACAACATGAAACCATGGATCCATCCTGCCTTGTATCAACGGTTCAGGCTAGTGGTGGTGGTGTAATGGTGTGGGGAATATTTTCTTGGCACTCTTTGGGCCCCTTTTGTACCAATTGAGCATCGTTGGAACACCACAGCCTACCTGAGTATTGTTGCTGACCATGTTCATCCTTTTATGACCACAATGTACCCAACTTCTGATGGCTACTTTCAGCAGGATAATGCGCCATGTCATAAAACTGGAATCATCTCAGGCTGGTTTCTTGAACATGACAATGAGTTCACTGTACTCAAATGGCCTCCACAGTTACCAGATCTCAATCCAATAGAGCATCTTTGGGATGTGGTGGAACGGATCATGGATGTGCAGCCGACAAATCGGCGCCAACTGTGTGATGCCATCATGTCAATATGGACCAAACTCTCTGAGGAATGCTTCCAGCACCTTGTTGAATCTATGCCACGAAAAATTGAGGCAGTTCTGAAGGCAAAAGGGGGTCCAACCCGTTACTAGCATGGTGTACCTAATAAAGTGGCTGGTGAGTGTGTGTGTATGTGTGTATATATATATATATATATGGGTGTCAAACGGTTAAAATTTTTAATGGAGTTAATTACAGCTTAAAAATTGATTAATCGTAACTAATCGCAATTAATCGCAATTCAAACCATCTATAAAATATGCCATATTTTTCTGTAAATTATATATATATTCTGTAAAATAAATTGTTGGAATGGAAAGATAAGACACAAGATGGATATATACAGTCAACATACGGTACATAAGGACTGTAGTGGGCATTTCACTCTACTGTCATTTAAATCTGTCTATGCTGTCCTCACTCCGAAGCGTCTACTTTTTCCAAAGCTAGACAGCTAGTGAACGATGCCTTAATAATCAGACTTCTTCCTTTTTCATCTGATTTATTAATAAAATGGCCTCAAACCATTGTCCTCTTTAGACCGTCGTGAAACTACAAAAAAAAGTACACAAGCATTGCATTAGCAACAATGTTAGCTTAGGACGCTATACAGGTTCACTAAACATAAACAAAAAGCGTCTCATACAAAAAATATAACTTTTCGCTTACTAACATAATATGTACATTCTTTACAACAACCATACTTACGGACAAATCTTGTCCAAGGATCATATAAGCACATTACAACGTAGGCGTCAGCCCGAGACATCGTGCAGTCATATTGAACTGGCAAGAAAACAATAAACCGTGTCGCAAAGTGACCACAAGAGTTCGCTGTTACACAGCACAAAAAGCCTTGCTGTAAAACTTACCAAAAGGCAGAATACTGTCTGAGCGTTAATTGCGTCAAATATTTGAACGTGATTAATTTAAAAAATTAATTACCGCCCGTTAACGCGATAATTTTGACAGCCCTACTATATATATATATATATATATATATATATATATATATATACAGGGGTGCACATAATTTTTTTGCCCAGGTTCTCAGAGGAGGACCTGGAGATGTGACTTGGTCCTCATTGAGCTTGAGAGCCGACCCGCCTGATGCGATAAATTTATGACAAGCTTTACTTAGAGCCAATTAACTTTAATTAATTATATTAACAATTAATGCTTGATTAACATCAACTGGCACAACAAAATTGCCATTACTTTGAAGTGAAATGTAAAGAAATAAAAAGCACCAATTCAAAATAAAGGGCATTATGCGGCTCCCACATTAACTCCAAGCCTTTTTAAAAGTGGGATGTCCTCCTCATAAGACCTCATTGAACGTGCATGTTTAGCTTTGTAAAATGCGAGCAAAAACACGTTTGTCAGTGCATGGCGCTGTTTTCATTACCTTTATTCCGCCGCTTGTCCATAGGGCGAGTAGGGTGCTGTCTGGCATTGATAGTTTGCTTAATTGCCACATGCTCTCTGTTTTTTTCGTGCTTTTTAAAGTTTGGATGGCTGAAATTCTTTGACCCTACATAAAATGCGCTGCTCTTATCGGCGACATTGGGATTCTCACGGCACATTTTACCTCCTGTAGCCACTATTCAGCAAAAGTCCTTTTTTTCGGTAGCTCCGGTGACGTCTCTGTTGTCTATCTGTCTTTTGACGGGGGTGGGGGAACACGGAAGTAATTACTCAGTGTGGCCTGCCTCTTCGACATTTTGAGAAGTTATTTTCTCGTGTCTGCCGCAAATACAGTGGTCAGCCATCGGTACGCAAAAGCGTATGGAAACCGTTGAGGGCCAGCGCGTTTGTCTACGTCCAGTACGCATGCGCGCATGCGGACCACTTATGTGCACCCCTGTATATATATATATATATGTGTATATATGTATATATATATGTATATATATATATATATATATATATATGTATATATGTGTATATATTAGGGCTGTCAAACGATTACAAATTTTAATCGAGTTAATTACAGCTCGAAAATTAATTAATCGTAATTAATCGCAATTAATCGCAATTCAAACCATCTATAAAATATGCCATATTTTTCTGTGAATTATATATATATTCTGTAAAATAAATTGTTGGAATGGAAAGATAAGACACAAGATGGATATATATACAGGTATACATTCAACATACGGTACATAAGGACTGTAGTGGGCATTTCAATCTACTGTCATTCAAATCTGTCTATGCTGTCCTCACTCCCAAGCGTCTACTTTTTCCAACGCTAGACAGCTAGTGAACGACGCCTTAATAATCAGACTTCTTCCTTTTTCATCTGATTTATTAATAAATTGGTCTCAAACCATTGTCCCCTTTAAAACTACAAAAAAAAGTACACAAGCATTGCATTAGCAACAACGTTAGCTTAGCACGCTATACAGGTTAACTAAACATAAACAAAAAGCGTCTCATACAAAAAATATAACATTTCGCTTATTAACATAATATGTACATTCTTTACAACAACCATACTTATGGACAAATCTTGTCCAAGGATCATATAAGCACAACAGAGACGTCTTGCAGCCATATTGAACGAGAGGAGAAAACCAATAAACCATGTCGCAAAGCGACCACAAGAGTTCGCTGTTAGCACAAAAAGCCTTGCTGTAAAACTTACCAAAAGGCAGAATACTGTCTGAGCGGGACATGTGCGTTAATTGCGTCAAATATTTTAACGTGATTAATTTAAAAAATTAATTACCGCGCGTTAACGCGTTAATTTTGACAGCCCTAGTATATATGTATATATGTATATGTATATATATATATATATGTATATATATGTATATATATATATAGACAGTGGGAACAAGTATTTGATAGTGTATCAAATACTTGTTTTCCCCACTGTATATACTGTATATATATGTGTGTGTGTATATATATATATATATATATATATATATATATATATATATATATATATATACTGTATATGCCTGTATGCCTTTAATGTAGTGTGAAGGAGAGCTGTGAAGAAAAATGTGTAAATAATGACAAAGCACGATAGGATTTTAATGAGTTGTGACGTGAAAAAATATTTTTTGAAAGTGTTAAGTAAAAGTGTGGATTGATAATGAGAAATCATCACGTGAACGTTGTGTTGTCATGTCAAATTTGCACCTAAAGATGCAGGAGTGAGCTGACATCCCCAGAGGAGGGAAACCGATAAGGAAATCCTAAGAGGAAAAGGATTTTCTTTAAGCTCCACAGCAAAAGAGAGCAAAGGAAGGTTGGGGGAAGGTGGAGTGGGCAATTTACAATTTAGCTCTCTCATCCTTCTTTGCAGAAAAGGAAAAAGTCGGTGTTAATCTCCAAAATGAACATTCATCATTCTTCAACTGGTTTCCAAAAAAGAATTTTTATTTATTGGTTCACCTCAAAACACATTCAACAGATTCCATACAAAAATGGTTATTTTTGCCATCAAAAAGTATTTTGACTGTCTTTTTTTTTATTACACCTGACAATGTTAGGCTCAGGGCTTATTTTGACAGTCAAAATGCTCTAAAGCTGCTATACTCTGTTAATAATGTTCACCTCTAGTTGAGCATTTAGCTGCCTTGTTTCTTTTCAGAACATGTATTGGCTTGCTGCAAGACAAAGCTCCTGATTACAAAGAACCTGTTAAGACCGTGACAACGACATGATGCAACTTTCAATTAGAAAGAGCCATGTTTTTCTAGTTGGAAGCAAAAATGAACACGTCCAGAACAATGAAAGACCGGCTTTTCTATTAACGTGTCACCGCGGTAACTCATTTATCACCACGTGGCAGTGATGGACCCGCGCCACATGCAATCACTCCAATTTTGTTGCCGCTCAGAAGCTTGAAAGGTTTCCTGGGTAACGGCAGCACGGTGGCCTTGACGGGACAAAGTGCAGCACAAGTCAAGTTGAGTTTTTTTATACAGCCCTAAATCTCCAAAAGATCTCAAGGGGCTTTACAGATATAAGATTGACATTAAAATATTAAAAAAAAAAAAAATGACTAACAATTAATTAATTCATTTTCCAAGATGCTTAGCTTTACAACCTGAATTTTTTATATTATTATTATTATTTTTTTTTTTGCAAGTCTTGCGTTATCGGAGTAATAATAAATAGAAAACAAACGGAAGTAAAAAGTCGGAAAATACAATTGAGTATCAGTCAGTAGATGTTAAAGTAAGGGTTGGAATTGCATAGCAGCTAATGTGGTACCTTGACTTACAGTGGGGCAGATAAGTATTTAGTCAACCACTAAATGTGCAAGTTCTCCAACTTGAAAATAGAGGCCTGTAATTGTGTAATTGTGGGAGACAAATGAGAGACAGAATGTGGAAAAAAACCCAGAAAATCACATTGTTTGATTTTTAAAGAATTTATTTGCAAATCATGGTGGAAAATAAGTATTTGGTCAAGACCAAAAGTTTATCTCAATACTTTGTTATGTACCCTTTGTTAGCAATAACGGAGGCCAAACGTTTTCTGTAACTCTTCACAAGCTTTTCACAAACTGTTGCTGGCATTTTGGCCCATTCCTCCATGCAGATCTCCTCTAGAGCAGTGATGTTTTGGGGCTGTCGTTGGGCAACACGGACTTTCAACTCTCTCCACAGATTTTCTATGGGGTTGAGATCTAGAGACTGGCTAGACCACTCCAGGACCTTGAAATGCTTCTTATGAAGCCACTCCTTTGAAGTGGGTATGGTGTTCTTCAGATGCAATTCAGTATTCTTTCTCCTCCAAACACGAGAACCTGTGTTTCTACCAAAAAGTTCTATTTTGGTTTCATCTGACCATAACACATTCTCCCAGTCCTCTTCTGGATCATCCAAATGCTCTCTAGCGAACCGTAGACGGGCCTGGACGTGTACTGGCTTCAGCAGGGGGACACTTATGGCAGTGCAGGATTTGAGTCCCTGGCGGCGCATTGTGTTACTGATAGTAGCGTTTGTTTCTGTGGTCCCAGCTCTCTGTAGGTCATTCACTAGGTCCCCCCGTGTGGTTCTTGGATTTTTTCTCACCGTTCTTGTTGTCATTTTGATGCCACGGGGTGAGATCTTGCATGGAGCCCCAGATGGAGGGAGATTATCAGTGGTCTTGTATATCTTCCATTTTCTAATAATTGCTCCCACAGTTGATATCTTTACACCAAGCGTTTTACCTATTGCAGATTCAGTCTTCCCAGCCTGGTGCAGGTCTACAATTTTGTCTCTGGTGTCCTTCGACAGCTCTTTGGTTTTGGCCATAGTGGAGTTTGGAGTGTGGTAACGAGGTAACGAGTGGAGCCTCGTTAGACCTCGTTAGAAGAAGTTAGACCTCTTTGACAGCCAGAAATGTTGCTTGTTTGTACTGTAGGTGACCAAATACTTATTTTCCACTTTAATTTGGAAATAAAGTCTTTAAAAATCAAACAGTGTGATTTTGTGGTTTTTTTGTGTGTTTTTTGTCCACATTCTGTCTCTCATGGTTGAGGTGTATCCATGTTGACAATTACAGGCCTCTCTAATCTTTTCAAGTAGGAGAACTTGCACAGTTGGTGGTTGACTAAATACTTATTTGCCCCACTGTAGTTGTTCCATTCAGGACTGAGCTTGTTGCTCAATCATTTTTTTTCATTCATTTCCCATTGAAATGAGAAGAAGTTGCATTGTGGTGTGACATGACTCAGTGGAAGAGTTGTCGTTCCCTAACCCAGAGGTTGAAGGTTTGATTCCCCGCCCTGGTGACGTCGCCAAGTATGCTTGAGCAAGATACTGAACACCACGTTGCTTCTGATGCTGCGTCATCAGTGAGGAAACAACCTTAAAAAATATATTAACCGTTGTATTTTTAAAACGGCCACATCTTTGCTTTAGGACAGTCCATTTGACTTAGTGCTATCAAAGTATGCAAAAAAAAAAAAAATTGATTCGTCATTCTACTGTCCTCACCAAGATGTTGGAGCTAAGTCCTAGCTAGACAGAGAGCTAAGCTCCGAAAGAACGATGTCGAACATTTGTGTGGTTTGCTGACTTTATTCAGCTGCTCATGACATCAACACTTGCAGAATGAAACAAAAATAAAAATGAAATTAAATTAGTTTCATCTTGAACAACAGCAATTCAAATTTGCGTTTATAACTAGCTGCTGAACAGCAGTAACAATTTACACAGACGACTGGCATGTATCTGTTAGATCTGGACTCATTGATGGCCACCTCATAATTCTGCAGCACGTTGTCTCCAACCATTTCTTGGTGCTATTTGAGTTAGGTTTAGGGTCATTGTCCTGTTGGAACACCCATGACCTCTGACGTAGACCCAGTTGTCCGACACTACACCCTACATTCCGGCCCAAAACACTTTGATAGTCTCCATATTTCATCACTCCTTACACACTGTCAAGGCACCCAGTGCCAGAGGCAGTAAAACAACCCCAAAACATCATTGGATGTCCTCCATGTTTTACTATAGGCACTGTGTTCTTTTCTTTGTAGGCCTCATTCTTTTTTGTGGCACTGGGCACTGGTCTCCAACCGTTTCTTGGTGGTATTTGAGGTATGTTTTGGGTCAATGTCCTGTTCGAACACCCTTGAACTCTGACGCAGACCCAGTTTTCTGACACTACCTCCTACATTTCGGCCCAAAACATTTTGATAGTCTCCATATTCATGACTCCTTCCGTACTGTCAAGGCACCCAGTGCCAGAAAAAAGAATGAGGCCAACAACGTAAAGAACACAGTGCCTAAATCAAAATCAAAATGTTTTGGGCCACAATGCAGGATGTAGTTGTAAGAAAACTGGGTCTACATCAGAGGTCATGAGTGTTCCAGCAGGGCAATGACCCAAAACATACCTCAAATAGCACCAATAAATGGTTGGATCCCATTGAACAGCTATGGAGAGATCTCAAAATTGCTCTTGCAAGAAGGCACCCTTGAAATCTGAGAGATCTGGAACAGTTCGCAAAAGAAGAGTGGTCTAAAATTCCATCTGAGAGCTGCATGAAACTTGTTTTGGCTTTTCTCTTCAGCTTTTTTTGTGTTTTTCCAATGCAAATCCAAAAAATAAATACATTTAAACTGAAAACATTTGTAATTGCGTTAATGTCTGCGAGAAACGTTGTACTTTCTGGAAAAATTCCAGGGCTTGCCAATAATTTCGTCCATGACCATATACATTTTCATTACCATACAAATACAGACGTATCATAAAACCTTTAATACTGTAATTTCTTATGTTTAGTATGCACCTTGTTTTGTGAAGTATCCATAGAAGATGTCAAAGATGAGTGCAAATTAGCACTGATATGTGATTCTGGCGGCTGCAAAAAATACATCATTTTCAAGCGTGTGCTCAGCCATGCTAACAAAGTGGACTTGTTTTCCTATTGAAGATAAAGTAGAAGGCAAACAAACAAGAAAGATTTTAAATCTCCTTATTGACAATAAAGTGAGAAAAGCAACCGCAAAGTGCTGATTGATGCGTTTTGGCGCCTGCAAGCTGAGAAGTTAAGAAGGTTAAGACTCAGCCAGTTTTCAAAAGAGATTCCTATTTTCTGCAACTTTGTTGCTATTTTGTTCCTACAAGAATCACAGCAAGCGGTGGGCAAACAAGGATGTTTCTCTGAGCCAATTACCTCGGAACGGTCACCGCTCCACTTTACTGCCGACTGGACAGACGCCGCCGGTCTTGACGTGCTTTTTCACGCTTGATTTCCTTTGATGTCGTCGAAAAGTTATTTTGATTTGACAAGTCCGTGTTATGTGAAAAGTTGCTTGTGAGGTCAAGACATGAATCCATGTGTTACTGTGGTAACAGCAGAATAACAGAGATGAAAATATTTTATTATACTTTATTTTATTTATCTAATTCAGATTTTGATTCATTGTAATTGACCATTTTTGACATTTGCTTATATTTGTAATTTGCTTCTAGTTTAATTTCATACAGTACACTAAATTTCGTTGTATTTTATTAAATAGTTTTTATGTATAAATATTGAAATATTTTATTTCCAAAATTTTTTATCGTGAATATTAAATTTGAGGATTAAATTTTGTTAATTTTTGGGGTTATTTCAATTGACACTTACTTCTACAATGTAGAATGTCTAGACCACCCGGAGGAATATCTCAAAAACTCTTTTGTTATGTAAAAATGCCACTCCTCTGTTATTCGTGGAAGCATCAAAATTACATTTGGTAGGTATATTCTACATGTATAAGCATCGATCCTCAGAGGTAGTTTTTTTTTTTTTTTTTTTTTTTTCGTCTCGGTGCTGATTAATTACATAATTCATTAGGGAATTTAAATCACTACTCCTCCGTTATTCATGGACCGATCAGAATGCTTTCGTTGTTATATTCTAGGCATCTTTACACATAGATCCTCCGAGCGCAATTTTAATTTTTTTTTGTGTAAGGGCTAATTATTTAATATTAATTAGTTTTGGAATTAAAATTTCTACCGCTCTGTTATTTGTGGATAGATAACTGTGAAATTTGGTTGGCGTAGTCAAGGGAGGTAAGCGTATCGATCCTCTGAGCTCCATTTTTGAAAAGGAATTTTGTGTCTGGGCTGATTAATTAATTGCAGACCTATTGTTGTCAGTAGGTTAGGAGTTATTTTTTCTTCTTTCATCTGTTCTTTTGCACATTGCGTTTATGCTGTATACACTTCATCATTGCCATAAATTTGTGGTTGTAAGTCGATTGTCAAACCAGTTGTTAAGCTACACACTAGTTGTAAATCTCAAGGTTTTATTTGTCAAACTATACAGTTGTAAATTCAACTTGCCTTTGACACAGCCGTTGCAATTACTTATCAGAAGCATATCCCCGTTTTTGTTCATGCTGTGAATATGGTCACACTCTCCTTAAGCTTTCTTTTATCTGTTCTTTGCAAATTGGGTCTGTGTTGAATACACTTGTCATTTCCATAATTTTGTGGTTGTCAATCAATTGTCAAAACAGTTGTCAATTGTGTCAGTTTGTCCATCAATATAGTTCTCAATAAAATTTCTTCATTTTGGCTTAGTTTTTTTGCGACTCTAAATTTCCCCATTTCAATATTTTAAATTTTTATTTAATTTAATTTTTATTATTTAGATATGCATATTTTGTTTGTTTTTAAAAATATTCATGATCATTGTGCATGTCATTTTGATGTAGGTCATACTGTAATAATTAATGTATTTTTTATTTGCACGTTTTTTTTTCATTCTATTCTATTCTATTCTATTCTATTCTATTCTATTCTATTCTAATTGCAGTTTAATTGGATTTTTAATTCACAATTTTCCAGATGCATAAATTCTGTCGTTTAGCAAATGGGATAATTATTTTGGTAATTCAGAAAAAGGTTTAGGCTTTCATTTTAGATAGAGAATGTATGTAAACTTTTGGTTTCTTATTTAAACTTGGTTGCATCGACATTCTTCACTTCAAAAGTGTTATTTTCCCAAAGTGGCAATCTCCTATATGTTCAGGACACGTGGGAAGAGTTGAGTGTATTCCTCATTGTGTACACGTATGTGCCTGTGTGTTCCGCTGTGTCAGGTGACGTGTGCATTGCTCAGTCCCTGAAGATTCCCCGTGAGCCCAAAGCAGGCGAGTTCGACAAGATGCTTCTGCGTCTGCTAGAGACGCCCAATGCCAGAGCCGTCATCACCTTCGCCAATGAGGACGACATACGGTATGACTCCTGCCAGACACGCACAATCACACACACTTAAGAATTTGTCACACTTTGAAAATGACTGAAAATTAGTGTGTTCCACTACTCTCACGGCTGAGTATTTTACTATTTTACCATAACAGTTTGCGCGGTGTACTATGTATACAATAGATACGCATATGAACAGTTCATTTGCAAAAACAGATATTTTCATATTTACGATTTCTTAAAACAATAACAAATAAATTCCCCCTACAAACATCAATTAATACCTGTGAAACTAAAATAAAGGTATCAAATAGAGTACAACAAAGGTAAATATACATTTCCCATTCACATTTTTTCAGTGCAAAAATAGTCAACTACATTTTATGTTTTAAATGTCATTTAGAAACAACTCCAAAACTGCTAGAAAATAAAAGATCAGGTATACAGTGGTATGAAAAAGTATCTGAACCTTTTCAAATGTGATCTGATCTTTGTCAAAATCACACCGATGTAAAAACAGTGTCTGCTTTAATTAAATCCACTCAAACATTTTAGGTTTTCATATTTTAATAATGATGGCATCCAAACAATGACAGAAGGTGGGGGGTAAGTAAGTGAAGCTTCTGCCTAAGGAGACATAAAGAGCAATTGAAACCAATTTTTACCAAACAATTTAAGCCACTGTGCCCGATCACTGATGAGTGGTTAAAAGCTACCCTGCCCACTATTAAGCACACACCTGGTAAGAATTGTCTTGATGAGAAGCATTGTCTGATGTGCATCGTGACTCGGTCTGTCTGAAGACCTGCGATCAAAGATTGTTGATTTGTATAAAATTGGGAAAGGATACAAAACCATCTCTGAAAGTCTGGATGTTCATCAATCGACAGTCAGAAAAGTTGTCTTGAGTTTGGCACTGTTGCATCTCTCCCAAGGAGTGGCCGTCCACCAAAGATGACGCCAATAGTTCAGCACAGAATACTCCGAGATGTAAAAAAGAACCCTAGAGTGTCTGCTAAAGACTTACAGAAATCACTGGCACAGTCCAATATCTCTGTGCACACATGAACTATATGTAAAACTATGGCCAAGAATGGTGTTTATTGGAGCCTTGGAGGACTCCACGGAGGAAGCCACTGCTGTCAAAAAAAAAACAAAAAAAAACATCGTTGCTCATTTAATGTTCTCAAAAAGGCACTTGGACACCCCGCAGAAGTTTTAGGCAAAATATTTTGTGGACTGATGAAACCAAAGTTGAATTGTTTGAGAATAACACACAACGTCATGTGTGGAGGAAAAATGGAACAGCTCACCAAGATGAGCACCTCATCCCCACCGTGAAGCATGGTAGAGGGAGCATCATGATTTGGGGCTGTTTTGCACCCTCAGGGCATTGACAACTTGCAATCATTAATGGAAGAATGAATTCAAAATTTTATCAGGATGTTTTGCAGGTAAACATGAGGCCGTTGTCAGACAGTTGAAGCTAAAAATAGGATAGATGCTGCAAATGACAATGATCCAACACAAAAGTCAATCAACTTCAGAATGTTTTCAGAAGAACAAATTTAGATACATGTTCTGGAGTGGCCAAGTCAAGTCCAGACTTGAACCCCATTGAGATGCTGTAGCATGACCTAAAGACAGCGATTCGTGCCAGACATCCCAGTAATCTGACTGAACTACAGCAGTTTTGTAGAGAAGAATGGGCAAAGATTAGTCCTGATTGATGTGCCAGACTGATGTGCAGCTACAGCAAGTGCCTGGTTGAAGTTATTGCTGCCAAAGGGGGAGGGGCAAAAAATATTAAATGTGATAGTTCACTTACTTATTTTTCCCCCTTTTGTCAATGTTTGCATACTATTCTCATTAAAATATGATCACCTGTAAATGTTTGGGTGGTTTTAGTTAAAGCAGACAGTTTTTTCATCTGTGGGATTTTGACAAAGATCAGCTCATATTTGATGGTGATTTTATGCAGAAATGTGAGAAATTCCAAAAGGTTCAGATACTTTCTCATACCACTGTATGTCCTTTACAAGTCCTTCACGTCTTTTACAACTACAGTGTAAGTAACTGTCTTGACATTTATGTATGATAACAGAGTAGTATGTTGTTTGATTTATTTGGGCAATCTCTTCAGAACACCGCTTAACTGCCCGACATGCGTTGTTGTTGTGTTTGGAGGCTATGCCAGATGCTTTTGGGCCACTATGTTGTGCTCTTTTGAACACATTGTGATAATATTACGCCTTTCGCCTCCGTTTACTTCCATGTGACAAAAGAACATGCCGTTAATTTTCTGCATTTCTTCATATTTAATGTGGTTCGCTGCGTAACGAGAAACTACTCTATGCAGTGAAATAAAAACTTTAGTTTCCCAACTTTTTTGTCGCCAAGGCACATATTTCAAATGCATAATGTCTTTTAAAAAATATATTGATACCTTGTTTGAACAATAGTATTTTGTTATGAAAAAAGACCAGAAACGACGGGAAGATCCCCAGGATATAATTTAAAATTATTAATTAGTATTATATTTTTATTTTACGTAGATTTGTAGTACACAGTGTTGTTTTTGGCATCCCATTTCATTTTTTTTTCTTAGTCTTTTGGACGAAAATACATTGGGTCAAATAAGTATTTAGTCAACCACTAATTGTGCAAGTTCTCCCACTTGAAAATATTAGAGAGGCCTGTAATTGTGAACATGGGTAAAGCTCAACCATGAGAGACAGAATGTGGAAGAAAAAAAAACAGAAAATCACATTGTTTGATTTTAGAGGACGTCCTGGTCCCTTTGCAGAAAAACAACCCCAAAGCATGATGTTTCCACCCCCATGCTTCACAGTGGGTATGGTGTTCTTCGGATGCAATTCAGTATTCTTTCTCCTCCAAACACAAGATCCTGTGTTTCTACTAAAAAGTTCTATTTTGGTTTCATCTGACCATAACACATTCTCCCAGTCCTCTTCTGGATCATCCAAATGCTCCCCCAGACGGGCCTGGACGTGTACTGGCTTCAGCAGGGGGACACGTCTGGCACTGCAGGATTTGAGTCCCTGGCGGCGCAATGTGTTACTGATTGTAACCTTTGTTACTGTGGTCCCAGTTCTCTGTAGGTCATTCACTAGGTCCCCCCGTGTGGTTCTGGGATTTTTGCTCACGGTTCTTGTTATCATTTTGACGCTATGGGGTGAGATCTTGCATGGAGTCCCAGATCGAGGGAGATTATCAGTGGTCTTGTATGTCTTCCATTTTCTAATAATTGCTCCCACCGTTGATTTCTTTACACCAAGCATTTTACCTATTGCAGATTCAGTCTTCCCAGCCTGGTGCAGGTCTACAATTTTCTCTCTTTGGTCTTGGCCATAGTGGAGTTTGGAGTGTGACTGACTGATGTTGTGAACAGGTGTCTTTTATACCGATAATGAGTTAAAACAGGTGCCATTAATACGGGTAATGAGTGGAGCCTCGTTAGACCTCGTTAGAAGAAGTTAGACCTCTTTGACAGCCAGAAATCTTGCTTGTTTGAAGGTGACCAAATACTTATTTTCCACTCTAATCTAGAAATAAATTCTTTAAAAATCAAACAATGTGATTTTCTGTCTTTTTTTTTCACATTCTGTCTGTCATGGTTGAGGTTTACCCATGTTGACAATTACAGGCCTCTCTAATCTTTTCAAGTAGGAGAACTTGCACAATTGGTGGTTGACTAAATATTTATTTGCCCCACTGTACTTACTGTATTAGTCTTAGTCCTATTTTAGTCATTTCAAAATATTTTTGTCTTCGTCTAGTTTTAGTCAACAGTTAATCAAACTGTTTTTGTCTGTAAAATTCAAAAGTTTTAGTCCAAAAATAAAGGTTTCCAAAAATTTCGAATGAACATAGACAGATGAGCACATATTGTAGCGTCTACAAGGACAACGGAAACTTTGTGATGATACACACTCAGCAGGAAAAGCTGTCCATTATTTTCAATTTAACCTACCTACGAACGATGAACTTTATGTAAAAAACAAAAACAAAAGTTGTCTGAGTGTTTAACATCCCCTAGACTTACTGACCAGAAAAGCAAAGTGGCTCTGCTTTAGACTGGCCGGTGTTTTAAGAGGATGCTCACCATTCTGAATGCTATGTTAATGCTAGGAGTTACATTTAGCATCTGATGATTACTCAGCACAGACCTTTAAAGGCTAAAGCAACATTGCATATTCTCCCTTCCCAAGATAAGAAAACAAATATTACCGTTTTTCCAGGCAAGCATGATGGAGCGTAGCCTAGCTTTAGATACATCCTCAACTCCAGTGAGGATGGAGAGGCGCAGCACATCTCACCTGAGTGACACGACCCACACACTGCTACGATGCAAGCTGACGTACTCTACCTACAATAAGAAAATATGTCATGTACCGTATTGGCCAGAATATAAGACGGTGTTTTTTGCATTGAAATAAGACTGAAAAAGTGGGGGTTGTCTTATATTCGCAGTCTAGACAGTATACCCATTCACGACGTTAGAGGGCGCCAGGTATCATTGAAACGATGTTCGGTCATGACAGATCGCAGCTACTCTCAAGCTTAACCAGTTAGCATTATTTTATTGCAATGTTTTTCCTTATTCAGATTTGTTTCAAGACTACAGTTACAGTTAGACTTTACTTTGATGTTTAATGCAGTTATTGCAATTTTGTTGTTTTATCACAATAGATCGGTTTACTTACATTTCAAAAACCAGAAGCCATTCATTTACGAATGCGACTGCACTTTAGTTTACATATTTAAATGTTCAGATAGTAAGATTTGAATGAGGCAAAATAACATGCTTTTTCTCTCTAATATATTGTTATAATCATGTTTAGATGTACTGTAATTATTTTCTGTATAAAAATTAATTTGGTGTTCAAAAAGTCTTTTTTCGAACTTCAGTCTTGAAAAAGAGGGGGTCGTCTTATTATCAAGGCCGTCTTATATTCGGGCCAATACAGAATTGTGAACATATGACAGATATGACGTCGCATTTTTGTCTCGTCAGGCATTCATCTCGTTATGGTCTAGTCTCCCGAGCCACGGTTTTAGCTCGTCATCGTCACATCATCATCATGAAAAAATTGTTTGCTGATGAAATATTTTCAATATCGTCATTGTTGATGAAAACAACACTGGTAGTGCAGTTTAATTTTTGTCTTACATTGATTTATTGGGGAAAAAAAAAAGATTAACGGTCGGTCTCTGTCTGCACCAGTCGCATCCTGGACGCAGCCAAGCGAAACAACCTTACGGGTCACTTCCTGTGGGTGGGCTCTGACAGCTGGGGCTCCAAAATCTCGCCGGTGCTACACCAGGAGGTCGTGGCCGAGGGTGCCATCACCATCCTGCCCAAACGAGCGTCTGTGGACGGTCAGGACAAAAACTACCAAAATCTACGAAAAGCATTACTAGAAGAATGGTTACCACGGTGTTGATTGGCCTGTTTTGTGTGCTTCACTTAGCGTTCGATCGCTACTTCAAGAGCCGCTCACTGGCTAACAACCGCAGAAATGTTTGGTTCGCTGAATTTTGGGAGGAAAATTTTGGCTGCAAACTGGGGACACATGGCAAGAGGACAGGAGCACCCAAAAAGTGTACAGGTGAGTGAACAGATTAGGTGATCCATCACAAAAAAAGGATAACAAAATATTCAGGTGAAATGAAAAAAAAAAAAAAAATCAGCAATCAATTGTTACTGTACGTTACATTTTAAATAAATTTAAACAATATAATGTAAAATAATTTAATGTAAAACAGTTTAAAAAATAAAATAAAAATGAAACTGAACAAAAAAAAAAACGTTACAACAACATAAGATTAAATGAAAAAGAAACAGAAATTAATACATTATTACTAGATAAAAATGTAATTGGGAAATTAAGAAGAAACAGAAAATGAAAATACACAAGAAAAATTCCGATTTTGAAGAAAGTAAAAAAAAAAAAAAAAGAAGCAAGTAATCAAAAAGGAAACAAAAATTATCAACTAAAAGAAATTCATTAGTAAATAGATTTGTGAAATATATTAATAAATTAGGTGATTCTAATACTTGACCTTACCCGACATTGAACCTGAGCAAAATCTTCTCTGAGATTTTTTTATTTGGTAAAATGGTGATTTTTCTCAGCAATATTTGCAAAATTTCAGTGTACAGGATGGGTGGAAGTAGCATTGAAAATGGATGATTTGCCCTGAAATACGGATAAACGATATTGGGGAAAAAAATGACATTGTGACTCTTTGGGGCTTTGCGATAGATTGCAATATATATTGCAATATTAAAATTAGAAGAATTTTTTACCAGATAGCTTGAATAGCTATGTTTGGGTAGACTTTGGTTGACTCACCATGACCACATTGTATTAATATATTGCCATTTAATCCAGGCAAACGGGGTTCATTTGTGAATAATGAAGATTTCTGTATATAAAAGGTCTCTGCACACTTGCTGCTTTTATGAAAAAAAAAACAAAAAACAATCACACATCCCGCGATGGGACTATTGCGCATGCACGATGTTCAAATGATATATTTTGCAGGACCACTCTGAAATAAACAAAATGTGGCACGTTAATTATGACAAGCTGAACAAATGTCAGATTAGAACCTGTGCTATGAAATGCATCGGTTGGTGTCCATTCTTTAGGGCTTTCAAGTTATTGTGCCAATTGCGATCAATTAATTAGTCAGAATTAAAGTGCTATGTTTTTAATCCTTTTAATCTTAAATTTCAATCTCTTACTTCACTTTTTCTGTCAGTGAGTTGCATTTTGATAGAATCGGTTTGGGCTTCTTGTGATTGAGTTGTGGGGAGGTGGCAAACAATTCTCTGTCAACTTTGTTCCGACAGGCTTGGAGAAAGTGGGTCGCGACTCTGCATACGAGCAGGAAGGCAAAGTCCAGTTTGTGATGGATGCAGTGTTTGCCATGGCCCACGCCCTGGACCATCTTCACCGGCAGCTGTGTGCCGGCCACCCGGGTCTCTGCCTGCGCATGACTAATGTTGATGGCAAAGAGCTGCTGGCGCAGATTCGCGCAGTCAATTTCAACGGTAAGGCATTTGTGCACATTATTTTCAGGAGAATATATATGTATGTGTATATACTGGACTGTCTCAGGAAATTAGAATACACAATATTCTAATTTTTTGAGACAGTCCTGTGTATATATACAGGACTGTCTCAGGAAATTAGAATACACAATATTCTAATTTCCTGACTGTCTCAGGAAATTAGAATATTGTGTATTCTAATTTCCTGACTGTCTCAGGAAATTAGAATATTGTGTATTCTAATTTTCTGAGACAGTCCAGTATATATATATATATATATATATATATATATATATATATATATATATATATATATATATATGTATATACACCAGTTGATACAAATGTACTGCAGTGACGTGCGGTGAGGTTCGTGGTTGGTGAGGCACTGACTCCTTAAGTGTCAGATTTACAAATATATAACCAAAAAGGATAGCTTATTCAATTAACTACTGGTTATTTCATATCTCATCAGCATTCTTCACAAAACACACACACACGGTACATATTACAGATACGTAAAGGTAGAAAATAACGTGCATTTGCACTACACTCTCCATGTGTTGGAATTTCCATCGCAAGTCTTTAGTTCATACAACATAAATGAGTACAGAGTGGTGTACAAAACCACAGATTTCAATTTTGACCTTTTGTGAAATATTCAGTTGTTTTTAAAACTTGAATCTGATACTTAAATCAATTTAATACAGATTGCTCAACAAAAAGCATGAAAAGAAAAAGTATATTTTATTTAAGGCCAAAATTTAGTTTTAAAATATTAAGATTAAAATGAAAACTGTGGTCTTACCTTTATTTGTAGATGAAGTCCATGCGCCTGCCCTTCGCCACAAAAACCTCAGTTACTTTGTTGTAAAAGTCCTCCTTATTTTCCTTTAGTTTTAAAAGTCTCTCCGCCTCAATGGAGATGATCGCCAGGGAGGAAAGTTGTCCTGAATCGGTCCTATTCCGACTGTATCACATCACCGATTGCTTCAATTAGATCGTTCTGTATTCTATTTGACAAGCCAGAAAACACAGTGGATGTGTCCAAATGTCTAGCTAACCTCTCATCTTTCTCAGCAAAAGCGTATAAAAGTTCGACATAATTGCCACGATTAGTAGAGCTTGCCCTCTCATCGTTACCACGAAATGCTAACTCCTGCTTAGCTAAGAAGCAGGTTGCATTAATGAGGTCTTTCAAAATCTCGCGGTTCTCCTTTACCCTAGCATTGTGGGTGCTAACGTTGAGCCGCCGCTGTTCGTTCAAAGCCAAATCGATCCTTGAGCTTCCAAAAAATTTTAAAGCAGTCTGGCTTTGAATGTGAGTGTACGATCTCTCATGTTTGCTGAGACTTCGTGGTAAATTTTTCATGTCACAATATCCCGTGTTAGTCCAGACATTGGCACAAGTTGAGAACAAAAGGCATGGGAAGCAGTAAAGGCAGTTTTTCGAAGGACAGCCACACAGCCAGTCTTTTCGGGTGTACCACTCCGTTTGAAAAGAGCGAGTTATCTTAGACTGTCCCGTAGTTTGAAGCAAACCTTTTAGCTCCGGCGTTGGTCTTCCTCTGTTAATCAGGTCCACTTTTGACTGAAAGTCCAGTTTTGAGAATTTTTAAAGTTTGGATATATAATCCTCTTCCATTTTGGGAGTCCGATGTCGACGTAGTAAACAATACAAAACGGCTCGCCGCAGTGCACTTGATTCGCCTGGCGCCATTACCTGTTGGCTCACGTTCGCCCCCTTTCTGTGCGGCAGCGTACTATCTGCCGCAACCTGTGCCTTTTCACTGCGGTTTTATTTCCCATCAGCAAAACTAAATACGTCGCTAACAAACATTAAACTTTAAGGGTTAAAGACATTAGCCAGACTGTGGAAAATCAGGTCAAATAAACGTATCTGGAAACATTATAATGGCGACATGCAGATGTACGGCAACCAGCATGCTCCAATTCCATGTATCAACCCAGTTTGTTATGGATTGCGCAATCAGAGGTGAGGCTTTACTAGTTGCTGCCGCACCTCTCGTTTCATTTCGTTATTTGAACAGGAAATGGGCAAATTCAGCGATTTTGACTATAAAAAATGTTTGAAATGAGTCATACATTAAGAGCAATGGACAAATATTAATATAAATTTGATGCTATAATTATTTTTTTGTCATGATGACAGGTGAGGCTCTGCCTCACCTGCCTCCCCTGACCGCACGTCACTGATGTACTGTATATATATCAGAGGCGAATGCTCTATGACTGCAAAATGTCAAAAAATTAGCGATCAAATACTGTATTATATTTTATATATTATATTGTATGCTGTTATGTGTACATGTCCCTGTCTAAGTATGCACTACAATGCGCTCAATTCAGAAAAAGCTTCTTATCACTGGTCACGACGACTCTTGCTTTTCATTCATTTGCGAAGCCTCACAGTGCTTTAGACAGTGCAGAAGCTAAGCGCAATGTTGCCAACTTGGCGACTTTCTTGCTAAATCTGGCGACTTTCCAAAGCCTCTAGGCAACTTTTTTGTCAAAAGCGATTAGCGACAAATCTAGTGTTTTTTTTTAACTAACTTTTTGCTTTTCCCATTACGTTATTCCTCTCTCCTACAGTGTCTATTACAATTACATGCAAATGACCAAATATCCAAATTAGGTGATGACTCATCTAGGGACTCCTAAAGACTTTTAGGACAGCCAATAGCTACTTTCCTTACTGGGAAGTTGGCAACACTGGCTAAGCATTTACAGAAAATGCAATCACTGCAGAGAAACGAGCAGAGTCATTGGATAAATACTAGGCTTGTCCTGGTCATCGGATACTCGGCGTCTCTGGGGTTCTTTGGGCAGTGGGCGGGGCTTAGTTGGCCTCTCATCTTTTCTTCTTGATGATTGGATAATCTGTCTGAGGCTTTATCCCTTTTTGATTGACAGTAAAATGAGGGATTTAGCGATCTTGTGGCGTAAATATCCGCGGTAGGAATTTTTCAATTGTCATTTCATTGTTGTGAGTTGAGTTTCGTAATCATCCTAGCGACACTTTCTTAGTTAGAAATGACTAGTGAAAAATCAAGATTCTATTTCTGGTGTTGTTTTCTTTTTTAGCTGCTTGTGTTTGGAGTAGGCAGGTGCCGGTATGATATTCTGACGGTATTATAACCTTAAGCCAAAATGTCACGGTTTCAAGGTATTGCAATTACAACTCTAAAATGTGTTACTTTGAGATACCTGGGTTTTAAAAAAATGTTTTTCCATTGAACAGGGTTTTAATTTTTCAAAACATATTAGCATATTGGAATACAAGTATAAATAAGTAAAAAAAAAAAAATATATATATATATATATATATATATATATCTATTCAGTACTGCACAGTACTGTATATTTTTATTATATTATGTATATACAGGATATACTGTATGTACAGTGCCTTGCAAAAGTATTCGGCCCCCTTGAATCTTGCAACCTTTCGCCACATTTCAGGCTTCAAACATAAAGATATGAAATTTAATTTTTTTTGTCAAGAAGCAACAACAAGTGGGACACAATCGTGAAGTGGAACAACATTTATTGGATAATTTAAACTTTTTTAACAGATAAAAAACTGAAAAGTGGGGCGTGCAATATTATTCGGCCCCTTTACTTTCAGTGCAGCAAACTCACTCCAGAAGTTCAGTGAGGATCTCTGAATGATCCAATGTTGTCCTAAATGACCGATGATGATAAATAGAATCCACCTGTGTGTAATCAAGTCTCCGTATAAATGCACCTGCTCTGTGATAGTCTCAGGGTTCTGTTTAAAGTGCAGAGAGCATTATGAAAACCAAGGAACACACCAGGCAGGTCCGAGATACTGTTGTGGAGAAGTTTAAAGCCGGATTTGGATACAAAAGGATTTCTCAAGCTTTAAACATCTCAAGGAGCACTGTGCAAGCCATCATATTGAAATGGAAGGAGCATCAGACCACTGCAAATCTACCAAGACCCGGCCGTCCTTCCAAACTTTCTTCTCAAACAAGGAGAAAACTGATCAGAGATGCAGCCAAGAGGCCCATGATCACTCTGGATGAACTGCAGAGATCTACAGCTGAGGTGGGAGAGTCTGTCCATAGGACAACAATCAGTCGTACACTGCACAAATCTGGCCTTTATGGGAGAGTGGCAAGAAGAAAGTCATTTCTCAAAGATATCCATAAAAAGTCTCGTTTAAAGTTTGCCACAAGCCACCTGGGAGACACACCAAACATGTGGAAGAAGGTGCTCTGGTCAGATGAAACCAAAATTGAACTTTTTGACCACAATGCAAAACGATATGTTTGTCATAAAAGCAACACAGCTCATCACCCTAAACACACCATCCCCACTGTCAAACATGGTGGTGGCAGCATCATGGTTTGGGCCTGCTTTTCTTCAGCAGGGACAGGGAAGATGGTTAAAATTGACGGGAAGATGGATGCAGCCAAATACAGGAACATTCTGGAAGAAAACCTGTTGGTATCTGCACAAGACCTGAGACTGGGACGGAGATTTATCTTCCAACAGGACAATGATCCAAAACATAAAGCCAAATCTACAATGGAATGGTTAAAAAATAAACGTATCCAGGTGTTAGAATGGCCAAGTCAAAGTCCAGACCTGAATCCAATCGAGAATCTGTGGAAAGAGCTGAAGACTGCTGTTCACAAACACTCTCCATCCAACCTCACTGAGCTCGAGCTGTTTTGCAAGGAAGAATGGGCAAGAATGTCAGTCTCTCGATGTGCAAAACTGATAGAAACATACCCCAAGCGACTTGCAGCTGTAATTGGAGCAAAAGGTGGCGCTACAAAGTATTAACGCAAGGGGGCCGAATAATATTGCACGCCCCACTTTTCAGTTTTTTATTTGTTAAAAAAGTTTAAATTATCCAATAAATTTTGTTCCACTTCACGATTGTGTCCCACTTGTTGTTGATTCTTGACAAAAAATTAAAATTTTATATCTTTATGTTTGAAGCCTGAAATGTGGCGAAAGGTTGCAAGGTTCAAGGGGGCCGAATACTTTTGCAAGGCACTGTATATATATGTATGTGTATATATATATATATATATATATATACATATATATATATATATATATATGTGTGTGTGTGTGTATTCTAATTAAAATTATAATAAATGCAGTCCTCTGGGTGAGCCTAAACCCACAGCCACAGCTCAACATTATTACCATCAGAACAAAAATAACTGAATTATTTTCCATAAACAGCGCATGTGTATGACTCGTACCATGTTTACATCTCAACACAGACAGCTGCCAGAGAGAAAAAAAAAACACATTTTACCATCACGAGACACACTAAACGCTGGAGTTGACTCTCGTCGCAGGTAGGACACATTCATGACAGCGTTTACTAACCTTTAATTTTGCATAAATGGGAATTCATATTGGAGGTATTGCCTCCTCGGCAGCCACTCGCCGCTAACATGATTTACATGTCGGTTGGCCCTCCTCCTGTAGCTGCGGACGTCTGTAACTTTTCCGTAGCCGGAGGATTCCCATATTGGCGATTTCGTTTTCTTCTACGGTGGAAAGAGTTCAGGAGTTTCACCTCCTCCAGCCATCGTGCAGCACAGTTGACTCACTGACACTTAGCAACAACCAGTGGGGGAGGGTTGAGCCTTGCAGCTGCAAGCGAGGGATTTCTCCATGCATTTTTGGGACATAAAAAATAGCTAATATCGTTGGGATGGTATGACGGAAAATTTTTGTGGTTTTAAAACCTTGATGCTTTCATACCACGGTCTACCTTGAAACCGGTAATCGGCACATGTTTAGTTTGGAGACTGGCTTTAGTCACTGTACTTCCTGTCCCTGCCGAGCAGCGGGTGACACTGAGCCGCTCCACCGTCACAAAGCACTCACAGGCAGACACACTTTGAGGTTCCCCCTCATTGAAAGACCAGTGGTTAGCACGTCTGCCTCACAGTTCTGAGATCAAGAGTTGAAGGGTTCAATCCTGGGGTCTGGCTTTCCAGTGTAGACTTTGCATGTTTTCCCCATGCCTGCATGGATTTTCTACAGATCATCGGGCTTCCTCGTACTTCTCAAAAACACGCATGTTTTGCTGATTGGACTCTCCAAATTATCCATAGACGTGATTGGCTGACAACCAGTTCAGGGTGTAACTTTCCTCCTACCTAGAAATAGCTGGGATCGGCACCGGCACCCAGCGGGCCATTGTGAAAATAAGCTGTATGGAACATGAATTCAAATATAGATAGCTTAGATATACAGTGCTGGCCAAAAGTATTGGCACCCCTGCAATCCTGTCAGATAATGCTCAATTTCTCGCAGAAAATGATTGCAATTAAAAATGCTTTGGTAGTAATATCTTCGTTTATTTTGCTCGCAATGAAAAAACACAAAAGAAAAAGAAAAAAAAAAAATCATTACCATTTTACACAAAACTCCAAAAATGGGCCAGACAAAAGTATTGGCACCCTCAGACTAATACTTTAGCACAACCTTTAGACAAAATAACTGCGAACAACCGCTTCCGGTATCCATCAGTGAGATTCTTACAATGATCTGCTGGAATTTTAGGGGCACTTTACATGGCGACTCTGCGACACAAAGACGCAATGACTGAGTTGCGGACTTGCCTTGCGTACATATGGTGCCGGCGCAGACGGAAGGCGAAAACGAAAAATTCTGAATCCTGCCTCCAAAGTGAAAGAATTCGATTGCTTAGTCTCCCTGAGTAAATGCATTCATCAAATCAATGAATGGATGTGCCAGAATTTTCTCCGGTTAAATGTGGAGAAGACAGAGGTGATCATTTTTGGGCCAAAAAAGGAAAAGTCAAAGATAAGCAGCCAACTTAGCACAATGTCACTTACAGCTACAAATCAAGTCAGAAACCTTGGCGTAATTATTGACTCAGACCTAAAATTTGATAGCCATCTAAAGTCCGTCACTAAATCTGCTTATTACATCCTAAAAAATATAACCAGAATTAAGGGGCTTCTGACTCAACAAGACATGGAAAAACTTATGCATGCATTCATTTTCAGCAGATAGGACTACTGCAACGGTATATTTACAGGTCTTGATAAAAAATCAGTCAGGAAGCTGCAGCTAGTACAGAATGCTGCAGCCAGAGTCCTCACAAATACAAGGAAGCTGGACCACATTACACCAGTTTTGAAATCGCTACACTGGCTTCCAGTGAGTCAAAGGATAGACTATAAAATACTACTGCTCGTCTACAAAACACTTAATGGCCTTGGACCAAAATACATGCTTGACTTGTTAGATTCCCATGAGACATCTAGACCTCTAAGGTCGTCTGGAACGGGTCTTCTGCATGTTCCAATAACAAGAACCAAGCAGGGTGAGGCAGCATTTAGTTATTATGCTCCTCACCTCTGGAACAAGTTACCCGAACGTCTGAAGTATGCTCAAACTGTTAGCTCCTTTAAATCAGGGCTAAAAACGCTTTTGTTTAGCACTGCATATCCATAACTGTCTATATATTTCAATCTACCTGCCTTCTATTCCTCTTGTGCTTATCTCCATTGCTGATTTCAATGATTATTAGTAGTAGTAGTTTTTGCTTTATTTTTTGGTTGGTTTCTTGGTTTTTACGTTGTGTTGATTTAAATGTGATTTTTATGGTCTTCATGTGATGTAAAGCACTTTGAATTGCCTTGTGTTGAATTGTGCTATATAAATAAATTTGCCTTGCCTTGCCTTGCGGGAGGTTGAGGGGGGCTTCCTCGGCATCCATATCAAAGGCTCTTGCCGCGTTAGACCGCGCTGTTAACGTCAGCACTCGTACATGTCACATTGGGCGTGCGCAGCGCTGCTACTAAACATTAAAAACAGCAAATATGGCAGAATGTCAGCTTTAATTTACTGTTTTAATAATATTTTTAAATTAAATATGTTGAACGTTTCAATTTTTGTGCCTTTTTGAACAAAAGAAAAATGACATCGCTTCGAATGGTCGCGCATATTTTTTTCCGGGCTGAGGGAGCTTGGTGGGGTCAAAGTGCATCATTCTCTGTTGCTCAGTAAATCTGCACTGCCCCCTAGGGCTTGGCATGAATACTACATCGTTTTATGTGGAATTGCGACATTGTTCAAATGGAGACGCAAATGCAAATGCAAATTTGAAATTGTTCGTATTCTCAGAGAGTCACCATGTAAACGGCCCCTCAGATCATTCTTCTTTGGCCAACTGCTCCAGGTCGCTGAGACTTGAGGGGTGCCTTCTCCAAACTGCCATTTTTAGATCTCTCCACAGGTGTTCTATGGGATTCAGGTCTGGACTCATTGCTGGCCACTTTAGAAGTCTCCAGTGCTTTCTCGCAAACCATTTTCTAGTGGTTTTTGAAGTGTGTTTTGGGTCATTGTCCTGCTGGAAAATCCATGACCTCTGAGGGAGACCCAGCTTTCTCACACTGGGCCCTACATTATGCTGCAAAATTTGTTGGTAGTCTTCAGACTTCATAATGTCATGCACACGGCCAAGCAGTCCAGTGCCAGAGGCAGTAAAGCAACCCCAAAACATCAGGGTACCTCCGCCATGTGTGACTGTGGGGACCATGTTCTTTTCTTTGAAGGCCTCGTTGTTTTCCCTGTAAACTCGATGTTGATGCCTTTTCCCAAAAAGCTCTACTTTTGTCTCATCTGACCAGAGAACATTCTTCCAAAATGTTTTAGGCTTTCTCAGGTAAGTTTTGGCAAACTCCAGCCTGGCTTTTTTATGTCTCTGGGTCGAAGTGGGGTCTTCCTCGGTATCCTACCAGAGAGTCTCTTTTCATTCAGATGCCGAGGGATGGTACGAGTTGACACTGTTGTACCCTCGGACTGCAGGACAGCTTGAACTTGTATGAATGTTAGTCAAGGTTTTTTATTCACCATCCGCACAATCTTTCGATGTAATCTCTCGTGAATTTTTCTTTTCCGTCCACGTCTAGGGAGGTTAGCAACAGTGCTTTGGGCTTTACACTTATTGATGTCTTGAGACATTTTCATCTATGTGGTGCCATTATTCACAGCATTAAGTGTTTACGGCTTTCCTCATTAGTCAACACCCCCTCTATAAACAGCTGTCTGGTTGGGACCTGTGTCATGAGTACTGTATTTAGATTCACCTGTGGTTGAAATCGTGTTAAGGGAGAATTATCTCTCTATCCAAAGGCTTTGATGGACATCTGCCCCATGATCTTTACAGATTTGTTCAAATTTGCAGGATTATTGCAGTTTAATTTGCTACTCAAAAAGTTTTATCTCAATAGAAAGGCTTTCTGAAGTAGCAGTTGGGGTGTACTCAATTATGATGTACACTGTATACTGTGCTTATACTGTATACTGTACACGAGCAAATGAAAACTATTTAAATCAAATAGTTTTTTTTTCATTCTTTTTTTTTAGCCCTATTATACAGCCAATAGTTACATTTTCACACTGCGCATTTGAGGCTTCCCCAGCGTTGTAGGGCTGGCTAGCGTACAGTGCATCAAAGCGTTGAAGCGAACTAGAGCGGCGCTTCCTCTTCTGTGTCACTAGACCGGACGCGCCACTTACCCATCATGCTTTGCAGGCAACCCAACAGAGGGCCGCCTGACGCTAATGGCTAATTGCTAATTCATCCGTGCTGCTTGCCCATGTGTTTATTTCTAGAGAGGCATGCGGGGATGTGCTCTAGTTGACCACTAATGTTAGCACATTAGTCTGCAGTCGAGTCCCACGATGGGATTGTTTCAGACAGCTAACCGGGAGGCGGTAAAAACGCAACGTTGACTTTTTTTTCCTCTGTTGACCAGGGACATGAAGTTCTGGCGCAAATGCTTGAATTTTACCAGAGTGATAAAGAAGCAGTGCTAACTTTCATAATCTTGGAAGTTTTCTTGCTGAAATTTTTGTTAAAGTAAGAAAAGGAAATGCGAATATGGGACTTTTTTTTAAAAACTCTGTATGACAGAAGTGCTACTTGCCAAAAATGTCTATAACTCCCTTCGTGAAAAAGATTGTTGGGGAAAAAAATTGTTTTCATCTCAACCCAGTATGAGATGTTGTTGAACCACATAAGAGAAATCTGCCATTTTCCTGAAATTCCAGAAAGGTTTTCTAGTAAAAATATTCCTTGCATTTTTTTCCCTCCTATACTTAGCCTAATTTTCCATTGCAGGATGCAATCAGTTCTTAGCAGAAATTCCTGCTGCTTTTTTCATGATTCTTTTAAAATTAAATACGTGCATTAATTCATTTTCCGTACCACATGGTTTAATATTTTACAATCCAGCCCAATACTGTTGCCTGCAGTTTTTTTCACAAAAAAAGAAATAAAATAAAATATTTAGAACATTTTTCACCTTTGCCCGGTGCAAAAGCATGTTAGTCCATGTAGGAAACTTGGCAGGTATCACTGTAGCTCCTTTGACAGCCTTGTCTCAGCATTTTAATGGAAAAGGTTTGTTTTTTTGACCTTATAGTTTACATGCAAGGTGGACAAATTTTTGTATGAATGATTCATTTTTGGTCTCATGTTTAATGTAAATTCCAGCGTACATAACATGACATATACAAGAGGTTGAGCACATTCAAGGTCCCACACGCGGACACGCATGACTATAACGTTAATGAAGTCACATTCGAGGTCAATCGAGTAGGCCTCTCTATTATTTATAAATCAAATGTGCGTTTTAGATATACAAAGAGCCTTTGGGTGCTTTTAAGATGCCCAGTTCACATCTCAACAATGTTGCCTTTACACATATGTTGTTTGTCTTGTAAAAATCTGCTTGTGTTCTTTTGTTACTGCTTAATAGAGGTGGGAATCTTTGGGCACCTAACGATTCGCTTATGATTAAGATTCAGAGGCTACAATTCAATTATAAATCGAGTATTGATGACCCCACCAACCCCCCACAAGCTATTAGCTGCTTTTAATGTTTCGTACATTAGTTACAAAAATTGTACAAAAAGCCTCTGAGGCTTAAATAAAATACTATTTCAAGTATCAAGTTAACAGTTCAAAACAGTAAATAAAATAACGTACTCAAATCCCCATTCTTTATCAGCAGCTTTAAACTACATTCAATTAATTTAATGTTGTGAATCAACTGTTGTTGTTAAAATTGCTCCCTTTATTCCCTAATTTCCCTTCTGTCGACTTTCAACATGTGAAAGTTTTAAAACATTTTTAAAGATAGATTCAAGTCAAGATTTTGCCGATTTGGAGTATTTTAGATAAAAAGTTAATTAACTTGGAAGGTTCGCAACAACAGCCTTCTAGAGAAGTCTACTGCTTTAGGATGGTGGCTGTTTACCTACGCTTGCAAGTCTGTCATTTCGCATCTAGTTTTTATACATGTGCTGCTAACGCGGTTGAGTCTGTCATTTCGCATCTAGTTCTATATACATATGATATCTATTATCTACCGTTGCGGCGGTTGGCAGCAGTCAGGTATTATTGTTTTTTTTATTTTTTTTATCTAGCAGCATGAGTTGAGCCAGAGCCGTGAGTTAAGCATTGTCATTACCCAGGTAATGACAAGAATGATGTTTACTCTTGGTCCGTTCCTCATTGCGTCCCGAAGACCGCGCTGAGTGTGTGTTAGTTTCGCTTTACTTGACATACTGTATTTCAATAATCCGAATTTGGATGTTTGTGAATCGTTCTCGAATCTTCCGCGGCCAAATCGCGACTAATGTAAGAATTGGAAATTTCGCACACCTCTACTGCTCAGCTTCCGTAATTTTTGGACTGTAAGGTGCACCTGACTATAAACCGCCACCCACCAAATTCGACACAAAAATGGCATTTGTGTTAAGGCAAGGTAGGCAAAGTTGATGCGGACCAAAATGCGAGCTAGAAACATGTCTGAAGTGATATTTATTGTACAAGGGCAAGGTGTTGAGCGGCTGGTGGGTTGAATGGTCAATGGCTGTGGCTGCGAGGGCTTTGATGGGTGGGTGTCCTGATGGCAAAAAACAGAATTAGTTAAGAGTTCGAAGACAAGTGTCACAAACTGCAGGCTTAGTTGGCCGATGTACCAATGGTGACTGGCAGAATTATCTGGCACCTGCTTGCTGCCCCGGCCGATCCTTATGAGCAGTGTTGATTGTTGATGAGCTGCAGGTGCGCTCCCAGGTGAACCAAGATTGAAGTGATTCCATACATCAAAAACAGGAAGTGTTATAACAATAAAAGCCAGCAGAGGGGAGTGTGGGCAAGGACCACCACAATTTGCTCATAGATAAGCCGCACTGGAAAATAAACCACAGCTGTCCTCGCTGTATTATGGGATATGTCAACTAAAAGATATTAACCAGTAAAACTTTACATGACAGCGGCATCATAAGACTAAGACCAAATGAACCACCATTACGCTTTGAACCAAATGGCTGCAAAGCTTCATTGCTTCAAGTAGCTTCATTTGGCAATCACTGCTCCCTCAGGGGAGACAGTCAACCTCTGCTGCCACCTGCTGTCAACACTGTTGTCATCCAACGTGCCTCCTAGCATGCATTGCAGCGCTACAGATGTAAATAACAATCAAAATTCATGTTCTGTGCTAACTATTTCTTTAGTTACTCTTCCAGTTGTTTCATTAATTGCTAGCGCTGGTATTTGGTAACACTTTAATTAACAGTGTCGCCATAAAACTGTCATAAGACCATCATAATTATGACATGGCACTGCAATGAGCATTAATGAATGTTTATGACAGATGTCATTTTGTGTCACCCGGCAAATCATCTCACTTTTGAATAGATGTAAAAGATCCTATCTGGACATAACTGTAGTGTTGGTGACATAATTTGCCGGATATTTAATGACATATGGCATAAGCATTCATTAATGCAGATGATACTGTCATAATCATGTCATAATTAATTATAATTATAATTATATATATAATTAATTAATTATAATTATGGCTGTTTCATGACGCCGCTGTCAAATAATGTGTTACATATTCACCCAAATAAATAAACAAATAAGCTGTACTGGACTATAAGCCGCAGGATTCAAAATAATGGAAAAATGTAGCGGCTTATGGTCCGAAAATTAAGGTAGTCACTTGACTTCCTTGATCTCCAAGAGCTCCACCGCTTCTGCGGTAATGCCATGGCCAGGTCCCTGTTTATTCATATTTATATTGTAAATTATAAAATTATAAATTATATTTATATATTACAAATTTATATTATAAATTATAAATATAATATAATATATATAATAAAATATAATATAAATATAAATATTTATATTATTTATATTTATAAGTAATGTTGATGTCCTTATGGCCAAATATGATGAGTAGGAGAAAGATCACTATCACTGTGTGTAGGGGTGTGTGGAGGTGTGTATGCATGTTAAGTGTGCGCCGTCCAATTTATTACAGCTTTCATACGTTGATTGGAAGTTCTAAAAATTTAATCATGAAAGAAAAGGCAAAAAAAGTTTAGCCATGAAATGCTACTACTCCAGTTGCCACAAATTTACAACATTGGAAGTAACTGTAAGCAACACAAGGCAGCAAAATTCTTGCTCTTTTGTTTGTTTGTTTTTTTTCCATGCACGTAAGTAACACAGCGATGACTTTGCCCGTTCCGGATTAGTGTTGTCACCGGCCGCCAAGTTCAAAGAGGTCATATCTTCCGATTCATATCACTCCTGCTTTTGAGGGGAACCAGCCCCATCCAATAGGGCCACTACAAAGGCACGTCTCTTTGCCAGGCTACTACAGTGAGCTGGCGCTTCTAGCCGTTTCCTCATGAATAGCACAGTGAAGTCGCATCAACATATTTTGAGAGGAGAACATTGAACTAGGGCTTTACGGATAATAACAGGTATAATGGTTACATGGATTTTAAATAGAAATAGAATCATTTCTATTAGGCAAGTACAGTGGTACCTCGACATACGATTGGTTCAACACACGATCTTTTCGGCATCCGATGTAAAATTTTTGACTCACCATTATTTTCTTCATTTGACGACTTGCTCGAAATATGACGATTTATGACAACGGCACAGTTTGTTTGTTTTGCCGCAAGACGGACGCACGGCGAATATTGTTGTGAGAGAAATCAACATGGCTTCCAAGAAGGTTAGTGCAAGGGGTAAAAAAAGTAAAAAGGTGACACTTACCATTGAAATGAAGATGGAAATGATAGAAAAATATGAGCCTAGTGTGCACATCGGTGAACAGGCTCGACAAAGCTGTAGAATGTCTACAATCTCAACGGTCCTCCTCCGAGCTTTTGTTGTTGTGGTAACGTCGCCAAAGAAATCGTCAGCTTCATCAGATTTTTAATAATTTATTTCAGAACTTGTGCAACACAACACGCCTACTGTCCGCCGCAGTTGACGCCAACAACAAAACATTAAAAGAGAAAGTAAAAACTCTACCGTACCTTTCTCTCTCTGTCATGTCAGCCATGCAGTGCGTTCAGGTACAGCACGCAAAACACGTCCGCAACATTAGAACCCGTTTCGTTACTTAATTACAAGAATTATTATATTCCTATATTATTATATATTATTTTTATTTATCATTTATTTGTTTTGCTATGAGTAATTGCCATTTGTAATAGTACCTGCAGTATTTATTAAGGATTTAGTGTAGATTTTCGGGCTGTTGAACGAATTAATGGAATTATTAATGTATTCTTATGGGAAAATCCTGCTCAATATACGACCATTTTGACTTACAAAAAGGTCCTGGAACTAATTGACTTCGTATGTAGAGGTACCACTGTATGTTGGAAACTAGGGGTGCAAGATAATTATCAGTTCTATAGACCCTACTCACCAACGTCACAGAATGACGTGTCGCTGTATCCGGCCGCCATAATGTCAGTCTTTGTTTATCCGTATTCTCAATGGTTTCAATTTGTCGTGCAATTTATAGTGCAATTCATGGAAGCCCCAGTGCTTTCAGACGCTGTAAACTCATTGGATGCGTTGCATAAAAGGCGTTATGTGGAAAAGCTTCAGTCTATCCATTCGCCAGATCCATATTTGATGCCTAAATCGATATTTTTCGACCCGCTGTCTTCGCCCTCTCTGCCTGGCATCTGCTACCCTGATATCTACAACTATCTTGTCCACACAAAATCAGCCTATTCTCACGAAAGTTTGAAAAACTTTAAGAGCAGCACTCTAAGCAACATTACCCCGTGTGACCCTTTACATCCAATTTTCTAAAATGGCGATAATCAATTAAAAAAAAAAAAAAAGTTGACTGCGATGGCCGACGCTTAAAGGATAGGTGGATATTGGACTATTTCTTCGATAAAACACGCAACAACTGTGTCTGCCATATTTGGAAAGAGTTAGTCGCTGTTTTCAAAGAGTTCGATGTGACGCGATATTACCGAACAAGACACGCTGACATGTACAACAACATTACAGGGAAGATACGCAGCGAGAAATTATAGCAACTTGAAGCTAGTTTAATTTCACAGCAGCAGTATTTCGCAAGAGCCCGAGTGTCGAAAGAGAACGCCACAAAGACAAGACTGTTGAAATTATGAATTAAAAAAAATAATAAAGCAAATGTGACACACAGAAGGGCTTGCTAAAATTTGTTTAAATATATTGTTCTATGTAAATCAGCCAAGGTAGCCCCCCGCATTTTTACCACACCAAATCTGGTCCCCTTTGCAAAAGGTTTGGACACACCTTTAACTTCTTTTACTTGGTACCAGCTAAATATTATTTAAAAAATAATGGTGGAAGAAATAAGCATCTTGAATTTGAAACTGTATGTTGTCGGCGATTAGCCTCGCAATGATCTTAATTGTGGTTGTCAGCCCAAAACCCTCTAAATATATATTAAATCCATCTGACCAGATATAAAATGACTACTACATAATCTGTAGTGATCGTTTGGTGCCCAGTTTTCTCGTCGAATTGCAGCAGTCCATCTTGCTCTCCTCTCCGGGTCTCTCGGAATACGGTAGAACTTCAAGTCTCTTCGTCTATCTTCTCTGTTATTGCAACCAACCGCCACACACACCTTCACCATTTTGATTATTAATGTTAACAAGCAGAAAAACACGCCATAATAGGAGGAATTTACGTAGCTGTAATGCGTCAACACGACGAGTTGACGGACAATACGGCGCGGACGCGTGGTTGTGACGTCATGTGAGTAGGGTCTATAATTATCAGTCCAATAATAGGAATTATGACATCATCCCAATAAATCCAATAACATTATTTATCGTCCCGATAATATACTGTATAATGTTTTTGCCACGGTGTCGGTGGATTGGGATGTGTGCATTTGTTTCCACTCCTGTTTTGCCAGTATGCAAAATTTTGTTACTGTTCTAGAGGCCGTATTTTTCCATCACTGAGTGACAAACCTTACTATGGCACTAGCAAATGTTTGCATTTTACAGTGTTAGTTATACGTTAGTAAGTTATTGAAAGGCCTTTTGGTTATTGATCGGCGTGCTGTCCTATAATTGCCAGGTTAAGAAAGTTGTTTCATGGGCCAAGACCACAAAATTTCCTCTCCTGTTGTACCAAATGTTTTTATCTGATGGCAAAGAGCAATACCTGTTGGGTTTATGTTTTAGTTCAGTGCTCATTGTTCAGGGAACACATCTTCAATGACATTGACTAATTGATTGTGATTAACCCAAATTATGTTTATTTGAAAAAATAAATATAGGCACATTGTTTGAAGTAAAAACTTCTTGTCCTTGTTTTAGTTCAATATAATGTTCATGTAATCATGAAAATTCTGGTTAGGTCAAAGGCAAATCTATGATGAATTTACCACTATTATTTTTTACTTATAGGTGTTCAGAAACTCACGTGATTATACATTTTAAAATTATATATATATGGCGGAAAACACAGACAAGGCTGAAAAAGCAGTTTCTGCTCTTGCACCCCTCTTTAAAAGATACTGCTGTATTTTAAGTCAAAACAACTGTTGTGTTTGGCAGAACAATATGTCTATATGCTGCCATAGCAGATTCATGGTGCAATAAGCCCCCGAACTATTTTTAATTTGTCCGTTTTACCCTGGAACCCCCCGTTTACAGATGTCGCGCAACTGCTTTTGTTTCAACCCAGCCATAAGACGAAGGTAATTAATTATATTTATTATTCAAATGTCTGTCATTTTTAGCTTAGAATCATTAATTGATGTCTAATACTTCGTTTTAAAACCCTAACCAGTACATTACTGTAGTACTGAACAATGACAGATGTGCAAGTGATACAGCGAATCATCCAACAATATACAGTATTGATCAGTCAAACAGTAATGGCAATACAGTGACAATAGACAGACCCCAGTTCATATTGACATCACGCTTAGCAAAAGTGCGAGTCCAATTTGAGTGTCCCATTCTTGTCTCCTTCTCCTTTAGGAGCAAGAGATGAGCTAAAAAAAAAGACATCAGTGAGACAAATGAGATGGTTTTAAGGAAACCAACACACTTGAGAAGTGTTAGGAGAAACAGATGAGACTTCATTGTATCATCGGTTTTTCCTACTGGCCAAATCTGCTTTTCTCAAATCCATCTCATTTGTATCAGTGATATCCTGTCTACTTAAACTCATCTTATGCCCTTAAGTTGCCCTGCGGATAAGTAATTTAGAAACCAATGATCACAGAATGTGAAATATATTGTATGCAAAGCTCAAATTGGTCTCACATTTGCTATGGGCATATAGTGTTACCACCAGTGTTGTTAATTTTACTTTAAAAAAGTAATTAATTACATTTACAAATTACTTCTCCCAAAAAGTAATTGCGTTAGTAACTCAGTTACCTGAATGTAAGAGTAACTAGTTACTAGGAAAAGTAACTAGTGGTAATTTTTTTTTTCCTCAAAAAAAACAAAAAAAAACAAAACAGGTGACAACAATGTGAACAATGTGAACAAACAATGTGAAGTTTAAAGGCTTTGGGGGACAATTGGCCCTAGCCCAATTCTTTACCCTCCACTTAACTAGACACAAGGGTATTGCGATAACTAGTCATTTAAAGTTGTGAATCAACCGTTAAAGTCTTTAAAATTGCTCCTGTTATTTCATTAGTTCCCTTCTGTCTACTTTAAACATGTGTAAGTTTTAAAACTGTTTCATCATTTAAAGATAGATTTAAGTTAAGATTTTGCCGATTTAGTTGCATTTTAGATTTAAAAAAAAAAAAAAAAAAGTTACTTAGGTTCGCTATGAAGGATCTCTACATCAGAACCTTCCTGAGAGGTCTACTGCTTTAAGATGGTGGCTGTTTACTAACGCATGTAGTCCTTAAAACATGTTGCCAATGCAGCTGTGTCTGTCAATTGCATCTAGTGCTATAATATGATATCTACCGTGTCAAGTGGGCGTAGTTTGTTGGCTATGGCTACAGTCAGGTATTATTGGAGCTACCTAGCATCGCGGTTGCAACGGCGTCTTCCTCACTCCTGCTCTGCTCTCTCGTCTCCGTGAGTCCGTTTCTCTCAGACTTTTTTTATTCAACCAATTTAGTAACGCATGGTAACGCACGCCTTTCCCGCCTCAGTACCGGTAACGGCGTTGCCAAAATAAGAAAAGTAATTAATTAGATTACTCATTACTGAAAAAAATAACGCCGTTAGTAACGCCGTTATATTCTAACGCCATTATTAACAACACTGGTTACCACCAACATATCCACAACATTATCCTGAAATCATATTCTATTAAAAATCGAAGACACAAAAAACAAAAAAGAGAAGAGCAGTGACTTATTATCAGTGTTGTTAATCTCACTTTAAAAAAGTAATTAATTACAGTTACAAATTACTTCTCCCAAAAAGTAATTGAGTTAGTAACTCACTTACCTGAATGTAAGCGTAATTAGTTACTTGGAAAAGTAACTGGTGTTACGTTTCATGTTTTTTTTCCCCATTCCTAAAAAAAAAAAAAAAAATACTAGTACGTCCCACTTTGTGAAGTTCAAAGGGTTTTTGGGACAATTCACCCTAGCCCAATTCTTTACCCTAACTTAACTACACACAGGGGTATTGCGGTTATTGCAATAACTAGATAGTAACCTTTGCTATGTTTGGAAGTCATTTAATGTTGCGAATCAAGCGTTAAAGTTAAAATTGTTCCCGTTATTGCATTAGTTCTCTGTTTCATCATTTAAAGATAGATTTAAGTCAAGATTTTGCCGATTTAGGAGTATTTTACATAAAAAGTTACTAAGGTTGGCTTGGAAGATTCTCTACAACAAAGCCTTCCTGAGAAGTCTACTGCTTTAAGATGGCGGCTGTTTACTAACGCCGGCGAGCGTATCATTTCGCATCTACTTCTCTATACATTTGCTAATGCCGCCGAGTCTGTCATTCTGCATCTAGTTCTATATAAATGTGATATCTAGCGTAACATCATGTGGGCGTAGATTTTAGGCTGTCGGCTACAGTCAGGTGTTATTCGAGCCATCTAGCGTAGCATCGTGTTTGCAACGTCGTCACAACTCCGTTCCCTCCTCCTCAATCCTGCTCTTCTCTCTCGGTGTCTCTCAGACTTTTCTCACGTCATTCAACCAACCTAGTAACGCATTTTAACGCATGCCTTTACATCCTCAGTAACGGTAATGGCATTGCAAAGATGAGAAAAGTAATTCGATTACTCACTACTGAAAAAAATAACACCATTAGGAACGCCATTGTACTCTAACGGCGTTATTAACAACACTGCTTATTATAGTAATTATTTTTTGCTTTGATCACACAGCAAACTAAAAAAGAAACAACGCTGAGACAGGGCTTTTGACAGCTAATCATTCATACCATTTATTTACAGATGTACAGCTAGGAAGCGTGCCATGACTTAGTGCGTTTCTTGAGTTAAATGTGTTTACCCTGTGCTTAATTAATTAATTAATCTTTTGTTAAGATTGCAGCACAATTTCTACTACCTTGCGAAAACCATTTCTTTGTTTATATATCATGCAATGCCCGTTGAAAAACATACTTGAAGTGAGTTTCTAACACTTATTATGAGATGCAGTTTCAGCACTGCTATGGCATAGTAGTGCTGAGACTGCATCTTCTTATCCACTGAAAGTATAGTGTTTTCTTTTTTGTCATCTAAGTCACTTTCTGTCACGACAGGAAGTGCTGGTACACCGGTGACGTTCAACGAGAACGGCGACGCTCCTGGCCGCTATGATATTTTCCAGTACCAGATCAGTGAGCACTCTGGGCCAGAGTATAAAGTCATCGGGCAGTGGACCAATCAGCTGCATCTCAACGTATGCTGTCTTTATCACCACCATGCAAATATGCAAATTATATTAAGGATTGAAATATTTCCAAAATTTTGACATTCTGTCTTTTAATCACTCTTCACAAAATCCTGTGATACAACAAAAAATATGATCTAAATTCATTTTACGTATAAGATTTAAAAACCTATGAAAAATGAACCATGATATGACCGGGGACAAATTAATCGCACAACTAAGTTTACACGAAAAATCTTAACAGGATTGAATTTCTTTTATAGTTTAGTAATAACTTTGTCACTCCCCTGGCAGATGTCTGCGCTGAAGTTTGACTCAGTGGGCAGTGTATCACCCCCTGCGTCATCATGCAGCGTGCCATGCGGGCCTGGGGAGCGCAAGAAAGTCGTGAAGGGCGTGCCTTGCTGCTGGCACTGCGAGCGCTGCGAGGGCTACCAATTCCTTGCTAACCAGTTCTCCTGCCAGCTGTGCCCGTATGAACAACGCCCCAACCGGAACAGTAGCGGTTGTCAACCCATCCCAGTTATCCGGCTTGAGTGGCACTCGCCCTGGGCACTGGTGCCCGTCCTCATTGCCGTGCTAGGTATCTCTGCCACTGCCTTCGTGATGGCTACCTTCGTACGCTACAACGACACGCCCATTGTGCGGGCGTCTGGGCGGGAGATGAGCTACGTGCTTCTGACAGGCATTTTTCTGTGCTACGTCGCCACCTTCCCAATGATGGCTCCGCCAGGTGTTGCCGTGTGCTCCCTGCGTAGGATTTTCCTGGGTCTTGGCATGTGCTTCAGTTACGCGGCTCTGCTTACCAAAACCAACCGCATCCACCGTATTTTCGCCCAGGGCAAGACAGCGGTGGCAGCGCCTCGGTTCATCTCACCTACCTCGCAACTGGTTATTACATCTTCTTTGGTGGGTGTGCAGCTGGTGGGAGTGTTGGCATGGTTCGCAGCTGAACCACCACACGCCCTGGTGGACTACGGCGAGCAGCGTACGCCTAACCCCCAGCACGCGAGGGGGTTGCTGAAGTGTGACATCTCGGACCTTGCGCTCATCTGCTCTCTGGGCTACAGCATCCTGCTGATGGTAACCTGCACGGTGTATGCCATCAAGACACGAGGCGTACCCGAGACGTTCAACGAGGCCAAGCCCATCGGTTTTACCATGTACACTACCTGCATCATCTGGCTGGCCTTCATACCCATCTTCTTTGGCACAGCACAGTCAGCTGAGCGGGTGAGTTTGTCAACAACAAAAAAAGAAAGTCTTAAATAAATAAAAAAATAATAATTGAAAACTGATTTCAGGGGGGAAGCTGTTCATATTATATTCATTCCATTGTTGTTATTTGGTATGTTAATTTATCCATCCATCTTGGACTGATGCATCTAAGTTGCTTTTATTCAGTTAAACCTCAACAGGCCTCAAAATAACGGCTTTGCGATTTAACGGACAGCGTCCAGCAGAAATAGTGTCAATACAAACCGCTTATTGTGCAGTGAGCAAATTTGTTCGCTCCAGACTTGGCCGCCGTTGTTTGCTGACATAATCAACTGACAGCCTACAACTGTTGTTTGCCAACAAGACTGCCTCCAGGATGGTTCGACGACGCAATGTGCGCCCAAGTCTCCGCGTTCTCCAGTCTGTGTGTGTTCACATGAGCACTTGTGATTGTCTCTCTTAAATTCTAAACTGATTTTGATACACTCATGAAAGCAAGACCAGGGAGGTGTGTCAAAGAACACTCAACAAAAACACACGGCACAACAATCTGGGACCCAGAAGTAGGACACAACATTATAATACCAATTGAAACAAGCAGCCATTGGTGCTTTGTTCCATTACGGAGTTATGCCAAAACCCCCACAATAGTTATTTGCCAAGCCCTTCAATTTATCACCAAATGTAACGTAACGGAAGCATCAAGAAATGACAAATGAGAATGTAATCATTTAGAGTCTGTGTCTGTGGCTCACGACCGCAAAGTCCCATCTTTATCATGAGACTTTCACATCAGTTTTAGACCAATATAAGCACCACATAAAGGTAAGGTATAAACATTTTTAACACATTTCAAAATGCTTTATATTTATTTACAACATTTTTGTACTGTATCGTGTTTTTTGTCTTCCTCAAAAGTTTTTCGGTATGAACAATCAGAAATAATGTACATTCCTCTTGGCACAAATACTCTGTTATCTCGAGATTTACCTCTTCAGCCATTCATTCATCTACCAACCCCCACGGTGTTTTCATTCTTCTAAGTGTCTTAAAACTTTTGACCACAAGTCCGTCCATCCATCCATCCATCCATCCATCCATCCATCCATCCATCCATCCATCCATCCATCCATCCATCCATCCATCCATCCATCCATCCATCCATCCCAGAGGTTGCGCTAGACTTTTTCGTTGTCTGTCATTTTGACTGACAGGGTCATAAAAATCCGGTCGTAATCTATTTTTACCCGTCACTTAAATTTTTAAAACGATGATAATGACATTGTGGTGACCCTTTGTTTGGCATAATTCACCTTCCGTACTTGTGTGTCCATTTGGCTGAGCGCGTTAGGGGCTACGACACAGTCACGTGACAGATACACTTAAGAGCCGCGCGCGTTCCGGCTTAATTAGAGAGTTCACAGAGAGCAGCAGAGCTACAGTGGCTGGACACAGCAATTCGAGCTAACAAGACTCTCAACATTGCATACCGCTTCAACATATTCAATAGTATTTAGTTTTCATTCATTTTAAATTAATATTCTCTCCGAACAAGCTTAACAGAGAATCCACACCGTGCCATCACACATCAAGCAGATGAATATGTAACTTTTTCTCCGCAGTGACAAAAACAGCTGACTGTGGCCCCAGTAGGTAGGCTACACATGGAACAATGAAATTAACAGTTCACCTGCTGTGGCCTGAACGCAGTCTCACACCTTCCTCCTGGTGTGCATGGATTTGAATTGCGTGCCTGCTTGTGCAGTCCGTTTTTTCACCTCTTTTATCAACACCATCGTCGTTTTGGGGCTTTTTGAAGAAACTTCGGACACTCAGTTGCCTTGACATTTTTCAGAGTAAGGCCAACGACGTCATGCATCAAGAGAGACAATAGCTAATTAATATGCTCACTCGCCACCCTGTGGTCTGGGGTGTGAATTGCAACCTGTCAAAATGACAGATAGACTTCAGTTTTTTTCATCACCGTTTTAAAAAATCGGTCAATGACGGAAAATATTCGGTTAACGCGACCCCTGATCGATCCATCCATCCATCCATCCATCCATCCATCCATCCATCCATCCATCCATCCATCCATCCATCCATCCATCCATCCATCCATCCATCCATCCATCCATCCATCCATCCATCCATCCATCCGACTCTTACGGATCGTGGATCGAGCCCTTTATTTACCCATTTATCCATTGCATGTATTCAGTAATGCAATGGTACCTCTACATACGAATTTAATTGACCTGGGTTGTAAGTTGAATTGTTCGTATGTCGAGCAGGATTTTCCCATAAGAATACATTATAATTAGATTAATTCGTTCCAAAGCCCAAAATCCTACGCTAAATCCTTCATAAATACTGCAGATACAATTACAAATAGCAATTACACATAGCAAAACAAATACATTCTAAATTAGGAGTGGGAACCTCTTGATACCTCACGATGCGATACGATTTGCGATACACAGCTCACGATAACGATGATCTGACGATATGGCGATACAACGATTATTGATACATTGGTCAGGAAATCATTCTAGTATATTCTACAAACAACTAATGAACAGAAAAACAAGCTTCTGCTGTAAATTGGAATGAGTTTATCACTTGTAGACGTCCAATCCATTTGAACTGGGAGGGTGGCAATGAACATTCGTTTCATTCGCTGCCATCCCTCCCACTTCAAACGGATTGAACGTCTATGGCCGTCAGTGACAGCCAATGCCAGGCAATGAGGTAATTTTGGGCCATTTAAGGTCATTTACCTGTTGATTTTCAGTTACTTCCTGTTGATTTTGTAGTATTTTATGGGTCACTTCCTGTTTATTTTGAGTTACAGAACAGGAAGTGGGAATCACCCGAATCAATAGGCAGTTACTCAAACTCAACAGGAAATGACCTGTAAATGGGCCAAAATGAACAGCAAGTGACCTGTAAATGCCCTGAAAATCGGACAGAATAACTGTAAATGCTGTGGTTTCAAATGAACAAACGTTCCCAGTCTAAAAGATTGGGCGTCAAGCACCATCAATGCAGCCTTATAGTTAACTGAGACACTATTAAGATGGAAGCAACTTGTTGGTTTCCTTTTTTTTTTTTTTTTTTTTTAACAGTGACACCTTTTTAAAACGATATCTCGATTCTTTGCAGGCGCATATCGATAACCTTTTGGGAAACAAAGTATCACGATATATCACCATTTCGATATTTTGTCACACCCCTATTACAAATACTAATTGGAGTAATAATAATCTAATTAATCGGGATCTAATGTGGCAGTTGCGTTTTGCATGCTGTTCCTGAAGAGATTGAGGAGAGAGTTAGAGAGGTGCCTTAAAGTTTTTACTTTAACTTTTCATGCTCTGTTGTTGTTGGTGTTGGCTACGGCGGACAGGAGCCGTGTTGTGTTGCACAAGTGCTGAAATAAATGATTGAAAACCTGACGAAGCTGGCGACTTCCTTGCCGATGTTACATTAATAATAATTGTCGCCTTAGCTTATAAAGACTGATGAACGGAGGTCGGAGGAGGATCGTCGAGTTCGTAGACCTATTCCATCTTTTCCATTTTATTTCAATGGTAAGCGTTACCTTTTTCCTTTTTTTCACCACCTGCACTAACCTTCTTGGGACCCATGTTGATTTCTCTCACAAGAAAATCTGCCGTGCTGCCGTCTTGGGGGGAAAACAATGAAATTGCAACGCTATTGAAAATCGTCATATTTTTAGCGTATGTCAAGACAAATGACGAGTCAAATTGTGCGTCGGATATCAAAAGGATCATGTGTCAAAGCGATTGTATGTCGAGGTCCCACTGCATATTCATCAATGCACACAGTAATCCAGTGATTCATTTGTCAAAAGTAAAAGCCCCTTAGCGTTGCCCCCTTACACCCCTGCTCCTCCTTCCCCTCTCAGATGTACATCCAGACGGCCACGCTGACTGTATCGCTAAGCCTGAGTGCCTCTGTGTCGCTGGGGATGCTCTACGTGCCGAAGGTCTACATCATCATCTTCCACCCAGAGCAGAACGTACCTAAGCGCAAACGCAGCTTCAAGGCCGTTGTCACTGCTGCCACAATGACCAATAAACTGTCGCAGTTGGCGGCTGAACGGCCCAATGGCGAAGTGAAGACTGAGCTGTTTCAGGGTGTAGAGGCCGGAGGTCAGTATGCGGTCACGGAAGAATTTGCATCTGGTATACCGTACTTCTTATTTTAGCTAAACAAATACAGATAATATTGTTTTATGACAGTTTCACCTCGTTGACCAATAATTTGCATTTTAAAGCATGGGCAGTTCAAGGTTGACTTTTTTTTTTTTAAAACAGTACCTAGTTTCAGGACCGCTGTTTAGCCTTAAAGTGCCTGTGACACAAAAAAGTATGATTATTTCATATTACACGCGGTATTTTATGCTCTTGAATGAAATAGACCACTTTGGTATGTGAGGAAGCGATCGATATATTTATTCAATTTTTCGAATCCCACACTAACAAAATGAGAGACTTCCAGCCATGGTCTCGGATTGAGGAAGAAAGCAGATGTGACGTTAACAGGAGACATCATCTTTACTATACAGCCACGCTACTGTATGCAAAAGGACTGCAGATCCAGCTGATTTTGCGGGTTAATTTGTTTATTTTTCGCGTCACGCCAGCCAGCCCAATGTGCTGCAGGCTTTTGTTGCTATATCAGGGAGTGTAGTGTGAGCCTTTCTGGGTTTCCAAAAGATCCTGTTCTCCACAATGAATGGGCAAAACAAGTATGATGATGGAGCGACCATTGGACAGACTAGGAAGTGAGTAAGCTACGTGTTCTATATTATGTTAACTATTCGGATCGTGGCACACGTTTTAATAAGGAGGTTGCTTGCATTTTGTGGGTGAAAATGCTCCCTCTCCACCGAGAAGGTGGGAGCAGCTAACGCTCTCGTCTACAGTTCTTAATTGTGTCGAGACTTCCTCCCCTCTCGGCCTTGTTAGTGTGCCCGCCGAAAGAGCGCTATCCTAGGCATGGGCCGGGGGACCCCCCAGCTCTCGTCTACGGTTCTCGATTGTGTCGAGACTTCCACCCCTCTCGGCCCTCTCCGTGTGCCCGCCAAGAGAGCGCTATCCTTGACATGGGTCAGGGGAGCCCCCCGCTCTAGTCTGCGGTTCTATATTTTGTAGAGACTTCCACCCTTCTCGGCCCTCTTCGTGTGCCCGCAGAGAGAGCGCTATCCTCGGTTTGGGCCCGGGGAACCCCACGCTCTTGTCTGTGGTTCTCAATTGTGTAGAGAGTTTCACCCCTCTTGGCCCTCTTCGTGTGCCCGCCAAGAAAGCACTATCCTCAGCTTGGGCTCGGGCAACCACGCGCTCCGACGTCGGCCGGTTTGTCCACCAAGAAGCGCCATTTTTGCCGTCCATTCCCCAGCTGCTTCCCCAGCGACGAGCACTACTGCCAGGACTACTGTAGGGGAACGACGAGCCGAAACTTGCTTGCCGCCAGGGGCTGGCCGATTGGTGAAGGCAATCACCCCCACCACCGTGTGTGACATGAGTCGGAGTAGTTATTGTGATTTTTCGTTTTCGAAAGGCGAAGAAGAAACTTGGAAGAGCCGCTCGATTCGGGTTGGCCTGTAGCCTAGCTCTCATACACCTCTTTTGTTTACAGTCTTTCCTCCGTCTCTGACTCCCCGCTGGGAAATGACAAGAGCCAGACTAATTCCGCTGTCAAAAAATATAATTCGGGAGGTTTAAGAAGTCGGCAGTTTTGACCAATATGCAGTAATTTAACCCTGTTGTACTGATTAAATGCATTTTTAATATTACTTATTTCATTTAGCACAAGACTCTTATTTGTCATGACCATACAATTTATTTAGCAATCGGGGAAAAATACATACAAAAAAAATATCCTGTAGAGAGATGAGTGAGTAGCGAGATAAAAACAATGATGACATTTTACAGTATGCTCTAGTCATCAGCCTCGTGTTTGTTGTCTCTGTCACCTTTTTGTCGTTCTGAATCTTTGTCCTTTTCCAAATACGACTCAAACATATATGGCTGTATGCCACAGAGTTACTCTGGATTGACAATATCACTTGAAAGATCCACACTTCAACCAGAATCGTTGAAAAACGCTTCTTCCTCGTTTGGGCTCAATGATAAATCTGCTGAAATCACTCTTTCGCTGACGTCATCACCCAGATGGAGGCGCCAGAGCGCTATTACGACAGGAGGAGTTAAACGGCAGATTTAATGACTCATTTCTCGTCATCTGCACGTTGCCAAATTTTTGTATATGGTCAAATTGTCTCAAAATCTGATTTTAATTCCAATAATATTGCTATTTGAGATTTTTTTTATCATGTCACAGGCACCTTAGTAGCAGGTTAACCCTACTTAATCTCCCTCTAAATAGCATTACTATCACTTTCTGATTATACACCCATCATTTACACTTTTTGAATAACCGAATAATAATTATGAACTGAATGATAATGAATTAAATTCTAACCCTTAACTTTCGTGCCTTTTTCTCTCTGCAGCCTTACCAACAAAAACCACCTACGTCAGCTACGCCAACCACGACATCTGAACCAAACTCAAATAAGGTTTTTGGGACCATCTCCGGAGTATGGAAAGTTACTTGAACTTAAGTTTACTATGAAAGATAAAAACAAACAGTCAAAAACCAGGAGAGTCACAAGAGGAGATTGTCAAAGAAGATGAAAAATATGTTATGATGTTATGGTCATTGTGAGTGGAAAAAAATTGTGTAATTACATTTTGGAATCTTGTACCGCTTTTTGTCCGTTTGTTGAAATGAGTCTGTCGCTGTTGTGGGACATGTACAAATGGAAATGAAAGTGAAGCATGCTGGGTTTTCTACAAATGGATTTCTATTTCTGATTAAACGGGAAAAATATTACATTTGTTTCTGACTACTCTTCAGCCACGTTAGTGAACAAACCACTCAAGCTAATCACTGAGCAATCAATCTAATGTGTCAGTGATTCTTCCATCTTATGATCCATTCCTGCAATGATCACTATTGTGATCTTGTCCCACAATGAGCAAAATGTAGGTTATTAAATGATAGGCAAGCTCTGCAGGAGCCTGATAACAATCCTGATTATTAGATTGAGGTGTGTTGGAAGAGGGAGACTTGGAAAACGGCTGGGTAGGTGCCCTTGAGGACCAGACCCCTGATATGAAGCAAACCGGCAAGATGGTGGACTGATCACATAGACAAAGTTGCTCTACATCTAAATCAATGGAATCGAGGCAGAAACTACTGAGGAACAGGAGACAATCAGTTAACATAGAGACATCATAATGTGTAATGCAAATACAATGAATGTTGGGGCCAAATGTTATCGTAATAAATGGTGAGAGTCTTTGTCCCTGTAAAAGTCTGACATATCAGTAGGAGGTGTGTGTAATTAAACGGGAAGAGTTCCTCATCTTCACGCCAGTGTGTAATAAAAGGTGATCAAATCAGTCCCCCGTGTCAGCAGACGGCATGGTGGCAGCACTATTGCTCTGAAAGCTCTGATATTCCTCCTCATCATTCAGGCAGGGATCAATCAGTTTATTCAGTGGCCCTAAGAGCCAGTGATCGATCCATCCTGTGATCCACCCATTGTTCCTTTGTAGACTGATCATCTTTCCATTGATTGATCAAGTGTTCCATTTATCCAGTTGTCAATGTAGTGTATCACTGTCTAGCCACTGATGAATTCACACATTTTCCTGTGAACACTATCGCCACATATCCATTCAGTCCTCATACCATCAAATAATCAATTCCACCAGTAATCTACCCAGCAAGAAAACTAGCCAGTGATCCACTTCTGTTTAAAGATAATGACTTTACATCCCAACAGCGAGAGCGGCAAGCAGCTGGACTTGACCTTAAACAAAGCCAGCAGGAAGTTGGGCGTGCTGTGTGTCTCATTACAAATGAGGAGGAGTGACCAATCGATACGGTCGATTTCAGCGGTGCAACAGGAGCGCCAGATCAATACGGTCTGCCAGGGGGAGCTCTCCATGCATGTAATGAATATTTCTGCATCTCCTGGCAGCGCTGATGAAGCTCTGCTGCTTCCTGACTTTATTTCCCCTGACTCGGCTCCCATTGCTTGCACCGGAGAAGAAAAGCACCTGCAGGCACGGAAGCAAACTTTCTAGACAGGAACATTGGAAATTGGTGAATCTAAGCGAAGCAGCACAAAGTTAATGAAGATCTTGGTTATATTTTCTTCCTTAAAGCTACTTTACGGAATTTTTAGTGTTAAATACCTTTGTACTTATGCATGCTCTACCAATGCCCTGATGCGTACACAGAGCCCTGACATTTTGATTGGGACTGCCACAAAAGCCCTTTTTCTTCCCTTTTGTGTGTTTGGGTTGAACACTCTGGGCGAACATGCTTCCATGCACATCCAATCATGCGCTGTTTCACTGAGCCTTTGCATAGTCTCAACTTAGCGAAAACACTTTTCTAACCCACTTAAGACATGCTGCAAAAAGTAAACAATCATGTTTACTGTTTTTACATTTCTGGTGCTGATTTGATGGACCAAATGGTCATTGCTTTGTGTCCGTTACCTACACCTGAGGTGGCTGTCAAAGGTAAAAAAGTGACAACATCCATGTAGCACCTTTAAAAACCCTGACAAGTGAATTCATTTTTTTCTTAAAAGCATTAGACTGCACGTGTTTGAAGAAAACAAGGTAGGAATCAGAACTTTGTAGTACCCGGTTGTGGAGATAATAGCCTAAAAATGTTTGAAAAGCGCAAATCTAAGTGTGTTTGGAGATAAAGTTTTTCATTTTTCGCAGTTAATGACGACCGCCCCCTGCCAAAATCGAAAATCCGCGAAGTAGAGAAGGAGCCTATCTACATACAGTAGGCCTATACGTACATTTTTATGAATGTTTTTTTACGCACCGCAAATGTAATAATGATAAAAATTACATGTAAGATATATATATAAAACAAAACAATAATTTGTACATGTATACATACAACTTAACATTATTATTTATTTATTTTATTTGGGGAACTTTGTTTTTATTGAACACACAAACAACATAACACAAAATATTCCTTCACAACAGTAAACAGAATGGATACATGTTTGGGCAAACAGAAAAATTAGATCTGGTGAGTGAAAAGCAAATACCCTTATACTATGTGACTCAATAGTCATATGAATGCGGCATATAATTGATTTCCCTTCAAAAAAATAAATATTTACCTTGGTCTTTCTGAAGGAAAGACAAGGTAGTGCTGTTCTGCGACTTTATTGTACTTATTATTATTATTATTATTATTCATCTTATTCTCCGCGTTTTTTTGGCGCGCCGCGCAGCCCGAACCATAGCACCGATCGCCATCGTTCAGTATCGGCACGACCTGAATTTTCGCGCGACGCAGGGTCTTTTTCAAACGGCCCCGAAAAATTTTCCGTTCGCCCGTAAACGGCAAATTTCCGAAAAAAAAAAAAAGTTTCAAAATGCTACTTGTCCTACAATTTTTGACCAAATCGCATAAATTGGACATCAAAAATTCCGGGACGGTGGGGGGCATAAAGATTGTGTACAGAATTTGGAAAAAAATTACGGTTCCCCGGATATTTGCCAAAAACTATCCCATTCATTTCTAATGGGAAAATTTCCCATTCATTTCAATGGGATTTCTAATGGAATTTACATTGCATTGATGCCATTGACGGCCATATATGTCGAATCTATTGATGCCAATGTACTTGGATTCAATTGACTATATGGATGTCGATGCCATTGACGGCCATGGACGTCCAAAATTTTTCGCATTCATTTTCAATGGGGAAAAAAAATAATTCCCCAAATTAACAAAAAATGACCAGATATCAATAAGACGTCCCCCAAACTTCCCCAATTACATTGACGCTTATGAAGGGTGCCGCCATTGACTTCCATGGACGTCCAAAATTTTTCCCATTCATTTTCAATGGGGAAAAAACTACATTTCCCCAAATCAACAGAAAATGACCAGATATCAATAGGACGTGTCCCCCAAATTTCCCCGATTGTATTGCTGCTTATGGAGGGTGATGCCATTGACGTCCACGGACGTCCTGCTACACCTGAGTGGGGCTAAAATCTGTATCTCCACAGAGGAAAGACCAAGGTGTAATTTCTCCCGAAATTGCAGTTTCTAGTCTTCAATAGGTCTCCATCTCTTCTGGAAACATATTTCTCATTTGTAGCCTGGTACTTAAAGCCTCCATTTCATACACGTCCCGCAACCATTGTGCATGGCTTTGGAATTCATCCATTTAATAGTCAACAGTTTCCTGGTCACCATTAATAGTATACAGGGTGACCCAAAAAAAAACTTTACACTCAGTTGACTGCTTGTTTAAAAGCCATTGAAACATATCTAAATAGGTTGTCATGCTTAAGTGATTCATTAAGGTCACTCAATGCAGCTGGTAATCTCTCGTCTCTACAATTCCTGTGCTTCTGCTGAAAATGAAGAAAACTTTAGCTGTACCTGAATTGCTGCGTGCCGGTCTGACACCTACTGAGATTGCAGCAAATCTGAGAATATCCAGATGTGCAGTCTACAAAATTAAAAAGAAGCTGAAAGATACCGGAACAGCCTCACGAAAACTTGGGTCTGGAAGTGCCCGATTTGTGGGGACCAAAAAGTTATTGACAAGGTGATATGTGGCCACCCAGAGTCCAGATCTCAATCCCCTGGATTATAGCATATGGGCAACTGTGGAGGACAGTGCCTGTAAGAAGCCACAAACTTCTGTGGCACCCTTGGAGAGGTCCATTGTTAGATCTTGGGAAAAGATGACAGCATCCTACATAAAGAAGACCTGTCAAGCGTTCCGCAGGCGCCTGGAGGCTGTTGTGACACTTAAGGGTGGACACATTGAAAAATAGAGTGTACTGTACATGTTGTTTACAATAATGTATAATTTGTGATTAAATTCTAATTCTAAGCTGAATAAAAATGGCATTTAAGTTGTATTATGGCAGTGTAAACTTTTTTTGGGGTCACCCTGTATGTAGAAGATTCTTTTGTTCCCTAGTGTAGACCTCTTCAGGAGTTTAACATTTTTAAATAAAATAACACATTAGATTCTTGCAGCTCCTTCCTTGCCTGACAATGATGATGAAGACACTTGCACACTTCGATGAAGATGACACAATGTGCGCGTGTCAAGGGAGCCTCCTGCAGTACCTCAAAAATCCACAAATAACTGAAACCGCAAATGTCGAAGCGTGAATTGGCGAGGGATCTCTGTGTAATCATTTTGTCAGTACGTAAAACTTGCCGTTCTTATTGAACCAACGATAAGAACACTGAGCAAGATGACAACCACGCCACAGTGGACGATCCTTGACCCAGCATTTGGGGATCCGTTGCATTCTTAATTGTACAGTAAGTTCTATGAAATGTAAAAGCTGAGTTGCTGCTTATCATTGAAGTACTCGCTATTTCCTGTTAATTCTGTGGATTAGCTGTCTGTTGTCAGTGAAGATGGGCTGTCTGACATCAGACAGCATGTATTCACACAGCAACACTACAGTCATAAGAATCAGGCCTTGGTTTCAAACTGTAGTTTCTCTTTGCACTATCATCTTCTAAAGTGATATGCTAAGACACATTTTTATGTTAAGCTTACTTAATGTAATTAGTTACACTACCAAGTTACTTCTCCCAAAAAGTAATTCAGTTAGTAACTCAGTTACTCCATTATAAGAGTAATCAGTTAACCAGCAAAGTAACTGATGTTACTTTTCATCTTCAACACGTTATTACATTATACATTCTATAACATCTTTCACATCAAATATATTTATATTAACTAATTGAAGAATAAAAACACTATACAGTATTTTAGAACATTTGGTATTTATTTGGTTCAGATATATTACAGTTGGTTCAGAAAACACAAATGTAAACTGACCATTAACCAGTGCAAATCTCTGAAACTATGTTAGGCCTACTGCACAATAAGCAGAACATTATCCTTACATATTCCATCACGTAACATTATTAAATTGAAATTTGAGAACGCTACCTTTGAAATTCCCTGGCCCGTCACCATTATAGCTGTCTTGTTGTGTTTGCCAGGGCGGGCAGTGAAGCAGTGCATGATCCGCCCACCTAGCCAATCATCATCGCGTTTGCAATGGCGTCACTACCTCATTCCCTCCTCCCCCCTCCTGCTCTGCTCTCTCCAGGCAGGCAGCTGATGTGTGACATAATTAGACAACCTGCGTTTCATTAAATCAAATTGTATTAACACGCTCCTTCACATCCTCAGTAACGGTAACGGCATTGCAAAGATGGGAAAAGTAATTGAATTACTCACTACTCAGTACTGAAAAAAAATAACGCTATTAGAAAGGCCGTTATACTCTAACACTGTTATTAACAACACGGGTTGTGATTAATTTTTACATCTCATTTTACCATTGCGTTATCATTTTACTTATTAGAACGAGATTTTCAAAAGTGAATTATTCATTCATCTTCTGTACAGATTATCCTGAAGAGTATGCAATTAATGATCATTTATTCAATGTCCTGTACGGGGGGAATAGATTTTTAGCTATCCTGTTACCGTAATTTTCAGATTATAAAGCGCACCTATTAGCCGCCACCCACCAAATTTGACACAAAAACAGAATTTGTGCATAGATAAGCCGCACTGGACTATAAACTGCTGCTGTCCTCACTGTATTATGGGTAGAGATGTCCCGATCGATCGGCATCGATCGGGTCTGATCACGTCATTTTCAAAGTATCGGAATCGGCAAAAAAATATCGGCCATGCCTTTTTTAAATTTATATATACTGTATATTTTTTAATTAAATCGTTTTCTAATTGTATTTAACGTTACAGACATAATATGTTGCACTCATCCAGAGTCTTTAGTTTAGGCTTAAGGTAGGGTTATCAAATTTATCCCGATAACGGGGGTAATGAATTTTTAATAAAATGTATCACGCTAATATATTTAACGCAATTAATGCATGCGTTGCACGATCTACTCACGCATTGTCGTGCTTAATCTGTAATGGCGCCGTCTTACCTATATAGAGAGATAAAAGGCAGTGTAAAATGAGTAAAGTGAATATTGGCAGCCTTTGGAGCTTATTATTAATAGGCTACAGCCTTACAATCCCTCTCCCTACGATAAGAAATATCATGGGAAGCAATGTGGGGAAGCAAGTTAGCACTTGATCTTTGTCTTAACACCTTATGTTATTTCCCAACGCAGAGAAGATATATGAATTAGTAGCACTATGCACAGTCATGGTTCCACTTCCCATCATGCATTTGGGTTGAATGGCTGCAGTATCATTTACTGAAAGCTCAACAAATACACTAGATGGCAAATTTAGTCACAATATACAAAGTCACAAGTCTTTCTATCCGTGGATCCCTCTCACAGAAAGAATATTAATAATGTAAATGCCATCTTGAGGATTTATTGTCATAATACAGTACTTATGTACTGTATGTTGAATGTATATATTCGTCCGAGTTTTATTCATTTTTTTCTTAATGCATTGCCAAAATGTATATGATTGGGAAAAATTATCGGGAATGATTGGAATTGAATCGGGAGCAAAAAAAAAAGCAATCAGAAGGGGAAATATCAGGATCGGCAGATACTCAAACTAAAATGATTGGGATCGGATCGGGAGCAAAAAAACATGATCAGAACAACCCTAATTATGGGATATTTACACCAAAAGATTAACCGGTAACACTTTGACAGCGGTGTCATAGGACTGTCATAACACCAAATGAACCACCATGAAGGTTAGAACCAATTAGCTGCAAAGCTTCATTGCAAGGGCGAAGGTTTACATAGGACAGTAGGGGCATAACACTAGCAACTTTTTGGGATGCTCAAATTGTCCCCACCAACTTTTAAGCAACCTAATTTCATCATATAAAGAGTTCAGATATATAGGTAATTTAGATTGTCTTACCATATGTTGTAAGGATAGAAAAGAACCTACCATTATTATGTGAATTATTTTCATTTATGTTCAGACTTGAATTTATCCCTTTTCACTTGCTGAATGTGCCGGTCCATTTTTCCACCCCAAAACGAACGTTTGGTTGGCTGATGACTTGAAGCCCCCCGTCCCGCCAGAAAGAAACACACACACATACTCACACAACCCCGACAGATTCATGTCGACAACATGCCGCCTCTTCCGCCCCCTTCGGAGACGAGGGATATTAATGGATCTTTATTTCGGCAGCAGCAGCCACTGTAAGTCATGTAAAAAGACATCAATGTTTTGGAGGTGGTGGAAACACCACTAATTTTGCTACTGATAGCCCAAACTGCATCAGAGTTAGTATAACATTAAACATGCTAACCGTCAAAACAACTGCGGTCAGGCCAGCTTCCACAAGGAACAACGTAGTCAAGTTAATCGTACCTTATTTGGATCATTATTTTTGTTATGGGCATTGCGGTAATATCGTCCCTACCAATGTTGAGACCAAACCTACGCCTTTGCTTCATTGCTTCAAGAAGCTTCATTTGGCCATTACTGCTCCCTTGGGCGAGATAGTCAACCTCTGCTGCCACCTGCTGTCAACACTGTTCTCATCCAACATTCCCCCTAGCATGCATTGCAGCGCTACAGATGTAAATAACAATCAAAATTCATGTTCTGTGCTAATTATTTCATCAGTTACTGTTCCAGTTATTTCATTAATTGCTAGTTATGGTATTTGGTAAGACTTTATTTGACAGTGGCGCCTTGAAACTGTCATAAGACAATCATAATTATGACATGACACTGTCATGAATGCTTATAACAGATATTATTAAATGTCACCCAGCAAATTATCTCACTTTTGAATAGATGTAAATGATCCGAGCTGGACATAAATGGAGTTAGTGCCATAATTTGCTGGATGAAACTTAATGGCATCCGTCAAAAGAATTCAGTATGCCCATGATAGTGTCATGTCATAATTATAACTGTCTTATGACAGTCTTATGACGCCACAGTCAAATAAAGCGTTAAAAATTTAGGTAATTGGTGACAGATGACTGATGCCAACAGTAATACGAGCACAAAACCAGCATAGATGGGTAGGTACACCCCAACATTTGATGGTTTATTTAGCAGCACAAAATAAATGGATGGCAATATCTAAATGAGTTTTCTGTTCAGAGCAGTCATAATGCTAAAAGAAAAGGACAGTCAATGAGATCAAAGCTATAGAAAGGGTTTCACAAAACAAAATAGGTGTATATTCAATGTTTTTATACTTCTCAGGTGGTGACATATGGGTGCGGGTTGCCTTGGAGGAGGTCTCATCTAGTGTATGACTGTTGGACTAATTGGGCCACAGGCTCGGGCCTCAGGTGGTCTGCAGGCTTCAGACATGGTGACTGTCCGTCTCACAGTTCAGCAAACTCCCAGTGCGAGAAGAAAGAGGCCACTCACACACATGTGATCTATTTTTAGAATTCACGCACACACACACACCTGTACACCTCTCAGCATACAGTGGTGCCTTTCTGCACCACACAGTGTCTCTGTTGGCGCCCATGACCCACCTTTGTGATACACATGCTATTCTATCCAATTATCAATTGTATGTGTGCGCGTGTTTGAAACGGAACTTTGTAAAGATAGACACAGAAAACAATGTGACTTGATTTAGATTATACATATTATTTCTTTGTTATTGACAGAGGTGGGTAGTAACGCATTACATTTACATGAGTAACTTTTTCAGAAAAATGTACTTCGAAGAGTAGTTTTACTCAGCCATACTTTTTACTTGAGGAGATTTGTGAAGACGAAATGCTATTCTTACTACACTAGTCGTTACATTTTTCCTCTTTACTCTGAATATTAGATTTTAGTTGTTGTTTTTTTTTTTTGCCAGAGAAGCCAACAAAGGCTAAACCAGTTTCACCAATGAAACGTCGCAATAGTAATCACATGACTTCATTTTACCAATCAGACTCAGTCTGAGGACCAACCTGTCGTCCTGTAGGAGATTCCAGGAGACAGGTAGTTACTCCAGGAGAGCTGGACAGGGCCGTAGAAGATCCTTAAACCCTCAGCAGGATCGGTATTCACTCCTTTGTTCAAAGAGGAACAGGATAAACACTGCCAGAGCCCTACAAAATGACCTCCAGCAGGCCATTGGTGTTAATGTTTCTGACCAAACAATCAGAAACGGGCTCCATGAGGATGGCCTGGGGGCCTGACATCCGTGGTAAGCCCTGTGCTCACTGCTAATCACCATAGAGCTTGATTGGCATTTGCCATAGACCACCAGAATTTGCAAGTATGCCACTGGCTTTGTACTCTTCACCGATGAAAGCAGATTTAACCTGAGCACATGCGACAGATGTGAAAGGGTCCGGAGATCCCATGGAGAATGTTATGCTATCTGCAACATCATTCAGCATGACCAGTGTGGCTGGTCAGTGATTGTCAGGGAAGGCATATCCCTGGAAGAACACACATACCTCTACAGGTTAGATGATGGCACCCTGACTGCTATTAAGTATCAGGATGAAATCCTTGGACTCATTGTCATAAGCTACGCTTGTGCAGTGGGACCTGGGTTCCTCCTGGTCCACGACAGTGCCCAACTTCATCTGGCTGTAGTATGCAACAGTTCCTAAAGGAAGAAGGACTTGATAACATTGACTGGCCCCAACGTTCGCCTGACCTAAATCCAATAGAACACCTCTGGGACATTGTGTCCAGGAGCTCAGTTATGCCCACGTCCAGATCTGGGAGGAGATTCCCTAGGACACCATCTGTCGTCTCATTAGGAGCATGACCAGGCGTTGCACGGAGGTCATCCAGGCACGTGGAAATCACATACACTATTATGCCTCATTTTGACTTGTTTACATGAAAGTTCAATCAGCCTGTAGTGTGTTTTTCCACTTTCATTTTGAGTATAACTGCAAATCGAGACCTTCATGGCTTGATACATTTGATTTTCATTGACGATTTTTGAGTGATTTTGTTGTCAGCACATTCAACTATGGAACGAACAAAGTATTTAATAAAAATATTTCATTCATTTATATCTACAATGTATTACGTTAGTGTTCCCTTTATTTTATTTTTTTTTTTTTTTGAGCAGTGGTGTAATATATATAGATATATGGCGGAAAACACTCAGGTGACTTGAAGTTCCGCTCTGAGACCCCCAATTTGGCCAAATATCAAAATTATCCTATATGCATGTGTGATACATATTTGGAAAGCTTAAAATCTCAATTTTCTGGGGCAACACAAATTTTGAACAGGAGGGCATTAAAAAAAAAAAAAAATTAAACAGCAAAACCCTAATTGGAGGCAAGAGCACGTGTGAGCAGAATTAAAGACGCCACGATTTTAAGGAGATATTATCGCGTACTTATCTTGTTTTGATCCAAAAACTCCATGTAGCATGTAACTCCGAGTGTCAAGACACAGCTGTGAATGGCCACAGCCGGATTTTTATTTTATTTTATGGGTGAAACATGGTGATAAAACAAGGGTCGCGATGCAGAAATCGCAGACAACAAGGTGTGGTCGAGATGTTATTTTTCATATATATACCCTTTTAAACGTTTTTTTTTTTCTTTTAAACGATTTTCTTTTTCATGTAGTTACCCTTTTAAATGTTATTTTTCCATTTTTTTTGTTTGGATCGATTATTTATCATCTAACATATCGGGGAAAATACGACAGTAACAAAAAAAAATACAATTAAGCGATAGTTATGAGGTAGATATCCGTGACTTTTTTTTACAGACGCCAAATTTTTCATTGTGATGTAATTTGTTTAAAAGTTTAAAATATGGAAGTAAATCAATTTTTTAAAGTCGTTTTTTTTTTTTAAACTAAATATTAGACATCAATTAATGATTCTAAGCTAAAAATGACAGACATTTCGAATAATAAATATAATTACTTCTTTTAATGGCTGGGTTGAAACAAAAGCGGTTGCGTGACGTCTGTAAACGGGGGTTTTCAGGGTAAAACGGACAAATTAAAAATAGTTCGGAGGCTTAGTGCGCCATAAATTTGCTATGGCAGCATATAGACATATAGTTCTATCAAACGCAACAGTTATTTTGGCTTAAAATACAGCAGTTTCTTTTAAAGAGGAGTGCAAGAGCAGAAACTGCTTTTTCAGTCTTGTCTGTGTTTTCCGCCATATTTCAATATATATATATATATATATATATATATATATATATATATATATATATATATATATATATATATATATATACAGTGGTACCTCTACATACGAATCCATTCCAGGACCTTGTTTGTAAGTCGAAATGGTCGTATGTCAAGCAGGATTTTCCCATAGGAATACATTATAATTCCATTAATTCGTTCCACAGCCCAAAAACCTTCACTAAATCCTTAAAAAATACTGCTGGTACTATTACAAATTGTGTAATTGTGTGCAATTACACATAGCAAAACAAATAAATTATAAATCAATATCGGAATAATAATAATAATAATAATAATAATTCCTGTATTAATGTAACGAATCGGGTTCTAATGTGGCGGATGTTTTTTGCTGACCCTGAACGCACCGCGGGGCTGACGTGCCAGAGACAGACTGGTGAGCTTGAGTTTCACTTTCATTTTGAATGTTTTCTTGAGAACACCGTCAATTGCGGCAGACAGAAGGTGTTTTTGTTTTGAATAAGTTGTGAAATAAATGATAAAAACGTGGCGAAGTTGGCGATTTCTCTGGAGATGTTACCACAATAAGAATTGTCAGCTTAACTTATAAAGACTGGCGAACGATGGTCGGAGGAGGACCGTGGAGATGTATTGTTGAGCCATTTCACGGATGCCCACCCTACGCTCGTATTTTTCTGTCATTTGCATCTTCATTTGGAAGGTAAGCGTCAACTTTTTCCTTGTTTCACCACCTGTACCAACCTTTTCTGAAACCAGTGTTGATTTGTCACACAAGAAAATCCGCCGTTCATTCGTCTGCGGTGCTGCCATTGTCGTCGTATTTCGAGCATGTCGTCGGATGTAGAAACAAATGGCGAGTCATATTTTACATCGGATGTCGAAAAGTTCGTGTGTCGAAGCGATCGTATGTAGAGGTACCACTGTATATATATATACAGTAAAAAAAAAAATCGAAAATCGTCGTCTCGCCCACCCGGACGGTATGGTCTCTCCTTTCAAGCTCGGGTCCTCTACCAGAGGTCTGGGAGCTTGAGGGTCCTGCGCAGGATCTTAGCTGTCCCAAGGATTGCGCTCTTCTGAATGGAGACGTCGGACGTTGTTCCTGGTATCTGTTGGAGCCATGCACCCAGCTTGGGGGTTACTCCCCCTAGTGTCCCGATCACTACTCGCACCAGTAGTGATATACACTCACCGGCCATATATTTTGGATCGAAACAAGATGAGTACGCGATAATATCTCGTTAAAGTCATGGCGTCTGTAACTCTGCTTTTGCGTGCTCTCACCTCCGGATAGGGTTTTGCTGTTTAAAAAACTTTTTTTTTTTCAAATGCCCTCCTGTCCAAAATGTTTCTTCCCCCAGAAAATTGAGATCTTAAGCTTTCCAATGATGTACCATACAAGCATATAGGACAAATTTGAAATTTGGCCAAATTGGGGGTCTCAGAGCGGAACTTCAAGTCACCTGATTGTTTTCCATCATATATATATATTAATCACAATTTTGGCTTTGGTTTTGAAAATATTCGAATTTTAAGTTTTTGAAAATAGGCCCCCTGCAGAGCGGCCCAGCTCCCCATTTCCTGTCAAATGATAGTGAAAGCTATGGTTTGGGTTTGCAAAAATGTTACATATCCAAACTTGAAAATGGGTCAGTCATGCCCAGAAAACAACATACTGCGAAGATTTAGTATTTAAGGTTGTGTTAAATCACAGATCAAATTTGAAAGACACAATTCTGATTTTAAAAACTGGCTTTGTGCGCGCGTCTGTATGTATCTTTGTGTGTGCATGTATGTGAGAGAGATGGAGAGAGAGAGCACGCGTGTGTGAAGTAAGCAGATGGTGACACAGTCTGTTCCCAAGAAAGTTTTCAAACGTTCCATCAGCTTGGAACACAGTGATGATGAGGAGGATGTCTGAGGCCAAAAACTTCTAGCACATTCTTTTTATCACATTCTTCTTCTCTTGTTAGCACATTTTTCCTCTCAGCACATTCATCTTGTCTGACCATCTTCTTTTAACAATCAGTACATTCTTCTCTTACAGCGCTCTTCTTTCACTCGTACCTGTTTTTTTTCTTTTATATTGTATGACTTAGCACATTCTTCTTGAATCACATTCAAAATCACTTATAAAACAGTTTCTTTTTTTTTTTTTGGCTTGACCTTCCAAACCCTACCTTTTTAATGCCATGGGTACTGGCGTTTCACATGCACAACCATTTTTTACGCTAGGCCATCGCACACTTGACAACCTAACACAACAGCACCTAAAAACTAGAAACTTCTGGGGAAATTGCGTGGCGATACTGTGCGCGCCCATTTTCAGGCATTTGCTATTAATTTAGGGAATTTTCAGGTTAATTCCTTGTTAACTCATTGGCTGCCAAGTGCGTGCGACACGAGAAAAAAAGTCTTAAATATGATTGTTATGTGAATTTGAATCATATTTTGAGACGATTCGACTATATGCAACAATTTAGCAAAGCGCAGATGACGAGAAATTAGTCTTTTAATCTGCCAGTTAGCCACGCCTACCATTATAGGTCTCTAACGTCCCCAACAGGTGGATGACGTCAGCGGAGTCATGATTTCATAGTATGCAGCCCATTGAGTGGGGATCATTCACAACGATGAAAACACGACGAAGAGAGCCGCACAATGACATTTTGCATTTTCAGTCTCTCTTCTCCAATATTTTTACAGGATATTCTTTTTATCGAAGTATTTTTCCACAATAGCTAAATAAATGGTTTGAGAAGGACCAGTCAGCCCGTTGAGGGGGAATTATTCAGAACGAGGAAAACGTGATGGAGAGAGCCGCAAAATGTCATTGTATCAGTCTCTCTACTCCAATATGTTTACAGGATATTATTTTTTATCCAAGTATTTTTCCCCAATAGCTAAATAAATGGCATGGTCATCATGACAAATAACAGTCTTGTGCTGAATGGAATATGAAATAATAAAAATGCATTTATTCAAGACGACATGGCAAAACTACTCCATAATGGTCAAAACTGTCGACTCCATCTTTACTGTTGCACCTCCCAAACAATATTTTATGCCACCTAAATAGGGTTTATGTCATTTCCTTTCCCTGTGTGACCTGGTAAACAAACCAAGGGGCGTGACAGCTCGCTGACTTGCTAACCCGAACCGAGTGATGTTTCCAAGTCTTCGAAGCAGAAAATCACACATAACTAGCCCGGATCATTTCACATGACGACTGGGTTGTCGATAGTCTTTGCTGATCGGCAAACCGCCCGGCGGAGAGCAATTTACACTTGTTCCCCTGCTAATATGGACAGGAGAACACGCCGAGGAAGCAGCTGGCCAATGACCGCTGAACATTTACGTGCCAATCCATGATCAAACGTAAGTAGTCCTTTATTTAAAGAGAGTTTGTATTGTTTACTTTGTAATCGCTGTATTTGTGGCTATTTTTAACTCAAAGTTGCAATTTCTGATCAGTCGGAATATTTGACAGAACACCGGGCACTTGAAGAGAGGGAAGAGGGGAATAAGCCGAGTATACTAGTAGTACTCTCCCGGTGGGGGGATGTGCGACAAGCCGCCGGTCGTCGGCCGAGGGGACAAGGAGCATGTCACAAAATGCAAGCCACCTACATATTAAAATGATCCCAGTATTTGAAATAATACTGTCATGTACGAGATGGAGGACCCAGTTGCGTATCGCAGACACAGGATTTTATTGATGTTGACAGGCAAGGGAAAACTATCAGGTTAAGCGATAATGGCAAGTTGACATGCAGACATATGTTGAATCGCTGACGACCTGACACTGGATGTTGTCTGCTCGAGGCTTATATAGTGTTCTCAGTTATTCTTTATGACATAATAAAGGGCTTTGTGATGCATGAGTGTGAAGCAATATGATGAAACATTACTAGCTGAAATTACTAGCTGAAACATTACACATGCAAGAAGATGAAACATTAATGGCTGAAACATTAATACGTGACAGAACCGAGGGCACTGGCTCAATCTCCTCCTCGCCAGTGGAGGAATCAACTACCGATGGCGCAGGCTCGGGTTCAGAGTCAGAGTCAGATGTAGGCATGGGCTGAGAGCAAGCCGCTCTAGGTCGACCCCGCCGGACGGACGGTTGGTCCGGATGGAGGCGGTGGAAGTCTGATATGAGGGTTCGATCTACAATCCGCCCAGCTGGAACCCACATCCTCTCCTCAGGGCCATATCCTTCCCAGTCCACCAGATATTGGAGGCCCCTGCCCCGACGGCGTGACTTGAGCAGGCGGCGAACTGTGTAGACAGGACAGCCTTCCACCAGGCGAGGAGGGGGAGGTGGTGCCGCATTGGGGACCAGGGGGCTTTCATGGACTGGCTTTAGTTTGGAGGCATGGAAGGTTGGGTGAACCCTCATAGACCTGGGTAGTTTGAGTTGGATAGCTGATGGGCTGATGATCTTCTCGATGGAAAACGGACCAACGAACCTGGGTGCCAGTTTACGTGACTCCACTTGGAGTGGCAGATCCCGGGAAGAAAGCCATACCTTCTGGCCCACTTGGTAAGCAGGGGCTGCGGTCCGTCGTTGGTTGGCTCTGATGGCATAACCAGAAACAGACTTTAAAAGAGCGGTACGAGCTTGAGACCAGATTCGACGACATCTCCGTACGCAGGCTTGGGCGGAAGGGCAGGAAGCGTCACCTTCCTGGCTGGCGAACAGGGGCGGTTGATAGCCGAAGACCGTGTGAAAGGGAGACAGGCCGGTGGCAGAGCTGGGAAGGGAGTTGTGAGCGTATTCCACCCACAGCAGATGTTGCGTCCAGGAATGGGGGTTTCGTGAAGCCATGCAGCGGAGGGATGTCTCAAGCTCTTGGTTGAGCCTTTCCGACTGGCCGTTTGACTGGGGGTGATAGCCTGACGTGAGGCTCGCTGTGGCTCCCAGGAGGCGGCAGAACTCCTTCCAGAAAGAAGATGCAAACTGCGGACCCCGGTCAAATACGACATCCCTCGGTAGTCCGTGAATTCGGAACACCTGCTCCATAACCACCTGTGCCATCTTCTTAGCAGTGGGCAATCTTGGCAGCGAGATGAAGTGGGCCATCTTGCTGAACCTGTCCACGACCGTGAGAATGACAGTGTTTCCTTCAGAAGGAGGGAGTCCAGTTACAAAGTCCATTGATATATGGGACCAAGGGTGTTTGGGGACTGGCAGGGGTTGGAGCAAGCTGGCTGGGGGACGGCTGGTGGTCTTGTTCTGGCTACAGGTGGGGCAGGCCTTCACGAAGTCTTGGACATCTGTTCTCAACGATGGCCACCAGAATCGCTGGGAGAGCAGGTGGATGGTGCGTGTGACCCCAGGGTGGCAAGCCAGGTGGGAGTTGTGGCCCCACTGGATCACCTGGGACCTCAGATTATCAGGAACAAAGAGGCGATCAGTGGGGCAGGCGCTGGGGCCAGGCTGATCCCGGATGGCTTCTTTAACCTGCTCCTCAATGTCCCAGGTAAGCGTGGAAACTAGGCAGGATTCCGGGTTAACAGGACTGACAGATTCAGGGTTAGTGGGTATGATCGCCTCCCTCAGGCAGGTCTGGTGGCATCTACTGCCACCACTCCAGTTTCCCAATCTATGTTAGGGTTGTGCTGGCGCAGCCACGGATACCCAAGGATGAGAGGCTGACCTGGTGAGGGGTGCAGATGGAACTGAATGGACTTGTGGTGGTTTCCGGACAGAAGCATGGTCACCGGGGCTGAGATGTGGGTCACTGTGCCGAGTAGATGTCCATCCAGAGCTCGTGCAGGAACGGATGGGGAAAGTTGGTGACGCCGAATGCCGAGCTGCTGGGCCAGATCCACATCCATGATGTTGGCCTCCGCTCCAGAGTCGATGAGAGCGGTCAAGTGATGGGTGGTGTCAGTCAGCAGGAGGCGAATTTGGAGAAGGGGTTTACGAATGGGGGGAGACAGAAGACACGTTGAGCTCACCCGAATCTCCCCGACGTCTGGTGAGCTCTGGCTTTTGCTGGGCAGGTTGCGATTCGATGACCCTCACCTCCGCAGTACAGACACAGGTTAGAGGTGAAACGTCGCTGGCACTCTTCAGGAGTTAGGGCAGCACGACCGATCTCCATGGGCACAGGCTGGTTTAAATGAGTGGGAGAAGCAATTGGAACAGGCTGAGAGGCAGCTACTGGAACAGGCTGAGAGGCAGCGGGTGCGTTCCGACCTCCCCTCTCTCGCCGTCGGGTCTGAATCCGACGGTCAATGCGGTTTACAAGGGCAATGGCTTCATCAAGGGTTCTGGGTAATTCATAGGAGACGAGCTCATCTTTGATGTAGTCCGCCAGGCTGTGATAGAATGCGTCGATCTCAGCTTCCATGTTCCAATCGCTTTGCCTCACCAGAGTTCGGAATTCAATCGAATACTCCGACACTGACTGACTGCCTTGACGGATGGTCATAAGGGCGCGGGATGTCTCAGTGTTAGCAAAGCCCGGGTCGAACACTTTGATCATTTCATCGGCAAAGGCATTGAAGTTGTTACAAGCTAGTGTTTGTCTCTCAAATTCCGCTGTTCCCCAAAGCCGAGCCTGACCAGTCAAGTGGTGATGACGTATCCAACCTTAGCCCCTTCGGTTGAGAAGGTCCGGGGTTGCAGGGAAAATTGGACTTTGCAGCTTGTCAGAAACGCTCGTACCTGAGTTGGGTCGCTGTTAAAATGTTCGGGGTCTCCAATCTTGGGCACGGGAGCGTCAATAGCCAAGGCTGGGTTCACCGGAGCCGAGGCTTCTGGAACCAGATCATGGGATTGTGATGGCGATGGAGTTGCCAGTTTGGTGAGAGTTTGGATCACCTGAGTCAGTTGTTCTTGCTGTTGCTGGAGTTGCTGCTGGTGTTCGTGGCCGATCTGGATTAACGATGCGAGGTCACCAGACATCCGGGAGACCTTCTTTTCCGTTTGGTGAAGACGGTCCAGAACAGAGGGTTGATACGCTGGTTCCATTCTGGTCAGGTCGTACTGTCATGTACGAGACGGAGGACCCAGTTGCGTATCGCAGACACAGGATTTTATTGATGTTGACAGGCAAGGGAAAACTATCAGGTCAAGCGATAATGGCAAGTTGACCTGCAGACATATGTTGAATCGCTGACGACCTGACACTGGATGTTGTCTGCTCGAGGCTTATATAGTGTTCTCAGTTATTCTTTATTACATAATAAAGGGCTTTGCAGACATATGTTGAATCGCTGACGACCTGACACTGGATGTTGTCTGCTCGAGGCTTATATAGTGTTCTCAATTATTCTTTATTACATAATAAAGGGCTTTGTGATGCATGAGTGTGAAGCAATATGATGAAACATTACTAGCTGAAATTACTAGCTGAAACATTACACATGCAAGAAGATGAAACATTAATGGCTGAAACATTAATACGTGACAAATACAAAACACGATGTTTACTCACTTCCTCGTAAGTCCCATGATCCCACAGTAGTAGGGCTTGTTTTGGCCAATATCCACCGGTGAATGGGAACCTTTTGAAACCCCAAAAAGGCACACACGCCTCTACCCTCCAACAGCAAGATTTTGCTGCAGCCATTGGGCTGGCGTGATGCGAAAAATAAACGTATTAATCCGCAAAATCAGCTGAATCCTTAGTCCTTCTCATACTCAGTGAAGAGGACTCCTTCCTCCGTACACGTCACAGCGCCCTATTTCTCAACTCGAGACTGTTGCCGGAAGTGACTCATTTTCATGGCGCGGGATTAAAAAAAACTAAATAAATATAGCGATCGCTTCCACACACATCCAAGCGGTCCATTTCATTCAGGAGCATAAAATACCGCGTGTATTATGAAATAAACATGCTTTTTCGTGTCACAGGCACTTTAAACATTAGTTCATTCAATTGGATGTCTACTGCACTGAAAGATGAGAATTCACAGCCAGTCCTCAACGGTTAAATGATTTGGATGTTTATCGTAGCTAACGGCAGGCAATTAGTTAATTCTGGGTCATTGTGTAGTTAATTTTAGAGTACTTACAGGTCACATCATTTAATGTTGATATTAGCGCTCGTCTTATTTATTTATATTTATTATCATCTTATTATCTATCATACCTCATTAATCCTCTTGGAATTCATCTTTCACTGTTGTCTGAATATCATCTTATTATCTATTATAACTCATTGATCCTCTTTAAATTCATCTTTCGCTGTTGTCTGAAATGAGTTCGGGTAGGACGTACATAGAGTAAATGAGCTCCAAATCTACACTACTACACAAACAACACAAATTTTACCAACAATTTCCCTTTGAATTATGCAACGTTTTGCTTTGTTGTATTTTCCGCTTCATTATCATTGAGTTGCCAGCATGAGGGTGCTCGTGCCTGGCAATCACTCAGGAGGTTTTCATGCCAGCTTGACAAATGTGTTCACTTTACAGATATTGTGTCAAATTCGTCTGGTGGCCGGGAGTGGGCGGTGGCTGGTTGCAAAGAATCGTGATGCAAATGCAGAGCTTCCCACGTTAACACTGCTTAACAGGTGCAGGGAATAAACAAACATGGAGAAAAGGAGGAACACTGCTGTTTTTTGCCTTTTTGAATTTTTGTGGCTTTACAAAGTTTTGTGACGTCTTTTAAGTAAATATCCTCATCATGCATGGCATAATGATGGACTATAAAAGATGCAACTGTCAAAATCAATGGTTTGTCTCCGTTTAAGGAAAGGGCGATGCCATGTTTTTTTTTGTTTTTTTTTGCTTTGCTTATTTCGCTTTTAGGAAAGTGAATCATTGTTCGCCTTCTTTTTAAAAATATGGGACACCATAAGTTTCTGTTGTGGAAAATTCAATAGCTTTTATTCTGTTTAGCAGTAGTGTAGCATTAAAGGGATCCGCGGATAGAAAGACTTGTAGTTCTTAAAAGATGAACATTATTATGAGTTAAAATAATTTGATATAGAAACCCCTCTTGATGTTTTCGTTTATGATGTTTAGCCCTTTGAATTTGAAATCGAGAGGAACATTAATGAGCATGACAGCACTTTCAATATTTTACAAAACAAGCAGTAAAAGCAAAATCACCCGGAAAGACGGGATGAGATGAGAGTAGGGGGGAAAAAATAGTGTTCTGCCAAATTGTGCTACACCGGCGAAACGTCCTACAAGAGGCAAATGTGATGCCCAAAGTACCACTGTGCGCTTTCAGCTTGTTATGCTTAGATGCATAGAGACAGAACATACTAAAGATGCCTTAATAAAAAAACGTAAACTTAATAATATCAAATAAGGGTGGTTTAAATATGCTACGTGACTAACGTGGTCAACAGATCAACCATCTGCTTTAAAGCTACCACAAGAAAACACTATGCTTAAACGTATGAGTTGGAAACACATCCAAAAAGTATTTTGAGGCAATGAAAAGGTAATAAAAAACTTAATAAAAACACAAATAGTAAGTACTCGCTGCTTTTAACCAATGAGTGCATGTGTTGGACGTTTTGCTGGCCAGCCCGGGGAGGGAGGGCGGGCGGGGGGGTGGGGGGGCCACGCGCAGCCCATCCCTCCTCCCGCCGCCCAGCAAAGGAGCCACCGTCCCCCCCCCCGGGACCCAGGATGGTCCCCCGGGCCACCCGCGCGCCCATCAACCGGCCTTCAGGGATGGCAGGAGGGGACGCATCACCAACCCCACGCCTACACCCACCCCCGCCCGCCCACCCGGGCCACGAGCCACAGCCCCCCAACCGGCACGGCACGCCACGGGACCCCCAGCGGCCCACCAAGCCCCAGGCAAGGCAGGGTCCCCCGCCGGTGCAGGCGACACCCCGCTGATACACCGGCGCCCAGCCAGCGACCCGCGACGGAGCGCAGGGCGGATGCCCAGCCAGAGAAGAGAGGGGAAGGCGGAGGCAGGAGAACGCCCAGGAACTGCCACGGGGCGATGCAAGATCGGAGACCCGACCCCCCAACCCACTCCCGCGGCCGGCAGCCGAGGCAGAGGGGAGGCCACACCCCGGGAGCCACACCATATAAAAAAAGTGTGGGACCCACCTACCACCCTATTACTGTGGCTGCCAGGTTCCCGACTGGCAGCCATCACCCAGCACCGTGATGGGGGTGTGAGGGGAGGGTAGTGCAATGTATGCATTAAAATAGGAGAGCTTGGCTTGGGGCAGTGGGACCGCAGCATGGAGTTTCTGTCCAGCCGCCCGTCCCACCGCCCTTTGCCGGAGCTCTCCTGTGGAGTATGATGTGTGTGGTGCATTTAAAAAAGGTGTAGGGATGGCGGGGCCTGTGGTGAGGAGGCAGCCGTGAGCCCCCCCCCCCCCCCCCCCCCAACAGGTCCCAACCATCCCACAACCTTGGTGTGTGGTGCATTAAAAACAGGGGGGAGTCGGGCTGGGACTGTAAAGCCCCGTCCCAACTCTCCCCGGAGAAATGTATGAGCATGTAAGTGCCAGGGTGAAAAATATTTACAGTGCCGAAGTGAGAAGTGCGTGAGTTAAGAGGCAGGCTCCCGCGGGCGTGGCCCCGTCCACCAGAACCACCGGCCCCAGGGCGGAAGAAGCGTCAGGGCCCCGATCAATCCCCGCCCCAAACCACCCACGGCGCCTCCGCGACCGCCCACCCCCCTCCCACCCACCGAGCACCCACCCCGCACCCCGAGCAGGCGCCACACCAAGCGCCGGCGACCAGGGGGCGTCCACCCCACCGGCAAGGGACAGCAAGTCTCACCCTAGGCCCCGCGGGCCCCAAGATGCCCCGCCAATGACCCCGCCGGCCGGGGGGGAGCCGCGGCCGCCGCGGCCTAGGGAGGCCGACAGGACCGGAAACAGACCAACAGTCGAGTTTCCAGCTGCAAAAGGATGCATACAACTTCCCTGGACACCCCGCATACATCCATTTATGTATACATTTCTATTATTTTTGTGGCATTCCTTCGCAGGTGAGAGAGAATCCTTATTCTATGTTCATCATTCTTGCGACCGTTTCCCACTGTTGTTCGTATTTGTCCATTTTATTTGTCTGTTTGGCAGATATTTTCTCTAATGTTATATATTCAATGATTAGATTTAGCCATTGGTTAATGCTAATGTTTTGTTTGTTTTTCCAATTCAACAATATTGTTTTTTTGGCTATCGTTAGACTTGCTAGTAGTGGACGGGTTTGATGGATAGAGATATTGACTGTATTCAGATCGCCAAGCAGACAAAGAGTTGGAGACAATGGAATCCTGCAGTTCAATAGGAAAGAGAGTTTCTTCGTTACCTGTGCCCAGAAATCTTGTATTGGTTTACATTGCCAAAGAGCATGAAAGTATGTATCTGAAGTGTCTTCGTTGCAGCTTGTACATTTATCGGATTGGGAGAACCCCATTTTGTGCATTTTAGATTGAGTAATATGCCATCTGTGCAGTATTTTGAACTGTATAAGCTGAAGGTTCTTATTCTTTGTCATTATAAATGCATTTTTACAGATGTTGGACCAATAGTTATTATCTAATGTTACCGAAAGTTCGTTATTCCATTTTTCGATTGGTAGGCAAGTAGAGTTGTTACACGAGAGGGCTTTATATACTTTTGAAAGTATTTTTTTTTTGTTGAGGATGTATATTTATTATTTTATTTACGAAAGGTGGTGGGTCTAACGTACCCGTTAGTGATGGAAATTTGCTTCTGATGGCTGCCCTGATTTTATTGTATTGAAGGAAATTGACCCCTTTGATCTGGAAATCTTGTAATATTTTTTCATATGACATGAATGTATTATCTTTAAACAAATGCTGTAACTGGTTTATTCCCGTATCATCCCATGTGCTGAAATAAATAGGAATTTTATTAACTCCAAAGTCTGGGTTGTGCCAGATTGGGGAGAATTTACACGGGGCTTGTTGTGATTGCGTAATTTCCATACCTCTCCACCAGGCTTTCAAGGTACATGCTATCATTGGGTTTTTGAAGCAGCTATGGTGCTTAATACTAGAACTAATAAAGGGGAGGTTTGCCAATTGTATTTGGTTGCAGTCTGTTTGCTCTAATTCTAGCCATGACTGTTGTTCAGTGTTAAGATATAACCACCTAATAAGATATTGTATTTGATTTGCTATATAATAGTGTTGGAAATTAGGGGCCTCTAGACCCCCCTCTGGTTTATTTCTTTGCAATTTGGCAAGGCTAATTCTGTTTTTCTTGTTTTTAAAGTAGAATTTTGTGACGGCTGAGTCTAGGTCTTGAAACCATTTTTGAGTGGGTTTAAAGGGGATCATTGAGAACAAATAGTTTATTTGTGGTAATACTTTCATTTTGACTGTTGCTATCCGGCCCAAAAGTGAGATGGGTAGATTATTCCAGTGTGTCAAATCTTCACATATTTTTGCTAGGAGGGGTGTATGGTTTAGTTTAGTTAATTCTGTAAGTTTTGGTGAAATGTTGATTCCAAGATACTTTATATTCCCTATTGGAATATTTTAATTCTGATTTGCAGGATTCCATGAGTTTGTTGATAAGGGCATTATAATTGATTTTGACCAATTTATAGCATAATCTGATATTTGTGAAAATGTCTTTATTAGTTCAAAAGTCTCATGTAGGGAGGATTCTGGTTTTTCTAGATATAAAAGTATATCGTCTGCGTATAAGTTAATTTTGTGTTCCGATGTGTGCGAGCAGATCCCTTTGATATTAGCGTTTTGTCTTATTGCAATTGCTAATGGTTCAATAAATACAGCGAATAATAGGGGTGAGAGTGGACAGCCTTGTCGAGTTCCCCTTTGAAGACAGAAACTTTGTGAAATGACCCCGTTTGTGTTTACAGTGGCTTTTGGGGCGTTGTAGAATATTTTTATCCAGCGGATAAATGGCTCACCGAAGCCAAATTTTTCCAAAACTTTGAAGAGAAAAAACCAGTTGACTTTGTCAAATGCTTTTTCTGCGTCCAAAGAGAGGATAATTGCTTTCTGTTTATAATTCTGTGCAATATTAATAAGATTTAACAAGCGTCTTATATTGTTTGTAGAGTTACGTCCTTTAATAAAGCCGGTCTGGTCTTTATGAATTTTAGTGGGAAGAGTTTGTTCTAATCTAGTAGCTAAAGCCTTTGCAATAATTTTAATATCTGTATTCATTAAGGATATTGGTCTATAGTTTGCTGGTTGGGTTAGGTCTTTCCCTTCTTTTGGCAGTAGTTTGATTACTGCAGTGTTCATATTGTCTCTAATTTGACCCTTGGCACTGATTTCTTGAACCATTCTATAGAAAAGTGGTGCCAGCATATTCCAAAAGTGTTTAAAATATGATGTCGAGAACCCGTCGGGCCCCGGTGCGCGACCTATTGGCATGTCCTTTACGGCATTCCATAATTCAGCGAGGGTAAGTGGGGTATCTAGCAATTGTTGGCTTTCTAAAGTTATTTGGGGGATGTCAAGATTATTGACGAATAGGTCAATGTCTTCATTATGATCGTTTGTCCCCGAGTATAAGTTATTGTAGTAGCTATAGAAAGTTTCGTTAATTTTTTCTGGTGATTGTGTTATTATGCCGGCTGAATCTTGTATTGTTGTAATTAATGTTTTTTCTTTGTTACGTTCGAGTTGGTTTGCTAAATATTTCCCGGATTTGTTATTATGCTCAAAATCGGTATATCGTAGTTGTTGTAACAGAAACTGAGTTTTTTTAGACAGAATACTATTGAGCCGTTCTTTGGCGCTGAAAAGTTCTTTTGTGGTATTGTCTGTGGGATTATTGGCGAATTCCTCCGTCAGTTGTTTGATTTTCATTTCTAATTCGTTTTCCAACTTCTGTTCTTGTTTTTTTTTAATATGATGAATATGAGATAATCTTGCCTCGAATTACGCATTTTCCTGTTTCCCAAAGCAATGACGGTGAGATGTTTGGAGAATCGTTAAGTTCCATAAAGTCTTTCCATTCTTTCTTAACGATTAATTCACATTTCTGTCCAGTAAAGATGACAAAAAGATCTCATTGCGTTGCAAACTTCGCGCTGGCTCAAAAAAACTGTTGACCGCTAAAAACTCGACATCGAATTCAAGGTACCGCTTGGAATTACAGCACAACGCGACACAACTCAAAACAAACCCTACAGGTAATGAGATATCCAGCACTTATACAGTTTGTAACCAGCCTTTACGTACATTTTATAGTTACAGTTTGTAACCATAGCGGAGTTTGACTTTTGGGGAAGGGTGGGGCAAAATATGTTGATGACTCTGAAACAAAAGATTTCTCACTAAAGATATCAAAACTATGAACGAACATGTGCAATTATGTACTTGGCAAAAAAAAAAAAAAAAAAAAAAAAAAATTAAATAACTGAAAACAAGTTTTATATTCTACATTCTTCAAAGTATCCACCCTTGAGGTGTGTCCAAACTTTTGGCCTATACTATATATTAAGGGTGTGACGGTACATGAAATACTATTGAAACGTTTCGGTGCGTGGTGCTCGGTTTGGAACGGACGTGTACCGAACGGGTTTCTGACGTAATATAACCCTTACTTTTCGAGGCTGTGAGTCGATCGGGTTACAGTTTCTTTGTGTAGATTATATTTACTCCGTCTTCTCTACTATAATGAGGACCAACACGGTAGGACAGTATAATCCAGAAACGTCAGCGGCGCTTCAACGTGGCCGCCGCGAGAACACAGTGAAACGCGGGCGTTAGAGTCTATCAGCCAATGCACACCAGTCGCAGTGCGGCAGCGTGTTAAGATGCGTCCCAGAAGCGGCTCAACGCGACGCACGCGAAAATAACGGCATAGTTTATTATCTGACGCGAGACGTGGCCCTCCTGCGTCAATACTACTACCAGCAGCTAGGATCGGGCCGGAAGTCACTCGTGTAAAAATACGGTGGATCCGGTTGATTTTCAAACTAATATGCAATCGTAACCTACTTTTTGAGTCCATCAGATCTCTTAAGTGGTAGATCGGGTCACAGTTGATTTACTGCTGTCTTCTCTGCTATAATAATAACCAACACGGCCCCGTGTTCAATAGAAAACCCTCCTACCACAACAAAACAAGTAGGAACTAATATTCACATAGGAACTAAAGTTATACAACATAAAATATACAATATAAATGAATAATACATCACATTTGTAAAATATAAACACATAATAAAATAAATAATAGCCCATTTAAATAAAATAAATTGAAATGAGCTAAAACACCTGTAATTAAATAATGAGAAAAATACACACATCCTGCTTACACAATTAAATCTATTAATTTCTGTGTGGCGCTTTAACTTGAGAAAATCCACCAATAAAGCTTTTGAAAACCGTTCATAAGAAAAAAAAAAGTTTCATTGAGGCATTTCATTTGTAAAATACATATTTTTCTCTTTAGCACAGGACTTCTTTTTTCTTCTTTCTTTCAGAAAGAAAGCTGACCAATACGCAGGATATGAAAGGCAAATTGTTGTTGGATTATCTTTAAATACCCGCTACTTTTTGAGCAGAATTCTACCTTTGTATAGGCTAATGTTCCTATTATTGAAAGCACAAAATTGTGTAATAAACAACTAGCACATTTATGTTTTGCATTTTGTTTTCTTACTGTACCGAAAATGAACCGAACCGTGACCTCAAAACCGAGGTATGTACCAAACCGAGATAAAATCCTTGGTTCAAGCTCAGTTGTTTTTGGTAGCTTTTGAAAGCATAGGTTTAAATCAGGGGTGGGCAAACTATTCCACAAAGGGCCGCAGTGGGTGCGGGTTTTTGTTCATACCCATCATGAGGACAGCCTTTTACCAATCCGGTTTCTTACAAGTGCAATCAGTAGATTTCAGTCAGGTGCTTCTTGTTTCACTGATACCTCATTGGCTAAACTGTCTGTGCTGAATAAGTTTGAACAAAGACCAGGACCCACTGCGGCCCTCGAGGACCGGTTTGCCCACCCCTGGTTTAAATAGATTCTAAATATCCGTCTTGCCTCAGGTGTAGTTTTGCCTTAACATAGCAAAGGACATTCTCGAAGGTGCTAGTCACATGATCTGTTCGAAAAATAATTTGGACCCATTATGAAATACTTTTTAGGATTCCTGTTCATTTAATTTATTTTTGTTGTTTGTTTTGTTGCTTTACAAATTTTATTGACAACATTTTAAAATCTTTATTTTATAGGGGAAGTTCAGAATTCTTCGAGTTAGCATGGGTTTACTTAGTCGTTGGAGTTGATTTGAACAAAGTCCATGCAGTTTGTCAGTTATTTGTTAGTGTCAGGGCTTTGTAGTGGCTAAGCTAGCACGATTTAATGGTGGTTGAAATCAACTCCATCGACTAATTAAAACCCCTGCTAACTCGAAGATTAAGCCTTATGTGAAAAAATCAATTTTTCTGTTGTCATTCTTATGTTGAGGTAGCAAAAGTAGAAATATTGGTAAAAAGTAACTGATAAATTACTTTTTAAGTAACTTTGATAATAAAGTAATCGGTAAAGTAACTACATTACTTTTTGAGTAGCAATCAGTAATCAGTAATTAAATTACTTTTTCAAGTAATCTGTGACAACACTGACCCCGAGCGTCCATAAAACATCACGCCCTCCGTAGGTCAAAACATGTACTAAATATTATAGAATTTTAAATCAATGGCAATATTTTATGTGTTTCTAATAACATATTTTAGTAAAAGAGAGTAATTGTAGCTTATTAGAGCCTACAAGTCTTTAAGTCCGAGGTTCCCTTTAACACTTTTATGTTTTTCAGAACGTGCAACATTAACAGTGTTTTCTGTTCATGAAAATGCAACATATTGTCGATCTTTTTAGGAACAATTCAAGACCAGCAGTTTGTTACTATTTTAGGAAAGTGCAACAATCAATAGTTTCTTTTTTGTGAATAGCTTAACTCTTTTAGTGATGAAGGACCAATCAGCAGAATTCTAAGGATGCTGGTGTGTCTTGAAGCATGATGGGGTGACGACTTGACAGTTTCTGCCACAGTCTAACATGATAATTATCATCGTCTTATTATTCCTGCCACCATTATTCCTATGGCGCCTGCCAAACAGTTGATGATTGATTGATGTATTTATTTTTACAGCATCCTTGCCTAACAACTAACACACTTTAACGTAAATCTATTTAAAATTTAAACCCTTATATCGTAGTTTGCATTGTAATACTAGAGTCTCACTTTAAATATTTTTTCCTCTACTCATCAAACTGACCTATTTCAATCCAATCTGTTATCCCTGCTCCTGAGGGTCCAAAAAGTGCAAGTAAGTCTTGGCTGGAGCACTAATGAGCCTGAAAATGATAAACAGTAATGTCATGTTATTTTTTTTTGTTGCTGTGTTTTACTCAACCTCGTCATAAGTACCTTTGCATATTGAGGTGCGTTTGATTTCCTTCACGTGGACAGGATGTCGGCGTGGATGCAGGAGACGGGACTCCCAAGTTGGCCTCGTGTGATCCACAATGACAGATTTGGGACGGCAACGTTGTTCTTCTTTTTCCTTCGGTAAATCTTCCTGTTTAGTACATTTCAACATCTGTTAAGTCAACAACAAATTAGTTTTTTAGGACTTTGAATGTTCTTTGGTGTTTATAAAATTGTTCTCCTTGAAGACTACTTTGTCTTTGATTTTTAGGCCTACGTAAACACGTAGATTAGGTCTATTTGCATTTGTCCACACCGCTTTTCCTCTGCCTTGGAAGGATCAAGAAAGTTGTTTGCTCAGTGGAAGTCTGACAGACACTTTGTATGAAGAAGTACAGGCAGACCTACGTAATGTACCTCGCAGATTACATTATAACAGTCTGTGGTAAAGGCACTTTGAAACCACCTTCCACCCTGATCACTGATGTTTGGGTGTTTCTAACAGCGCTTCATTGGATGACACTAATTTACATTAACAACATAACTTGGAAATGAAAGCCTGGAAGCATAATGAAATTATGAAATATACTTTACGAACATCACACAAGTGGGAGGTTCACTTTTCCATGGAGTCTGGACCAGTTTTGATGGACACTTTTTGGACCGAAACGGACAGCCTTGAGTCACGACTCTGAGGTGATGAAATAATGATTGCAGCACCCCAAAAATAGACAAACAGTGTTTAAATATGAAGGTGGCAAGCTGCTTGATGCTCCCTTAGTGCAGCAGTCCCCAACTTTTACTGTTTTTTCACATAAAGAAAATATTTTTATGTACAAGCATAGAAAGGTTGAAAATGTGACTCGTCATGAACCCTTTTTAGGGAAGTCGTTTAACCCATTGGCTGCAGTTGACTGAGTTCGACGTCCAATCCATTTTGACTTGGAAGGCTTAATTTCTTGAGACTAAAGACTTTAACCAACTTGTGCACAAATTATGACTTATATTTTACCCTTACAGGGCACTTGTTTAACTCGTTTGCTTTCATGTACGGCGCTAAAACGTCCAATCCATTTTCGTCTAGAAGGGGCAAATCCTCCCAGTCAAAATAAATTGGATTTCTAGCCCCATCAATGGTACAGAACCCTGAGCATTTCCAGCCAGTCTTCCCGGTTTGAATGGATAGGATGCCTTTCGCCACAAATGGCATGCAATCTTTTAAATACTATGACCAAAAAAAAAATCAAAATTGGAGTGTTACCTTGGACCAAAAAAAAATCAAAATTGGAGTGTTACCTTGGGCCTTAACCAGAGTATATTTGTTTTTATTCATTTTAATTTCGTTAATGTTGCATTTATAGGTTTATTTAATGATATGAAGTAATACAATAATATTAATTGCCTAATATTCGAGGTTTTTATTTCAAGGCACTTGCCTATAAAAAGTGCAAGGTCTCAAGTGTCCACTTTTGAATAGCTGTGTACTGTAATGACCATTGTCCCTAAAGGGGTTAAATCTATCTGAGAGATGGCTTGGGAACCTAGCCTTGGGTTGAGGTTTATAAACTGTTAGGCGCCACATTGTTCACAAAAACTCATTTAAAGACTCAGGACAGTCTTTGTTTCCCCTCCGAAATAACAAGTTGGGTGCACTGAATTGCCTATGATGTAAAATGCTATTTCGTCTGTCTTTCTCCCCCTCCATGTCAAGAGTCTTCTGGGAAATGTTCAGGAGTGTCTCATCAGATGTTAATCTTTGCTGATGCAGCCTCCAGATCATTCCAAGGACTCAGATTGTCACACCATCAATTATTAATCATGTTGGAATTAGATACTGCCCTCAGACTTTTTAGGAATTACGGACAAAAAAAGAGCAGCAACTTGCCTGACACTAAAGAATTTACTAGTGTTTTTTGTTGCGCCTTGAGGCCTTCACACTGCATACGCCCACTCACACTTGACGCAAGCCCGTACATCCCACCTCTGTGCTCCAGTTACATACGCATCACTTGTCATATCAAGACCTGGCTCGTGTCAGCCAGAGGCTTTACGCTTGTCACTACGCTGAAGAACACAATTTAGCATCAAGAAAGCAGTAAAGTGTAAAGCTTTTTTTTTTTTTTTTAATACAAAAAAAGCACATTTTCCCCCTGAGTGTCTGAACCAATTGCAGCTTGCGACCTCTTCAAATGTATTATTTATTCATTCACTTTCCGAGCCGCTTATCCTCCCGAGGCTCACGGGGGTGCTGGAGCCTACAGACTCCAAATTGTTAACAATAACACAGATTATTTAGATTAAAACTAAGAAAAAGACATGGCTCTTTTTTGTTTATCTCTCCGTCTACCCTCCATCCTTGCATCATGACAAGATGGCTGAATATGAGGAACCCAAAGGCAATGCACTGACCGTTCCATACATTACATTACAAGTTTAGACATCATAGCCAAGAGACCTCTGCATTTAGACACAACAGGAAACCAGAGTAAAAAGTACTTAGATTAAACTTTAATAAAGCATTTTCCTTTTTCATTCTTTATATAATTATTCAATTAGTGGTTGAATATACACTTTGCATGTACACTATATTGAGTATTATATTATAGTATATATAACATTTAAAAAGACTGAGAGCAATTCAGTAAGGAAATAGTGAGGGGAAAAAGGGGGGGGGGGTCACCTTAAAGTCTGAATATTACTGTTATTGAAACTTCTAAATAAAAGTAAGTTAGGGTACTTATTTTTTCTGCTTGAGTGATTACATACCCAGGCAGAAATGTTGCCTTTTCAAAAAAAAAAAAAAAAAAAAAAAAAAAAGTTCACAGCACTATGCCTAAATTTCTCTCTCTCTCTCTCTCTCTCTCTCTCTCTCTCTCTCTCTCTCTCTCTCTCTCTCTCTCTCTCTCTCTCTCTCTCTCTCTCTCTCTCTCTCTCTCTCTCTCTCTCTCTCTCTCTCACCATAGTACCTCTTTACTGTACATACAAGAATTTGTGACATGTATTCATTCCCCATGTATGCTTTTGTTCTCTTTTGAAATATTTGTTTTGGGAAAAGTACATTTGTACAGGTTGTCATCAAAAAATGGGGTTCAATTCCCCTAAAAAAAAAATAATCTGTGATTTACTATTGATTACTATACAGATGATGGGGTACTTAGAACATTACACCATGAACTTTGTGTTTTGAATTTTTATTGATGTGTGCGATAGCTATCCAATAGTGTTTACATTTCTGCAAGCTGTGAGGACCATTTTGTTGTCAAAGTGTGGTCTTGGCCATTGGAGCAACAGTTTTGAATTGAAAGTTTGGGTTTTGGAGTGGGAGTTTCGTTTTGCAAAGAGAATACGAGTTTTTGTGGAGCTAGCTTGAGAAAAGTGTTTTGTGTTTAGAGTTTAGAGAAAATGGAGGGCAGTTTCCTGAAATGTGTTCTGACATTCGAGAAAAACTGTAATAAGTGTTAAGCCCATGGCCCTGTGGCTAACCTTACCTAGATGTGGACGGAAAAGAAAAATTGATGAGAGATTTCAACGAAAGATTGTGTGGATGGTGGATAAAGATCCTGGACTAACATCCAAACAAGTTCAAGCTGTCCTGCAGTCCGAGGGTGTAACAGTGTCAACCTGTACCATTCGTCAGCGTCTGAATGAAAAGGAACTCTTTGGTAGGATACCGAGGAAGACCCCACTTCTGATCCAGAGACATAAAATGCCAGGCTGGAGTTAGCCAAAACTTACCTGTGAAGCCAAAAACGTTTTGGAAGAATGTTCTCTGGTCAGATGAGACAAAAGTAGAGCTTTTTGGGAAAAGGCATCAACATAGAGTTTAAAGGGGAAAAAAAAGGCCTGCTCAGAAAAGGACATGCTCCCCAAAGTCAAACATGGTGAAGGTTCCCTGATGTTTGGGTGCATTATGAAGTCTGAAGACAAACCACCAATTTTGCAGCGTAATGTAGGGCCCAGTGTGAGAAAGCTGGGTCTCCCGCAGAGGTCATGGGTCTTCCAGGAGGACAATGACCCAAAAAATACTTCAAAAAGCACTAGAAAATCGTTTGAGAGAAAGCACTGAAGACTTCTAAAGTGGCCAGCAATGAGTCCAGACCTGAATCCCATAGAAAACCTGTGGAGAGATCTGAAAATGGCAGTTTCAAGAAGGCACCCTTCAAATCTCAAGAGACCTGGAGCAGTTAGCCAAAGAAAAATGCTCTGAAATTCCAGCAGAGCATTATAAGAATCTCATTGATGGATACCGGAAGCGTTTGTTCGCAGTTATTTTGTCTAAAGGTTGTGCGACCAAATATTAGGCTGAGGGTGCCAATACTTTTGTCTGGCCCATTTTTGGAGTTTTGTCTGAAATGATAATGGTTTTTTTTTTCCCGTTCTCTTTTGTGTTTTTTCATTGCAAGCAAAATAATTTAAGATATTACTACCAAAACATTTGTAATTGCAATCATTTTCTGGGAGAAATTGAGCATTATCTGACAGAATTGCAGTGGTGTACTTTTGGCCAGTACTGTATATAAATCACATTTAAGTGTGGATATGTTTACATCCTATTCTATGCTACTTGATCGCTGACCCTGCCACCAAAAATCTCTATACCGAGTCTGTCTAATAGCGTACCGCACAAATGCTGTTTTTAGACCGCAAGGCTGCATGACGTCACCATCGTAAACCGCAAGGGGTCAAAATAGAAGCGCACTCGCATACAACACATGCTAGTACTGCTTGTTTTCTGCCGGTAATGTTTCACCAAAGAAAATGCCTAGTAAATACTGCTGCTACGGTACTTGTAGAAAAGATTTTAGACATTACGACCGTCCACATATGAAGGATGTTTTCTTCATACGTTTTCTGAAGCCAAAAACTAAGAGGGGAAAAATGTAAACAATAGATCAACTTGTACGGACATCCAAAAGACTAGTTTAACGCCAGCAAGGTGAAGCCATTCACCTTCATATGCAGTAAACATTTTGTTCGGGCTGATCCATTGCCTGCCATAGCCTGCCCTGAAGAGCTAAGCCATTTAGATATTTTTACTCTCTGTGCTGCTTCTGTCTGACAATGAATAACCGTGAAAAAAACATAAAATTTTATTTATATATCACAACAGTCATGTAGGCCTATTTTCCTAAAATATGGATATTTAAATAAATTAGCCATGTTTGGCCTTGGTCTTTTTGTAGTACCGTATTTTTCGGACTATAAGTGTCACGTTCTGCTCCTCGTCAGATTTTGTGTTGTTGCAGAGCCAGCTGTGGGGGCGTTCCCGACGTTGCACCTGCAGCTAATCACTGCTCATCAACAATAGCATATAGACGCAGGCACTGGAAGGACGCCGAGATATTTTCCTTGCTGGTCACCATTCGACATCCTTGTATTCGAGTAGCTTGTTATTTTGGTAATTTCGCCCTGGCCGTGGGTTTTGGTCGCCTATCGCTTTAGTTTTGTATGCCTCTACCTTGTGCAGGTCCGTGAGTGTATTTTAGTTGTTTTATTGGCTCTCTGCCTACCACCTTGGTTTACCATTGCGTTTGTATAGTGATCCCCGTCGACCTCCTGTCATGGACCCGTTTTGTTATTTCCCCTTTTTGCCGCGATCGCGTGTGTTGTTTTGTATTTAATAAACCCTTGTACGCTCCCCTCAGTCGTTTTTTTTGTCTGTTGTGAGTCCAACCTTGTTTCCGCGTTCGCGGACCCTGACAATAAGTCGCAGTTTTTTTCATAGTTTGGCTGGGGGGGCGACTTTTACTCAGGAGCGACTTATGTGTGAAATTATTAACACATTATGAAATCATTTCACATGTTATTTTGGTGTTTTGGAGTGACACTGATGGATTGGTAAACTTGTTAGCATGTTCTTTATGGTATAGTTATCTGAATAACTCTTATTAGCTATGGCCACGTTCGCGTTCTGCCTTTAGCAATGTGTGTTCAATTGTATTATTGACTTTGTTATATTGAAATGTATGCTTTTAGTTTGTGGCACTTTCACGTCTAAGTAGGGGCGCACTCGCACTTGTTTATGTGAAGAAGAATGCTCACACGCCAGAAGAAGACGGACAGCTACGCAGCGTCTGAGCGAATGAGAGCGATAGAGAGAGAAACACGGCTGCGAACCTATGTTCATTGTTTATGCTTGTAAAATATCTCTACAGAGGCAACGCCTGTGTGTATCATCTTTTCTGTTGTTGTTGTGTGTTTTCCACCCGCCATCGGACACTTAGAGCCAGTTGTGTGGTTGTTTGAACGATACACTAATGCTAGCTAACGCATGCTAACCGTTTGCTGTAATAGCAGCTAATTATTGTTTATTTACGTAGATGCGAACCTGTCTGGTATCGAGGATGAAATTGATTTGTATTATTTGTATTTTTAGTTTCACTCTTCAAATGATGGTGTCATAACAACAACCAAAATAAAGTCAGCAAATTATACGGAAGTCCTGCATTGTCATTTAGGAGTTTAGCTCGCTGTAGGCCTATAGCCAGGACAGAGCCGTAGCCTCCTGTGGCCTATACTGCGAAGCCGGTTTTCTGGCTTAGCAGGGTAACTTCGAGAGTAACTTTATCACGTGCGACGTAAGTTCGCGGCTATGCGAGACTACGAAAGGTGGATATGTTGGAACCGAGAAGTGTTGCCATGGCAACACATGCCACACGCCAAACCTGGTCGTGTCAGAGTTAGATCTTGCTTAACATCAGGATTCCAATTAACCACGGTCTATTTAAACAGCACTCCTCCGCGGACGTGTCTTCCTGACAATGACAGCGTACTTGGACGACCCATATGACATTGGCGCGCGGATTGTGAGGGGCTCTCTCCGGAGGGCACGGGTATTTCGGGACCTCCAGAATCCGCTGGCGTACCCGGAAGATGTTCTCCATGAAAGATATAGATTTTCAGCTGAGGGAATTCTTTACCTGTGCCAACTGATCTAGGCAGACGTCACTAATGTAACCCGCCGAGTCAGGCCCTCACAACCGCGCAGATTGTGTGTGCCTGTCCGTGCGCTCTTTCGCCAGGGACAATATATGTATTCCATCGGTGATGCTGAATATCTGCGTAAGAACACTGTATGCCGTGCGATTCGGAGTGGGGTATGGAAACGCTTCAAATTGATGCATTTATAATAATCATAGAAATATGTAGACTATTTAAACATTGAGAAAACTTGCGTTTTTTTCTGCCAACTCGAGGAGATTAAATTAAATGTCAAATCCACTGATAGGACAGACGCACAAATATAAAAGATATACATGTTTATTGAATATGCATCTTACAGTCTTGTTTAACTGTGAAAAATCGTTACAAAAGACGGGCTTTTATTTACGCAACAACGCATGGCATCCCCGCATTTCCTTCTTCTCCTGAGTCCTCACAAATATAACATAATTTTTTTTTGTCGGGCTCGGGCCTGCAAATCAAGTTTATTGATCGGACTCGGGTCGAGTCGGGCTGGATTTTTTAGGCCCAAACTAAAAAAAAAAACATACGTATTCGTACAGTCAAGGGGACTAAACATACAATCATCCTGTTTCGTGTGGTTATGCGTGACAATTATTTCTTACTGTTAATGTACCAAATCTTATTTTATTGTCCTGACAGCAGGCTTTATTTCTTTTCATGGACATAAGTAAACTGGCATATTGACGCATTCACAAATCACACGATCTGTAAATTCGCTGTCAACAGACCCGTTGCGCTCTACTCGCCGAAGCGGTGTTGGATTTCGCGGTGAGGGTGGATTTTAATTCCTCATAATTCCGCATGATCATCGCGCATTCCTCCTCCGTGAAGTAAGGTGCCCGTGCCATCGTCACAAGTAGTGTTTGACTCTGGTCACCGCCCCCTTTTATGTGAACGCGCAGTAACTCTGACTGGGTTGACACAGGTTCGACTAATCAACCTCATAATCAGCGTCGTAGTACCGATTGACCACAAACTAGACAACCAGGTTTTGTCAACTCCGGTTACCCGATGGTAAACTGGATTACTTCTGGGGAGGTTGAACTCGGTTCGTAGTATAGGCCACTGGTGAGGAAAGTATATTCGCATTTCGTTGTTTATGCATCATGTAACATCATCATACTGTACACTTATTCTGCATGTTGTTCTCCATTGTATTTTTATATTAAATTGCCTTTCAAGATGACATATCTGTTTTATGTGTTGGATTTTATCAAGTAAATTTCCCCCAAAAATGCGACTTATACTCCGGTGCGACTTATATATGTTTTTTTCCTCTTCGTTGGACATTTTATGGCTGGTGCGACTTATACTCGGGTGCGACCTATAGTCCGAAAAATACGGTTAGTCTGTTCATGCCAACAGGTAAATTTAACAGCTTTACCTTTTCTGTTGTAAAAAAAACAACCTTAGAAAGGGGGAAGTGTAAATAAATGAATAGAATTAAGATTTGTTATTAATGAAAAAAATTAAAAGTGTTCGTTGGCTGTCACTGAGTAGCATTTGCCATCGCTACACAAAAATAGCAATATAAATTACCCCCAAGAATGGCCAGAGACGTAAGTCAACCAGAGGATATAATATATAAGAAAGACAGGGAATATGGTGGTAAAGGATAGCTTGTTAAAACAGGAGAATGTCATTGCCAGTGGTGTAAGGCAATGCACACAAGAAAAAGGTGTCGATAAAAAAAGCTACAGTGTATCACAAAAGTGAGTACACCTCTCGCTATTCTGCAGATATTTAACTATATCTTTTCATCGGACAACACTGACAAAATGAAACTTTGACACAATGAAAAGTAGTCTATGTGCAGCTTATATAATACAGTTAATTTATTTTCCCCTCTAAATAACTGAAAATACAGCCATTAATATCTAAACCCTTGGCAACAAAAGTGAGTACACCCCTATGAAAAAATGCACATCCCTAAATGTCTAAATTAAGTACTGCTTGTCATTTTCCCTCCAAAATGTCATGTGACTTGTTAATTTCTAACAGACTCGTTACAGGAGTGATGTCAGCATTGCAGATGAGATTGAAGAGGTGGGGGGTCAGCCCGCCCGTCCCATCAGACCATAGGACATGGTTCCAGTATCCCATGTGCTTTGTTGACATGTCTTCGCAAATTGTTTGCGGGCTTTCTTGTGTACCGTCTTCAGAAGAGGCTTCCTCCTAGGGTGACAGCCATGCACACCAATTTGATGTAGAGTACGGCGTATGGTCTGAGCACTAACAGGCTTGCCCCCTACCTCTTCAATCTCTGCAGCAATGCTGACAGCACTCCTGTAATGAGTCACATGACATTTTGGAGGGAAAATGACAAACAGTACTCAATTTGGACATTTAGATATGTGCATTTTTTCATAGTGCTGTACTCACTTTTGTTGCCAGGAGTTTAGATATTAATGGCTATATTTTGACTTATTTTGAGGGGAAAATAAATAAACTCTATTATACAAGCTGCACACAGACTACTTTTTACAGTGTCGAAGTTTCATTTTGTCAGTGTTGTCCCATGAAAAGATATACTTAAATTTCTGCAGAAATGTGAGGGGTGTACTCACTTTTGTGAGACACTGTACCTCTGGATCAGGTCGGCTCTTTTCCCCATCTTTTTCAGGCCTTGACACTCAAGCCATCTCTTTAACTTAACATATGTAAGTTCTTCAAGATCATTTTCGGACAGAGTTCGTAGGCTTAGCTCGGTAAACCTCTTGTTCGTACACTATTTACATGCATCTGGCATGAGGGACAAATGCGGCTTTGACCCCCCTAGCAACAGTTGCTAATGTCATGAATATTAATGAGCAAATGTGACGTGTTATGTGCGGTACGCTATTGCACCCAGTTATGATTAAACCCACTCAGACGTATGATAGTACTTCAGAAAAGTGGGAATGCTGTGCAAGGGGGCCTCCTCAGGTGCACTGACCCCCAGCTACCACCACAACCCCCCAACCGACGCAGCACACCGCAGGACCCCCACCACCAGGAAAGGATACCCACTCAGAGGGGGCGACACCCCGCCAGCGTCCCAAATGTTTCTTTTTTGATACCAACCTTATAACTATTGTGTAGAAACACTATACTAGATTTTGCTGATTGTATATACTTAATTTTTAATATTTTTTGGGGATCACATTCAACAAATGCCATGCAGCAAGTATTTTCTTTTAGCTATGATTTTCTCTGTGTTATAAACAAACAATGCTCAGCAACCCTTTACCTGGTTCAAAATACTGTAAGAATGTCATTTTACAATATATAATTGGGTTGTATGTGATTGAATCTACATTTTAAAAAGTATACATTTATAGTTGTAATTCCAGATTATATCGAATTGTATCGCTTCCGAAGTAATTTGAATCACGATCGACCGTTTTGCAAGCAAGACAGTGTACGTCTGTGTATGTAACCAGTAAAATATTCTGTACAATCAATTTAATGCTTCTTCTTGAGTCTCTTGTCCAGCACACCATGGAAAACGACTGATTCCCCTGCCCAATCTAGACCAATTAGTAAGAGATGGCGTTTCTATCTCGTACCACCTTTGCACTTTATCTTCACAATGAGCCATCAGGCACTGCTGGACCAGAGCTGCTGCTGCGATGGGATAAAGTCATTAGTGCTAACTGCTGAGTGATGATGAGCCTCTAGATAACCCAATGATGCGCTCCATCACAGCCTTCAAAGACTGTTCAAAGCTGTTTTCCAGCGTAATGAAATACTTAGTTGTAAATTCTCTGACAGATATGCATTCGTTAACACGACAAAGCCAAGCCCCATAATTTGTTAAACATGAATATCTTACCCGTCTGTCTAGACACGGATAAGACGGACCCAAAGGGTAAATTTTCATCTTCTATAGTTAGGGCCCGAGCACTAAGCGTGCGAAGGCCCTATTGTTTTGCAAAGGATTATTAGGGCCCGAGCTCTAAGCGTGCGAAGGCCCTATTGTTTTGCAAAGGATTTTTTTTTTTTTTTTTTTTTTTTTTTTTTCAGGGCAAATGAAAACGGCCAATTTGGAGGCCTGAACATGCACGAAAAGTCACCAAAATTTGCACCTACGTGCGGAAAATTGTAAATTTCGATAATTTTGCAACGTTGCCAAAAAATGTAACAAAATGGCTCAGTGGCGCCCCCTTGAAATGTAAAAATTCGCCTATAACATTAGGGTCCGTCAGCGTAGAGCAATGAAATTTGGGGAATCTATACCTTGTCCAAAACTGCTCCAAAAAAGCATTGGCACCCATATTCCAAACCCAACAGGAACTCGGTTATTTTGGATCAAATATGAAATTTTTATCGATTTACAGGGTGCACATTTGAGACCTTTTCGCCGAGGGAGTTAGTTGGATCATTTTCAAAATTGGTGAGACTGTTCAGGAGACATATGAAATCTTAAGTTTTGAAAATGGTGCGTTTTCATTCACGGGTCTGACCTGGGCGTGGTGCCAAAGTCGGCCATTTTTTCGGCAAAATGACAAATTCAGTAAATGACTAATAGTTCCTTGACACAACGTTCAATCTTTTTCATATTTGGCATGTATGTGTGGTATCCCACCCTTAACATGAGTGCATTGAAATATTACCCATTAGGCCTAGCGCCCCCTAGTGAGAACGGGAAATGCCTTTTTTTACGAGACAGTTTCCTCCTCCAAGGGAAAAAAATCTGTTGACCTCAAACCTGCATCAGGGGAGCCTTAAGACCTGTGTTCAGGTGCCTGATGAAAAATACTGAGGTTTCGTTGAGGCGGAGGGGTCCAAACAGGAAAGTGAAAATGACCGTCAACAATTTGTCACGCAAAAAACTTTGAACAGTCATAACTCAGCAGATATACAACATATCTGCACGAAACTTCCCGTGCTTGTTGAGAGTCATACCCTGAAGGGTCTTGTAGGGGTCATTTGCATCAATTCTACAGTGCCAACTAGTGGCGACAGAAAGGAGTTTTAAAAAAGGCCTTTGCTATTGGGTTTTTTCAACGTAGAGCAATGAAATTTGGGGAGTCCATACCTTATGCAAAACTGCTCCAAAAAGTCTCTTGCACCCATTTTCCAAATCCAACAGAAAATCGGGTATTTTGGATCAAATGTGAAATTTTTATCAATTTGTAGTACAGTTTACATTTGGAGGCCTGAACATGCACGAAAACTCACCAAATTTTGCACATACATGCGGCTTTGCGTGTATTTCGATAATCTTGCGACGTTACAAAAAAATGTAACAAAAGGGCTCTGTGGCGCCCCCTTGAATTTTTCAAAAAGGCATTTCCTATTAGGTTTTTTTAACGTAGAGAAATGACATTTGGGGAGTCGATACCTTGTGCAAAACTGCTCCAAAAAGTCTCTTGAACCCATATTCCAAACCCAACAGGAAATTGGGTATTTTGATCGAATGTGAAATTTTTATCAATTAACAGGGTGCACATTTGAGACCTTGTAACAGAGGGAGTTAGTTGGATCATCCTCAAAATTGGTGAGACTATTCAGGAGACATAAGAGATCTAAAATTTTCAAAATGGTATGTTTTTATTGACATGTCTGACCTGGGCGTGGACCTAAGTCGGCCATTTTTTCGGCAAAATGACAAATTCAGTAAAAGACTAATAGCTCCTTGACACAACGTTCAATCTTTTTCATATCTGGCATGTATGTGCGGGATCCCACCCTTAAAAAGAGTGCATTGAAAAATTACCCATTAGGCCAAGCGCCTCCTATTGGGAACAGGAAATGCCTTTTTTTACTAAACAGGCTCCTCCTCCAAGGAAAAAAAATATATTCACCTGAAACCTGCATCAGGGGAGCCATAAGACATGTGTTCAGGTGCCTAATGAAAAATACTGAGGTTTGGTTGAAGCAGAAGAGTCCAACAGGAGAAGTGAAAATGACTGAAGCCATTTCGTCTCACCACAAGTTTTGAACAGTCATAACTTCTACAACATATCTGCGCCAAACATCTCGTGCTTGTTGAGTCATACTCTGAAGGGTCCTGTGGGGGTCATTTGCATCAACCCTACAGCGCCAACTAGTGGCAATAGAGTACCCGCAATGGCACATTGCCCTGTCGCGGCACACTGGTCGGACCCCGATATCACCCCCAAAGCGCGGAGGCCGGCTGTCGAGTGGACGGTCCGCGAATGACACGACACTCATTCAAAGTTGAAGCGACGGGGCTCCAGGCGTGGACGCCGGCAACTCGCCGGTAGTCCACTCTCTTACTGGTCAGGCTAGTGTCGGGCCACTCGCCGACCACTCTTGTACCCGCGTGTCGCGGACACTCCGGTTGGAACCAATTGCCAACCGTCACGTCAGGGCAGCGGGTGAAGTTCGCCGTGTTGCATCACATTAAGCAGCAGGGCACCGTACTCCGGTGAAATGCCGATGTCACACCCCCGTACCGGTGCCCTATATTCGGCTTGGACTCCAGGAGACTCCGATGGCTGGATGGAGCCCTGGTGGCCATTATTCTTTCTTCATACTTTTATGTCATTGGCGCAATCAGCTGCCACTCTAACACACCGGAACTAGCGTTGAAGTTGAATCTTTGTGTCAAAATGATTCAATCGAAAAAAAAAGTGCCTTCAAAACTTTTCCCACTTCAAAAAAAAAGTGCGTTCAAAACTTTTTCCACTTTGGAAAAAAAAAAGAGTTTAAAACTTTTTGCTTTTCAAAAAAAGTGATACTTCAAAAAAAAATATATATATTTCAAATAAAAAAATATATTTTCAAAAAAAATATTTTTGCAAATGATTTTTTTCTTTGATTAAAAATAGTTTTTTGATTAAAGCAACTTTTATTGCGATTGAATGATTTTGACACAAATGTCCTACCCCTAATATGGCTCAAACACAAAAAGGATTGCTTCAATCAAAGAAAACGGTTTGAATGAAAAATAAAGTGTTCAAATGCGAATTTCTGAGTCTCAAATATTTTTTCACATTCAAACCTTTTTTTCTACGATTGAATATTTTTAAAATTTTTGATTGAAGTCATTTTCTTTTGAAAATATATATTTTTTTGTTTGAAGCGATTTAATTTTTGATTGAATAATAAAGACACAAATGTCCTAGCCAAAATGTGGTCCAAACGCAAAATGACATAACTTCATTCAAAAATGGTCTTTCAATCAAAAAAAAAAAACTTGACTTAAATAAAAAAGAAAAAATTCAATTAAAAAAAAAAAGTTTTCAAATATATTTTTTTGAGTTTCAAATTTATTTTTGCATTCAAACACATTTTTTTTGATTGAAGAGACGTTTTCTTCGATTGAAAATATATATTTTGATTGAAGCAACTTTTTATTTGATTGAAGCAACTTTTTTTTTGATTGAATAATAAAGACACAAATCTACCTCCATATGATCTCAGCTTTGATCTGCTTGCAAATAATATATAATTTGATTTAATATACTGTCATGTTGTGATTAAAAATAAATAGATAAATAAATAAACAATATAGCCAAACTATAATAATACGAAATAACTGGTAAGGGTTGTTTGCTTTGCGCTTGCGCATTTGTGCAGCTTCCGCATGTTGTGTTGTCCCAATCCGCATGTGCGTACATCTCAACAGCCCGCCTGTTTGAAAACAAGCGAGGGAATCAAACCTTAAAGGTCAGTTTTATCATTTGAATACAGTATTTTCACCCATTCTCATTACCCATATTGGCAGATAGCTACTTAGCAAATATTGTCAATCGTGTCTTGATTTGGGCCAAACATAACAAACCATGCAAGCTGCAGTTAGCTCCAGACTTCAAACAAAAAATCTTCTGCTTTGCTTTTTGCTGCGAACTTGTTGTCGTTTTGAAAGTCAGTATGTTTTATATTGGTGCTGCGAGTGCGTTGAATACATTAAAATGCCCCAGAATCTAATAGAACCGCCGTACCTATATCAGGCTACGTCGTTAGCAGTTCGCTGTCATGTAAAGATTCTTTGAAATGGTGGCCGTTACAGCAACAACTATGTTTTTGCTGTGAAAGTGTGTGATATAAAACCTATCGCCGGTATACTATAGCGGATAGATCGGAAAACTAAGTAAGATACTATCATTTTAGGATTTACATCTTAGGTTGACATCGATAGGCAGCATGTTTGAGATTGGCCGTTTATCAATATGCGCTCTTTTTCGTGCCGGACTGTGGTACCGGTGTTCTGCCAAAATATCTACATCGGCGAAACGTCCTACATTAGTCGAATTTGACACCTAAAGTACTACCGTGCGCTCTTAACTTGTTTTGTTTAGATGCATACAGGAATAAGGTACTAAAAAAATGCCTGCAGAAAATACTTAAATGTAGTTATATCAAATAAGGACGGTTTAAACACGCTACGTGACTAATGTGGTCAACTGCTTCAAAGCTAACACAAAAAAACACAATGGTTAAAAGTATGAGAGGGTAATACATGCAAAAAGTATCTTTGAGGCTGTGAAAAGGTTCTAAATAACTAAATAAAAACAAAAATAGTGAGTAATCACCGCCTCTAACCGATGTGCGCATGCGTGTGAATGCATGCGCAAGCGCCCTGAGCATTGTGTAGGACGTTTCGCCGCGTAGTAAGGAATGGCCGAACACCTGGTACTGCTCCAAATTACAACCCTAAATTCGCATCAGTCCGACTCCCCTTTAGCGAGTCGCCTCCAGAGCAGACATGTTGCCTTCTCTGGAACTGCATGTCCCAGATTGCTTTGCGACTAGGGCTGCAGCTATCGATTATTTTAGTAGTCGATTAATCGATGAACTAGTTAGTTCGAATAATCGAGTAATCGGAGAAGGAACATAAAAAATAAAATACCTGAGCTGAACCTCAAACGGTATTTAAAAAAAAAAAAAAAAAAAAAGAGGATCTATGTACAACAAAAGAACATTTGGCAAACATACATCGCAAAAGGCCGTATAGCTATAAAACGCAAACTTTTTTTTCTTTACAATGCTCTTAACTAGAGCTGAAACGAATACTCGAGCAACTCAAGTTTAAAAACTGATCCGAGTAATTTTATTCACGTCGACGAATCGTTTAATTTTGCCAGCTCTAAGCATCACGTTTTGCCCGGACTACTTTTAATGCGGGACAACGCGCTGACGTCACGTGCGTAGAGGAAGAAGCAAAAAACTAATAAAAAATTACTGCAGCCGACAGCCGCTACAAACTACGCTGACGTTGCTAAAAACTACGCCCGCATGATGCTAGTAGCAGGTAGTGTCCGATGCGTCTCATAGATATCGCATGCATTTAGGACTAGATGCGAAATGACAGACTCAGCCGCATCTGGGCAGCGTTAGTAAACAGCCGCCATCTTTAAGCAGTAGACTTCTCATCGCTAATAAATATAACGTTACTGTCACTCGCTCACGTGACGTTAGCCCTTCGGAGGGCTAGGTTTCTATTGATTATGACCACTGTCGATGCGTGGCTAACGTGTCTTACATACAGGCTTTATTCAATCTGTAAAAACACCGCGCTGTAGAATGATGAGGGTGTAAAATTAAGCCTGTCGCAATATGCAATAATTCCATTTATCGCGCGATAAATTAAAATGAAGGCGGTAATTTTTCCGCTTCGATTTATCGCCTCGCGTGCACGTGCGTGCGCGCATGCGGCAGACATGCTGTTAAAAGTTCGGATTCCTCGTTACCAACTGCGCAAAATGCATCTTCGTTCCAGGTCCGGCAAAAACTAGCGCCGGAGCCAATCGTTCCCATTATATCCTATTGTTCAATGTATACCGGCCGCGTCAGTGCTCCAGAGTGACTGTGGACCATCTACGGCGCGCCGGTGTTGTTGACGTGTCCCGTCAGGAGTGAAATTTCACGCGGGGCGGCTATTTTTCGGCACAACGCCGGATATTTACAACGAAGTCCGCCAAAACATTGTTACAGACTTGGCTGCTACGAACAACCTCGCTTTGACAACAAACAGCTGAATGAAATTAAGAGCGCTGTGCTTCGAACTCGTCCTGTTTATGAAAGTCGATTTTCATATGCTGGTGTTGTGTAGTAATGAGCAGACGTGACTTCAGTGGCGCTTGCTAACTTTTTAAATGCGCCCACACACTAGATATCATGAAATGGCAAACTAGATGTGCATCGTACCATGCCATTGGCTACGTGAGCCCAGAGTGATTATGGGACACGTAGTCCATATACTACATCGATGAATTCTAAACTGTCATGACTGAATGGAAGTTAAGAAGGCCAAATCAATGCATACCAGTGACTATAGATAATGTTGCAAATATTGTTAATTCAGTACGTGACACAGATAGATTCGGACCACAAATAGGATGTCTTGCTCATGTAGTAAACCTAGCTGCTAAAAGAGCTGTAGCAGTCAACAGTGTGCCCTGCCTCACTTTACAAACAGTAAAGATTGTTCACAGCACTTTTATACAATTTTTTTCAGATCAGTAAGAAGTAAGCACATAAACATTATGCACTAAAATGCATGTTTATTTGATGGCAATTGAATTTTTGCTCGTTAGCAAAAAAAAAAAAAAAAAAAAAACAACAAAAAAAAGAAACAAAAAAATTGTTATTTTTTTTACAGAGCATTAAATGTATTGAATCCGATCAAAAATCGTGTCCCCCGTATCAAAAATCATACCGAACCGTGACTTAACTGTATCGTTGCATCCCTATGGAACACCACTGCAGAAGCTATGACGGGAAAAGTTTTCATTTGCCTAAATGCTTAAGTTATTAAGAGCATTTTTTTTTTTTTTTTTTTTAAACACATTTTATTTATTCCGTATTTCTGTGCGGTATCAATATTGTAGTTTTTTACTTAAGAGGCATGGTCTATTGTTTTTAGTTGGGATTTCTTAAAAAGTATTTTTGAATTTAAGAGTAAATATTTATTGTGTTTAAATGGGTGTACTTGATCTATTAATATATACTGTATTCTCACTGTGTTATTGTAAATTGGTTTTAAAAAATTGGGGGGGGGGCAATAATATCGCATATCGCAATAATTTATGAGAATAATTATCGCACACTTAAATTTGATATCGCGACAGGCCTATGTAAAATTAAAACATAATAAAGCTAACTGTCAGTTTTAGCTCAGTAGTCATTGCTGAATAAAACACCAAGTAGCACTGGTCCCTAATGTGCTCCAATACAGCAGGTATCATAGATTTATTTTGAACACTGCAAAAATTCAAAATCCTATCAGTACTTACAGTTTAGACTAACTTAAAACTTACCTAGAACTTAAAAATAGCTTGACACTAATGGAAATTTAATTGAAACGCCTGCAAATCAAGTTAATTGATCGACTCGGGCCAGGTCGGGCTGGATTTTTTTAGGCCCGACATAACCTCTACTCTGAAGATGTTCAAAAGACATACATATTCATACAATCAATGGGACTAAACATACAATCATCCTGCTTCATGTGGTGATGCACATACGATAAATTATTTCTTACAGTTAACGTATCTTATTTTATTGTCCTGGCAGCAGGCTGTATTTCTTTTCATGGACATGAGTAAACTGACATATTGGCACATTCACAAATCACACGATCTATAATTCCAGTGAGAACAGTCACACTCTACTCGCTGAAGCGGTGTTGGATTTCGCGGTGAGGGTAGATTTTATTTCGTCATAAGTCATGATTATAGCGCATTCCTCCTCCGTGAAGTAAGGTGCCCGTGCCATCGTCACAAGCAGTGTTTGGTTCTGGTCTCCGCCTCCTTTATGTGAACGCACAGTAACTCAGATTGGGTTGACACAGGTTCGACAAATCAACCTCATGATCAGCGTCGTAGCACCGATTGACCACAAACTAGGGAACCAGGTTTTGTCAACTGTGGTTACCCGCTGGTAAGCAAGATTACTTCTGGGGAGGTTGAACTCCGTTCGTAGTATAGGCCACTGGCCCGGCCAGACTGTTCTCCCTGTATTTTTCAAACACTGTGAAAATAGTCTGAGATGAGATCCACCTCCTTAACGGCCTCTTGAGCCAGTACGAAATCATCCGTCCAATCAGATTTCTTTATTTGCGTGACGTGTTTTTAACGAGCAACGTCACTCTTCCGCGTCTGAAGTCGTCTCCACAACAACAAAGATGGCGAACAGGAGAGCTGAGAATATGTTCCAATCTACAGTAAAATCAGTTTTAAATGACCAAAAACACATCGACACAAGTCATTGACAACAGTCTGTCTCGCGCTAGCCATGTTAAATTAACTTCTCCGCTCGCGCCGCGCGAGAGTTGTCGCTGTACCAACGTCATGTTAGAGCAGGGCGGTAAACCGAAAATTTACTGTCACCGAAATTCTTTGCGATGACCGACGTAATTTTGACCAAGTCGGTAAATTCGGTAATTTAATAAAACAAGAAAATATAGTCTTTTTATCCCGCTTTGACGCTGTGTTGTTCGGCTATGTTCATTCCCCTTTAAGAAAGCAGACAGTGTGCTTACGTATGGAGTCACGTGGTTTTCAGGAAGCCAATCAAACAGAAGCCCGGTAGGCTAATGCTGACGGATAACGCTAAAAGTAAACGGGATGGAGTCGGGTTTAAGTTAGCTAATTTAGCTTCGCCAAACTTTCAACCGGCATTAAGTAAACTCTTGGCGGGTTCCAGACGGGCTTTCACCCGCTGTCTGTCCTCCCTGGTTCTAATGATATTAGGAGAGGATGCTTTCAGTGCGTTCTTCTGGTAGCCAAGCCACCGGCTAACGCTAGTAGCTAACAATGGCTACAAATGAACGTGAAAGAGTCGGACAGCGGCTCTAACCTTGTCGAAACGGCTGAAATTAATAAGTGGACTGGGCACGGACTTCATGTAGAAATCATCATGTCGCGTTATTTGGCATCTCTGTGTGATTTCTCTGAAAGCTTTCATGATGGTAAAGCACTCAGCATAAAGTAGCCTAATCCAACAGTGAAGCTTATATATGACTGTCTAATGGCCACAGCTATTTTTCTGTATGTGTTTGCTTTATTTTGCCATCATAAAACCTAAATGTTTCATTGGCATCAGAGCAATACAGTTTTAATCTGGTTGTGTCTGTGTGGAGGGTGCATGTATTAAAAAATGTTTCGGGGGGTGGGGGGGGACTGAAACCTTGACGTAAACACTTGTGTTGAATAATTATGTCACATCAGCCATTACCAATAAATTGTCTGAAGTGTACTGTTAACGCTGCTAGTCATTTGTGTTACAATGACATGTTTGCACAGTCATCATATTGATTTTTATAATGTTGTACATTTTCCAAGTCATACAAGCTGTTATAAATGTTCACACTAGAATTCTTATTGTTTACAAGATTTTTTTTAATACTTAATGTTTAGACTGCATGTGCAATTGTTAGATTGAAAGCTGGTTAAATAAATTTAACGAGAAACGGTTAATTTGTATTCCATGCATTTATTCAAAATTTCAAATTATATAACAGTCTGCTTGGGCGAATTTATCGTCATTTATCGTCATCGAGGTAAATCTGCTCAATTTATCGTGATACTTACTTAAGGCCATATCGCCCAGCCCTACGTCACGTCTGCCCGTCGCTGATTGGTCCACTCCGCTGTCTATTTGCTGTGGCTTGCTCCGCCCTGGAAATTTTATCCGCTCATTGGTCGCCAGACTCTATAGCTGGAACAGCGGTGAGTCTGGTGTACCAGGCTACTCAAATACAAATCTTGAAGGTCCATAAATGTTTTTTTCATACAAGCTTGGGTCCATTTATTAATGTCGGTCAAGTACAAAGCAGGTCGAAGGTGATAAAGGTGGTTTTCTTTGGACCAAACAAAAATGCAATGCACATTCTGATTAAATAAAAATAAATTGACTAAAGATTTTCCTGACTTAAAATAAAACTACAAAAAACAAACAAACATGCAAGTACAATGTTTGCACATGTACACTTAATAATTGACAAGATTTGTCATTAAGGTGCAAACAATAACTATTGACAGTACATTTTGTAACTGTAAAACACTGCTGGACAAAAAGAAAACATGTGCTAGTAGTACAGTAGATGTTCACATGTACAGAACCTAAATGACAAGCTCTGTCATTCATGTGCAAACAAAATAATTATTGACAGTAACTTTAACTGTAAAACACTGCTCAATGAGAGAAATGGCTTTTGGGGGTCACAGAGCTGTTTACTCACATCATCAGCCAGTACTTCAGTGCGTCTTGTAGGTGATGAATCTGAGAGTGAGATTTATTTGATTTTTTTTGTCATTTCCTCCTTTTCTTTTCCTTCGAACATTGCTCCCATCACTTCAGTTATGCACTCTTTTATTATAGCTCCGTCAGAGAACAGCTTCTTATGTTTGGCTAACGCACACGACACTCTGAGTGAGCACTCCGTTTCAATTTGTTGTTGTGTCATAGATTTAACAACAACCTTGCTTGACTCTTGATATGACTGCTTCAACCTGTTAATTTATTTCCTTCTCAATTATGATACAGGAGGAAACATCTTCAAAAGAGCTATGCTCTTTAACATAATGGCGTTTCACATTTTCACTTTTAACAGCGCAATTGTCTTTAAGCGTATTAAGCACATAGGTTTGGTACTTGCAGTTGGTAAAATATGCATATTTTTCAGTCCATTCCTCATTGAAATGGCAATTTTCATGGTCCACTTTTCTTCTCTTGGTCAACTTTGAGCATGCCATTTTGTAAGATTCTGTCTTCTACTGGGATTGCAAAGTGCTGTGTGCGACTTGTGTTTCACACTGCTGCGTTCCGTCCACTCTAGCTAGTAGCATGCAGCACATTAGGCACCAGTGTTACTTGGTGTTTTATCCATCAATGACTACTTAGCTAAATTGACAGTTAGCTTTATTATGTTTTTATTTTACCCCCTCATCACTTTACAGCGCTGTGTTTTTCCAGATTAAATAAAGCCTTTATGAAAGACGTGCATCGACAGTAGGGGTATGCCATCTTAGGCACCCCACGATCCGATTCGATTGCGATTCAGGGAGCTACCATTTGATTATTGAACGATGATCACGGTATTGACCATACAACAAAAGGCTGTCCTTAAACTTTTTTTTTTTTTTTTTTTTTTGAATACAAGAAAGTGCAAAAACATTAACCATTTTAGAGACAGGACTTATTTCTCTCAACAATGCTATAAAATTTACATAGGTGGAATGAATTCAACATTTTCTAGAAACAAAGTGTCTTTAGAAATAAGACTCCTTTTAAAGCTGTAATGTGAAGTAAGGTTGGCCAACCATGTTTTTGAATAATATCAATGGCTAAACTAGAGCTGTCCCGACTAGTCGACGTTATCGATGACGTAAATACGTCGACGGGCAAAACATACCGTCGACGGGTAATGACGGGTTTAAAAAAAAATTACATGCGGATAAAGTTTAGAATGGTGGGCGCTCGCGATGCAAGCGGTGAAAAAAAGCAGACCAGAATGGCAAGAGCTTTCAAGGAAAATATGGAGGGTGCCACTGTGTGTACTCTTGCTAAGCTGAGCTCGCATACCCGCACGTAGCACGTCGGCAATGAACGAACACTTGAAGCGCTGTCACCCAAGAGTAATTTTGGAACACAACAAGAAACAACAAGCTAGCGCAGTGTTTTTCAACACTAGTGTGCCATGAGAGATCGTCAGGTGTGCCGCGGGAAATCGGGCGGAGGTGCAGTAGGAGGGAAGGCAGGAGTAGGTAGGAAGTTCTGGTTGTGTGCAGATGAGCGAGGTAGTGCTCGCGCCGCGTTCAAGAACTGCTCGGATTTCTAGCTATCAGCGACCTTGTTGTCTGCGACAATGTGGACCCCAGCATGTCTACTGCAAATCATTTGGTTAGATTCGTCGTGTGTCGATATACTCGAAAGTGTCCTTGAAAAACACTGGCGGATTGTAAGTCCATAAAACTTTGTAATGTTTTTTTTTAATTGAAGTTGCCTTTATGCGCGTCTTCTCAACTTGCATCATTAGTTTTTTTCCACATGTACTTCATGTTATTAATCTACTCTGCTGCTGCCCCTGAAAGCTGTAGATCTCGACATCTCTGTGCACAGCATGCAGACTGTATTTATTAGGATAATGGAAGCTCCCACTTGGGGGGAAAAAAATATATATATACATAATATAATAAAAACGTATATGGAAACACAGCACTGGCCTGCTTACTATAATCCATGACTGCACCAATGTTACTTTATATTATAAAGTATTACTGTGAATATACATATAGTAGTATACTATCAAATTAGTACTATATATTTAATTTTTGTTACTATGACTATGTGTGCCTTTCATTCAAAATAATTGTAATATTTCAGTGTGCCTTCTGCTTTATCTATTATGAGATTAAAACAAAAGATGAACAGTTTTTCCCCTCCCCCAAAAATGCGGAATGCGCACCAGAATGAACATCTGAACTCACACAAAGTATTCTGAAAATGATTGTCCAGGACATTGCAATTCATTTTAACATTTAGAACAATATAGACATACCACAAAAAGAGTAAGAATTGTTTTGACTCCTGTTAAAAAGGTGAGATCACTGTGTTTCCGTTTACATTTTTTTGCAGTAGTTAATGCCAGCAGCATTTGACCTCATTGTTTGTGATTTATTATTGATATTTATGTTATTTATTCATACGTTAATAAAAGAATTTAGGTGTTCCAAAATGTTTTTTGTGAACTAATAAGCTTCAACCAAAAAAATAATTTAGTAAAAAAAAATAAAAATTATATATATATATATATATATATATATATATATATATATATATATTAGTCGATTAATCGTAAAAATAGTCGGCTGACTAATCGGGAGGAAATTAGTCGTTTGGGACGGCCCTAGGCTAAACAGTTATAAGCATATTTTCATTTTTTTTTTAACGCAACCCTTCCAGATTCTTTGTTTAACCCATAGCAACGCCCTTGACAACGAAAATGCTTTTCTTTGGCAATCTTCGGAAATCTTCGTAAATTACGTCACACCTAGAAGTGCGAGGGAAGTCCACCGTAGAACAGTATTGTTTGTTGCATTGCTTCTCGGTAAGATGCCACAGCGGTGTGTGGCGATGTTTTGTTCTCACTCAAACGAAAAGTTGTATGAGTGGCCAAAGGATAGCAGGGCACGTAAATGGACATATTTCGTTCGCACGAAGCGAATGAATTTCACGCCATCATCGAGTAGTGTTCTCTGCTGCAAACACTTCGAAGATGCCTGCTTCCTTAACCGGTCGGCTTATGATCAAGGATTTGCCAAAAAGTAAGTGTGATTTTTGGATAGATGACAGATGACTTTGTCAAAGCATAGCTGCCTACTGTTGTGGAATGAACAGTATAAGCTAGCGACGTTAGCCGAAAGTTAAATCGTGGCAATCCCCGATCATAGTTGTTGTTGTTTTCGCTAGGTTAAGCGTGTTTAAATTGTGCGTCATCTACGATCTTATCCGAAAGGGTTAATCCACCGTCAATCGGGAAACTGGTGTGGATGTGCATATAAACGGGTCGGCGTCGCGGTAATTCACGGTCACGTTGCAGTAAGAGACACACACCGCCGATGAGTTTGTGCACATTTATTTGTAAAGATACACGATAATATCGGTCACCGATAATTATCGGCCGATAATGGCAATTATGACGTCACACAGATAATCCAGATAATAAAAAAATTCAACCGATAATGCAATCCGGTAATTATATACTTGATTTTGCCTCCAAATGTGCGCAACCGAAGAATTCAGCACGCCGCCTCCTCAACCCCTCCCCTCTCTGAAGCCCCTGAGGGAGGAGGGGTTGAGGAGGCGGAGTTACAAGACAAGAAGTAGTTGAATATTATGGCGGCTGTTACTAAAAAAACGACGCGCTCGCCATCTGCAAAACATGTACCGTAGAATTTCCACGAGGCAGAAAGAACGCGTCCACATTCAAAACCACTAACCCAGCAGCCATTTAAAACTGCATCACAAAGAATTTTGGAACAAATACGAGGCTGCTGCTAGCAGGAATGCTAAAGCTATTGTAAACACTAAGTTAAACTACAGGGCTGGTGACGATACAGAGTCGGGCTGTTTGGGAATGCAGCCCAAGGCGGGTGGTAAATTCGCATCTAAGGCACTACTGGAGACCGATAGTCGGCAAGTAGCCGTCTTCCGTCTTCCGACGGAGCCAGCCGCTCTGGCCAGTCCGGCAGGCCGCCGGCGGGGCGAGCCGAGCCCGGTTCCCCAGCCTCTGGACCTCCGGCGAACACCCCGGTTTCTCGAGCGTTCCCCCACGGCGTGCGAGCAGAGCCAGGACCCGAATACGCCGCGGCGAACTGGACGGGGCGGGCGGATTATCCGGTACGAATGTAGCTGCCGCCGCCGCCGAGACGGGACACAGTTTTTTTTTTTACCTTAATGACCCGAGAACCAAAGCCCTGGATAAAAGAAATAATGCAGTTTATACGTCCACCATTCTTCATGAAAAAGTGATGTCCGGTAAGCAAGTTTATCATGACGGCACAGTGGTTATAAGATAATTTAAACATGGAGAAAACAAAGTCAGCCAGTCAATAATGCATTCAGAATGTGAAATGACGAGCGGTCAGATGACTTTGTAACGCTGCCTTTATTTTCGGCTTAATAAAACTCAGGCACAAAACAACACGCACGCGGATGCGAGCTCCAACTCCGTCCAAATAGTACTGCCGTGTAGCAGTTTAGCTGCTGTAACGCAAATGTCGTGAAAGCCGCAAATGTAAACAAAGCGCTGCAGAATGGGTACATGACATCTCGCTCTTTTGAGGTAATCATTTTCACAGTGTGCAACAAAGCATATAACATTAGCAATCACTTTTCACATTATTTAACTTATTTCTCTGCTCAATTACAGTCACAGTAGATAATCAAATTCTTAAATCAATATTCTGTAGCCACAAATATTATTCAAAATCTTCTTCAATTTTTTTTTTTTTTTTTAGGATTAAGTATAGTAATGTATTGCTTAAAACAAGGCTGTTAAGATTATTTTCAGCTAGCTATTTTTCTTCCAAGAAATCTGAGAGAAATACACTTGAAGCGATGGCAGATAATTTCACTTGTTGCCAATAGATTTACACTTAAAACTGACTAGTTTTAAGGAGGTGTGTTTTGCAGCAGATTAATGTTATATATGTTAGGAATGGCTTACTTTTAAACGCATTTTTGTGCAACTTAGGTATTTACTCTGTAAGTAATTGTTGCCAAAGGTTTACCATTACACAATGTCAGACAATCTGTCATTATTTAGATGATTGAATTGACGACTTGTTCATACTTTATGTTGAAAAAAAGAGCAATAAATTATATTTTTGCACAGTAATATTTTCTTTTGTGTATACTTTAAAATTTTACACAAATCTTTTAATAGAATTATCGGCTTGACATTATCGGTTATCGGTTGGAATGAGGAGGAAATTATCGGTTATCGGTATCGGTTGAAAAATGCATTATCGTGCATCACTATTTATTTGTATTTGTATTATGTATTTCCACCTTCATGCTTCAAGCATTGCATTGCATTTGTACGGTTCGGCGTTTCTTTCACGGTGATCGCTTGATAGCCTTCTAGTTTGTTTCGCGAGAGCCGCTGACAGGTGACAATTTAGCGTGTTGGCATTGAGTCAATCTCACAGCGAATCAGGGAGCGCGCAGGTCACGCAGTGAATCATGGGAAATGTAGTCTCGGGACAACACTGAAGTGGTGCTTCGTAATCTGTTCGCTTGTGTGAAAAAACTACATTTCCTCACGCCATTAGACGCAACTTCCTGCCGAGAGCTGTGCCGAGCTGTGTTCTTACTTTTCCATAAGAACTGCTCCAGGTGTTAATAAAGAGACAAGGTTGTCAGCACGTCGTGTGTTCGATACATTTGTAAACAAAAAGCTCATAACAAGACACTATGCACGATGCGTTTAAGAGACGCTGGAGTAGGAGGCGAGGAGGAGATCAGCGAGAAGCAAAACTTCGCGGTCGAATGTGGCGGCAGTCTGCTATTATTTTGTTTTCTTATTGTTGCCACAATAAAGTGGAGAAAGCCATCGACGACTCATCTCCTTCTTTCCCCCCAACATTTTTATATTATTATTTTATATGCACGAGAGCTGCCGGATCTGCCAAAATGAACATGAAATCTGATTATAATTTTTTTTCACAATGTCATCAGATAGACAAAAACATAAAATTATGTGCAAATGCCTGCATCTTCAAGTCATGAAAATAATAACAGCCTATATCTTACCAATGTTGTAATCTCGATGGGTCTCGTTACTCTCTTATCCATTCCATGTCAGGTAGTCTAGGCACATTGTTTGCATCCTGATTAGCGTCTGGCTAATACATGTTAGGTCCAACATAAAATTCCAAGCTCCTCTTCTTCCTCCAACTCTTCAAAAACTTGGATCTCCTCCCTTGCGCTCGATCTATCGCTTATATCGCTGTTTGAATCATTGTTTGAAGGGCTTTGTATGGCGGCCATATGTATGGAGCTGCAATCGCTGTTCCCGGTGTGACGTATCACTTCCGGGTTCGTCCCCTTTCAGGCTCGAACTTCGGAAACGCGATTATTTTGTCAAATATACAACATATAAATTATTTTTTCATGCTTTATTTGTTGGAGAATGTTTAATTACTTTACTTGTGACCCTATTTGGCATGTGAAGAAATTACTTCACATTACTGCTTTAACCAATATACTGTTTTCACAGATTTCTGTACTAATTCACATGTTTGTAGTGTTAAGTGTTACGGCTGTACTTAATAATGTTTTTACACGTTGTGCATATGAAATACACGTTAGCGAATTAGCTCATTAGCTTAGCGCTCGGCGTTAACTGTTAACATCTCAAAAACAACAACAATAAAGGCTAAACAGTACAAGAGGGTCCGTGTACTCACCTCTTATAGACGCACACAAGTCTTAGCAACACACTCAGGACATTTTTCAATTGACATGACTTGAAACTACTGCCGGACAACTTAAAGACAAAGAGCAATGAACTCTCTTCCCCTCTCGCTCTAAAAAATAAATTGCGCACAGAAGCGCGACTGCCGGGTCCCTGCCTGTCTCATACACAAATGTTTTTTCCAGTCTTTTGAAAAGGAGTAAATCTCTCGCTCAGTAACCAGCAGCATCCATCATAACGTTATGCGTGCATCGGTTAAAGGTGTCCGGGCGGCAGACGTGTCTTGAATTGCATTTCGCTACGAGCGGCTGTCATAAAGTGATTAGGGAAAATCTGATCCATCTAATAATCGATTTTTTGGAACTCCCTTAGTGGACAGTAGTCATAATTAATAGAAACCTAGCCCTCCGCATGGCGAATGTTATGTTAGCAAGATGCAGTAACGTTAATCTTATTTATTAGCTCTACTTAACTTAATTTTACCTTGTCTCGAGTATCGCTCCTCCGCTCTCGGAGTAACCAGAGTGCCTTCGGTGGAGCTGCAGCATTGAAGCGTACTGTGGACCACCAAGCGCTGTCTTACAGTGAATACATGAAATGGTGTTCGCCTTGTTGTCCAGCTTGAAATGCTCCCGCCCGGTTGACATTTTCTGCTTTTTCTTGGTGTCTTTCTCCTCGCTATTGTTGGCTTCTTCGTCGTTACCTCTATTTTCATGCATGGTTGAAATCAAATATATCTGCCGCCTGTCTTCTTCCTGTACGCACGTGACGTCAGGGTGTTGCGCCGCATTAAAAGTAGTCCGGACAAAACGTCATGCTTAGAGCTGGTAAATTTAAACGATTCGTCGAGGCAAAGAAAATTCCCCGTTCAATTTTTTAAAATCAAATTATTCCATTAATCGTTCCAGCTCTAGAGGGGTCCGAAGGGCATCCTAATTACATACCCGAAACACCTAATCTGGCTTCTCTCGATGCGGAGGAGCAGCATTTCAACTCTGAGCCCCTCACTGATGACCAAGCTTCTCACCTTGTCTTTAAGAGAGAGCCTGTAGACCCTGTGGATGAAATTGAATTTGGCTTTGTTTATCCGGGATGTTGTTCTTTCAGTCAAAACCCACAGCTTTTTACCATAGGTGAGGGTAGGACCCTTAAATCCTGAGATTAGCCTTTCGGCTCATTTCCTTCTTCACCATGACAGCCTCATGGAAATTCTGCATTACTGCATCCTTACATGTGAATGAGACCTTGAGATACTCCTCCACTTGGGGCAGGACAACGTCCCAGAACTGGAGAGGGCACGCCACCATTTTCCTTCTGAGAACCATGATCTCAAATATGGATGTGGTCATTTTTTAAAAATCGATTCCAACAGCTTCACACTCGGCTGCAAACCACTCTAGCGAGAGTTTGTGATCACTGCTTGATGAATTTAGTACGGGTGGGCAAACTGGTCCTCAAGGGTCGTAGTGGGTCCTGGTCTTTGTTCCAACTGATCCAGCACAGACAGTTTAACCAATGAGGTTTCTGCTGAAACAAGAATCAGCTGACTGTGGTCAACTGGTTGTGCTTGCAAGACACCAGTATAGTGGAAAGGTTTCCTCTTGATGGGTTGTAACAGAAACCCGCACCCACTGCAACTCTTTGTGGAATAGTTTGCCCACCCCTGATTTAAAAACACCACATCATCTGCAGAAAGCGTTGATGCAGTGCTGAGGCCACCCAACAACACCGATAATATCTGTCTATAAAGGTTATGAACAGAACCAAGGGGCAGTAAGCGTCACAAGGATGATTCTGAAAGTCTATGGTTCAACTCAGAACAACGGAATGAAAATTTAAAAGCCTCCCGTGGATGTTAATACGACAAGATCATTGATTCGCTCATTTCGCTGTCAATCAAAAAGGCATTCAGCCTCGGACAGCTCATCCAATCATCATGCAGAGAAGCAGAGCGTCCGGGCCAGTTGAACCCCGCTCACTGCCCATAGACCCCCAGAGACGCCCAGCGTCGGTTGGTCGGTATAAACCAAGCCTTTAGCCAATCACTCTTCTCATTTTGCTTAAGTGGAACAATGCTCACATCTCTGGAGACGCGCAGCATCCACACTTAAAGGACTATGAAGCTGCGCGAATGAATGATAAGCAAGCTGCACTGTGATAAGAAGCTAATTCTGAACAAAAGTTGAGCGCGTCGTAGCGCATATTTAGTCAATGACATGACACAACAGTATACATTTGATCACTTATTTTCTGACATTTTGGGGATAGCTGAGCTTCCGTTTCAGTCTTAGAGCAATCGTGGCACCTGTCTCTCTTTCACAGACGGCATAGAAACATGTTCACTTTTAGCTGAGATCAGAAAGCCAGATTTACAGTTTATGTATTCAAGTTTGCACATCAGGCACAGGGAGTTCATTCACATTTTTAGTATTATTGTTAGTTTAGTGTAGTATGGTTTAATTTAACACAAATTTTGATATTTAAAGTTCTAACTAAATATCTGACAAAAAGAAAACGATTTGACCGGATTACCTGTTTATAAAGGCCGGAGTTGGAATCGTCTGTTTGTGTACTAGCTATCGCGAGGTGAGGAAAACGATCTAAATGGCTTGGGCATCTAGTGCCGTCAATGGCACTGAAAAATGAGGATTTACAACCTGTTCTCTTAGTTGAAATTAATTGGATGCCTATCGTTGTCAATAGTAGGCAATACTATTGTGAATCAGTGCTTCCCTTTGAAAATAGCTGCCAAGAGAAAATCCTTACTCAAATTTATCACTAAAATGGATTAATCACTAGAGGCGTGCGAAATTTCCGATTCTTAGATTATTCGTGATTCGGCCGTGGAAGATTCGAGAACGATTCACAAATATCCAAATTCCGATTATTGAATTATACCAGGTAAAGCGGAAGTAAAACACAGTCAGCGCGGTCTTTGGGACGCAATGAGGAACGGACCGAGAGTACATATCATGTTCAACTCATGCCGCTAGAAAAAAAAAACAAACATACCTGACTGCGGGTGACAGCCGCTACAAACAACGCCCAGTTGCTAGTTGCTACAAACATATGGCTACATTGGATATCATATATATGTAGAACTAGATTCAAACTGACAGATGACATCGGTGTTAGAACTTGTGTTATTGAACAGAGATGCGAAATGACAGACTTTCCGGCGTAAGTAAACAGCCGCCATCTTAAAGCAGAAGACCACTCTAGATGGCTCTGTTGTAGCGAACCTAATTAACTTTTTATCTAAAATACTCCTAAAACGGCAGAATCTTGTCTTGAATCTATCTTTAAATGATGAAATAGTTTTAAAACTTTGACAAAAGTAGACAGAAGGGAAATTATGGAATAACGGGAGCAATTTTAACAACTGTAACAGTTGATTCACAACATTAAATTAATTGAATGTAGTTTAAAGCTGCTGATACAGAATGGGGACTGGAGTTTTTTATTTACTGTTATTTTTGTATATTTGTTTACTGTTATATGTTAATTTGATACTGAAATAGTAGTTTGGTTTAGCCTGAGAGGATTTTTGAACAATTTTGGAACTAATGTACAAAACAAAAAAAACAACAACAAAAAAGGAGGGGGGTGCATCAATAATCGTTTTATAATCGAATCGGAGCCCCTGAATCGTAATCGAAATCGAATCGTTAGGTGCCCGATTCCCAGCTCTATTAATCACACAGCTCTAGCTTGATGTGTTCATGGTTTTTTTTCTTTTTTTATGCACAACTGAGTGTAGAGAGTGACTCTTAGCATCTGGAAGGTCAAACGCTAGGAACAAAGCTCCGAGCGCCACAGTGACTCCTTCCTCCTCTTAATTCAGCCTCTCGGCTCCTCTCCCGCACTGCAAAGCACCAAGGTTTATCCCATTAATTCATTTTTCTGCGCTGGCTTTTCCGCTCAAGTGAGTAAGCATGGTGTCAGCCTCGCAGGCTGTTCCCGCCACACGCCTCTCACACTCGAACAGAGTGACTGTGACAGGTTGCCACTCGCTACCTGCCGGGACCGCTTTTCCGGGTTACTCTCCCAAAAGCTCTGACACCTCCCCACTCTCCCTGTGGTGTTTGTCTCAAGCTTTTTTCCTTTTAAGACATCATCTGTAGTGCCAAGACGCCTGAATAAACGACTTGTCTGTTTTGATTCTCTGTGATTCAGGTGATGAAAATTCATTGAGGTTGAACGGAGGCAACTCCACTTTTGTTTGTTGAAGATGTTTAAGAACGTCTGGCCTGTAACTCAACGAAACTGCTCCCTCTGATGTTGTGTGATCTGATTGTGTAATGGTTGCCTTGTCTCTCTAGTGTAGAGGTCATTGCCATTTCACTCTTCACTACTCTGCACTGCAAAAACAACATCTTCGAGTTTGTTTCTTTGGGATTTTTCTTTGGAGTGAACCTGCTTTTGTTTGAGGCTGTCCGTGGGGTTTATTTGTTTGGTTTGTTTGGATTTATTTGGATTCAGTCCTTCACAATTCAGCAAACAAACCATCCAACCAGCCACTTTTGTATCCTCAGACTGGGGTGAAGTGCCCACTCAATGGTGGATCACTTTCTAGTGCCATACTCACTTCTTGGAAGTCAATGTGTATATTTTGGGGTATACAAAACTAGGGCCCAATATGGGAACAACAGTTTCTCAATTTTGAACTAGCTTTCATTTTCTCTCAAAGCTAATCGCAGCAAAAGAAACATAAAACGTCTTTTTTTTACTTGCCTGACAGATGATTTGGAGTTTTTATTTTTGCAACAGTTTTAAAGGGTACCACAGATAGAAAGAGATGAAGTTCTTAAAAGATAAATGTTAGTACGAGTTATACTAATTTGATATTAAAACCCCTCTTATGTTTTCGTTTTGATAAAATTTGGAAAAAATGTTCTCTAGTAGGTCGGCATTGTTGTTGACGTCGCTGGGCGGTGACGTCACATGACTTCCACAGTGTCATCTTTAACTGCATTAACATGTGAACGATTCTGGCCTTCCAATTTTAACCCGAGTGGAACATTAATGAGAAGGACAGCAAAAGCGAAATGAACAGGAAAGACTGGATGAGACGAGTAGCGTTCATGTGTCAAGTTTGCTAGTGGTAACAGCACTCCCTGCTCTAGTTACGAAAGCAGGAGAGTGTTTGATGTCAAAAACTGCAGATCTTCACGGTAAAATATTGTGTGATCCAACTTATTCCAATATTATTATGTAGAGTTGGCATCCAGAGCTGTTGTGTGCTTTACATATGATTAGGGTATATTATTATGGGGATACTTAGCATCCAGAGGTGTTGTGTGCTTTACATATGATTGGGTTATACAGTGAAACACAGCAGTTTGATTATTTTTGCTGATAGCCCTGAGCCGTGCATCACAACACGCGAAAACGTTTGCCTCTACCGAGACGTATAATGGCGTCAAATGACGTCTTACGTTATTTTTGTCACGTAAAAGCAGATTTTCAGATTGTTGATCATCCTGCCGGTTGCTTCCCGGTGAATAAGCGACACGGAAAATGAAAAAATGTATTAAACTTTTTGATTACTGGCTATTCGTATCATTTTCTACCCAACAGGTTATAATGAGCCCTTATTTTGCACATTGAGATCTAGAGATGCAGAGAAAGGCGAGTGGACACAGGCGTAGCTCGGACCGCGCCGTTTATTGGCATAAGCTTCAGTAACTCCTTCACAATAAACATGAGTATCATATAGCAAAAATACAACAAAATATTCATATCTCTCAAAAAAAAATAATGTTCACAAAAAAGTGTTTCAATCTGTATTAATGAGGCCCTATTCCCACACAGTTAAACAACAATGCAAAGAGAACTGGCATTCACAAATTCACAATCACAAAATAGATATGCAAAATACACATAAAACTTTCTCAGACTTCAAACTCTATTTAAACATTTTAGCAACTCGTTTAGCTCAATAAATACACTGGATTGCAATATTTAGTCACAATATACAAACTATGATGCTGGAAGCTATTATCAGGAGTCTTGTATGTTGTGAAGACAACATACAAATGAGGCACAAGGCACTATGGACCCGCACTAAAAAGGAAACTACGGCATCATTGGCTTTATCTCTATTTAATTTAAAACTCGCCATTGACACCTTGTGGTGTATTTAAATCACTACCTTAGTTAAAGAATTACACTGTGGAAGTACGGCAGCGTACCCAAGTGACGTCACCACCCTGCGACGTCAACAACAATGGCGAGCTACTAGTTAATGTTTTGATTTAAAATTTTACTAAATTTATTAAAACGAAAACATTTAGAGGGGTTGTAATATCAAATTATTATAACTTTTTCTAACAGTTATCTTTTAAGAACTACATGTCTTTCTATCTGTGGTACCCTTTAAATTTTTAAAAGCTGTACACAAAATATGATTTTTTAAAATAATTTTTAAATGTGTATTTATATTTTTTTAAGGTTGCTACCAAAATCATGCCTGTCATTGTGTTGACGAAATGGGATATGCCAGGCGACCACCGGACCATCATTCCAATCTCCGAGATCAGCACAGGCAATCACCACAGCCACCACTCGGTCAAGGTGAGGTCTCAGCTCTCACACGTACCTTAGTATTTTCACAAATATAACACACCAAACCATTACACGTACCACAGATAAACGTAATTGCTCATTCCAAGTTAAGTCTAAAAAAAAAAAAAATTGCATTCAGGGCACAGTGATACACAAAGGTCCCCTGGTGTCGTCCTCAACTTACCACTTCATCCTGAAGGCTGTCATTGCAGGTAAAAAGATGCACTTTATGTTCGACATCAGCTTGAAAAGACGTCATGTTGTGCCTTGTGCTGTTTTTTTTTTTTTTTTATTCCAGGAGACAATGCCGAAGCTGAGGGATCGTCCATCAATATCGTTATTTTGGGGACGCTGGCCAAAGACTTCTCTCAGGCTGTCAATGAAAAGGTAGGTCTAGTTCATTGGTCGGGAATATGGCATATTGCTCGTTATCCATATCTGGCTCTTTTGATAAGCGTCTCGTCAATGACTCCAACATCTTTAGTATGGAACCTGCTGCCTCGCCTATCATAAATGAGCTGCTCGTGCATTGATACGTTGATAGTGCACACTTGAAACGTGTGTCGCAATTACAATGGTATGCAAAAGTTTGGGCACCCCTGATAATTTTTAAGATTTTACTTTGCTAATCACTGATTGTTTAGAACAACATTTTCAGTTAATAAATCATATAGCAGATGACCACAATAATATTTTTCGAAGTGAAATGAAGGTTATTGGATGAACAGAAAGTGACTACCGTATTTTTCGGACTATAAGTCGCAGTTTTTTTCATAGTTTGGCTGGGGTTCGACTTATACTCAGGAACGACTTGTGTGTGAAATTATTAACACATTATGATATCATTTCACATGTTATTTTGGTGTTTTGGAGTGACTCTGATGGTTTGGTAAACTTGTTAGCATGTTCTTTATGCTTGTTATCTGAATAACTCTTAGTAGCTTTGGCCACGTTCGCGTTCTGCCTTTGGTAATGTGTGTTCAATTGTATTATTGACTTTTTTTATATTGAAATACATGCTTTTAGTTTGCGGCGCTTTCACGCCCACGTGTGGGCGCACTCGCACTTGTTTATGTGAAGAAGAGCGCTCACACGCCAGAAGGAGACGGACAGCTACGTAGCTCTGAGTGAGTTAGCGAGAGAGAAACACGGCTGTGAACCTACATTCATTGTTGATGCATGTAAAATATCTCTACAGAGGCAACGCCTGTGTTTATCATCTTTTCTGTTGTTGTGTGTTTTCCACCCGCGATCGGACTACGGCTGTCCCAAACGACTAATTTTCTCCCGATTAATCAGCCGACTATTTTTATGATTAGTCGACAAATCTTTACTTTTTTTTTTTTTTTTTTTTTTTTTTTTTTTTTTTTACTAATTTAGCAATGAAATTTTTGTTGTCGGTTATCAATTCACAAAAACATTTTGGAACACTTAAATTCTTTATTAAAGTACAAATAAACAGATAAATAACAATAAATCACAAACAATGAGTTCAAATGCTGATAGAATTAACTTTTGCAAAAGAATGGAATGTAAACAGATTCAGAACACTGACTTCACCTTTCCAACATGATTCAAAACAATTCTTAAAAAAATACCTAGCTTGTGCAAAAGAATGGAATGTAAACAGATTTAGAACACTGACTTCACCTTTCCAACATGATTCAAAACAATTCTTAAAAAAATACCTAGCATTAATATTATAGTATACTGTAGTACTATGTATAATAGTATTATAATAATTATTCATTGGCAATCAGACTTTTCATAAAGGGTGTCATTTTAAAGGTATTCTTAGTGTAGAATCTGAAGTATGTGGGATTAACTCCAGAAATCGTTATTCATATGACGAACATGACATGCTTTTATTTTGAAATGTTCAGCGGAAGTACGCTCGCTAAACCGCTAACTTATGCTTTACATTCCACAAAAAAAGCGCTTTTTGTCATTGCATGTTGTGTCAGTAATAGATTTTTTTGTCGTTTTGCAAATGCTGTTAACCAGCGATTTTTCATCTGGCGTGGCTCAGTGGGAGAGTAGTTGTCCCCCAAACCAGAGGTTGTGGGTTCGATTCTCCGCCCTGATGCCCTGATGAACTCGTCTAAGTGTCCTTGAGCAAGATACTGAACCCGACGTTGCTCCTGGTGCTGCGTCACCAGTTGGTAGATGGCGAGATAGTGTAAAGCGCTTTGAGTGCCTTGAAAGGTGGAAAAGCGCTCGCTATATAAGTATAACACCATTTACCATGTTTGAAGTGTAACCTTTTAACTGCACGTTTTGGACAAGGCTGCCTGTTTTATAGCCTGCTAAAGTAGGTCGTCTTTTTTCCCATTCACCTCAATGTAGCATTGCTAACGTATATAGTGTTTAATATAGGTGTGTTTTCTTATTTTGTATGTCTTTAATTCTACAGCGTGTTGATGACAGAAAAGAACTGGAGTCTCATATGCCATCAGCACGCACGCACAAATTAATGCACGCGCGCGCAGCGATAAAACACAACCGTGAAAATGACCGCCCTCATTTTTATTTACCATGCGATAAATGGAATCATTGCATATCGTGACAGGCTTAGCAACTTCAATAAAACATGTCATTAGTTAGTTAGACAGACTTACAATCTCCTGTCGTTATCATTCACGGCCGACGTGCAGCCAAGCTTGGCATTGAAGAAACAGGACACAACAGTGTACCCTCCTTTGTTTCTTTAAAAATAAGTTAATGTTTTGGACTCTCTGGTGCGCTTTTTTGGCTTTGTGCCAATTTCCCCGCTTGCATACCAAGCGTCCGACATTCTGAACTTTCCACGCATATATTTTTTTAACCCTTCATTAACCGTCGACGGGATGTTGTGCTCGTCGACGGATTTACGTCATCGATGACGTCGACAATGTCGACTAGTCGGGACAGCTCTAGATCGGACACTTAGAGACAGTTGCGTGGTTGTTTGAACGATGTGCTAATGCTAGCGAACGCATGCTAACCGTTTGTGTCATTGATGTAAAAGCACCTAATTATCATTTATTTATGTTGATGCGAACCTGTTTGGTATCGAGGACGAAATAGATTCAGCAAATTATACAGACGTCCCGCATCGTCATTTGGGAGTTTAGCTCGCTGTATAGCCAGGACCGAGCCGTTGCGTCCTGGTGAAGGCAGTATATTCGCATTTCGTTGTTCATGCGCTGTTCACTGTACACTCATTCAGCATGTTGTTCTCTATTGTATTTTTATATTCAATTGCCTTTCAAGATGACATATCTGTTCTATGTGTTGGATTCTATCAAGTAAATTTCCCCCAAAAATGCAACTTATACTCCGGTGCGACTTATATATGTTTTTTTTAGGGCTGTCAAAATTATCGTCTTAACGGGCGATTTCAATGATGCCGTTTATGGACATTAAGAGTGAAGAGAATGCCACCGGCCGCTTGGGGGCAGTGCAGGGCCGTTTCATACTAATGTTATTCCTTCTAATAGTGGGAGAATTAGTAGTTGTGAGACGTTTATGCTGTTGCTTTGTGCTCCACACTTATTTCGGTAAGTTTGCTTTCTTTTAGTGGCAATTATGTGTCTCTTGTTGTATTTTGGGTAAGATATGCACAGAGATACAATATATCTGTTATAAAGGCGAGTGGACACAGGCGTTCTTTGGGCTGCGCCGTTTATTGGCATAAGCTTCGGCAACTCCTTCACAACAAACAGAAGTATCATTTAGTGAAAGCACAACAAAAATAATATTGCTATCTCTCAAAAAAAAATAATGTTCACAAAAAGAAAAGCACTTCAGTCTGTAGTAATGAGGCCCTATTCTCACACAGCTAAACAACAATGCAAAGTGAACTGGCATTACTCAGAGTTTGGTCACTCAATTCTTATTATTGTTATTTTTATTCTTATTATTATATTAACTCTACTTTTGATTGAAAATTGTACAAATTTTATTAAAACAAAAATATGAAGAGGGGTTTTAATATAAAATTACTATAACTTGTAACTATGACATTTATCTTTTATGAACTACAAGTCTTACTATCCGTGGATCACTTAAACAGAAAGAATGTTAATAATGCCATTTGTGGATTTATTGTTATAATAAATAAATACAGCACTTATGTACAGTATGTTGTATGAATATATCCGTCTTGTGTCTTATCTTTACATTCCAACAATAATTTACAGAAAAATATGGCATATTTTAGAGATGGTTTGAATTGCGATTAATTATGATTAATTAATTTTTAAGCTGTAATTAACTCGATTAAAAATTTTAATCGTTTGACAGCCCTAGTTTTTTTTCCTCTTCGTTGGGCATTTTACGGCTGGTGCGACTTATACTCAGGTGCGACTTGTATTCCGAAAAATACGGTAATTATTATTTAAACAAAAATAGGCCAGAGCATAAATTTGGGTTTTTATTGATTAGAAAATCTTAAGTACTAATTTTTGGAATTCAAAATTTGTTTGATAAGCTGACTGACGTTGACTTACATACACAGGTAGAGTCAATCACGAGAAAAGGTATTTAAGTTGCCAAATTGCAAATTGTTTTCCTCCCTGCATCATCTTTGAAGAGTGGAAACACGGGAACCTCAAAACAACTTTCAAATGATCTGAAAGAAAAGATTTTTCAACATTATAGTTCAGGACAGGCGTGCCCAAACCAGCCCTCAAGGGCTGCTGTGGGTCCCGGGTTTTGTTCCTAAATCAAGCACAGAGCGTTTAACCAATGAGGTTTCTGATAAAACAAGCAGCACCTGACTACAATCAAGTAAGTATACTTGTAAAACTCCAGATTAGTGCAAAGGTGTCGTCCTGTTTTGTTGGAAAGAAATTCTTCACGCACTGCGGCCCGATGTGGAATAGTTTGGGGACCTGTGGTTTAGGGGAATGATACAAAGAGCTGTTGCCAAAATTTCAGGGATCAACTATGAGGAACATTGTAAGAAAATGTGAAGACCACTGGCACAGTTCAGAGTGGCAGGCCAAGTAAAATATCAGATAAACAGAGGGAAAGGATGAGTTGTACGGGAGCGTAATGTGGAAGAAACCTTTTCTGCACACATCCCACAAACACTTGCTTGAGGTCTGCCAAAGCACATTTGGATAAACCAGCCTCATTTTGGAATTAAAAAAAAAAGAAATTGGGCATAACAAGGGAGTAGTATACATGGTTAATAAAGAATACAGCATTCCAAGACAAACACTTGCTCCCCACAGTAAAATTTTCCTGGACTTGTGCGCCTTCCTAATCTGTCTCCAGCTTTCTCTCCTCCTCCACTCACTGTCTGAATTAGTTTCAATTAAGTTTTTGAAAACCCTTATCTCAACATTAAAATGCAACATTTGCCCTAACATTTTGGTTATTTCTACTCCTCGGAACGTGAGGGCTAAATACCTTCGGAACTGAAGGGCACCTAAGAACGTGAGGCTCACGTTTCGAAATACTTAACTCTACTTTAACATCCCCCACTATATAATAATAATGCACAATAATATCCAATAGTCGCTTGCTTAGAGACAATTATTCCGAAGTACAATGTCATGTTGTGTTATTAAACTGCTGTTAAGTGCCATTAATGGTGGTTGATGTCACAAAGTTATCATCCAGGCATGTTATCGTCTTTTCACTGATTGCTTTGTTTTGTGTACACGCGCCCACGGGCAAACAAGACTTGACTGCGGCAGCTTATCATAAATGTCTTGTTCTGGAGTGATCCTCCAGACCTCTCAGAGTAAAGAATCTGCTACTTGACTCCACTCTCCTGCAGTGAAGAAGGAAGCATTTTTATCTCCCTGTGACCGCTTGCTTTTAATCCACACAATCTTCTCTCCATCTTGTGCTTTACACCAGGATGTGGTGATAGCCTCAGGCTACACGGTGGGCAAATCTCCCACGGCGCGTAAAGACAAACGGCACGTGTGCAACCTGCTGCTGTCGGGAGACCAAGCCCAAATTCATGTGAGGACTATAATTTTGTCATCTTTTCACGTTGCCATTGGTGTTAGAAACACCATCAAACATTGTCAAGAAGGAGATTGAAGATCAGACCACTCACATAGCTGCTACTATTAACGACATACAGTGGTACCTCTACATACGAATTTAATTCGTTCCAGCCAGGACCTGGTTTGTAAGTCGAAATGGTCGTATGTCGAGCAGGATTTTCCCATAAGAATACATTATAATTTGATTAATTTGTTCCACAGCCCAAAACCTAAGCAAAATCCTTAATAAATACTGCAGGTACCATTACTTATTTGACCAAAACACCTTTATCTGTATGTAAGATAAAAAATGAATCATTAAGATGAAAATTTGGCGAAATAATGTATTTTTGTGCTGGAGCGCAATTACCCATTGTTGTTAAGGTATGCAAAATGAAAAATGGGAATCTGAATCTAACAACACACAAAACAATCTACTTCTCGACACTTCGTTATACTGTATTACACTCAAGTTTGGTTCGGAAACCAAACTTGAGTGTAGCACTGAACTCTCTCCCTCTTGCTCTAATCAGTGGCATGCACGGAGCCTCACGTTACACACAAACAAGGACCCAAACGAAACTGCTCATAGCTGCTGGCAAAAATTGATAAATTCGTTGTCAACAATCTGTTGACTTTCCTAAAAAAAAAAAAAAAAAAACGGGAGTTGGAATAATTTTGACTGGGATTGGGAGTTATCAAGGGATTCCTCGGGATGGCGCCCCCTATTGGCTCGCACCCATATGTTGTGCATTACTGCTCAACGTGTAGTTGAGGCACTGTTACTGGGCAAAAGCAGATACAGTGGTACCTTGAAATATGATCGCTTCGACACACGATCTTTTCGACATACGATGTAAAATTTGACTCGCCGTTTTTTCCAAATCCGACAACATGCTCGGAATACGACAATTTATGACAGTGGCACAATTTCTTTGTTTTCCCGCAAGACGGACACACGGTGGATTTTCTTATGAGAGAAATCAACATGGGTTTCAAGAATGTTAGTGCAAGTGGTGGAAAAGGTGATGCTTACAATGGAAAAGAAGATGAAAATGATACAAAAATATGAGCGTGGTGTGCGCATCCGTGAACTGGTCCTCGACGGTCCTCCAATGACCTCCGTTGGCAAGTCTTTATAAGTTAGGGTGACAATTATTGTTGTGGTAACATCGCCAAAGAAATCGCCAGGTTTTTAATAGTTTATTGTAGAACTTGTGCAACACAACACGTCTACTGTCCGCCGGAGTTGACACTAATAACAACAGAACATTAAAAGAGAAAGTAAAATCTCCACTGCACCTATCTCACTGTTACATCAGCCACGCGGTGCGTTCAGGTACAGTACGCAAAACATATCCGCCTCATTAGAATCTCATTTGTTACATTATTACAAGAATTATCATTTTTATTATTCTGTATTATTCCGATTTGTATTTATAATTTATTTGTTTTGCTATGCGTAACTGCCATTTGTAATAGTACCAGCAGTATTTATTAAAGATTTAGTGTAGGTTTTCGGCCTGTGGAACGAATTTGTAGAATTATAAGGTATTCTTATGGGAAAATCCTGCTTAACATACGACCATTTCGACTTACAAACAAGGTCCTGGAACAAATTACCTTTGTACAGTATGTAAAGGCGCCAATGTACTTGATTGAGAACAGACAAAAAAAAAACTGTATTTGAAATGGTGATATATTAGACAGAAATTTAAAAAAAAAGCTATATTTACAAAAAAAAGAAATTTAAAAAAAATATTTGACCCGAGGAAAAATAAAGGCAAAAATATTAGAACGACACGTGATGAAAAATAGGATGAAATAGTCCACAACTATGAGAAAAAAGACATAAATTATATGGAAAATGCACAAATATTAGTAACAATTACAAAAATGGACCATAGTCATCGAGGAAGTTTTCATTTGTGTCAACAAAACGCACCTACTGCTAGGTTCGACTATTTACCATACCAACTACAGTGGTATGAAAAAGTATCTGAACCTTTTGGAATTTCTCACATTTCTGCATAAAATCACCATCAAATGTGACCTGATTTTTGTCAAATTCACATTGACACAGTGTCTGCTTTAACTAAAACCACCCAAACATTTATAGGTTTCCATATTTTAATGAGGATAGTATGCAAACAATGACAGAAGGGGAAAAATACGTAAGTGAACCATCACATTTAGTATTTTGTGCCCCCCCAACCCGGCAGCAATAACTTCAACCAGACGCTTTCTGTAGCTGCTTATCAGTCTGGCACATTGATCTGGAATAATCATGGCCCTTTTGTATGTACAAGACTCCTGAAGTTGATTTACTTCTGTGTTTTAGATGATTGTCTTGTTGCAGCATCCATCCTCTTTTTAGCTTCAACTGTCTGACAGATGGCCCCAGGTTTTCTTGCACAATATCCGGATAAACTTTTGAATTAATTCCATTAATGATTGCAAGTTGTCCAGACCCTGAGGCAGCAAAACAGCTCAAAATCGTGATGTTCCCTACACCATGCTTCACAGTGGGGATGAGGTGTTGATGTTGGTGAGCTTTTCCATTATTTCCTCCACACATGACATTATTTGTTACTCCCAAACAATTAACTTTGGTATCATCAGTCCACAAAATATTTTGCCAAAACTTCTGTGGCGTGCCCAAGTGCCTATTTGCGAACATTTAACGAGCAACAATGTTTTTTATAGTTGTGCACACATAGTTGATGTGTGCACAGAGATATTGGACTGTGCCACTGATTTCTGTAAGTCTATAGCAGACACTCTAGGGTTCTTTGAGTATTCTGCGCTTAACTCTTGGCGTCATCTTTGGTGGACGGCCACTCCTTGGGAGAGAAGCAACAGTGCCAAACTCTCTCCATTTGTAGACAACTTCTCTGACTGTCGATTGATGAACATCCAGACTTTTAGAGATGGTTTTGTATCTTTTTCCAGCTTTATACAAATCAACAAACCTTGATCGCAGGTCTTCAGACAGCTCTTTTGTCCGAGCCATGATGTACATCAGACAGTGCTTTTCATCAAGACAATTCTTATCAGGTGTATGTTTTATAGTGGGCTTGGCAGCTTTAAACCACTCATCAGTGATTGGGCACACACCTGACTTGTGAACGTTTGTTAAAAATTGGTTTCAATTGCTCTTTAAAAGTCGTCTTAGGCAGTGGGTTCACTTACTTTTTTTCCCCCGCTTCTGTCATTGTTTGCATGCTATCCTTATTAAAATATGAAAAACCTATAAATTTTTGGGTGGTTTTAGTTAAAGTAGACAGTTTTTACATCTGTGTGATTTCGACAAAGATCAGATCACATTTGATGGTGATTTTATGCAGCAATGTGAGACATTCCAAAAGGTTCAGATACTTTTTCATACCACTGTGTTTTTTGATTGCCAGCCTCTTGTCATGGTATTACTGTGACATTGAATTCCGAAAAATACCATTGACTTTTTTTTTTTTTTTTTTTTTTTTTTGTGCTTCAGGTTTTTTGGCATTCACCCAGTGACCTTCCATCTTCACGCCAAGCCAAGATGAAAAAAACCTCGGCCCCTCCTACGGTTAGAAGGCCAAACCCTAACCCTTGTAATAGGAAACATGCTTTTTGGCAGTGATTCTTAAAGGTCGACCTCGTGCAACATTGCAGGGACAGTGCCTCTAGTTTGACAAACTGGGGTGGTGTCACAAAGTTGAACTGGAGGAAGTGATCCAACTATAGGTGGATCACACTCCTCAGCCTCCTTGGTAAGAACTCTTACTTGAGAGGAGAGTTCGTTGGGAATTCAAATCTCAGATTCAGGAGGAGTGCGATTTTCTTTTTGTCTGCGGAAGAGTAGACCGGCTCTCGAGGAGGCATGGGAGTTCGCCCAACCAGTATACTTGTGTATTGTGGACTTGAAGATACCTTTTGAAAATAAGAAATTCTGTTCCCCCCCTCCCCCATTATTAAACAAGATTCTTTCCTCTGGGATTCTCATAATAAAGGTATTGTCTTTTCCTTTGACTGTACAGGATAAAATGTCTGAACACCATCTAGTTGGTTGTAAATTGTTTTGTAAATATGGGTCACAAGGGACGTGGGAGTGTCGGCATTAATGTTTTGGCTGCTCCAAACTGAACGATTCTCGTGCAATATGCAGGGTTTGACTTTTATTTCCACAAACTACCGATAGTTCATAAATTGGTTTTACTAACATTGAAAATTTGACGCACCGCTGCACGAAGAAATTTGCTCGTCAACCGGCACTCAAAGTAGATATCCGGGTTTATGTGACAGACCCAGCGAGCAAAAGTTTTATTTACTGTTTTTATTTTTATTTATTTATTTATTTATTTTATTTTCACACGAATTTACTTCATTATCTCAATATTTTGTTGTTCATTTCATTCCCCCATTTTCATAGATTTAAATTTGATTTGTTGCCATAGGCAACTTTGTACAGGAAACGTTGGGCCCCAAGGCCAAAAAGGTAGCAAACTCCTACCTATTGGTGATTGATAAAATGGTATTTTCTCCCCACAGCTTTTAAGTACTCCAAAGTACAAGTACGTCAAGCTCTCCGACCTAAATGCTGGAGCTGTTGTTAACGTGTACGGCGTGGTGGTGTTCTTCAAACAGCCCTACAAGAGTCGCGGCACAGGTCAGTATTGTAGTGGGTGTTGTGTATCGTGTTTTCATTTGAGTGAATCATATTGTCATAATTAATATGAATAGTATCATACCATGTGGTAAATACAGTAGAGTATATCGTAGTTGGATTTGAAAAAGCACATTTGATGCAATGCATATCGTACCTTTTCATCATTGTCAGGAATATTGTATCATAATCAGAGTGACTTATAGTGTAGCTAGGCCTTGGGTAAAAACATCAAATACCTATCTTGCTACACCACAAAAATAGGTCGACTCAATCTCCGCCCCAAGGCTTCACCAGCATCATATTCCAACACCACAATCTTTTTGTAAACATGTAGTCTGTAAAGCGTCTCAGTTGTCTCATTACTGTTTCAGTATATTGGCAGCTCCCAAAGGTGAAAGTTAGTACTACATGTTTAGTACGCTGTAAATGTAAATTAACTGAGGTTAACGTGAATTTTAAAGCATCTCGCACACTTCAATTTTGCTATTGACTGACTGACTGAGTGAGTGAGATTCAAACATTTGTTTCCATGTACCCTGCCTCCTGCCTGTAGTCCTACAGCCATAGGACTCAGTCTTCTGTGACCGTGGAAATGAAAGGAATTGATAAATTAAAAATTACATAGGTAAATAATTTATTTGGGCTAACAATATCCTTTATTGACAGAAGTGAAATTCAGGTATGACAAGTTGAAATAATGATAAATTATTATTTTTAGACAAAAATGTATGTATTGTTGTAATATCGCCTGCGATATTAAAAATCGCCAGCGTCTTCAGGTTTTTATCATTTATTTCAGAATTTGTCCAACACTAGACGCCTACTGTTCGCCGAAGTTGACGGTGTTCCCAACAAAACATTAAACGTGAAAGTAAACTCTCAACCGCACCGCTCCCTCTCTGTCACGTCAGCTATGCGGTGCGTTCAGGTACAGCAAAAATCTTCCGCCACATTAGAACCCGAATTGTTACATTATTTCAGGAATTATTAGTATTATTATATTCCGATTTTTATTTATAATTTATTTCTTTTGCTATGTGTAATTGCCATTTGTAATTGTACCAGCAGTATTTATCAAGGATTTAGTGTAGGTTTTTGGGCTGTGGAACGAATTAATGGAATTATAATGTATTGTTATGGGAAAATCCTGCTAGACATACGACCATTTCGATTTACAAACAAGGTCCTGGAACAAATTAACTTCATACGTAGAGGTACCACTGTATTTCTTGTATTAGAAAAAATAGCTTCATATTCACATGCATCATGACTATATGGTCTACTAGGCCGTGTATACGGATACAGTGATGAAGTTGCCTTTTAAAATCCGAGTGAAGCAGATGTTTGCCTGGATGTAAGTCATCATTCTTTGTGAAATTGCGAGGCGCAGGGAGTGTGTCGTTATGGCAAGATATATTTGCACTCTAATTATGAATGTGTATGTGTTGACAAGCCGCTCGCTCGCTTGGCATTCACAGATTCGGTTCCTCTCTTTCACACACAATAAAAATAACCTTATCTCATACAGCCGAGTGAGTTTTTCACTCGTGGCAGCTACAACCAGTTCGCTCCATTTTTGTTCACATTAGGGCAAATCAAGTTCAGTCTTTGTACACTATTTGATCTCCCTGGAAAATCTTGAGTAATGCATCAATGTGTGTTGACAAAAAGCCACGAAGGAAAGGGGAGGGAAGGGACAATTGTTGGCAATTGTCATTCTCTGACTTTTTTTATACGTCATCCCTGACTATCTTTGTCATATGAATACGATGAGCCATCTCAAAATAGCCTTTTCATGTTGCCCAACACTGGTTTCCCCTCTCGAATCACTTTTTTGACAGTTATTAGGGCAATGTCCCATGCCCGTGAATTTCCTCAACACCATAGTAGCATAAGAGGCGTGCGGGTATTATTTACAGTAATTATGGCATTATGTCGATGTCTGTTATAGCTTCCCGGCCTCCCTTTGAGAAATATCTGAAAAAGCTAATAAGCTGCGTATCCCCCCAAAAATAAGATTCAAGGTTTTTTCAAATTGGTGAAAAGTCATTGGATTCACTGATGGCTTGCCCCAAGAACAGGAAAGACAAAGATCATGTCACTTTGCCTCCACTGATACCCAAACTGCTTGTAATGAAAATTTTATTTACAGTGTATTTTGAAACTTTTATAAACTCCAGTATACGGTCCCTTTCCTATTGTAAACTAAGCTATAACATTTTTGTTTGAAGATGAAAAGCAATTAAAAAAGAAAAAACAAAACAGTAATTCTGTTCTAATTTTTCTCTCCAGATTTTTGCTCCAGTCTAAAGATCACTGATCAATCGGAGCAAAAGATCACCTGCACCATTTTCTGTAGTAAACCGGAATCGCATCCACAAATCTTCCAGATCGGCGACATTGTGCGCTTACACAGAGTCAAGGTTCCACATCATTTTTTGATTAATTGAAAGCCTGTATCTAACTTTTACACTTAATCAACCCTCCTCCCCACAGATTCAACCTTACAAAGATTCCGTAACACTGATGAACAGCTTCGGCTTTTCTGCATTGGCCTTTAGCGGGAAAGTGGACGCTGACACTGAGCCTCGGACCTCCAGCAAAACTTTCCACTTTACAGAAGAGGACCGTCGCACAGTGACAGAGCTGCGCTCCTGGGCAGCAGACCAGAATCTGATGTCCGAGGATCTTAACGTCCGTCTCTCTGGCGCCCAGCCCAAAACGTATTTCAACCTTACCTGCCAGCTGCTTGCCAAAGCACCTGTTCACTCCACCTGCACTCTGCTCAGGGTAAGAACTTTTTAGTGTGTCTCCTCATGATCGACATCCTCACCAAATTTCGTATTTGTTAATGGAACTCGCTTCAGGGACTAAATTTTCATAGAAATTTTCTTGATACTTTTTTGTAGGAATTGCCTTAATGATATTCTAGTATTGCCTGGCTCTGCCAGACTATTCTCCCTGTATTTTTCAAACACTGAGAGTATAGTCTGGGAACCAGCCCATTAACGGCCTCTCGAGCAGGTACAAAATCAATCGACAAATCAGATGCGTTTATTTGCGTGACGTGTTCTTAACGAGCAACGTCACTCTTGCGCGTCGAAAGTCGTCTCCAACACAGATGGTGAAAGGGAGAGCCGAGAATATGTTCCAATCCACGGTAAAATCCGTTTTAAAAATTACCAAAAACACATCGACACGAGTCATTGACAACAGTCTGTCTCGCGCTAGCCATGTTGAATAAACTCCGCTCTCTTCGTATGTTTACTTCCGCGCGCAAGTCCCTCGTCTTTCCTTCGTCATTTTACTAACGTCACGTCTGCCCGTCGCTGATTGGTCCGCTCCGCCCTGGAAATTGTATCCGCGTGAATGGTGGCCAGACTCAAAAGCTGGAACAGCGGTGAGTCTGGTGTACCAGGCAAATGCTAGTAGACGTTTGGACCAAATTTCTTTTGCAAAGTCAAAATGATTTTTGGGCTGAATTTCAATACAGTTCTGAGAGTTCTGAAAATTGATTTCCTCTTTTAAAAGGTTCTTCAATTCTCTTGAATGAACAGGAGATGATGCAAAATTCAGGATCCACCGGGAAATAGAAAGCTTTGCCTTTCGGCTTTTTTGCTCCCTCTCTACCAGACCAATGCACGGTCCGCATGACCGCAGAAGCTTCGCCGATCCATTTGTCGATCTCCTCCATTCTTTCCTTATTTGTGAAACCACACAGGGCTCCGCTTCCTCCCTGCCATTCTTCTGTCTGGAATCTGAGCGTCGTTATGGTCTGAAATAGGGATGTGTGCGATCACGTGATGTAAAATCAGCTGAACGGGCCATTTTTCAGAGGAATGGTTTCAATGAGATCAGTTTTAATTAAAAAAATATCCACGACCCATGGTGGTCCCCCAGACCATCCACGCCCCCATTAGCTGGTCCTCAGGCAAGGAAGGACGGGACGCGCCAATGCCCCCCATGAAGACCTCCAGCCACCACTGCAACCCCCAACCAACGCGGCACACTGCGGGACCCCCACGGCCCACTAAACCCAGGATAGGAAAGGATAACCACCAGAAGGCGGCAATACCCCACCGACTTGTTTTCCATCTTATCAGGCTTGTATCGAACCTATACCGATGCCGACTTGGTATCGACGTGATCGAAATGTGATGTCAATCCGCCCATCACTAACTATCAAGCAAATAAGCAGGTTTCACATACAGTAACTTTTGTAAACAAATAAAAATGGCAATGAAGACTGTCAGCGTTTCCTTTCCCTTCAGCAAACCCACTGTGACGAATCAATGTCTCCAAATTGTTCTGTGAAGAAACACACAAAACTGGCTGGAAATTCTGTTTTCAGGATAGGTGGTACTGTATTACTAGTGATAAAGTGAAGAGAATTTTATTTTGCAGTCCTTGCCTCTAAAATTTTACCATAGTCTGGAGCCCTGCTGTGGGGGCTGAACCTCCAAAAACAGTGATCTGAGTTTTTGATAAATCATAATAATCATGTCATCTGTCATCAAGTGACTGTGATTGTTTTGTTTTTTTCCCGCAGGTGTGGGATGGCACTCGATGTCCCTACGCTCTGCTAAAGGTGACAGTGAATGCCAACATCATTGAGGGAACAACATCCTTCTCAGAGGAGCGTGAGAAGCTCATTGCTAACGTGTTGGTGTTTGACAACCACGTACAGTGCACTAAGAATCTCAAGGTTGGAATTCTCTGACTTCAAACCCCGGTTATAATATAATTATATTTGTGAAAAGGTCTTCATAACATGTCTGTTATTCCTTGCTCAAAATACCTCAAGGATTTCAGGGCTAGACAATAAGGGAAATTAGTCACTGGCGATCTAGTTCATTGGTCGACCCCTGCATTTAGAATTGCAGCATGGCTATGCAAGAGTAGGAAAAAATACAGCTAGAGGGAAAAAAATCCTGAGAATTGCACATTGAGTTTTGCAATACTCTTACCCTATTCATTTCTGAAGGGCAAGATGATTTAAGATATGTGTTTGAAGTTGCAAGTCTGTTTAAGGAAATAATGAAACTAATATTTCATCAGTGTATCATGGTTGCAAACACATTTAAAAGTCATTTTTTCAAAATGTGTTCCTTTTATCAGACTTGATGTTCCCAGACAAAGAGAGCTGGTTGCATTTTAGCGAGGTTAAAACAAGTCATCATAATTCTGCAGGCATGCCAATGAGCGGCATCGGCTAGTAAATAAAGCTCATTGTCGCTAAGCTGCCGCGTGAGACCGATGTATTATTTGTCTGAAAACTGCCAAGTAAGCACACTTTTATCAGATAGTCGCAATCCTCCAGGGTTTTTTCCCCCCTTTTCTATCTGGCGTGGTGCTTGAAAGCCTTTAGAATGAAAGATAACTGCAACTCCACAAGGCTTCAAGATGTCTACATTTTTGCTTTCTATGATGTATGAAATGGATGTACACTTGATACCTTTTGATGCATTTTTGTGGGGCCTTGCCTCAATATGCCCTCCATATATTTTTTTTGCATTGCATATAGTATCCTGGGACAAATATGTGCACGAATGTTAAATTCCCTCACGAGCGCCCTTAAAATTGTTAGAAAACAAACAAACAAAAAAAATCAGCCGCAGACACTTGGTTTCACTGATGGAAACATAATAGGATACACAAAATATTATAATATATAATAATAATAATGATAATAATAATATAAGACACTTGCCCAAAAATGGACAGAATGTCAGCCATAATGGTTTAAGACAAAGATTCTGAGCAAATGCCCTCAGTGGTATCCAAAATCGGTACACATCACCATTTTACTGTTAACATTAAAGCAGAGGAATCTGCCCGTCATAATGCGATTAAGGATTTGTGTGATTCCACTTGTTCACATTAGAAGGCACAATAGCGCCCCCCAACTCATGCGGTGACTATAAATAGCTGGGCGCGTCGCAGGTGGGGCCAGCTATATTTTTGTCATCAGCAAAAGCACTTTGTGGTGAGGCCTGTGAGACTGACCAGCTCGCGTCGTGTGTGTGTGTGTTAGGCAGACAATAAAAGTCGAAACCATCCACGTTTCCTGGAAATATTTTAAAACACAACGCAGAGTCCTGGAGTTCGAAGCTCTAAACCGCAGCAGACAAAGAAAAAGGGGTTACACGATGCACAAAAGTCAAGAACTCATGCCTTAAAAATTGAAATAAGCCACTTTCCGTTGGAACCAAACATTTTAAGCCTGTTGCAAAAAATTAGCTTCCAACATCAGCTTCATGGAACGATACCATTTTGGGTTGACATGTCTACCTTTACAGGAGCCACAAAATGAATTAAGGTTTCTTGCCTGAAATAGTGCAGGCAAACTACCATTCTGGTGTAAGACATTTTGGTGAATTCTAAGACGTGTATGAGTTACTGGCAGCTTTAGACAAACTATCATTACTTTGTTGCTTCTTCATAATTCGATAATTGGGAGGCATGTTTGCTTGCTTTGCAAATTACTGAGGTTTTAATCAGAGGTGGGTAGTAACCTGTTGCATTTACTCCATTACATTTACTTGAGTAACTTTTTGAAAAAAATGTACTTCTTAGAGTAGTTTTACTAAGCCATACATTTTTACTTTTACATAAGTAGGTCTGTGAAGAAATGCTAATCTTACTCTGCTACGTTGGGCTACACAAGTCACTACATTTTTCCTTTTTATTCTACATATTAAATTTTATTTTATTTTTTTTGCCAGAGAACAGTGGCTCTACTAGTTTCACCAATGAGATGTCGCAACAATAACCACATGACTCCAATATAACACTTAGACTCAATCGTGCCGTCCTGTTCAATCGAGTGTCGTCTTTAAAGGAACATAAAAAAATAATCATTTGACTTCCGTCAACATGACTCGAAAGCGCAGATTTTAACCCCCCTCCCTATTTTTATTTGGCACCGACTGACCATGGAAAACCAGAGATATCATCCTTTTAGTTTCATAATAAGGAAAGATATTTTCTTCACTAGAGGGCACTCATGCTCCTTGGACGAATGATGCTTCATCTCTGTATTTGTTTTCTCTTGCCAGAATTCAATGATTTTTTGAAAAATTTCTTTGGCAATAAAACACTTTTAGGATCTCAGTCTATATACATTGATTTGATTTGATTCTTCAAAGTATAATAAAAACAGTTCATATACTAAATAACTTTGTGCTGAACAAAAAAATACCATTGTTTAAAAAAAAAAAAAAAAAAAAAAATCAAACACCGCAAGCAGTTACTCACAATGTTACTAATTACTTGAGTACTTTTTTCACGACATACTTTTTTTTACTTGTACCTGAGTACATTTTTTGATGACTACTTTTACTCGACTAATATTATTTTGAGTAACACTACTCTTACTTGAGTAAAATGTTTGGCTACGGTACCCACCTCTGGTTTTGCACTTACACACACGCACATACAGCATGTGTGAGTTATAATAGGTGTGGTGGAACATCTACGTATCTTTATTCAGCTCTCTCAGCCATAAATGACTTAGATGGCGTTGCAAAGTCACATTGAATTACAACATACTCAGAAACACAAACAGGTCTATTTCGCTCCAACTGCTGTATTAAACAGCTCATACCTGGGCTTATGTTTACAATTGATTTTGACCCCGGTTCAATCAATACTTTGTGACTTTTTCTCCATCACTCATTTTTATTTTTTTCAATTTGCTGAAGTTGAAAGTGCAAATTAGGAAATGCATGTCATGCTCATTACATTTTACAACAGCTCAACAGCCTTTGATTCGAATCTTCTTAAATGAGCCGCACAGATTTGTCACAGTAATACATGTGTTGTAATTTATTTATTCACCCTCTCCAGAATCTCAAATAGTCATGTGTGTGTTTTTCATGGGGGTGGAAATTAACAGGTGCTTTTTAAAACCAGATTGGTCATTCAGTCTTAAAAATATTGGACAGATTAATCAATTATTAAAATAATTGTTAGTTACAGCCCATTCTCTAGTATTGTTTTCCCCCAGTCTTGTAACCAACATAATATCAATCACTGTCAAATGGGTATTGATTTGAAGTTTTGAACAACACTGCATCACACTGAAAGATGATCTTAAGAATGGGAGTCTTTCTCTCGTGCCGGCTGCCGTTGGCCCTGCGGCTCTCACTCATTATCTCCTATTTAGCACTCATGCTTGATTAGAGCCTACTCTACATCTCTGCGTTTCTGTGTCATTGAATGCTGTTGGGCTCATGTTGTTTTTCAAGTATTTCCGTTAAGCTAATGCGGCACTCTGTTTCCCATGTAGCAAGTGCAGCTATGAGCTGAATGAGATTTTATGTAAGCCCCCTGGTGCAATTCTCATCTGAAAAAAAAAACTGCCAACAGTAGTGAAGTGACACCAAATGCTGCTGCCTTTGTTTAGGTTAAAGGCATCATGAAACCACTTTTATATTGCCAAATGCATCACATTTGATACACCTAAAATTTCATGATTTTGAGACTAATTTAGAATTTTGACATTTCTTTTGAGGATGCAAGTCAACACATGCATCTGCAGGTTCCATTAGAAAGAAAAAAAAAAACAGGATTTAGCAAGAGTTATCGATATCAGAGCGCTTATTACACATATTCATTTGGACTTTTCTTTTTACAAATTTGAAAAAAAGGTTTCACTAGGACCTTATTTTTCAAATTTTGGGATTCTCTGATAATTGCTTCATGTTGCGGGTATTTAAGGGTTAAGAGAGGAAATATTTAGATGTATACAAAATGTGTGGCTCAATGGTTGTGCCCAAAAAAAGAGTTGTGACAACAACAAAAAAACAATTCGAGCGCATCGATGGCAAGCACCTTAATACAAAATCTGCCAGTAATATAGAAATGCATTGATTTTCGAGCAGCACACTTGCTATCGTGATGCTAGGAATTGGTTACCTATTCTAGGTGTTACATAGGCATGTGCCGGTATGGGATTCTGACCGTATGATAACCTTAAGCCAAAATATCACTGTATCACGGTTAGGAGTGGGAACCTCAGGGCACCTCACGATACGATATGATTCGCGATACAAGGCTCACGATAACGATTATCTCACGATATCACGATACAGCGATTATTGATATATTGGTCAGAAATTGGATACATGATATTGTACGATACAATTGTTGAAACGGGCAAAAAAAAAGATATTTCAAAATAGGAAAAAAATACTGTTTAAGTCATTTGTTAAACAGTGACACCTTTTCTGTACAACATTGCTGTAAAATATAAATCTACTGTAAATTGTGCACCTGCACATATAGAGGAAACAAACCACAACCACTGGTATCTCTTGGAGAGATCATGATGAATGGCACCCTTAATTTCTTTCTAAAGGTTTAAATCTTAAAAAAAAAAAAAAAAAAAAAAAAATACAGTGCTGTAGGTGTCAGTCAGCGGTTGAGCTTGGAGTGGGGCAATGATAAAATTGGTGGGTCTTTTCTTTGTATATGACCTTTGTTGCCAAAAGCGTTGGTTTGAGCACTTCCACTATCTGCTTCAGCATTTGAGATGTCAGACTTGGTCAGTCACAGTCTTCCTCACTTTAAAAACAACAAAATAAAACAAAAAATATTAGCTACTTAATAGCTTTTGAGTTGAAATCCTGATTTTTTTTGTGTTGGAAGTATTGAGTGAATTAAAAAAAAATATGAATGGAATATATAGAAATTAAAAATGCAATAATTACCCATTTTTAATATGTAGGCTACATTAACTATCATGCACATACCTTTATGTATATTGGAAGCTATTCAGACATTTTATAGCTTATTGTATCAAAATGGCAGTAATAACAGTTTGTGTCGTAAACTAGATGCAAAGTGGTTCTCAAATAATATCAAATAAATCAGTAAATTCATATGGGCTTGTTCGATATTCATTTTCATCCAGTTTAGGGTCCTGGTTTATTTTATATCATTCAACACCAAATGTCATCAAAACAATACATGTAAATTAAAAATCAATTACATTGCAAAACTTTATTACCTCAAGCGATGAAAGCGAAGCATTGAAGAAATCCGGTGTGCACTTCGTCACCAGCTGCCAGTGAACCTTATTCTTGTTAGACAATTCTTGCATACAGCAAAGTCCTTGTTCACCTTACTTCCTTTCGTTCTCACGAAGCTTTTTTTATTTTTTCAACCCACTTGGCGCTTCCTCTCTTCTCTAGACGACTTGTGCGCACTTTACCTTCACCGCCACTCCCGAGCCCCCCTAGTGGACCGCCAAGGAATTGTTCAACAAACATTGAGCAGTTTACAGCATCCATACTCCATTGTATGGCCAATATGTTAAATAAAGGTATCGATACTTGGCGGGAGCATATCGATAACCGATCAGGTTGCAAAATATCGCAATATATCGCTGTATCGAGATATTGTCACACTCTTAATCACGGTATTGCAATTACAGGTTAGGTGAGCCTAAACCCACAGCCGCAGCGCAACATTATTACCATCAGAACAAAAATAATTGAATTATTTTCCATCAAAAGCGGATGTGTATGACTCGTATCATGTTTACATTATACGCACACTCTTTCTCAACACAGATAGTTGCCTGAGAGAGGAAAAAAAACATGTTTTACCACCGCCAGACACACTATACAGGCTGGAGTTAACTCTCGTAGCTGGTGGGAAACGTTCATGACAGTGTGTTTACTAACCTTTAATTTTGTTTAAAAGCAAAATCCCCTTGGAGGTATTGCCTCCTGGGCAGCCACCCTTCGCAAACATGTTTTACATGTCGGTTGGCCCTCCTTCTAAGCCGTGTCTGTAACTTTTCTGTAGCTGAAGTATTCCCATACCAGCGCTTTCATTTTCTTCGATGGGAGAAAAAGTTCAGGAGTTTCACCTCCTCCAGCCATCGTGTAGCACAGCTGACTCACTGACAATGAGCAACAAACGGTGTAGGAGGTTTGAGCCTTGCAGCTGCAAGTGAGGGATTTCTCCTTACATTTTTGGGACATAACAAATAGTTAGTACCGTAAGGACGATATGACAGAAAATTTTTGCGGTTTTGAAACCTTTACGTTTTCGTATAACGGTATATACCTTGAAACCGGTTATCGGCACATGCCTAGTGTCACATTGTTTTATTTTTTTAAAACATTGTCTATGCTTAGTACTAATGGCATACACTTTCATTATTTTTTTAATTAAATTTCCAGCAAAAGGGATGTTAGCAAGCACTCTCAGATGAATGACCTGTGAATTGGAGAAATATAAAGGATTACCATTACATTATCTTATTCTGTTTATTGTTTGATGTGGAGTACATGTTTACCACTCCAGTTTGCTCTCGCAACACAGGTGGCAGATGATTTTTTTTTTTTTTTTTTTGCTTGATGCACACAATCTGTAAACTACAGAAAATTACAGTTGAAATTATCACAAATATTTTTCATACTGTGTTGCTGTGTCAGACATTACATATTTTCCTTCAGGTTATACTGTATAAAACAAAAGTTATACATTTTCTACTCATTGGTTACAGCGATCGTTTGACTATTGCAATGAGTTATGCAAGTGTGACGTTGCTTGAGCATTCTACATACGCCACATCACATATTTGTTTTTCATAACTATTGTACAGAGTGTATGAGCTGATGTTTAGTGGTACAATAAATCAAATGCGATAAACTTAGACCAGAGTGATTATGCATGTAGAGCTGACCGCTTTGACAGCCTGTTGTGTTTGGAGCATGTGGATAAAATATTTTTGCTTCTCCAACTTGATCAAAGAGCCAAATATCCTTCTGATGAATCATATTCAGGCTCACTGAATCATCGTCCCCACTATCTTTTCAAGTTGAGTCCTACTTTTGCTTCTTCTTGAAACCCACCATCGTCATCTTCGCCAGATGACCGATTTTCGTTCTTTGTGTTGATGAAAACTTTACTGAATTGTAAGTTCTGATATATTTTCATTTTCTTTTTTCGTTTTACTGTTATCCAAACTCCATTCACAGCTTTTTCATCGCTCTCTCACCTTCGCTCAGCGGCTTCCTCTTTCTGATTTTTTTGTATCCCACTGATCCTGTCAATCTAATCTGAACTACGGCCACCTACTGACGGGAGAAAATACTGTCCCTGTGTTTGAAAATCCTTGTGGAGCAGTGGGTGACCTTGATAAACGCATCCGCGGCAAAAAGTGCAAATGGCAAATTTTTTGTTCAATAGCTGTGAACTTTACTATTGGAAAAGACTAATTGACCCGTTAATGGCAGAGAAGTAGTTATTGATTTCACCTATAGTAGATCGCCAACCATTTCCCGCTAGAGGGTGTGGGTTCAATTTCCCACCCTGGTGACCTTGTCAAAGTATCCTGAACCCTACGTTGCTCCTGATACTGTATCATCAATATCTAAATGGGGATATATTATCAAAGTGCTGTGAGTGCTTTGAAGGTGGAATGGTGCTATATAAGTGTAACTCTATTTACCAACTTCATTTACCATACTGGTCGGTCCAGAATTGGTGTTGGCAATCGTAAGTTAACATTTTGTCACAGTTAAATATAAAAATGGTTTGTTTGCCTCAGGCAAGGCATTTTCCATCCAGCTCATCCCACGATTATCAAACGCTTCCCCGGGGTGCTAATCTGCTCATAAGTAAGCGTGGTCCCCACTGAACCTTCTTATTGGCCTTAAATCTCAGAACCAGTTTTGGTAAAGCACTTAACACGCTGCCCCGTTCTAAGGTTGCCATGGAGATGCTCCGGTGACACTGCAACCCCCCTCAACACACACACACATACACCCCTTTAAAAGAAAATTTTCTTAATCCCCTTACAGACGGCAAGGAGAAAACGCCCAAAAAAAAGTAGGACACACATAGAACATTTTATTAGCTCATAAGACTATAACACTACACCCAAAAAATTATAAAAGGTAGTTTAAATTTCTGTTAGCGGCCATTTTTGAATGCAGATTTGTTTTAGCCAATCAAATGCAAGTATTTCAGATAGTCTACAATCCCTCGTTTGTCACACACAAACTTTACTAAGCTATTGCAATGTTGTTTCCGTTCCAGTCCTTACGTAATAGTTGTATTTCCACAAAAACAATATATGAAAAGTAGAAACATATGTATTTTGTCCTCATTTTTGTGTAGGTTAGTCTATCTTGCCACACTTTCATTTGGTGTGGTTATCTGCTGCTCCCAGTTTGTTGCGTTGCTGTTGTCCTATAGTCGTGTAGTCTAAATCGTTTCAAACACTGATTTTACTCTAACAAACGACATAAAGAAGGCAGAGGTCAGTGTCAGTATGCCCAAGTGTTCCGCTTTTGGCGTACTAAGAGGTCGTGCTGAAAAATGAAATCCTCATCTCCATAAAGCTTTTCAGTAGATGGAAGCATGAAGTGCTCCAAAATCTCCTGATAGCTAGCTGCATTGACCCTGCCCTTGATAAAACACTGTAGACCAACACCAGCAGCTGACATGGCACCCCAGACCATCACTGACTGTGGGTACTTGACACTGGACTTCAGGCATTTTGGCATTTCCTTCTCCCCAGTATTCCTCCAAACTCTGGCACCTTGATTTCCGAATGACATGCAAAATTTGCTTTCATCTGAAAAAAGTACTTTGGACCACTGAGCAACACTCCAGTGCTGCTCCTCTGTCGCCCAGGTCAGGTGCTTCTGCCGCTGTTTCACACACGCCTGTGCACGGTGGCTCTGGATGTTTCTACTCCAGACTCAGTCCACTATTTCTACGCGTCCCCCACGGTCTGGAATCGGCCCATCTCCATAATCTTTCTCAAGGTGCGGTCACCTCTTCTGGTTGTGAAGTGTTTCCTGCCACACTTTTTCCTTCCCACAGACTTCCCACTGAGGTGCCTTGATACAGCACTCTGGGAACAGCCTATTCGCTCTGAAATTTCTTTCTGTGTCTTAGCCTCTTGCTTGGGGAGGCTAATGATGACCTTCTGGAAAGCAGTCAGGTCGGCAGTCTTGGCCATGATTGTGGTTTTGACTAATGAACCGGGCTGGGAGTTTTTAAAAGCCTCAGGAATCTTTCGCATTGGTTTTTAGTTAATTCGTTGATTCAGATGATTAGATTAGTAGCTTCTTTAGAGTACCTTTTCATGATATGCTAATTTTTTGAGATGGGGATTTTTGGTTTTTCTTTACTTTTTTGCCAAAATCATCAATATTAAAACAATAAAAGGCTTGAATTACTTCAGATGTGTTTAATGTCTAATGTTTATCAGTAAATTACAGAAAATTTTGAACTTTATGACAATATGCGACGTGTACATGTGTTCTAGTCTACCATCGTTTATATGCTCTATGCTAACAGAGCCTACTAACATTGTGCACAAAAATCAGAATATTTGTCATTGACATGTAACAGTTTATAATATAGGCTTCTAAGTATGATAAATGATTCGCGCGCACCTTGATTTCTTGGTCGCGTAAGCTGATTCTTCTCCCAATGAAGACGCTAAATTCAATGGTCTGCTCGGCTCTAACTGTTTAGCTGGAGCCTGTGGTCACTCTGGCATCCAATTTATAATTTGAGGAAAGATATTATACAAACTAACGAACCTCATCCGCCATTTTAATTTGCCTTGTGGCCCAAAACTGATAGGTACGTGGCGTTTTTAAAGTATTTGAAATGGAGCGCTGCCGTCAACATGACTCGAAAGCGTGGATTTAAACCTCTTTCTTAGCTTTTATCTGGCAAAGATTGACCACAGAATATGATCCTTTCAATGTCATAATAGGAAATGTTTTCTCCACTAGAGGCCACTTATGCTCTTTGGACGAATGCTGCTCCATTTTTGTAGGTTTTTTTCCTCTTGTCAGAATTCAATGACTTTTTTTTGTTGGTTATAATTCTTTAGCTTAATGTGGTTATGTACAGTTTATAGTACAGTATAATAATAACAGTTCATATAGATAAGTTTGTGCTGAGATTTTTTGGTTGTTGTTTATGAAAAAAAACATAAGCAGTTACTCACAGTTGCCACGTTTACATGGAGCCAAATATTCCAATTACAATCGGAATATTTGTTCAAACCGAATAAATGTGTTCCATATAAACACCTCATTCGGAATGAACAGGCCCAAACCGAATGGAATTTCATTCCGATTCACAGGGGTGGAATATTCCTTTTCCCAAACCGATTAGAAGTAAAATTATATCATGTAAACAGGGAAGCAGAATGGTGTCTGGTTGCGTTCTTTCTGCGCATGCTCCGTACTGATGTGGTGACGTCACTTGGTGACGTAAGTAACGTCACTTGCAACATGGCTTCCAAGCACACGCACAGCGCACCCACACAACTTTTTAAATGAACGGCGTATCATTCTGAAGGTTTGTTTCCACTCGAAAAGTTAAAACAGCAGCTGATCTGACGATCGATCTCCATGATTTGCAACGTGACGCTTTGTTTTGATTAATCTGCGCATGTCAGACGGCAGTTGTCAAACATCCTTTCGGAATAAAGGCAGACACATGTAAACGCTGGATCGGAATAGATGAAGTGACATGTAAACAGCTGATGTGAAATTTCCATTCGGAATGATTTGAATCGGTATAAATAAAAGTCAGCATGTAAACGTGGCTACTGTTACTTATTACTTGAGTAGTTTTTTCATCGAATACTTTTTTACTAGTACTTGAGTACATTTTTGGGATGACCACTTTTACTTGATTAAAATGTTTGGCTACTCTACCCAACTCTGTATTTTTCTGTATATTTTATTAAATTGCCTGCTGAAATAAGACAGGGTTAGGGTTACTATACTTGTAAAACACACGTTACGAACAATATTCTTCCAAATGTGACAGCAACACAGAAAATGTGGGAAAACTTTATTTATTTATGCATGTATTTATTCTCATCTCCATTGTACACTCAAAGGCCGGGCAACCTAGTTTTTAATGAGAGTTCTGACACTGTATTTCCTGAGCCAGTGATTGGATGTCTGGTGTGACTGGTAACAGTCAAACGAAAGTCACTGTTACATCCAGGATGTTGCGTGCCTTTGTTGTGATGGTCACCAGTTCGCTGAAAGCAGTCTCTGACAGGTGTGTTGTGGCAAATGGCAAGATGAATGTAGTTACAAACAAAACTTTGCTCCGTCCATTTCTACTTTAAACGTTAGCATTGTTTCACGCATTTGTTCCCCTTTGTCTACCGTCATATCTTTCAACAATTGTGAGATCGTTTAATATCACCAGCAACGTGTTCGTTTCGGATACTGAGCAGTTCATTCTTGCTACTAGCAGTGGGCTACTAGCGTCTAGCTTCCTGAAGTAACAGGCACATGACATCACAGAGGTGCGTGGTAAAGAAGGTTTGTTCCGTTATTTTGATGCGAGCAGATTGGATTACAAATCGACTCAAACCACCCCTCTCGTTATGAATAAAATCTTGATCACAATGGGTTTGATCGGAACAGAATATTCTCTGAAGCATTTTTATTTGGATTAGGCTTTTAATCTCAATAAATGTGTCCATGTAGTAAAATTAAAACCCTTAAAATCAAGAGTGCTTCGCGACCCCCCGCTTGGGAATCACTGTCTCATTTTTAGTAAAGTACAGTGGGCAGAACAAGTATTTGATACACTGCCGATTTTGCTGGTTTTCCCACTTGCAAAGCATGTAGAGGTCTGTAATTTGTATTTTCTTCAACTGTGAGGGACGGAATCTAATACAAAAAAAACAGAAAGTCACGTTGTATGATTTTTAAATAATAAATTTGCATTTAATTGCATGAAATAAGTATTTGATACATCACAAAAATCGAACTTAATATTTGGTACAGAAACCTTTGTTTGCTATTACAGATACCAAACGTTTCCTATAGTCCTTGACAAGGTTTGCACACACTGCAGCAGGGATTTTGGCCCACTCCTCCATGCAGATCTTCTCCAGAGCCTTCAGGTTTCGGGGCTGTCAGGACTTTCAGCTCCCTCCATAGATTTTCTATCAGGTTCAGATCTGGTGACTGGCTAGGCCACTCCAGGACCTTAAGATGCTTCTTACGGAGCCACTCTTTAGTTGCCTAGGCTGTGTGATTTGGGTTGTTGTCATGCTGGAAGACCCAGCCACGACCCATCTTCAGGGCTCTCACTGAAGGAAGGAGGTTGTCAGCCAAGATCTGGCGATACATAGCCCCATCCATCCTCCCCTCAATACGGTGCAGTCGTTCTGTACCCTTGGCAGAGAAGCAGCCCCAAAAAATGATGTTTCCGCCTCCATGTTTCACGGTTGGGATGGTGTTCTTGGGGTTGTACTCATCCTTCTTTTTCCTCCAAACACGACGAGCCGAGTTTAGACCAAAAAGTTCAATTTTGGTCTCATCCGACCACATGACCTTCTCCCATTGCTCCTCTGGATCATCCAGATGGTCAGTGGCAAACTTCAGACGTGTCTGGACATGCACTGGCTTCAGCAGCGGGACCTTGCGTGCGCTGTAGGATTTTAATCCATGACGGCGTAATGTGTTTCTGATGGTTTTCTTCGAGACTGTGGTTCCAGCTCTCTTCAGGTCATTGACCAGGTCCTGCTGTGTAGTTCTGGGCTGATCCCTCACCTTCCTCATGATCAGTGATGCCCCATGAGGTGAGATCTTGCATGGAGCCCAAGAAGGAGGCAGATTGACCGTCAACTTGAACTTCTTCCATTTTCTAATAATCGCTCCAACAGTTGTTACCTTCTCACCAAGCTGCTTGCTTATTTTCCTGTAGCCCATCCCAGCCTTGTGCAGGTCTATTATTTTATCCCTGATGTCCTTACACAGCTCTTTGGTCTTGGCCATTGTGGAGAGGTTGGAGTTTGTTTGTTTGAGCATGTGAACAGGTGTCTTTTATACAGGTAACAAGTTCAAACAGGTGCAGTTACTTCCGGTAATGAGTGGAGAACAGGAGGGGTTCTTGAAAAAGAACTAAGAGCCGAAATATTTACTAGTTGGTAATGTATCAAATACTTATTTCATGCTGCCAAATACAAATTTATTATTTAAAAATTATACAATGTGATTTTCTGGATTTTTGTATTAGATTCTGTCCCTCACAGTTGAAGAGAACTTATGATGCAAATTACAGACCTCTACAAGGCTTGCAAGTAGGAAAACCAGCAAAATCGGCAGTGTATCAAATACTTGTTCTCCCCACTGTAACAAACCTTAAGCTCTTTTTTTTGGAAACCTGGTATCAGTGGTTTGTCATTTTAGTTAAGTGCAACAATAATCATTTTTCCCTCTTCGTAGGAATGTATTTTTTTAAAGTAATTGTAATATTTTTTTTATTATTATTTTGAGAGCATTTTCCTGGATGCGCTTTTCTTTCCTTGACAGGTGTTGTCTTACATTTCCTAAGCACTGTAAATACACGCAACTCCGCGCCTGCATTCTGGAAACTGACAATCGAATACATTCGGTCTTTGTCTTACTCCTGCATTCAGTTCCTGTGTGTGCATGTGCATTTTCTGGTGCTTTTCTCTCTTCACTCAGCTGCTTAAACAGTTGAGCTCTCCAGAGATGCACTGCGAAAGCACATTAAAAATGGATTTGCAAAGTAAAATAGTGTGTTTACATCCCAACTGTTTGTGCCGGGATACTAATAAAATAATTCCGGTACCAAATGCACTTCCCTCCATTGCTTTCTAGGTTCTGAACTTCCACTTTTTACGGGAGTTACCGCATCAGCAGCAGCGGTGTTCAGGCTTTTGTGCCTCTGGGCGACAAGCCGGCCTCCCGCCTTGACGTTGGGAACACACATGACGCTTGGCTGAAGATGACTCACTCTTTTTCTTCTTTTGCTGCTTCTTGGCTTTGATGCGATTACACATCATGTTAGCGCCTTACCATAGGATATTAAGCAAACGGCCGAAAAACAGCAAGGACAATGTTTCATTCCTTCTGACAACCAGCGTTTACGCTTTAAATCTTCACAATGATGAAGAGGAGGAGGAAGAGAAAGAAGAGGAGGACATGTTTCTGTCATCTTCAGCTTTTCGTGACAAACATTTGAGGGGGGAGGCAAGTCCTCTCCAGGCATCTGACTCACTAGTCACGATGCTCAGCTTGATGCAACAGTGCAATCTGCTGGCGGTCATAGTAACAGCAGAAGGAAGCGATGAGATCTGGGCAATACAGTGGTACCTCTACATACAAGTTTATTTCGTTCCAGGACCTTGTTTGCAAGTCGAAATGGTCGTATGCTGAGTAGAATTTTCCCATAAGAATACATTATAATTCCATTAATTTGTTCCACAGCCTGAAAACCTACACTAAAACCTTAATAAATACTGCTGGTACTATTACAAATGGCAATTACACATAGCAAAACAAATAAATTATTAATAAAAATCTTAATAATAACAATTCCTGTAATAATGTAATGAATCGGGTTCTAATGTTGCGGACGTGTTTTGCATGCTGTACTTGAACGCACCATGTGGCTGACGTGACAGAGAGAGAAAGGTGCGGTAGAGATTTTACTTTTAATGTTTTGTGTTCTGGTGTCACCGGCGGCGGACAATAGGTGTGTTGTATTGCACAAGTTCTGAAATAAATGATTAAAACCCTGACGAAGCAGGCGATTTCTTTGGCAATATTACCACAATAATAACTGTCACCTTAACATATAAAGACTGGCGAACAGAGGTCGGAGGAGGACCATCGAAATCGTAGACATTCTACGGCCGTCTGGTCAAGCCACGGAGCCTGTGTTGATTTCTTTAATAAGAAAATCCACCGTGCGTCCGTCGTATTTCGAGCATGTCGTCGGATGTAGAAACAAATGGCGAGACAAATTTTACGTCGGATGTAGAAAAGATCATGGTTCGAAGCGATCATATGTCGAGGTACCACTGTTGCACTTTTCTACAAAGCACATTTTCAAAAGAGAGACAAACCTTTGACTTGACAACATACTGCAAAAGATAAAACTGTTTAAGCTGGAGTTTTGTAAAAAGAAGGCAAACTATTTTTGTTTTGTTTCTTAAATAGCAATATTTCTTTTTCACTACCAATGACAGTGATAGCCGTCCAATCGTAGTTCTTTTCATCCTTTCACTGTTAATTGAAATTAGTTTGTCAACAGTAGATGTCCAGTCCATTTGAAGTCGAAGGGCTTGCAGCGCATGAACATTCGTCGATTTGCTGCTGGCCCCTCCCAGTTTAAAAGGATTGGACGTCTGTTACTTTCAGTGTCAATCAGTGAGTTTACTTTCCTAAACTGATGGGATAAACTGCGAAAAAAAAAATGTTAAATTTTTAAACTGGCTTTAAAATTATATTTCTGTTTTTATCTTTTGTGTTACTCTACTTATGTTGTTTGCTTGTTTCTTTGTTTTAAGTGTAAAGCGTCTTTGAACATCTATAAGAGGCCTCTTGGACTGATTTTTTTTTTTTTTTAAACGAGTAACGTTAACGTTTGTAAGCTGAAAACAGACTACAGGTTTCACTCTCCCCAAAGTAAGGTAAATAACTAAAAAGTAAAGTTGTCCGCTAATTACTTTTTAACCGATAACCGATATCCTGATATTGTCCAATTAAAAAAATTTGAAACCAATATCAAACCGATACTGTTATATGCATTCATGGACTTAACATATTCATGATTTTTCAATCATTTATTGTTCATTTTACAATTGCACATGAATGCAAATGGTCTGCTCACATAACAGCATAATTGCTGTGCTAAGCTGTGACCAGCGCTTGTACAAAAGCAAATGGCTTCTACAGTATATTCACTTTGAGGGCAACATGCATATTGACCCAAAACCAATGTCAATATTGTCTGATATCATTTTAAAATGCTTTTATCGGTCAATATTGTTAGCTAGCCATTCATATTGGACAACTCTACTAAAAAGTATTTTTATTCCACTTCTTCGAAAGAGCAACTAGTCACAGTTCAGTTCAAGGTTTCATGGTTTCAATTTCTTAAAAATAAGGCGAAGTATTGACATTTTCTGAAAAGACAACTTGGAAGTTGCACTCTCCTAATTTGAAGGCAAGCTACTGATTACTGAGTGCATTCTTAAAAGAAGACAACTTTGATGTTACTTTTACACCATTATTAATTAACCTTACCAACAACACAAAAAATGCTGCACTTTGATATGAAAAGAATCTGGGAAGTGGCATTAAAAAAATACTATATATTGATACAATCATATACATACCATTACTGTACTAGTATATTCTTTTTGGATGTCCTCCACCAGCCTGGAGACTTCTTGAGGATATTCAACCTACGAGCCATCCCTGGTTCCATCAGGCTTCCCGGGGTGAGGAGCAGCCAGGTAGAGGAGATCAACCACCTTTCCTTCCACCTGCACGGCGGTACGGCGTACGGAAGGGGCATACGCATCCTGCCCGACAACTGCACTGACGTTCAGGAGCTGAAGAGGTAAATTTTAAAAGTCCCTCCACAGTCATGGCTATGGCGTAGAGCAGTGATCCCCAACCACTGTGGCGCATTTGCTGCCAGGCCGCAGAGAAATAATAAATTATTTGTTAACAACCGTAATCTGGCCTGTGCCTCTTGACTAATAAGGGTAGAGATTTGTGTAGGTCGCCCTCTAGTGGTTTGCCACCATTACTGGGGTGTTTACACACCTATAGCAGCCGAGCATCTGTCAATGTAAACCATGGGTGCCCAAGTCATGTCCTCGAGAGCCCCTATCCAGCTTGTTTTCCATGTCTCCCTCCTCCAACACACCTGAATCAAATAATCAGGATCGTTATCAGCATAGCCATGTAGAAAGAGTTGTGACACCTCCATAGGGATCAATCATTCGATTTTATTTCCGGGTCATGGAGCCTCAAAAAGTTCCGAACATCTCTTCGATAGAGCGAAACCCATTCATTTGAATAGCTGGCAGTCAAGTATGTTGAACCACCAGCGAGTTTATTTTTTTTATACTGACTGCTAACTCAGGGGTAAATTTATGAAGCCACTATCTCTTAAATCATCAACTCTTTCAGAGGCCCATTGTGACACATACTTTTCTGTATTTGTGAGTATTGGTAGAAGTAAGTTTTGAAGGTATTACCCTGACCGTAGAGTACCAAGTTAACCTGTACAACCTGTATTTTTTACATCAAAATGTTGAAGAGACTGTATTTTAGTGATTTGTATAGATTGCGAAAGTGACGTCAGTATGTAGTAGAAACAAACTTATAATAGAAATCTAATTTATATATTTTTTTAGGTCAGACGGGACGTTTTCATTATGCAAATCATGCTGTTTCTTGTAACTGTGACCATTGCTGGTGACTGCTGGCGGTGGCCACTGAGCCAAACTGAACTTTAAATTTCATGTTTTACAGCTGACCATTGCCATCCATTTGTTTCCGCTACTCTTAGTCCTTGGAGAAAACATACATAGCCCCTTTCGGACCGAATTGTGCATCCAAATGCTGCACAACAAACCATCACAGCCCCACTGATCTATAAAATGTTAGGTGTAAACAGGGAACCATGACACTTATTTCACCAATTGTTCAATGAAAAATGTGATTTTCTTTATTAAAGGGTAAGGATTTCTTATTCTTTAATATATTACCACTGGTAAGTGAATCAAGGAAATCTAGGCATTCTCTGGAAAAGCAGTTGTGAAAAAAAGAAAAACTTAAATTATCTTGCATTTCAAAGTAAAAGTCGATTTTCCATGTTAATGATAACACAAACACGAAACTTTCCCATACACAACATGGGAAAGGTTCCTTCTGGGTAACCATTTATATAGTTTTCAGTTTTCACAAAAAACTTAAATCATCTTGCATTTCAAAGTAAAAGTCGATTTTCCATGCTAATGATAACACAAACACGAAACTTTCCCACACAACATGGGAAAGGTTCCTTCTGGGTAACCATTTATATAGTTTTCAGTTTTCACATTACCACTCCAAATGTATTATTAATTACAGTGCAATGACATAAGTACTTAGATGCGGGATTTCATCCATTTTTCCCACAAATGTCGTATTCACCACTGACTGTGGCCCCAGTAGCTAGGCTACGTATGGAACAATGAAATTAACAGTTCACCTGCTGTGGCCTGAACGGAGTCTTACACCTTCCTCCTGGTGCGCATGGACTTGAATTGCGTGCCCGCTTGTGCAGTCCCTGTTTTTTCACCTCTTTTATCAACACCATCGTCGTTTTGGGGCTTTCTGAAGAAACTTCGGACACTCAGTTGCCTTGACATTTTTCAGAGTAAGGCCAACGATGTCATGCATCAAGAGAGACAATAGCTAATTAATATGCTCACTCGCCACTAGGGATGGGAATCGAAATCCGATTCCAGTTCGGAACCGGTTCCGAGTGTTTCGAGGCCTCGACATCACAATGAAAAAGCCTTAACGATCCCTTTAACGAGTCCTGAAGACGCATATTGCGTCGTGACTGTCTTGTTGTCCAAATGCATCAAACTAGCATGGCGCCAAGAACCACTCGCTCCAAAGTTTGACTACACTTCACCAGGAAAGAGTGTGAAAATGAAAGGTTACGACGGGTAAGCACGAGCATTGCAGCCATAAACATAACAATGACAGCACGTAGGTTCAAACACTTGAAAGTGTGTCTTCACTTCACGAGGAAAAATTGGTATAATTTGCTGACTTTATTTAACCATCACTTGAAGAGTGAAACTAAGAATAGAAATAAATCAATTTCGTCCCCAATAACAAACAGGTTTGCATCAACGTAAATCAGCAATGATTAGCTGCTAATAACAGTAATAACAAATGGTTAGCATTCGTTCGCTAGCATTAGCACATCGTTCAATCCACTACACAACTGGATTTAAGTGTCCGATCGCGAGTGGAAACACAACAACAACAGCACAAAAGATGATACATACAGGCGTTGCCTCTGTAGATATTAACATTAACAAAGAACTTAGGCTCGTAGAAGTGTTTCCCTCTCTCACTCACTTGGATGCGGCATTTCTTCTTTGGGTGTATGCGCGCTCCAGTGGTCCTCAAACTGCGGCCCGCGGCCCAAATATGGCCCGCCTCCACATTTGGTCCGGCCATTTTGAATTTTTTTTTTTTTTTCTCAATCGTGTTATTTATTTTCTGGCCTTTTCCTTGAAGAATTCAGAGAGGGTTATTTGGTTATTATCTATTTGATTAATAGTGTTTTTATTATTAATTATTATTATTATTATTATAAAGAATCCAGAAAGGGTTATTTGATTGTGGCTTTCTGAAAAACAATAATTTTTTACATTTATGCACTTCTGCAATCGTCACACTTTTTCTGTAACAAACTGACCCCGGCCCCTCATCAGAGAAGGGAAAAGTTATGTGGCCCTCACAGGAAAAAGTTTGGGGACCCCTGCTTTAACACATATTGCCAAAGGCAGAACAAAAACCTATCTGCCTATATATATATATACCAATATTTTTTATTTCTATTAGATAAATGTTTCAGTAAAATGTTACACATTCTTGTGTATTTGCCACTTACTGCCACAGTTAACATTGAGGCTTTGGGCCTCTTTTGATCTCGTTGTGAGTTTGTAAGGTTGTGACTTCTGATTAAACAAACTCGATGCCAATCAAAACGTTTGTTCTTCTTTTCCCCCAAATTAGAATCGATAAGAGAATCGATAAAGAATCGAATCGTTAAGCAATATCGATAATGGAATCGGAATCGTAAAAATCCTATCAATTCCCATCCCTACTCGCCACCCTGTGGTCTGGGGTGTGAATTGCAACCTGTCAAAATGACAGGTGGACTTCAGTTTTTTCCGTCACCGTTTTAAAAAATCGGTCAACGACGGAAAATATTCGGTTAACGCGACCCCTGGTCGCAACTCTCTTTCTACATGGCTCTGGTTATCAGGCTCCTATAGAGATTGCTGATGAGCTGATCATTTCATTCAGATGTGTTAAAGCAGGGATGGAAAACAAGGTGGATAGGGGCACTCGAGGACCGGACTTGGGCACCCCTGATGTAAAGAGTAACTTTAGCTGCTGATGGCTGCGGCCGGCGACATCTTTAGACAGCTATTTTTAAGGGGAAAAGGCCACCTGCCGAGCCAGAAGAGGATCCTACAACCAAGTCCATTCTGCATAAAAAGCTAACAAATGAGACAAGGAAAGCAAATGCACTGAGAGCATCATACCTCAAGGCGAACCGTATTGCTAAAGCCAAGAAACCTTTCACGATTGGAGAAGAACTCATTATCTTGCGACCAAGGATATTTGCCGTCAAGTTTTAGGAGAGGCCCCTGTTTAAAAAAAAAAAAAGGTTGATTCAGCGTATGGTGATTCATATTTTCCCTGTACTTAATGTTCGTTTTTAGCCCTGTCATGTTATTTTACAGTGCCTTGCAAAAGTATTCGGCCCCCTTGAACCTTGCAACCTTTCGCCACATTTCAGGCTTCAAACAAAAAGATATAAAATTTTAATTTTTTGTCAAGAATCAACAACAAGTGGGACACAATCGTGAAGTGGAACAAAATTTATTTGATAATTTAAACTTTTTTAACAAATAAACTGAAAAGTGGGGCGTGCAATATTATTCGGCCCCCTTGCGTTAATACTTTGTAGCGCCACCTTTTGCTCCAATTACCGCTGCAAGTCGCTTGGGGTATGTTTGTATCAGTTTTGCACATCGAGTGACTGACATTCTTGCCCATTCTTCCTTGCAAAACAGCTCGAGCTCAGTGAGATTGGAAAAAAAACTTCAATGAACTAATATCCTTTTATGGTTATATTATACTGTATATGCCATGTACAATATAATAGTTAATCTCTAACTTTTAACCCAAGTAGGGCCTCCAAAAACAGATCTTCAAGTACCACCAGAGTGACCAACATTCAATTGCCTTTCCACAGATTCTCGATTGGATTCAGGTCTGGACTTTGACTTGGCCATTCTAACACCTGGATACGTTTATTTTTTAACCATTCCATTGTAGATTTGGCTTTATGTTTTGGATCATTGTCCTGTTGGAAGATAAATCTCCATCCCAGTCTCAGGTCTTGTGCTGATTCCAACAGGTTTTCTTCCAGAATGTTCCTGTATTTAGCTGCATCCATCTTCCCGTCAATTTTAACCATCTTCCCTGTCCCTGCTGAAGAAAAGCAGGCCCAAACCATGATGCTGCCACCACCATGTTTGACAGTGGGGATGGTGTGTTCAGGGTGATGAGCTGTGTTGCTTTTACGCCAAACATATCGTTTTGCATTGTGGCCAAAAAGTTCAATTTTGGTTTCATCTGACCAGAGCACCTTCTTCCACGTTTGGTGTGTCTCCCAGGTGGCTTGTGGCAAGCTTTAAACGAGACTTTTTATGGATATCTTTGAGGAATGGCTTTCTTCTTGCCACTCTTCCATAAAGGCCAGATTTGTGCAGTGTACGACTGATTGTTGCCCTATGGACAGACTCTCCCACCTCAGCTGTAGATCTCTGCAGTTCATCCAGAGTGATCATGGACCTCTTGGCTGCATCTCTAATCAGTTTTCTCCTTGTTTGAGAAGAAAGTTTGGAGGACGGCCGGGTCTTGGTAGATTTGCAGTGGTCTGATGCTCCTTCCATTTCAATATGATGGCTTGCACAGTGCTCCTTGAGATGTTTAAAGCTTGGGAAATCTTTTTGTATCCAAATCCGGCTTTAAACTTCTCCACAACAGTATCTCGGACCTGCCTGGCGTGTTCCTTGGTTTTCATAATGCTCTCTGCACTTTAAACAGAACCCTGAGACTATCACAGAGCAGGTGCATTTATACGGAGACTTGATTACACACAGGTGGATTCTATTTATCATCATCGGTCAGTTAGGACAACATTGGATCATTCAGAGATCCTCACTGAACTTCTGGAGTGAGTTTGCTGCACTGAAAGTAAAGGGGCCGAATAATATTGCACGCCCCACTTTTCAGTTTTTTTATTTGTTAAAAAAGTTTAAACTATCCAATAAATGTTGTTCCACTTCACGGTTGTGTCCCACTTGTTGTTGATTCTTGACAAAAAAATTAAATTTCATATCTTTATGTTTGAAGCCTGAAATGTGGCGAAAGGTTGCAAGATTCAAGGGGGCCGAATACTTTTGCAAGGCACTGTATATTTTATTGTAATCTTTTTCCACACATTGCCGGTCTGTGGGGAAAAAAAGCCCCACATCACACAGGTCCGTGGTGCAAAAAAGGTTGGGGACCACTGGAGTTGAGAAGGAGCGAATATTTCTGAAGGCAGTAACTGCTTTCAGAATCCTTCATCATCCCCTACTGCCTAATCACTACATAAGAGATGTATGAACGGGCTCCTTAGTGACTTCTGTTCATACTGAATGGTAAATGGTGTTATACTTGTATAGCGCTTTTCTACCGCTCAAGGTACTCAAAGCGCTTTACACTACATTGCCATCTACCTACTGGTGACACAGCACCAGGAGCAATGCGGGGTTCAGTATCTTGCTCAAGGATACTTAGGCGAGTTCATCAGGGTGGAGAATCGAACCCACAACCTCTGGGTTGGGGGACAACTACTCCACCACTGAGCCACGCCATCCCCCGAGTTAGACAGTGGCCTGTAGATGGAGACCACCTGTGTTGACTGTCTTCTTTGTGTGCAGGATAATGAAGGTTTTCCATGAAAACATGGAGTTAAATCAGCCTGAAGTCAACGACTCAGCAATGTGGGATGCGTGGAATACGCCTCCACAATCTCCAGGTAAGGGTAATGAACACATAACCATTAAAATCATTAAAACGGCTGTTCAAAATTTGAACATCTTCAGCCCGAAAGCAGTTTTGCAATGAGTAATTTTGCAGATTTCAATGTCACAAACAATCTTGTTGTCTTTTTTTTTTTTAGTGAAAGGGGCTTCAGTGGAGTTCAGCACAGGTATGAAACACAAATGTTTTTTCATCAGTTAATTGGAGTTTAGGGGTCGGCAACCCAGAATGTTGAAAGAGCCATATTGCACTAAAAAACAAATATGTCTGGAGCCGCAAAAAAATTAAAAGCCTTAAAAAAGCCTAATAATGAAGGCAACACATCCTGTATGTATCTGTATTAGCTATATTAGCTTACTATCAAAATGACTAAGTCTGCTAAAAATACATAATGAGCCTTCATTATTTAATGTTTATTTTCCCTGTAGTGCATCCAACCACATGAATTCTCTGTATGATGCCACCTCAAGTAGCTACCTGCCTCGCATCCCGTCCTGCTGGTAGAAACGTGTGTCGCAGGCTATGACGAAAATCTTCGTTGACAGAAATGTTGAAATGTAATAATTATTGTACACATTTTTACAGCATTGGAAAACATTAAGAATGTTTGTGTCATTTTTGTCCTCACACAGAAACCATGTCAAAATAAAAAATATATTTCGCTCAACCATCTTTTTCCATTTTCAAATATTTTTGAAAATGATCCAGGGAGCCACTAGGGCAGTGCTGAAGAGCCGCATGCGGCTCTCAAAACACGGGTTGCCGACCCCCGGTCTGGGTGATCTTTTTTCTTCTCCCAAGTGCATGTGCTTTGCTTACATTAGCTACATGGCTGCAATCAAAGTTAGTACCATAAACTACAGTAGTTGACAAATGGATGATTTGATTGGGATTTAGCATCTATATTTTATATGGATTAGCAGCTTTAATGTGTTTGTTACCTAGTTTTTGGTCTTTTTTGTAATGTCTCTATTTGCATGGCCATTCAGAGAGAACATGTGATCACGAACTTCAGCCCGTGACCCTGAGCGAACTGAAGCATTGCACGCCAGGCAGTTTTCATCACGTCAGAGCCCAGCTACGATCCTATGAGCCATCGAGACTCCACCAAGTGCTCAAACTTTATTGCAGCAAGTGCCAATCCATGTATGAAAAACACTTAACATACACATTGTGTCAACATAGCATCTCGATTTGAGTGACTTCAATGTATCATTTAAATCTAAAGCCGCACTACTGTTGCAGGCAGGACATCCCTGACAACAAGCTTGTGTCGAAAGTGTTTTCCGAGGCTTCGACCGTACCAAACGGTCCCCCCAGCCCCCCGGATTGGTGCCTGTCCGGACAGGTTCATTTGCCAGGGGAATCGGAGCCAGGACCAGGTGGTCGCACGCTCAATGTCCATCTGTCCGCACAGCTTACAGTTGAGGGAAGGTCAAAGGAGCTCATCTTCCTCACAGGTAAATGAGGTCGACTGTTGCAAAGGCTGCAGGCAGATACATGCGTAGCTACACTGATATGTCCATTGTCTTAAGGTCGACAGTTCAATAGTCAGATTCATTGGAAATGGAGTTCTATCACTGTTCTGGACACGTATGAGGTCACTATTATTACATCATGCTCAACACCTTTTTGATGTTTTTCAGGTTGCACACCACTGGAAGCATGTCACCTAGCCACCACGTTCACAAATGTGATCCCTGTCAGGTCATTGCCGGGGGGTCAGCTGGATTTGCTTGACCTGAGTGTGCCATTCCTTTTCCGTGGAAGGAAGAGGTTTTACGGGTCAGAGGCTTTCACAACATCACTCCTGATACAACCTCACAGGAAGTCGTCAGATGGTGACCTGACAACTTCCTTTGTGTGTGTTTGTTTGTATGGGTGTCAGGTGTAAGCAGTGTTCCAAGGGAGCCGCTGTCAGAGAACCAAAAGCAGACGGAGACAATATCATAGATGAAAAGAAAATCGCTGAAGGTCGGAATGCTATTTTACAAATAATTTTAACTTTCAGTTGTTACTCCCGCAGGTGGCAAAAACACTACATTTTACTACTCTCTTTTTGTATGTTTTTGTTTTCTTACCTTGTTGTTTCCTGTTGACATCCTGATACTTTTGACCAAACCACCAATTTGCTGTTGGTTTCCCAATAGTTTTGTCCAATTTTTCTTCACTTATCACTTCCCATAGACTCCACTATCAGTTGACGGGACACGGGGCTTGGGGCTGATCCATAGGGGGCCTATTTTCAAAAACTTAAAATTCAAATATTTTCAAAATCAAAGCCGCTAGGGACCTAAAACCAAAACGGGCACCTTCTTTAGGCATATGTGAGTCTCCATTTGCAGCGATCTAAAAAAATTCAAAGTCGTTCCCTAATAAAATCCTGATTCTATTTTTTTTTTATACAAGTATAACGAAAAATGACAAATTCTAAAATTTTACGCTAGATGCACAAAAATCACAAAATGCAGAGATAATCACCTATAGTTTCAGGATCAATAGCAATATTTAACAAAATTTGCCCAAAAAAATAGCAACTTCACTCAATTTTCACATCAGAAACTTAATAATTGAGGAAAGCATGCAGAATCATTTTAATTTTACTCAACAAAAGCTAAATTTGCATTTTCCTATATCGAATCGCAACTTATATAGGTTTAATTCCGATATTACTATTGCTTTTGCACTGGGGCACGTCTTGCCGGCTATCTGGCCGTCGTCGTTTTAAGATTGAAATGTTACATAAAATAAAACACGTAAAAGGTGATTTTTTTTTTTTGTATGGACGCAGAAATGTTTAAATTGCTACTTTTTTGCAAAAAAACGGGCAGTGTAAACTTACGCTACTCTGTATGGATACAACATGGCGGCCATCACAAAACAAAGAGCTTTTTAAATTGAAAAATGTTGGAGATAAATGCGCACAGCACCGGAATTTCTATCGATATGAACATAGAACAGTCTAGATCAGGGGTGGGCAAACCGGTCCTCGAGGGCCGCAGTGGGTCCTGGTCTTTGTTCCAACTGACCCAGCACAGATAGTTTAACCAATGCGGTTTCAGCAGAAATGAGAAGCACCTGACTGCAATCGACTAATTGCACTTGTAAAACTGCAGATTGGTGAAAAGGTGTCCTCTTAAAGGGGTGCAACAAAAACCCGCACCCACTGCGGCCCTTTGTGGAATAGTTTGCCCACCCCTGGTCTAGATTCTTGGTTAAAAGCAGAAAAAACACAGGCAGTTATCATTCATTTTGCGTAAATATTTCGAGCTAAATTTACGCTATTGTGTAATTCAATGTGGTGGTGTGGATGTCACAAAACAAAGAGCTTTTTAAGTTGAAAGTGCATGCATGGGGCTCTTTTATATAATAATTACCTTGATTCCTCGACCAAGTAACTCTTGAGACAATCCTGCCTGCTTGTATGCAGTAAAATATTTGTCCTGTTTCCACTTAATTCCGGCGTTTGAATGCAACGTATGTTTGAATTTATCACAGTAAAAGCCAACTCAGCTCTACCTGGATAGGCCCCCAACGGGAAGGCGTGGCGCAATGATTGTGGGAGCTCTCTTGTCAACTGATAGTGAAGTCAATGCACTTCTTCCATATGTCCTAATAGTTCCTCCCAATAACTTTTTCACCTCTGGTAGTTACCTTCTACTTCTACATTTTAGTCACTTTCTAAATGAAGTCAGTGTCCCAACACTTATCCCCCATTTTCTGTCTGTTGTAGCATTTGGCATTCAGCTCCTGAAGTTTGTCCTGCTACTGACGTTCCACCTGCAAGATGCCACTGACAAACTTGATGCCTACCTGTTGAGAGAGTCGGTTAGTTAAGACACGTGGGGCCGTTTGGTGAATCATTGCAACTTTCATGGTGCCAGTCAACCATTGTGTGTCTTTTGATCAGGAACACTTCTTCAATGTATCGACGGAGGAGACCGCTACCAAACAAGAGGTTCAGGACAGAATCAGTCGAACATTGAACTACTATTGCCCACCAGAGGGCAACGCAGATGAACGTCCGTGGCTCGATTTGTGTTTGGCGGCATACAGAACTTACATGGACGAAAACAAAAAAGTCTACTTTCAGATTAAAAGCACAAGAACACGGGAACTTTGACTGTTACCCAACACAGTTCTATGTGTATTATTTTTATAGTTGCTCTTAAACTTTTTCTTTGCTTTATTTAAAAAATTTTTAAAAATCTGTGAAAAGCAAAGATGACATTTGAACAAACGTATTGAGACACCAAGAGGAAGTGAAATGGAAGAAAATACGGGGGAAAAGTATTTGGACCCACATTAGAAATCAAAATCTGGTTGGACAAAATTATCAGTACACACACAGGAAGTCGGAGGTGAAGAAATGTGGAATTTGGACAAAAATACTGAGGTATCACAAACGTTCTGGGACATGAACGAGACATGAACAATACCATTTGGACACAAGTGCCAGGTTAAACACCAAGGGGAAGCATGAAAAAAGTTGGCTTTTTAATGCAAACGTGTTTACAATGATAACTGACTAGTAAACAAGGAACTATGTGTGGTTATTAGACCTGGGCTATCTTGTTTTTTTAAGTGAGTGGTTATTAGACCCGGGCTACCTTGTTTTTTTAAGTGAGAATAAGAGAATGTTCAAAGTTTAGGAGAAATGTACAGTCAATAAAGGTGTTATAACAAATTTCCAATGGGTAAAATTGTTTTGAATTGAGAACCACTCGGAAGTAATCATTATGTTTACACTAAGTTCATTTGACAGTTAAATGCCCCACTCGGCCCCCACTTAACCTCATCTCTTCTAGTCCGTCCCCGATGTGTCCCTCCATTTCTCCAGTCTCCTCAGTCACTCCACGCCGACCTCTGAGAGCCCCTAACCGGCTGCGCCCGCTTAGAGGCCCCCTTCTCACCAGAGGACTTTTTTTCACCAGAGCACTTGTCTTAACCGAGACCATGGGCTTCATGTAAATATTTAGCCCACTCTCTTGGAATAAAGTTAACATGGCTGGCGCGTCGTGGGACTCACGTCGGTTTTGGGTTTAATAGAACCGCGCCATGCTGCGCCTCCTGACCCGACTGGTGTGCTTGTGGATGTGCGCCGAGACCGTGGCGACATACGCGGATGAGCACAACCGACGGTTGCCCTCATTCAAAGAGTCGACGTCGCGGGATGTCCTCAAGTCGGAGTCAGAGTCGTCCAAAGAAGCCGCGGTGCTTCTATTAAGCCCGCTGCTTAACACGATTGGACAGCCGGCTTTACGCGCGGATGTGGCGGCGCGGCCGAACCGATGCAGCACGGGATGCCAACTCGGGAGAATCGTGAAACTTGCACCGAGCACGAAGCGGCACACGCGCCGGGAATCCAGGAAGGCCAAGCAAGCGAGAGGCAAGCGGCTACGCCGGCGAGCTGCGGCCGCCTGGCAGGCTTCGCCGTCGGTCATGGCGCAGGAGCAAGACCACGATTCTCCTGGGAACACCAACGCGAGTGACTACGACGACTACGCGGCACCGGGATCGACTGACGCGCCGCCTTTCGAGCCGGGCACCCCGCGGAACAAAGTGAAGCGCGTGAGGAACCCCTTCTATCCTCTAGACGCCGGGGCTTATGGCGCTTACGCGATGTTGTTCGCCGCCTTCGTGGTGGTATGTGCGGGCGTACTTGGCAACGTGTCGCTGATGTGCATGGTGTGCCACAACTACTACATGAGGAGCATCTCCAACTCGCTGCTGGCCAACATGGCTCTGTGGGACTTCTTGGTGCTCTTCTTGTGCTTACCGTTGGTCCTCTTCCACGCACTCACCGACGATTGGCTGCTGGGGGAAACGACATGCAGGCTCGTCCCATACCTGGAGGTGAGCGCATGAGTGGGGTTTCTCTGGGTGTGAATACCTGTTGGCTGGCAACCAGTCCAGGTCCAGCTCCCGCATCATGCACATAGCATGCTTGGATAGGCTCCAGCACCCTCACGACCCTACACATAATAAAATTGGATGATAAAGAGAAAGACAACCTCTTCATCGTGTAGCAGAAAGAATCATGTTTTATTAAAAAAAATTAACATTTTTTTTCTGATGCAAATAACTATTTCCAGTAAGTGAACGCCAGACCAGTGCCGGTGCTATTTTACCTAATCAAATGCCAGCATCCTGAATGGCCTACCCCAAGGGTGTAGGTTTGCATAGGGGCAGTAGGGACATAACACTACCAACTTTTCAGGATGCTCAAATTGTCCCCAACCAACTTTATTAAGCAACCTTATTTGCATTGGAAAGTTAAAAGAGAAGACTAAGGAGTTCAGTTATGTAGGTAATTTAGATTGTCTTCCCGTATATTGTAATGATAAAATAGACCCTACCATTACTAAGTAAATTATTTTCATTATGTTCAGGCTAATATTTATCCCTTTTCACTTCATTACAAGTGAAGAGAGTGCCACCGGCCCCTAGGGGGGCAGCGCCTGTCTGCATCAATATAATTCCTTCTCGTGAGGTGTGAATTAGGGGTGTTTTGAGCTGTTTATGCTGTTGCATTGTGTTCGTCCTGCACATATTCCATGTTCCCTCATGAAGAAACACCCCTCGTTGTCAATAAAAGAGAATTCAGAATTGACAGTGAGGGATGTCTCTTCAACAAGAAAAAGGCTCAATGCTTTAATACTGAATGGCGGCGATGATGGCAGACAATTTCGTTTCTAGTTTCAGCGACGAATCCGACGTAGAAGGACGTAACTAATGTTCATCTAATGGTGACGAGGAGAGTTACGAAGCTTTAATTGGTGTTTTAGGTTACCAATTTGAGCCCAAACAAACGCCAATGCAGCGTAATGAAACGGTCATTGAGGGGAGCAATGACACTGATGAAACATCGGCAGCAGATCGTGTGGGAAACACCGAATGATTTGTTTTGCATTTCTTTTTGTGAAGCTGAGACACCGTGACTGCAAAATAAAGTAATGTATAGAATAATTATCATTTATTGCGCTATCATAGCTTGTCGCTCTGCCAACAGACACAAATATGAATGGGATCAGAGGATTTGTTCTATATATTTTACGAGCGATAATTTATACATGTGTCCAGTTCTGTATCCAATGCGTGATATTTTTTTTATTATAAAAGAATACTCACTCTGGCCATTTCGAGCTTGGCTGCTCCCCTCCTTTCCTCCTTTGCTTAGCCTTAGCCTCCTTTTCCAGTCATCGTCCTCTTTCTTGATATCTCGGGACATTTAGGTGGCTGCGCGTGTATGGTGGGCATCTGCTTTGAGCAGCAATCTTTTAGCAAAACCCGATTTCATTTGTCCATAGTTCGAGAAGCTTTCAGGTGGAAAATGCGCACCACAGAAAACCGTGCCGGAGGCTGGGTCTAGAAAATTAGCCCTCTTTGCACGATGAACTTTACCCATTGTCTGCGTAGTCCAGCTTTTTTTTTCGCGTTCGGGAACTCATGGATACTATATTCCGATAAATAGCTATTTGTTCAACACATAGCACAGCAGTTTTGAACCATTTTAGTGATGTTTTGGTCAAACAAACCCGAACGCTACTCTCTCGTCGATAAAAAACAATGGCACCTGGCTCCGCCTCGACTTTCATTCACTTGTAGTGACGTCCCCGCCCCATTCGGCTTTTTCCGGAACACTTTCGGAAATGTTCGTCATTTTTTATCTATTTTCGATAATTGCTCATTAATGTGATTGATTTTTTTGTTAACTTTATCAATATTTGTTATCTTGGCACATAACGGTTCTAATGATGTCTCACACCCCCTTTGCGTTTTCATACCCTTTAATAATCATGGGCTCTTATTGTGGTGGTTGATGTCACATTGATCCTTTTGCTATGGTGAGATGTTGATCCTTTCTGTATACGGTTTCGAAAAGAAAAACCTAATTATAATACTTTTATTTGAATGGGATGCACATCCTTAAAGGCAGTGACCCCCAACCACCAGGCCACCGTGGCGCATTTGCTACCAGGCCGCAGAGAAATAATAAATCATTTGTTAACGACCGCAATCTAGCCTATGACTGTGGCATTGACCCATCAATATCCCTGTCTACTCTACAGACTAATCCGAGTAAAGCTTTGTGTAGCCTAGAGCCACTCAATGTAAACAGTAACTTTAGCTGCTGATGGTTGCGGGCGGTGACGTCTTTGGACAGCTTTTTTATGGGGAAAAGGCCACCTGCTGAGCCAGAAGAGGAGCCCACAAACAAGTCCATTCTGCATAATATGTGGCTAAAAGCTAGAAAACGGCGCAACAAAAGCGAGTGCACTGAACGCATCATACCTCATGGCGAACCGTATTGCTGAAGCCAAGAAACCTCATTATGCTTGCGACCACGGATATTTGCCGTCAAATTTCTGTTGAAAAAAAGGTTGATTCAGTGTATGGTGAGTGACATTTTCCCTGCACTTAATATTCATTTTTAGCCCCGTTGTCTTATTTTATTTTTACTGTCAGTTTCTGCCACACAATGCCGGTCTGTGAAAAAAAGGCCCACATTACACCGGTCCGTGGTGCAAAAAAGGTTGGGGACAACTGCTTTAAGGTTTTTATTGAAGTCTTTGTTTGAATTTGGCAGAATGCTTGTCTTTAATTCTGCTTCGATATCAGTCCTTTATCCCTCAAGGGTAGATCTGAAACAGATAATGGATGGCACTATCTTTGGATGCATGGCGTTTGTGCTTTCAGTCTTTTCATATTTAATTTCCTAAAGGACAGCAAAAGCAAAAATGGATCTAGAATTATTTTATTGCGATGACCTCTTATTTTGGCAAGGGTGCTCATCTTTTATTTTGGTGGGATGTTAATCCCTCCTGTTAAACAAGTATTAAGTCAACAATATTATTGTCAGTGCAAGATGGCAGACCACATTAAGGCAGCTTTTCCTGATTAATCTGATCAACATGAGGATGAGCAAAGCGTGCACCTGCTATCATGTGATGAGCTGTTGGGCATTCACAACTAAGATCACAATTAGGAGCGCTCAGAAAAAAATCACCCACTCAGATGGATTTTTTGTCTTTCCTTTAATCCTTAAACCAATTTTAAAGGGACATTTGTTTTATTATTTAAAATGTCCCGTGGAGTTTAAACATTAATTGATCTTTCTTGTTGTTTTGATGTAAATATAAAAAATATTGTGGATTTGTGCCCCTCCTCTGATGTGTGCTTTTGGTCTGCCCTGCTCCAGGTAGCATCTCTCGGTGTAACGACATTCACTCTGTGCGCACTCTGCATCGACCGCTTCCGAGCTGCCGCCAATGTGCGTTCATACTACGAGATGACTGACAACTGGACATCCACCACCGCCAAACTGGCCGTCATCTGGGTGGGTGCCCTGTTGCTGGCCCTTCCCGAGCTTCTCATCCGCCAGCTGGTGACGGAGGAGGCCGACACTTCTGGAGGCGAGTTGGGAGTGTTGTTTGAGCGCTGCGTGCTGCGCGTGTCCACCCGGTTGCCGGACACGCTTTATGTTCTGGGTCTGACATACGGGGGCGCCCGCCTGTGGTGGTTCTTCGGCTGCTACTTTTGCCTTCCCACGCTCTTCACCATATTCTGCTCGCTGGCCACCGCACACAAGATTCGTGGTGCCGAACGGGCAACAGCGCCCACTCGGGGCACCAAGAAACAGATCCGCCTAGAGAGCCAGATGAACTGCACAGTGGTGGCGCTTGCTATTCTCTACGGCTTCTGCCTCATTCCTGAGAACGTGTGCAATGTGGTAGTGGCCTACATGGCAGCGGGGGTACCGCCTAGGACACTGGACATTCTGCATCTGCTGAGCCAGCTGTTGCTGTTCTGCAAAGCGGCGGCCGCACCGCTTTTGGTCCTGTGCCTGTGCGAGCCTTTCCGTCGGGCGTTCCTGGACTGTTGCTGCTGTTGCTGCCGGGAGTGCGGCACTCCAAGCCCTGGGTCCAACACAGATGCTGATGGTGGCGCCAACGATGCTCTGGAACTATCGAACTGTGATGCTGCCCCCAATGACGGGGAGACGTCCACCACCTATGCAACAGTGGGGACACACTGCTGAGAGACTTCTTGGTTGGCCTTGATAGATCAAACAATTTTACCTATATAGAATTTGTCAAAAATAGTTTGTTTACACTTGAAATGAAAAGAATCTATTCCTCAACTTTATAACAGTGCAACATGGCAGGAATTGGAATTGTGGCATCCAGTGCATGAAGCCAAAGGCTGTGGTCAAGTCAGGCATAAGTCACATATCGTACCGCTCAGTCTGAATCATCGCTAGTTACAGTCATTGCTGATTACAGACAGCTTTAGTTTTCACTAGCTCAGGGGTTGACAACTTTTTACACTGAAAGTGCAATTTGGACCGTTACAGAGTAGTCTTGATTTTATTTTGTGGATTGAGACTCCCAGTGAGGAAAGGGTACACAAGCTAACTGACAAAGATGACAGAGGACTGGAAAGAATAGAATAGGATGGGGAAGGGTAACTTTCCAAATGTTATAAATTGATACCACATGCTATGAAATTGACAAAAAGGAAAACACATAAAAGATTGTTGAGAAATGGCCAAGTTATATCATACTTTACAATGTCCATGCGATAGGAACATCAACTTTGTCCCCCCAACATGGCTGCTACAAGGACACAACAGTTCGTTAGTTGCCTTCTTATCTATGCTTGGCCTCTTTTACTAGGGTCTCTGCATACAGTGGGACAAATAAATATTTAGTCAACCACTAATTGTGCAAGTTCTCCCACTTGAAAATATTAGAGAGGCTTGTAATTGTCAACATGGGTAAACCTCAACCATGAGAGACAGAATGTGGAACCCCCCTCCAGAAAATCACATTGTTGGATTTATAAAGAATTTATTTGCAAATCATGGTGGAAAATAAGTATTTGGTCAATACCAAAAGTTCATATCAATACTTTCTTATGTACCCTTTGTTGGCAATAACGGAGGCCAAATGTTTTCTGTAACTCTTCACAAGCTTTTCACACACCGTTGCTGGTATTTTGGCCCATTCCTCCATGCAGATCTCCTGTAGAGCAGTGATGTTTTGGGGCTGTCGTTGGGTAACACGGACTTTCAACTCCCTCCACAGATTTTCAATGGGGTTGAGATCTGGAAACTGGCTAGGCCACTCCAGGACCCTGAAATGCTTGTTACAAAGCCACTCCTTTGTTGCCCTGGCTGTGTGTTTGGGATCATTGTCATGCTGAAAGACCCAGCCACGTCTCATCTTCAGTGCCCTTGCAGATGGAAGGAGATTTTCACTCAAAATCTCTCGATGCATGGCCCCATTCATTCTTTCCTTTACACAGATCAGTCGTCCTGGTCCATTTGCAGAAAAACAGCCCCAAAGCATGTTGTTTCCACCCCCATGCTTCACAGTGGGTATGGTGTTCTTCGGATGCAATTCAGTATTCTTTCTCCTCCAAACACGAGAACCTGTGTTTCTACCAGAAAGTTCTATTTTGGTTTCATCTGACCATAACACATTCTCCCAGTCCTCTTATGGATCATCCAAATGCTCTCTAGCGAACCGCAGACGGTCCTGGACGTGTACTGGCTTCAGCAGGGGGACACGTCTGGCAGTGCAGGATTTGCGTCCCTGGCGGTGCATTGTGTTACTCATAGTAGCCTTTGTTACAGTGGTCCCAGCTCTCTGTAGGTCATTCAACCCGTGTGGTTCTGGGATTTTTGCTCACCGTACTTGTTATCATTTTGACGCCATGGGGTGAGATCTTGCATGGAGCCCCAGATCGAGGGAGATTATCAGTGGTCTTGTATGTCTTCCATTTCTTAATAATTGCTCCCACAGTTGATTTCTTTACACCAAGCGTTTTACCTATTGCAGATTCAGTCTTCCCAGCCTGGTGCAGGTCTACAATTTTGTCTCTGGTGTCCTGCGACAGCTCTTTGGTCTTGGCCATAGTGGAGTTTGGAGTGTGACTGACTGACATTGTGGACAGGTGTCTTTTATACCGATAATGAGTTAAAACAGGTGCCATTAATACAGGTAATGGGTGGAGCCTCGTTAGAAGAAGTTAGACCTCTTTGACAGCCAGAAATCTTGCTTGTTTATAGGTGACCAAATACTTATTTTCCACTCTAATTCGGAAATAAATTATTTAAAAATCAAACAATGTGATTTTCAGGTGTTTTTTTTCCCCACATTCTGTCTCTTATGGTTGCGGTTTACCAATGTTGACAATTACAGGCCTCTCTAATCTTTTCAAGTAGGAGAACTTGCACAATTGGTGGTTGACTAAATTCTTATTTGCCCCACTGTATTTGTCCAGAGGTTGTCAATTTTCGACCTCTCACAAAAAGCAATATGGTGCATTATGGAGTCACATAAGAGGGATGAAAAAGCCTCATGCTGCTTAAAAGCCATGGGTTGCCGACCGATTCATTAGCAGAACTGGTCACATTTGTCACAGTTACTGTGGTGACTGTTACTGCAAATGCGACGAACTTTGCTAACGTCACCCAACACAATCGCCGCTATCACTGATAGTCGCTCACTAGCTAACGTAAACATCAATTAAAGCTGCCAAACCATAGGAGATCCGTTTAGCCAGCGCCTTCTTCCATCTAGGTGGCAATCACCAAGCTCCATGATTGTACTTGAGCTTGTAATGTAGCCGTGTGGTCTTGGGGCACTTTTTAGCCATGGTTATGATCATTAAAAGGGCTCACAACGTATATTTTGTCAATCTGTCTTTTTTGTGTGTGTGTGGTTGCTGGAGCTGTTGCAACAAGACTGATTCCAGTTTGCATCTTCAGATCCAGAAGGTATTCCTACCACTTCACTTTTACCACATTCATTTTTGTCTAATAAAGCCTTATTCCAAATGGAATTTAATTGATATTCACCTAAATTTGCAGGGTTACTGGCTTGCTCTTCTCAGTTTGTTTTTTTTAGGGGGGGAGCGGGTCATCTCACCATTGCTTGGACCATTTTTCAGCTCCGCCCAGCTGGCATTGTGAGTACAAGGCCCACTATTGTCCTGTTGGCCCGCCCGCCGCCATGTGAACGAGCCCACAGTGCTCTGACACTGACGTATTGTGTTCCTTCTGGATGGCAAACAAGCACCAAAATATCCCAAACAAGCGTTAGTTGGTATTGTAATTGCAGCGCTCAATGTACTAAATTTCAGAGCAGTGAATCACAGGGAACATATTACATTTTATTGTTACCATGTTAATTTATGTTAATTGGTAATAATTATTTAAAGGCTTCCAACTCCACTGAGAACCATTGTTGTGACTTTGGCAGCCCTGTGTGCTTCGTGCTTAGGTCTTTGTGGTGTGGCTGGTAGCCCCCGCCTCTGCTCCAGAAATTAGACAGGCCCTATTCATTGGTTTACAATGGGGCGGCAGGGAAAGCACTACATGCTGCTCATACACCGCCGCAAGCACATGGATGCCCTAGTAGGGTTACTGGGTGGTTGTCTAAGATGGGTTCAAAGCAACCAAACCAGATAATGGTACCCCGACATTCAGAATGAGGTGAGAATGTCATGTTTCTTTCTTAATAAGTTTCATTGACAATCATCACTCTTCCTTCATCTCCCACCTTCTCTCCCAAATCACATGAACTCTTATGCTCATCCAGTCACATGGCCAACTCCCAACTGCCTCTCATCTAGTCACATGACCTTCCTCGTTCCTATTAAGTCACAAAATTTTTCCAACTTTTCACTTCCACTGATGTTACCAACCAACTTTGCCTCTTAATCATCACCTGTAAAAAAATATTTTTTTTCTGTACCAGGCTATAAACAGGATTGTTTTGATGGTGAAATACAGTGCTTCATAGAAGAAGCAAATAAAGGATTGGTCTGTATTCAAACCAGTCTCCAGTTGCAATCTCCAGTACTGCAGGGTTTTAAAACACGTTGGGGCATCATTTTCAAAGACAGGATGTTGCTCCTTGCCTTTAATTCACATCGCCACCTACCACCTCCCAACTTTGCCCCACCTGCCCCTTTTTAGGTCAGATGGCCATCCACTTTTAGTTCATCAGTCTACAGAGCATTTTCCTGGATGTGTGGAAGCCTGGGGAAACACGTAACAAAATGCAATAAATCATTTAGTTACAGTACAGAAATGAGCAGTGCACATCATTTACAACACTGGAATTCTGGATCACAGTCATGAGCTGTTTCTTCAATCTAAATTGCTTAGATTTCAAGACCTTGTCAATTACAATTTATAATTCTATACAAAGCTTTTAACAAAATTTTACTTGCAAATTTGCACACACACAAAAAAAATCCCATTAGAGAAAAAACTCATGATTTGAGAAGTTATGGAGCGTTCACACTGCCTTAAATTCGAACAACTCGAAAGTTTTTGGCTGTCTGTACGTGTAGTGAAACTCTGGAACAGTCTGGGTTTACTTTACAATATAAACATGTAAAAAAAAAAATACTGATTTAAATTGCAATATAAACATTTGAACTGGTTACAGTATGCTCAGGGAGTGTATTCCATGTACATCAGTGTCTTCTTACTATTGCTGGTGTATTGTCTTTAAAATTTGCTGATTGAAAAATGTTGACCATCTACGTGATGTTTTGCAATTGCTCGTATTGTTTTCCGTTCTTTCCATTCTTTTCCGTTGATTATGTTATTATGTAAACTTTTTCATGTGTATTATAGCAGTGTGTATTGCCTCATATCTGGCGATACGATTTGGATCACGATTCACCGGTCACGAATCGATTCGATTCGATCCCGATTATTCCCGATACTACACTTGAAGATGATTATAGCAATATTTGTATATCACTTTAGAAAAAAAAGAAATCAAAATGGACATAAAAGCATAGGTGGAGTTTCATTTTGTGTTGGGGTGGGCAAAACATGAAACAAAGAAACTCCAAACATCCAATTTGCCACCTCAGGTGTAGTTTTGGCTTGGCAAAGCAAAGGACTGTCTCTAAGGTGCTAGTCACATGATCTGTTTGAAAAATATTTTTGACCCATTATGAAATACTTTGTAGGATTTTTGTTCATTTCATTCGTTTTTGTTGTTTTATTGCATTACAACTTTAATAGTCAACATTTTACCAGCTTGGTCTTTAGTTTAAAGTCAATTACATGCAATGGCATTTTTTGGCCACCGGGGCGACACTGCCTCCCCTGCCTCCCCTCAATCTCCACGTATGTATAAAACTGTAAAAGTACATTTATATGAATTCATTCCTGACACCTCATCCAGCACTCAAGTAAAAATATTTTTGTTTTTCCACAACAAAATTTTCTCTTTTTTAGTGTAAACCTGCTTTAGTCCAAACCTGTTTAAATACAGGATTCTAAATACTCCATGCCTCCGTTTTTGCAGTAAAAGCCAAATGAGCACAAAATTTCGGATTTATAAAATGACTCATCCGAGCAAAACGACCAGAAGTATCACGTCCGCCATTGCTGAAGTGTGCCGCCCAAAGCATACAGCCAACAGTAGCTAATGTTACTGTTTATGCTGAATGACGCTGGGCTGCTATTGACTAATCTGAGTAAAGATTTGTGGAACTTCGGCTTCTAGTGGTTAGCCGCCGTTAGTGGGTGTTTGCACACCTAAAGCAGCCCAGCCTCAGGCAATGTAAACAGCAACGTGAGCTGCTGTTAGCTGTGTGCTGCAGGCGGCACACCTCAGCAATGGTGGACGGGGTACTTCCCGTCGTTAATCTCGGATTAGTCTATAGGCATGTACAGTGGGGAGAACAAGTTTCAAATACTTGTTCTCCCCACTGTAAATGCCCCAGTAATTATGGCCAACCAATAGAGGGTGATATACGCAAATCTCTACTCTGATTTGTCTGATGTTGTTGTTACTTCAACAGACTGCAAGGCAATGCTGCTGTGCACTGCCAACTATTGAAGTGCAACCACTGAATTGTTCATTTCTACCAAAAAAAGTAAGCATTGATACAGACGGATTTTGAATCGTTACAAGAATTGCGTGACGAAATATTATGATATATCTCAGAATTGATTGATTGATTTTTTTTTTTTTTAAATACCACTCATGTGTTATAACTGAGAATCGCGGGGGGATTTAATAAGTTCTCTTTTTCTTTTCAGGCATTTGCTTTGTTTTTGGTTGTTGTTGTTTTTTTTTTTTATTTGTAATGAAAACCAGTTTTACATAATGACAAACAATAGTAATAATATCCTTGCAGATCTTCATCATTTGACCACATTTTATTGAACTTTGTAGCCAACGTTATTGACATGTTTTATTTTGTTTAGATGTTCTTGAAATGTAAAACAAAGACAAAACTCTGTTCCTTACCATTTGTAGCTGAAAAAGTTCAGTGCAATGTTAGCTTCCTTTCTAATATGTGCCAAAGAGGCCTATTCTAAGAGCACTTTAAAATGACAGTGAAACTGCACAGTCATCTACAATGACAACAGGGACACTATGGTGGCAATACAATATTTGGCTATTACGAACAAGTAATCAGGAGGTTACTTTTGACTAATTTTGGCATGTTTGATTCGAAAACCAATGTTGGATGTTACCGTTCCAAGCTGCAATTCAGCAACATTGGCAACTCCCTAACCCACATGAAGAAACACATTCTCTAGTGAACCCACCCGCTACCCCCTCCAGCACAGTGTCGAGATTAAAACAGTTTTTATGAGAAATTTCCGTGAGAAATTTTCTGATGGTCCAATTAGCACATGAAAGACATTTCGGAGGAACAATGGTCACTAGTGTATCTGCCAGCACGGCCCTTGATGTTTTCTGGATTCATGTCGATGTCACCCCTCCCTAATGGTACAAGCGGTTGATGATTGGGGGTTGGGGTGTAAATTCCCTTAGTGGAGCATCACTTTGGGCAGCTGGTGACCTAAAAAGCTTACCGCCGAAGCAGAATGGGGACAATTAAGCTCTTCTAGCCCCCCAACTACCCCATCTAACATCTATCTTGTCAGAAGAGATTATACACATATAAAAGATTTAAATATTTCTGCTCTTATTGGAGGCGTTGCTGACAGTAGTGTCGTAGTCAATGTTATTTTAACTCTACTTTTAAGCAGAAACTCACGTTCCCTGATACACAAAAGTTAGACTGTTGTGGATTCTTGTTGCCAATGTTTACTGAATATATAACATGAAACAAAAGAGAATAAGTCAAGTGTTCTTTGGAATGTCATGACCGTGCACCCATACAAAGACTGTGTGTTTCATCACGATTCATACATATAAAACAAACCCTTTGTATTTTTTCAGAGGTTACCCCCGACCATCTTTGGGGAAAAAATGTAACAAGTTACATAAAAAAAGGAAGACTTCATTTACTCTTTGATAATTACATGTAAACATGAAAATTTACTACTACTGAGATGAAGCTCTGGCTTCTCCTAGAGGACAAAAACCTCCATTGCAAGCTGTGGTTTGTCCGAGCAGAACGTTCAATGTACCCTCCCCAAGTCACACATAATTAAAACCTACTGCCACTTCCTTCATTTTAAAAATACAAATTTATTTTCCAAATCACATACAAAAATATTCATGTCTTGCAGTGGTAATAAAATGTTTGAGCAGCCCTAAAAATAATTAAGATTTTCCTTTAGAAATCATTGGTTGTATGGATCAGCAATTTCAGTAAAAAAAATATATAAGACAAGCACAGTAATATTTGAGAAGTGAAAAAAGGCGGAAACTCTGCAATAGTTATTTAAGCAAATGATTCCAGTTGCACAAATTTAAAGTGTATTTGAGGTGGCTATTTGCAAGAGTTTCTTTTGCATCTTTTCTGAAGAGTGGCATCATGGAAGCCTTAAAGTGCGTACGATAGGAGAAAAAAAGTCTTAAATTGGATTATTATGTGAATTAGAATAATATATTCAGACGATTTGACTATATACAACAATTTAGCAAAGTGCAGATGACGAGAAATTAGTCTTTTAATCTGCCGGTTAGCCACGCCTACCATTATAGGGTTCTAGCGTCCCCAACAGGTGGATGACGTCAGCGGAGTCACGGTTTCATCTGATTTAGTATACAGCCCATTGAGGCGGAATTATTCATAACGAGGAAAACGCGACAAAGAGAGCCGCAAAATGTCATTGTTTCAGTCTCTCTACTCCAATATTTTTTTTACAGGATATTCTTTTTATCCAAGTATTTTTCCTCAATAGCTAAATAAATGGCTTGAGAAGGTTGTTTACTTTGTAATTGCTGTATTCGTGGCTATTTTTAACACAAAGTTGCAATTTCCGATCGGGTGGAAAATTTAACAGAATACCGGGCACACCAAGAGTGCAAAAGCCGAGTATAGAGCTCGCCCGGCGGGGGGATGTGTGACAAGCCGCCGGTTGTCGGCCAAGGGGACAAGGAGCATGTCAGCCACAAAATGCAAGCCACCTCCGTATTAAAATGATCCCAGTATTTGACATAATACAAAACACAATGTTTACTCACTTCCTCCTAAGTCCCATGGTCCCACAGTAGTAGGGCTTGTTTTGGCCAATATCCACCGGTGAATGGGAACCTTTTGAAACTCCCTAATACGGCAAGATTTTTCTGCAGCCGTTTGGCTGGCGTGATGCGAAAAATAAACGTATTAATCCGCAAAATCAGCTGAATCCTTAGTCCTACAATACAACAGTACGGCTGTATAGTGAAGAGGACTCCTTCCTCCCTACACGTCACAGCGCCCTCTTTCCCAACTCGAGACTGTTGCCGGAAGTCACTCATTTTCATCGCGCTGGATTTAAAAAACTAAATAAATATAGCGATCGCTTCCACACACATCCAAGCGGTCCATTTCATTCAAGAGCATAAAATATCACGTGTATTATGAAATAAACATACGTTTTTTGTGTCACAGGCACTTTAAAACAACTCTTAGCGGTCAGTTTCCACTGTGAGGAATATAGTGAGTAAATGGAAGACCACAGGCACAGTTCTGGATAACGCCAGTGGCAAAGAACAAACTCAACCCAAAGGCCTAAAACATGACATTGCTGCAGATGGTGTCATTGTACATCGTTCAACTATTTGACATACTTTGCACAATGAGATGCTGTATGGGAGAGTAATGCAGTAAAAGCCTTTTTTTTTTTTTTTTTTGGCACACATGCCACAAATGCTGTTGCTTGAGCTATGCAATAAACCACATTTAGACACGCCAGTTCAATTTTGGAATCATGTTCTATAGACTTATGAAACTAAAACTGAGTTACTGGTATTTGGACATAACAATGTTGGTATGCATGGAGGAGGAAAAACAGAAAGACAAACACTTGCTACCCACAGTAAAATGTGTGACCAGTGAGGTACTGGTAATCGTGTTCAAGTTGAAGGTCACATGGTTCCAGTCAGTATTAGATTTTTTAGAAAAAAAAAATAAAAATTCAGTGACCAAGTTGAAGTTGTGCTCGAACTGGGTACTTCAACAGACAACCCTAAACATTGCTCAAAATTTACAAAGGTATTAATGTAGACGAAAAAGCATAATATTCTGGAATGGCCATCTCAGTCCCAAAACCTGAATGTTATTGAAAACCTGTGGTGTGATTTATAGCAGGCTGCCCGTGCTCAGAAACCATCAATCCTAACTAAACGTATTGCAAAGAAGAAAGGTACAGTATATACCTTCAACAAGAATCCAGACCCTCAATGGAAACCATTTGTTCTGGACTGTCCCGGAAAACTGATTGTGGGAGTTAGTGGTGCAGACGTGGACATGTAGATGTCTTTCTTCGTCAGCGTCAATCTTGCTCAGTCAGTTGCATGAAGCACACGTTGGGCTTCCGTGATAAGAAGGCGTCATGTATCTCTTATGCCCTATTGCAAATATATTCTGCCTGTTGTCCTTAAACCATGGTATATGTGCTATTTATTTTATATTGGGTGTGTTAGACTAATACAAAAAGTCAAACAGTAAATACGAGAAAAAGATACTATTCCCTGATTGATTATATTAAGTGTGTTTGAGTAATACAAACAGTCGATTGGTAAATAGGAGAAAAGATACTATTCCCTTCATTGCAAAATAATTTTTTAGGGAATGTTTGCTCAGTAACAGGAAGATCTACTAAATATTGATGTAGTTTTTCTGTTGGGTTGCCCAAACACAACTCATCCCGTTCTGGGTCACTGTGTGGTGGAGCAGAGCCTATTACGTCTGACTCTGGTCTTCATGAAGACTACTCTCTCAACTGTCTGCTTCTCAGTGTTAGTCTCATTGAGCTCATATAAAGATGGTCTACCATTGACACCGTCACCGATCAGAAAACCATAAAAAATGTTTCACTTTGCCGTCAGTGACGAAAACAGGGTTCCATTTTTAAGTTTTCAAGTTTGGAAATTTAGCTGAACCATGTGCTACGCTGAGTCCAAGAGGATTCAAGATGGTCCAGTCATGCATAGATCACAGAATAACCGTCGATGTACCCATTTGCTTATTAAAGGACATGGAAGGAGTCGCTTTGTGTGGTGGTGAATGGATTCACCATAGACTTCACCTTCAGATGACAAGACAGCTCCAACAGACATTGCACCACATCTTCCCGTAGGGGGCCGCCTGAGGCAGAACGTTGAGTTCGGCTTTCACTGTGATAAACTCAAACACACGCTGAGTTCTAACGTCGGATTCAGGTGGAAACAGGACGAAGGTTTTGCTGCATACAAGCAGGCAGGAGTGTCTCAAGAGTGATTTGGTTGAGGATTCAAGGTAATTATATTAAATAGCACCATGCATGCACTTTGAAACGTGAAAAAAAAAAAATCAATGGATGAAATTAGTGTAACCTTTGCTTGAAATATGTACTTAAATGAACGATAACTGCCTGTTTTTTGCTTTTAACCAAGTATCTAGACTGTTTTACATTCATATCTATAGAAATTCCGCGATTTATGCATTTATTTACGAGAATTTTCAAATTAAAAAGCTCGTTTTGTGACGGACGCCATGTTGGATTACACAACACACATATATATATATATATATATATGTGTGTTGTGTAATCCAACATATATGTATATATGTATATATATATACGTTGTATGTAGAAAAATGCTTAATTTTTTGTTGAATAAAATTGAAATGAGTCTGCATGCTTTCCTTAAGTATTAACTTTCTGATTTGAAAATTGATTAGCTGTTAAAAACAGAAATGCACAAAATAAAAAAGTTGCCATTTCTGACAAAAACATATATGTTAAATATTGCACTTGATCCTAAAAATATACTAGTGATTATCTCTGCATTTTGTGAGTATTGAGCATCTAGCGTAAAATCTAAGAATTTTATAGCCATTTTTAAGTTTTGTTATACTGTACTTATATAAAAAATAATTAGGATTTGATTATAGAACGACTTTTTTATTTTTTATTTTTTTTTTATGCTGCTGCTCATTGAGACTCATATATGCCTAAGGGAGGTGCCTGTTTTGGTTTTAGGTTGCAGCAGCTTTGGTTTTGAAAATATTTGAATTTTAAGTTTTTTAAAATGGGCCCCCTCCAGATCAGCCCCGAGCCCCATGTTCCATCAACTGATAGTGAAGTCTATGTGATTCACCTATGTTCACAGTGCACTAAGTGCCATTTTCAAATGTGTTTGCTTGCACAGATCTGCTAATAAATAATAGACAACCTGGCTTTAAAACATTGTAATTATGACAGGTTTAACATTTTTTTCAAACAAATTTATCCCAAACGAAATTGGAACATTTAACTTTCCTAATGACTGGCAACAAGTCCATGATGTACCCCACCTATTGCCCAGGATTAGATAGAACATGCGCCAGCATACCAGGTAGGGTGGAGAAGCAGTGAACAGAGAATGGACGTAAAAACAGGTTTTGGCTTAATATATTCAGTATTGCAGCAGTGACCAAGACAATGGAGGTCTATTATCTGAATATAATTCATAGAGTACACATACAAAATAACCCACAACCTTATTGTATAATATTATCTTGAACCAAAACTAAAAAAAAAAAAATCTTAAATTTGAATTTCCCTAGTTTTAATGACGTACAATACATTTAAAATCCTGCCTGAAGACTAAATTTTCCTACACGCAAGACAGACAATAGTGGAAAGTTAGTTACCAATTCTTAAGTCTGCACTTTTGTTTTTCCCTCGCTAATGAGTACACATCTTTAGAGAAGTGTTAAACGTGGCGCCCACGGGCCATCCCACTGAGGCACGTTTTAGTTCATCCATACAGAATACAATTATATTGACATGAGCGCCATAAAATGTGTTTGACAGCCCTTCTATAGATTGAAGGAATCTGACCTTTTAGCCAGATTGCGGGAATCATGCCCGCGCAATTCCAACAACCCGGGCCGGCGGAACTCCGCGCATTCACCTTAGTCTCAACCCTTTGTACTGTTCCATTTTAAAAGCTGGAAAAAGGCTTCGAAACACACGTTGACAATTTATTCCAAGTCGGCAGCAATCATACAGCACAGAGAGACCCAGATGAGAAGGCAAACTGGATCCAGGGTCACTATATCACAAGTCAACAAAAGATTCCAGAGAAAAATGACAGCGATTATTTAAACATTGTCTTTTAAAGGGTCTGGTGAGGCGGGCTGTGGCCTGGAAGAAGGGCGTGTTTAGGAGTTGTTTAGGATTATTGTGTTGGGACAGGATAATACAGGCATTACTGTTGTCAGGGGGTGAGTGTTCAAATCTTGGTCGCGGGTTCCTCCATATCAGATCTTCCATTTGTTCTGGACTGTCCAGAAGAGCTGGTTTTGGGTGCAGCCGTGCCCATCGCCTGCTTGTCAGCGTTAATCTTGGTCAGTCAGCTGCACAACATGCATGTTGGGCTTCTGTGGTCAGAAGGTGTCCTGTATCTATTCTGCTCTTATCTGCCAGTTGTCTTGGTGCTGCAAATTCTTAATCATTTCAAGCCCAGCTGTTCATAATATCAAATATATTCTGCTTGTTTAGTCGAAATCATTTTAAATGCAGGATTCTAAATACTCATGCCTCTGTTTTTGCAGTAAAAGCCAAATGAGCACAAAATGTCAGTCTTATAAAAGGACTAATCTGAACAAAACCACCACAAGTACCACATCCGCCATTGCTGAGGTGAACTATGATTTAAATGCTATTTATTTTATATTGGGTGTGTTAAAGTAATACAAACGGTAGATATGAGAAGATACTATTCCCTTCAAGATGTTAGAAAAGCCAATTGGTGTTCAGTTTTTATAAAAAAGGTAAAATAATTTGCATATTATAAAAGACTTTGATAGGACTTTTATTATTCCAGGAGGAACGTTGCTGTTCATACATTTGTTCTCCCAACGTACGACAGAAAATACAGGCACAATTCTTAAAAGCATTCAAGCTACAAACAAAACAGATGTGCTCAGATCCGCTAATAAATATTTTTTAAATATGCTTCAAAATAACAAAGTAGGCAAATGGTTAAACAGTAAAATAGCAGCAACGTTGCAGAACCCTATCTTATTCATAGAAGCAAGAAAGACGAGATCAAGTGAATTTACAAATATGCAGGAAAAAGCATCAACCAATCAGGTCTTGGAGCCAAACCGTAGCAGTGACCATCAGGAGGAAGTGCACTCCCACGGATTGGACACACGAACAGGAGTGACTCCTTGCAGAGAAGGGGCTGTCTTGGATGGTATTAAGAGTCTTGGCTGATTGACATGGCAACTCGTTGTAGCACATGCAATCAAAATGACGACTGAACCAGTGCACGTCATCTTGGGACAGACCGCCGCCGCTCACCGTTAGCGGGCCAAGTTGGTGGCGTTGCTCGATGCGGTAGCGGCGCCCGTCCAGATGGAGGTAGACGTCCTCGTCCCAGCGCTTGCGTACGCAGCGGCCGCGACTCTGGCATAGTGCTTCACTACACAGCCTGGTCGCGGTGGAGACGTTGAGGATATACGGGTTCATCACGTTCTCCAAGTGGCGACGAGCATCAAAGCATGAGTCCTGTGGGTGGAAGGCGTCAACGAGACGAAAGCATCAACTTAAAGTAATGGATTTGTTAATACAGTGGGGCAAATAAGTATTTAGTCAGAAGTTCTCCTACTTGAAAAGATTAGAGAGGACTAATTGTCAACATGGTTAAACCTCAACCATGAGAGACAATGTGAAAAAACAAACAGAAAATCCCATTGTTTGATTTTTAAATAATTTATTTCCAAATTAGAGTGGAAAATAAGTATTTGGTCACTTACAAACAAGCAAGATTTCTGGCTGTCAAAGAGGTCTAACTTCTTGTAAAGAGGTCTAACGAGGCTCCACTCGTTATCTGTATTAATGGCACCTGTTTTAACTCATTATCGGTATAAAAGACACCTGTCCACAACATCAGCCAGTCACACTCCAAACTCCACTATGGCCAAGACCAAAGAGCTGTCGAAAGACACCAGAGACAAAATTGTAGACCTGCACCAGGCGGGGAAGACTGAATCTGCAATAGGTAAAACGCTTGGTGTAAAGAAATGAACTGTGGGAGCAATTATTAGTAAATGGAAGCCATACAAGACCACTGATCATCTCACTCGATCTGGGGCTCCATGCAAGATCTCACCCCGTGGCGTCAAAATGATAACAAGAACGGTGAGCAAAAATCCCAGAACCACACAGGGGGACCTAGTGAATGACCTACAGAGAGCTGGGGCCACGGTAGCAAAGGCTACTATCAGTAACACAATGCACCGCCACGGACTCAAATCCTGCACTGCCAGACGTGTCCCCCTGCTGAAGAAAGTACACGTCCAGGCCCATCTGCGGTTCGCTAGCGAGCATTTGGATGATCCAGAAGAGGACTTGGGGAATGTGTTATGGTCAGATGAAACCAAAATAGAACTTTTTGGTAGAAACACAGGTTCTCGTGTTTGGAGGAGAAAGAATACTGAATTGCATCTGAAGAACACCATACCCACTGTAAAGCGTGGGGGTGGAAACATCATTCTATGGGGCTGTTTTTCTGCAAAGGGACCAGGACGACTGATCTGTGTAAAGGAAAGAATGAATGGGGCCATGTATCGAGAGATTTTGAGTGAAAATCTCCTTCCATCAGCAAGGGCATTGAAGATGAGACGTGGCTGGGTCTTTCAGCATGACAATGATCCCAAACACACAGCCAGGGCAACAAAGAAGTGGCTTCGTAGGAAGCATTTCAAGGTCCTGGAGTGGCCTAGCCAGTCTCCAGATGTCAACCCCATAGAAAATCTGTGGAGGGAGTTGAAAGTCCGTGTTGCCCAACGACAGCCCCAAAACATCCCTGCTCTAGAGGAGATCTGCATGGAGGACTGGGCCAAAAGACCAGCAACAGTGTGTGAAAAGGTTGTGAAGAGTTACAGAAAACGTTTGGCCTCAGTTATTGCCAACAAAGGGTACATAACAAAGTATTGAGATGAACTTTTGGTATTGACCAAATACTTATTTTCCACCATGATTTGCAAATAAATTCTTTAAAAAGCAAACAATGTGATTTTCTGTTTTTTTTTTCCACATTCTGTCTCTCATGGTTGAGGTTTACCCATGTTGACAATTACAGGCCACTCTAAAATTTTTAAATAGAAGAACTTGCGCAGTCATTGGTTGACTAAATACTTATTTGCCCCACTGTATGTTGGGTTTTTCAAATTGGGTCTTGATGGCTTGCTTTGCCAGTTAATTTAGACATGTGACACGAGAAACTGCCCCTACCTACTCCCACCCTTGTGCGCAGCTCTTTACCTTATTCTGGTTTTTACTAGTTATTATTCTTGTTGCCAAGTAGTCACATGAAGTCCCACCTTCCACCACCAATTAAAAGAATGATTCAGTCCAACCTTCCGCTGTCAGAAATTCTTGCCTACCTTTTCTTCCAGTAAACGACATTACTGCAAGTTACTATATAGTAGCCATTTGCTAAGTTACTTGACAATTAACTCAATGGAGCTCTGCTCTGGCAGTTTTCCTGCCCACACTCACATCCTGTTTGCTCTGCATTTAACATATACCTGTCTGATTTGACTCTCAAATAAGCCATGAAAAATGGGTCTGGTGGTATGCTAAGTGCATTGCAAAGACTCATAAATCTGAAGTAATGTCACTTTAGCATCACTTTGAGTTAATCACGGCCGCACCTGACGCCCACTTCCTGAGATAAAATTTACTTCTGACCACAATACAGTAGTTGATTTTGTAGACATAAGATTTGGAAGTGTTGTTACTTTGTACCTCGCTTTCAGTGACGGCCATATCTCCCCAGGAAACGACGCCGGCAGCGCCTAGAGCAGCCGCCTCTCCAATGGTGTTCACCAGGTCCATCTAAAATAAAAACCATTGAGAATGGATCGCCAACCAACATTTGTTTGCAACAACCCAACCTCTGACAAGTATTTATCAGTCTTGTCCTTGTAGACAGGGCGAATATAGGCGTAGACAGGAATTGAGTACGAGTCATTTGCAAGCGCCGACACCCTGGCTGCTTCTACCAGGCGATGGCGCACGAAGCGTCGCGCTTGAGCAGAGTCTTGCAGTGCCACCTCCAGATAGATGGATGGGTAGAGGGCAGTGGACTCTCTCCAGAGCCACAACAGCTCATCGTTGCGCTCCTTCTCAATTTCTGGACACTCGCCGCTGAAGTCCACCATGTCCTGGTTGTGAAAAGGGATGTAGTTCACTGATTTCATGCAGATGCGCCTACCACAGTCTACCACAACTTGATTCAAGTGCCTTTAAATCGATTCTTAATATTTCAATCTTGTTACATCTGTACTAAATTCATCATCAACTGTTCTGTTGCCAGTAGGGATGGGAATTGATACGATTTTTACGATTCAGATTCCATTACCGATGTTGCTTAACGATTCGATTCTTTATCGATTCTCTTATCGATTCTAGTAGTTTGGTGACCCCTGTGTTAAAGTGTATTATTTACCATTATATTGAAATGCATGCCTTTTAGTTTTTATGGTGCTTTTACGCTCAAGTGGGGGCGCCCTTGCGCTTCCTCAAGCAAAGAAGAACGCGCTCACGTGAAGAAGAGCGCGCTTGCACGCGAAGAAGAAGTGCCGCATCCAAGCAAGTGAGCGAGTTAGTGAGTGAGGGAAACACTGCCATGAGCCTACGGTCTTTGTTAATGTTTGTAAAATATCTACAGAGGCAACGCCTGTATGTATCATCTTTTGTGTTGTTGTTGTGCGTTTCCACTTGCGAAATCCAGTTGTGTAGTGGAACGCATGCTAACCGTTTGATTAGCTGCTAATACAGTAATAACATCGCTGATTTACGTTCTTGCAAACCTGTTTGTTATTGGCGATGAAATTGATTTGTTTCATTTCTATTTTTAGTTTCACTCATCAAGTGATGGTTGAATAAAGTCAGCAAATTATACCAACGTCTTCTGCATCGTCACTTGGGAGTTTAGCTAGCTGTATAGCCAGGACTGAGCCTTAGCGTCTTGGTGAGGACATTGCAGTCGTATTCCCTCCCGATGCAGTTATCTCCACCTTGCAATGACTGCAAGTCGCTTTGTTGTAATTTTTCCTCGTGAAGTGAAGACACACTTTCGAGCGTTTGAACCTACGTGCTGTCATTGTTATGTTTACGGCTGCAATGCTCGTGCTAAACCATTGTAACCTTTCATTTACACCCTCTTTCCTGGTGAAGTGTAGCCAAACTTAGGAGCAAGTGGTTCTTGGCGCCATGCTAGTTTGATGCGTCTGGACAACAAGACACGTCACGACGCAATATGCGTCTTTAGGACTCGTTAAAGGGATCGTTAAGGCTTTTTCATTGTGATGTCGAGGCCTCGAAACACTAGGAACCGGTTCAGAATTGGAATCGGCTTTCGATTCCCATCTCTAGTTGCCAGGATTTTACATATCGTATATGCGCTTCCTACCTGGTTGTAGTCGTAGTTGTAACAATCGGGGTAGAGGTAGTAACCCCACAGCCGTTTAGGCCTCAAGCGCTTCCCAATAAGCAGCGAGCGCAAAAAGTAGCGCTTGGCAGCACGCTCGAACAGCATCTTGGCCCGTTCCTCTGCCTGTTCATCGGACAAACTGCTGTTCCTGGCCTTAACTCTGTCGATGGAGATTTGCCTGTAGATATCTTTGCTGCCCCAGTTGCGAATCCACTGCGGGCGCCACTCCTCCAAATCCAGCACGGCCAGACCCGGATTGTCATCTGGGATGTAGAACTCAATATCGTCCTCAGCCAGCTCGCGGTGCTCCTTGAGGTCCACCAGCTGGGGCAGGCCATCGTCCACAAACTCGCCAGTGTCTTCGTCCACATGTGGGACAATCCCAAAGCGGTCGGTGTAGAAGATTGAGATGCTCTGGTTGGTGGCCGACTTGAGTGTGCTGCTCACCAGGTGGAAGTGCGACAGGTCAAGTGGTAAGCCGAAGTGAGTCTCGCATAACTCGGTGGGTGCGTTCCACATGAACAGGAACGGGTGGTTGGTCTTGATGGGCGGAGATGTCCAAAAGGAAGCCCGAGACGAGCCCAGGAAAAATAAAATTGCAACCAGACAGGCCACATTTTGCTGCATTGTCAAGCTGCACAAAAAAAAAAAACAACAACAACAAAAACATTATTTTTGTGACAGAATTTGCACACCATCCTCTACAGTAGTGCATATTTTCCAACTGCTACTTTCAATTGGATGAAGGTGTTACAGGTACAAGCTATAAAATAAATGAGAAGCAACAGGACTGGTTTTGTTATGGCCTTTTGTTCATGTCACACCTGAGATCTTTGCAAGCACAAATCTGAGCCGTGTGGGTTTTTGAGTCTTGGAAGTTGCATAATACTAGAAAAAAAAAACTATATCATTTCCACTTTTAGCCAAAAATATGTTGTGTTTTGGGTTTTGAGCAATTGTGAACATATTTTAAACACAAAATGTGTTATAACAGCAATAAATACACTTGAAATAGACATCCAAGTCCAACCTTGATTAGCAGTTCAGTGTTTACTCTCCATCTTAATACATTTATCAAGAACCAAGGGTCCCTGTTGAGCATTTGATGAGACTTAGGGAAAACACTTTTTTTTTTCTTTTTTAATTGAATAACTGACTTTAAAAAGCAAGTTTTGTCTATTCACCATTAGAAAAATAGTACCAACTACTCAAATGACTCTTCAGTGATTCACTTAACAATAATAAAAGTAGCCTGTGTATCCTGAGTCAGCATTTTTTTTGTCGTACATGTCTGAACATAGAGTTGACAAACATGTATTTCACATATTTATTGCCTTTGGCAGTTTCCTGAATGAGTGTAAAATGAGTTGTAGAAATCCTCCCATGTGTAGTGCAACTCAAAGACAAGGTAAATAACAGTTGAATGGGAGACCCTGGAATAAAACCTATATCCAAGTTCATTTAGCATGAAGACATTTCATCATTGCTTTATTCCGAAAAATGTTTGCGTGACTAAATTCAGAGCCGTAAACCTGCACTGCAGTATTTTTTTACCTAAGGGCTTCACAAAACTACGTGATGAAATTACAACGGGAAATGGTTTTATTTGTTCAAGTACCAGCACAATACTTTTGTGTCATGTAAAAATCTAATCTACCGACTTGCCACAGTTTTTCATTTCCACGTTTGTTGATCGCAGGCAAACCTATTTGAAGATAAGAATTGTTTTTCTTCCCTCATTTAGACAATTTTGTTGATCTCTTTTACTGAATTTAATGAAGATTTGAGATCATGCGTTAAATGAGCTCGGTGTTCTTGAGATCACAAGGAAACAAATAGCCTTACAGACTTATCTTTTGCCTTCGTTTTTCTATTTAGACACCCAGTTTTATTGTATTGGTCAATCCTTTCTGAAAGTTAAATGGTCATTTTTGTTCAGTTTTCATTGCTTTGATTATAATAGCCATTTTTTGGGTGCCAAACAGAGGCATGCCAAATAACTTGTCACTTATTTTGTTCATTGGTATTCTTGGTAGACCTTTTGTGAATTTTCCGGGGGCAAGTTTGTTTAATTTTATTCAAGTTATTGTCTTATACATTGCTGAACTTTAAACATATCACGTAAAAATAGCTTGATAACGTCACAGGATTTCACCATTTATGTAAACAATTTTTTGTTTTCAATGTTAAAAAGTTCAATCGTTTTGAGTGCTCCATTTTGACTGCTTAATTGATTTTATAGGCCAAAGTTTGGGGGCATCAATGTCGAATGTTTATTGAAGAGTTGTCGGTTCTTTTCGTTGGGTGGCATGTTGACTATATTGTCCCTTTAATTGTATCTCAAAATAGAAGGCTAACATTAGTGACTCACACTTGTATTTGAATGCAAACCCAAAGCTTTCCAATTTAAGCTTTGGAAGGATGGTCTCTCATGGTTATAAATAGTGATTTTGTGAGGCATGGCTAGTTTGACGGGTTAGGGATGTTTGCAAGATCATTCAGATCGGCCCGTACCTAAAGCAATCATGTCTCTGGGAAGATAAGAGAATCCCCAGGACACCACTCATTGGTCAACTTCAACTAAGTAACCAGTCTGCACTTAACTAAAGAACTAATTACCAACCTGCTTTTTGTCTGCTGAGAATCTCAGGGGCCTGGAAGTCCTCAGTGAACACCTGCGCCAAGAAAGTTCCTGGTTTGTTTGACGTTAGGTCCTTGATGTTCTCAAAAAACGAGACGAGCTCACGCCTTCCTCGTGCTCTAAGGGCGGAGGATGTTGAAAAGATGAGCTGGCACAGGACAGAAGATGTGTGGACCCATCAACACGTTTGTCCGGACACGTCAGGAATGTTGGGAAAGTTTGGTCAATGCTGCTAAGGAACAGGAAGTACTACGAACAGGTCTTCTACATGAGAGATAGAAAAAAAAAGAAAAAAAAACTCCATAAAAACTCCCTGGAATATTTTCCAAATAAACTGAATCTTGAAAAGGCATCAATCAGAATGTCAAATTCAGACAATGTTAAAAAAAATTCTGCCCAAAAAGGGGGTTTTGACTGAGCAAAATGAAATTTGGTAGATGTTTTGGTCATGCGTACACCAACAAAGAAATCTCAAGAGGCTATGCTCCAAAAATCTCACATTTTCTCTTGAAGTGCCATAACTGATATACATTAAACACACAAAATGCAGCACTTGAAGCCATATTGTTCAATATGAAACTTGATAGGCATGTCTGTCTTGAGTAGACCCACAAAAAAATCTCCCAAAGTCAAGTGTGGAAAGACAGATTTTAGTTGAGGAGCTCTAGGTTTATTTATAATTCAAATTCAGAAAGTGATAGGGGCCTGATTGAAATCAATGAGAGATTTTGTTTGTATTTATAGGTCAGGCTTATCATTGTCCAATTTCATCAAATAACCCAATAAGTGTTCATCCAAAGAACAGCACAAATGTTCTCAACATACCTTTTTACCGCCGCTCTGGCAGTCTCAACTGTTGTCCAACCATCTGAGCAGTGTCTCAGATAATTTAAAGGCTGTCAAGCTTTTTCATCTCAAGGTTTGCGAGACATAAATAGTATTACAAAGACTTCAAACACTGGACTAATCAAGCCATGTGACATCATCATAAAAAATATCAGTACATTTTCTATCCTACTCATGCTCTCATAACTGCACGTCATTGCTTTTCATGACTTTTGTTTCCTTGCCTCCGTGTGTGTACGCGTCTGCATGTGCAAGTCCAAACTGTGAGCAGGTGGGAACTGCTGATTGGTCGGCTCAGCCTGATTGTTACCAAAGTATTGTTCAGAACAGGGTTTTTTTTTTTTTCATGGTTGTAGGGCTCTGAGTTCTGAGAGCTGTTTCCTAACCTTTTCATAACCACAATAAAGCCACCAGAAGCCAAATCTAAAAATACATGATAATCTGACATTTTGTTTTGAAGCTGACATGATGTTCTAGAAAATTCAGTGCTTGTTCATAGTTGGATTCAGCAAGAGATAAATTGGGAGACATGCCTATCATGAGATGAATCCCTTAAAAGTCGCAAGGAGCCATTCCTAAAAAGATGCATTAAAATCTGCTATTTCATTTTGAAGCTACCAGCTTCCCTTATAATAATATTAATAATAATAGTAGTACGGTAATAATAATGATAATAATAAAAAATGAATATTTTTTTTCGAAGCACCTTTCAAAACACTCAAGGACACTGTACAAGGTACTCAAATTAAAATTAACACAGTTTAAAAGCAAGATAAAAGTAACAGAAAATTAAGACGTCAGAGACAAAATAGAACTGATGATCAAGGTGGTTAATATTGAACCGATGTGTTTTGTTGAGTCTGGTTTTGTAAAGTACCTTTTGTCTGTTTGCTACTAAATTTAAAGAAATTGCAAGTGGTGAAAATGAAAATTTTCAATTTTGATCTTGTGTAGACGTGATATAAAATGAAGAGATATCTGTATTGCTTTTAAAATCATAAATATAGATTTTTTTTAATGCAACATAACAATTCAAAATAGCCTACAAACAAACTTGAATTACACAGGGTGATTCAAAAAGAATGTGCCAAAACCATTGGGGTATATTAAATTTTTTTTTTTTTTTTTAAATAAATAAAAAATAAAATAAAATAAAAAAAATACAATAACTAGCTGCATACAAGTATTGTATATAACTTCAAGTATTTATTTCATGCTTTACAGGTGTTCAATGCGACCACCACCAGCGGCACGGACAACTTCAAGCCGATATAGGACAGATAATTACTTGTTAGAAAGACTTTTAATTCTTATTTTAATTCTTATTAAAATATTAATCAATTATTTAATGAATTTTAATGGATTAATCAAATTAATCAATTAATAATTAATCATTCAGTCTATTTCAATGATTTTAAAATGAATAAATGTGTGAAGATTTGGCACATTCTTTTTCAATCACCCTGTATATCAGTATTCCATAATTTTGCTCATAGCTCAATTTACTGTTTTTTTTTTTCAAATATTTTTATTCAATTTTTAATGTACATGGACAAACAGAAAATTACAAACAAAATAATAATACAAATGAAAAACAAAAGCATACAGGAAACACAAAACAACCAACCCCGCCCACAACCTCAACTGTCCTGAAAAGTTATATAATTTAGGCAAACCATGCATAACAATGATGAGGTATTGGCAGTGCATCCCACAAAATCAAAACTGTTGTATAACTTGTATTTATGTCCATATATGTACAGTGGGGCAAATAAGTATTTAGTCAACCACCCATTGTGCAAGTTCTCCTACTTGAAAAGATTAGAGAGGCCTGTAATTGTCAACATGGGTAAACCTCAACCATGAGGGACAGAATGTGGGAAAAAAAAACAGAAAATCACATTGTTTGATTTTGAAAGAATTTATTTCCAAATTAGAGTGGAAAATAAGTATTTGGTCACCTATAGACAAGCAAGATTTCTGGCAGTCAAAGAGATTTAACTTTTTCTACAGAGGTCTAACGAGGTCTAACGAGGCTCCACTCGTTATCTGTATTAATGGCACCTGTTTTAACTCATTATCGGTATAAAAGACACCTGTCCACAACCTCTGTCAGTCACACTCCTAACTCCACTATGGCCAAGACCAAAGAGCTGTCGAAGGACACCAGAGGCAAAATTGTAGACCTGCACCAGGCTGGGAAGACTGAATCTGTAATAGGTAAAACGCTTGGTGTAAAGAAATCAACTGTGGGAGCAATTATTAGAAAATGGAAGACATACAAGACCACTGATAATCTCCCTCGACCTGCTGAAGAAAGAACACGTCCAGGCCCATCTGCGGTTCGCTAGAGAGCATTTGGATGATCCAGAAGAGGACTGGGAGAATGTGTTATGGACAGATGAAACCAAAATAGAACTTTTTGGTAGAAACACAGGTTCTTGTGTTTGGAGGAGAAAGAATACTGAATTGCATCCGAAGAACACCATACCCACTGTGAAGCATGGGGGGTGGAAACATCATGCTTTGGGGCTGTTTTTCTGCAAAGGGACCAGGACGACTGATCTGTGTAAAGGAAAGAATGAATGGGGCCATGTATCGAGAGATTTTGAGTGAAAATCTCCTTCCATCAGCAAGGGCATTGACGATGAGACGTGGCTGGGTCTTACAACATGACAATGATCCCAAACACATAGCCAGGACAACAAAGGAGTGGCTACGTAAGAAGCATTTCAAGGTCCTGGAGTGGCCTAGCCAGTCTCCAGATCTCAACCCCATAGAAAATCTGTGGAGGGAGTTGAAAGTCCGTGTTGCCCAACGACAGCCCCAAAACATCACTGCTCTAGAGGAGATCTGAATGGAGGAATGGGCCAAAATACCAGCAACAGTGTGAGGAAAAAGCTTGAATTACAGATAATGTTTGGCCTCCGTTATTGTCAACAAAGGGTACATAACAACGTATTGAAATGAACTTTTGGTATTGACCAAATACTTATTTTCCACCATGATTTGCAAATAAATTCTTTAAAAAGCAAACAATGTGATTTTCTTTTTTTTTTTTCCACATTCTGTCTCTACTGGTTGAGGTTTACCCATGTTGACAATTACAGGCCTCTCTAATAATTCCAAGTGGGAAAACTTGCACAATTAGTGGTTGACTAAATACTTATTTGCCCCACTGTAAATATCTTCAACTCACAACTGCTGCACGATTAAGTCCCATGATATTCCCGGTGTTTTGGAGTATGTTAAAGGGGCTCGAGTGTCAAGACACAGATGTGAATGGCTACTGTTGGATTTTTGAGGGGATTTTATGGGTGAAACACGATAATATAACATGGGTTGCAATGCAGAAATCGCAGACATCAAGGAGTGGTCGAGATATTCTTTTTAATATATTTACCCTTTTAAAGGTTTTTCTTTTTTTGTTTGGATCTATTATTTATCATCTAACATGTGGGGGAAAATGCAACAGTAACAACAACAACAACAACAAAATACAATTAAGCGATAGTTATGAGATAGATATCCGTGACTTATTTACAGACACCATTTTTTCATTGCGACGTAATTTGTTTAAAAGTTGCGAGTGAATAATTTTTTTAAGTGTTTTTTTTTTTTTTTTCATAACGAAATATTGGACATAAATTATTGATTCAAAGCTAAAAATAACAGACATTTTGAACAATAAATATAATTACTTGCCTTGTTTTTATGGCTGGGTTGACACAAAAGCGGTTGCCCGACGTCTGTAAACGGGGCTTTCCAGGGTTAAACGGACAAATTAAAAATAGTTCGGGGGCTTTATGCGCCATGAACCTGCTATGGCAGCATATAGACATATTGTTCTATCAAATACAACAGTTCTTTTGCTTACATCTTATTTACATGAAATGGATTTCTTTGTGTCAATTGGAGTAACCAAATTCATGTGTGGAGTCCCTCAAGGGTCAATTCTGGGACCACTCTTATTTAACATCTATATGCTTCCCTAGCTCAGATTATGGAACAGCATGAAATCTCCTATCACACCTTTGCAGATGACACACAACTCTACATTTCTGTGTCCCCACATGATTATAGTCCCTTAGTTTCGCTGAGTAAATGCATTCATCAAATCAAGAATGGATGTGCCAGACTTTTCTCCAGCTAAATGTGGAGAGGACAGAGTGATCATTTTTGGGCCAAAAAAAGGAAAGGTCAAATATAAGCAGGCACCTTAGCACAATGTCACTTACAACTACAAATCAAGTCAGAAATCTTGGCGTAATTATTGAATTGGACCTAAAATTTGATAGCCATTTGAAGTCCGTCACTAAATCTGCTTGTTAACACCTAAAAAATACAGCCAGAATTAAGCGGCTTCTGACTCAACAAGACATGGAAAAACTTATGCATGCGTTTATTTTCAGTAGAATGGACTATTGCAATGGTATACTTACAGGCCTTGATAAAAAAATCCGTCAGGAAGCTGCAGCTAGTACAGAATTCTGCATCCAGAGTCCTCACAAATACAAGGAAACTGGTCCACATTACACCGGTTTTGAAATCGTTACACTGGCTTCCAGTGAGTCAAAGGATAGACTATAAAATACTACTGTTCGTCTACAAAACACTTAATGGCCTTGGACCAAAATACATGCTTTATTTGTTAGATTCCTATGAAACATCTAGAACCCTAAGGTTGTCTGGAACCGGTCTCCTGTATGTTCCAAGAACAAGAACCAAGCACGGTGAGGCAGCATTCAGTTATTATGCTCCTCACCTCAGGGACAAGTTACCTGACTGTCTGAAGTATGCTCAAACTGTTAGCTCCTTTAAATCAGGGCTAAAAACGTTTTTATTTAGCACAGCATATCCATAACTGTCTACATAGTTGTAGCTATTTGCTTTCTATTCCTTTTGTGCTTTATCTCCACTGTTGATTTCAATTATTGTTATAATTATTATTATTATTGGTAGTAGTAGTATTTTTTTTTTTCTATTCGTGATTAAAAGTGAGTTAATCACAGCTTAAAAATTAATTTTTCATAATTAATCGCAATTCAAACCATCTCTAAGTTATGCCATATTTTTCTGTAAATTTTTGTTGGAATGGAAAGACAAGACACAAGATGGACATATACATTCAGCATACATAAGTACTGTATTTGTTTATTATAACAATAAATCTACAAGATGGCATTAACATTATTAACATTCTTTCTGTTGAAGGGATCCACGGATAGAAAGACTTGTAGTTCTTAAAAGATAAATGTAAGTACAAGTTATAGTAATTTTAAAACCCCTCTTGATGTTTTCATTTTAATAAAATTTGTAAAATTTTCAATCAGAAAATAAACTGATAGCTCGCCATTGTTGACGTCGCCGAGCGAGCACATGGGCTCCCTGCCGTTCTTCCACAGTATCTTTAACTACGTAAGGTAGTGATTGAAATACACCACAAGGTGTCAATGCCAAGTTTTGAATTAATTAGAGATATAGCCAAGGCAAAGTCTGAGTAAGTTTTATGTGTATTTTGCATAGCTATTTTGAGTGGGAATGCCAGTTCTCTTTGCATTGAGCGCTTTTCTTTTTGTGAACATTATTTTTTGAGAGATAGAAATATTATTTTTGTTGTGCTTTCTCTAAATGATACCCAAATGCATGATGGGAAGTTAGGCAACCATGACTGTCAGTGTTGGCTGCAAATGGTATATATTCTGCGTTGTGTTCAATAATGTGTGTTAAGAAAAAGATCATCTCCTGTTTCTCTTCCCCACGTCGCTCACCACAATAGTTATGTTTGTTGTGAACGAGTTGCCAAATATTGTGCCAATAAAAGGCGCGGTCCATTGAACGCCTTTTAGCTCTCAATGTGCAAAAACGGCGGCATTGTAATCTGTTTGAGGCAACGCATGAGCGGGTTATTCCGTGCATGCGTTAAATGCGTCAAAAATTTTATCGTTATTAATTATAAAATTTAATTACCGCCCAATAACGTGATCAATTTGACAGCACTAAGAATTTTACTTCCTGTTTCGATTGTCTTTGTTTTTGTGTTCTATTGATTTAATGTCATTTTTATGGTCTCCATGCGATGTAAAGCACTTTGAATTGCCTAGTGTTGAATTGTGCTATATAAATAAATTTGCCTGGCCTTGCCTTAAAATACACCAGTTTATTAAAAGGGGGGGTGCTGGAGCAGAAACTGCTTTTTAAGTCTTGTCTGTTTTCCGCCCAGTACATATATATCAATGTAGCATCCCCTGATTTGCATTTATCACAGGTGAGAGTTATGTTCGTGTAAAAACTGCACAACTTAGCTTTTGACATGTGAGCTCTGTACAAATTTACCTGTCTATCCAACACACACAAAATGAGATGCCATAAAAACCCAACACATATTTTTCTTACAATTGTATGAAGAAAATACTTGCACTTTATTGTGTAAGAATGTAATGAAATGCAAACCATATTATATAAGGCCTACGGCTACCACAAGAGGGCAGCAAACCATTCGTTTTGTCCAATTTATTTCGACATCATATATTTTGGCTCTAAAATGCTTTTAGATTATGACAGCACAATTTTTGTTTAAATGAAACTCAATTTACTTAGTCTTCCTAGCCACAGGGGCATTGGAATGCTTTAACTCATTCAGTTCCAATGACAATTACATGTCATTTAGAACTAAAAGTGCCAGAGACGTGTTTGTTCGTCTTTTATGCAAAGGCGTCCATGCCCATTTCATATTTTATTGCATAAACCTTACAGGTCTCAATGGCTATTTGCACCTCTGGGTTATGTCCTAAATGTACTCTTGTTATGGTGAATTGTTTGACATTATACTGGAGTGGCTCTAGATATCAGAGGTGGGTAGAGTAGCCAAACATTTCCTCAAGTAGGAGTGGCGATAGTTCAAAACAATATTAATCAAGTAAAGGTAAAAAGAGTATTTGGTGAAAAGAACACTCAAGTAATGAGTAACATTGTGAGTAACTGCTTATGATGTTTTTTTTTGTTTTTGTTTTTTTGAACAGTGGTATTTTTTTTTCTCTGCACAAAGTTATCTATATGAATTGTTATTATAATACTTTGAGGAAGAAGAAGACTATAACCTGTTACATAATCACATTAAGTCAAAGAAATACAAATGTCACGCCTGGGTGAGGGTTGTCCTGTCTCGGTATATTGTTGTTTGTTCTTGTTCACCCTCCTGTTTCCACCACTCACCCCTCCTGCTGCCTCACCTGTGTCTGATTGTGATTACCTATTGTTCCCACCTGTGCCCCATTCCTCATGTGCTTAAATTGTTTGTCACTCCCTAGTCTCGTGCCAAAGTGTCTTCACCCTTCGTTGCAACCAGAGCCGTATAAAGAGAGTCGCGACACTTTTAATGTTGCCGCAGATGGTCACGTGGTTCCTGTAGGGTGTTAGTAGTTCCAAGCACAAGCAGCGTTGTAGGGGTTTTCAATGGAACTGACAGCGGTAATTACGACATTTATGGGAAAATGGATAAAATCGCGTATCTAAGTACTAGTTTGATTATGTCATTGCATTATAACATATATTTAATTGCTAGTTTTTCATTTGGAGGGGTAAGGCAACAACTGAAAACTATGTAAACTATTACGCAGAAGGGAACTTTCCCATGTGGAGTGAAAGTTTCATGTTTGTGTTAGCATTTGTACAAGAAATTGACTTTTACATTGAAATGCAAGATGATTTAGGTTTTTCTTTTTTCACAACAGGAATACTGTTTTTCCAGAGAATATCTAGATTTCCTTGATTCACCTACCTGTCGTAATATATTAAAGATAACACCATGTATAACAAAGTTTGTTCCCAAGTTCTAAATGGAACATTGTAGTTTGTTTCGTCGCATTGACATATAAAAACGCTTTTGTTTCCCAAAAAGTTGGAGGTCACAACTTTTAAATTCTATTTTCCACTTTTCTTTACTGTTGTACTTTCTGATGCTTACAGGTATATGAGTACATTTCCCTTATCATTTTATAGACTTAGTTTGACCTGAAACGCAAAGAAATTATGTTTAACAAATATTTCCCGCTTAATAAAAAATTTTCAATATAGTCTCTTATTTTAGCAAAACCAAACCTGTACCCTTTTAGATGCATTTTTAATTTAGTTTGGACCCAAGCAAAACAAAATGATTACAGGACAGGAACAAAATTGTATTATTTTCTGTAACATGGTGTAATGTATAACAATAACATCTTATTACCCTTTGATAAAGGAAAAACATTTTTTATTGAACAATTGGTGAAATTGGTGTCATGGTTCATTGTTTACACCTAACATTTTATAGATCAGTGGCCTGTGATGGTTGGTTGTGCAGTATGGTTTCCCCAAAGAACAAGAGCAACAGAAAAAATGGATGGCAATGGTCAGCCGTCAAAACATTAAATAAAAGGCTGTTTTAATATGTTTTTTGCTATTTGAAAAATGGGCTTCGTGCACACAACCAGCAAGCACCAGCAGGAGTCCCCAGCAGAAGCAGATCTTGAAAATGTGACCTAAAAAAACCCCCATTAAATTAGTTTTCTATTATAAATTTGTGTTTTTTGATATCGCTTTTCAATCTATACAGATCTCTAAAATATAATAATGTCAAATATTTTGGTGTGAAGAATACAGGTTGTCATGCATTGACTTGGTACTCTTCCATGTGGGTGATACCTTAGTTCAAAGCTTACAAAATCGAGCTAATTACCATGTGAAAGCCAGTCGTCTACCAATACTCACAAATATAGATGAGTGTGAACGTCACAAAGGGCCTCTGAAAGAGTTGACAATTTAAAAGAGGTAGCGACTTAATGAATTTATCCCTGGCCAGCGATACATTCCCAGTTAGCAGAGTCATCTTTAAAAGTAGGAGAAAATCGCTTGTCACCAAAATAAAATATATGTATAATTACGCCACGCACATACAAATAAAGCTCAAAATATACATTCTATAGTGCCTCTTACAAAATATAGGCTGTTGAAAATTCAAAAGGGACCGTTTTTAGCATCAACTTACCTCTGAATATATTTTTACCCCTCTCCCTACCAACACTTTTTTTCTCCCCAACACCAGGAGGTGCTGCAGCATCCTCAGTACCCCATTTCCCACGCCACTGGATGCACGTGAAGGTTAAAAAAAAAAAAAAAAAACTGTTCCTACGGTGTTTATTTCTTCTTGTTAGATGATCAAAGGCGTTGCTTTTCTGCTTTACACTTTGATGACCTGGATGCCAATGGGTGGCGTGAGTTTCGGCTCGCATTCTCGCCCGGCGTAGCACTGACACGTAAAGTTTTGGGCCCAGGCCTCCAGGTTTTCGTCAGAAGGGAGGCCCACTGCCACATACTTCCTGTCTGCTCGCAAGATGCTGAAGCGGGTGGCATCCAGGTGAAGATAAACAGAAGAGCTGTAGCTACGCCGCACGCAACGCCCGCGCCCCTGGCACAGGGCCTGGCTACACAACATGGCTGCCGCCGTCACATTGGCCAGGTATGGATTGAGTGTGGATGTCAGGTAGTCGGACAGTGACTCGCAGGAGGCCTGAAACAGATTCAGAGAGAAAAGTGTACACCTGTGTCTGACATGGTCTCGGACATGAGAAGAATGACTCGACACGTACTCCGACCGCCAAGAGAAAGACTAGCAAATGTGGTAATGGACTGGGTGCAAGAAAGGGTGAGAAGGAAGAGAGGATGCCCAAAGAAGACGTGGAAACATACAGCCAAGGAAGACCTAAGAGAGATTGGAGTCAGCTGGCATGGAGCAAGGAAAGCCGCCAATGACCGGAACAAATGGAGGGGACTGGTCACCCAATGTTCCAGGAGTAACGGGAGGAACTAACTCCAAGTAAGTCATTTACTGTCTTCAGCAGTGACAAATGACTGGTTGTTTGCCACATACATACAAACAAACAATAAAAGAACTGGTCGCCAGTCTATTGCCACGTTTACATGGAGCCAAATATTCCAATTACAATCGGAATATTTGTTCAAACCGAAAAAATGTCCATATAAACACCTCATTCGGAATGAACAGGCCCAAACCGAATGGAATTTCATTCCGATTCACAGGGGTGGAATATTCCTTTTCCCAAACCGATTAGAAGTAAAATTATATCATGTAAACAGGGAAGCGGAATGGTGTCTGGTTGCGTTCTTTCTGCACATGCTCCGTACTGACGTGGTGACGTCACTTGGTGACGTAAGTAACGTCACTTGCAACATGGCTTCCAAGCACACGCACAGCGAACCCACACAACTTTTTAAATGAACGGCGTGTCATTCTGAAGTTTTGTTTCCACTCGAAAAGTTAAAACAGCAGCTGATCTGACGATCGATCTCCATGTTTTGCAACGTGACGCTTTGTTTTGATTAATCTGCGCATGTCAGACGGCAGTTGTCAAACGTCCTTTCGGAATAAAGGCAGACACATGTAAACGCTGGATCGGAATAGATGAAGTTTCCATTCGGAATGATTTGAATCGGTATGAATAAAAGTCAGCATGTAAACGTGGCTTATAAGTCAGGGCACACCTGGATATACAGTATAACAGACTGGTCACCAATCTACACCTGTCATCAAAGTTTCAAAACGTTTGACCAAGGGTTTACGTCATGGAGTGATTGATCATCAGCTGAAGTCAGGATGTCAAACCTAGACAAACAACGGGATGGTCGATTGTCGAGACAAAAATCGGAGCAACTGACTCTCAAATTGTTCTAAACAACAGGAGTTGTCCTCTTAGTTTAAGACTGGGAAGAGATTGTCCAGGGCAAAGCAAAGAGTGCAGTATGCAAGCGGGTTGCATCTGGCGTCCTTCAGTTTTTCTTGTCTTGAATGTTTTCTACTAAGAAAGGAACCATTAATGTCCCACGATCATTTTTGTTGTCAAGTTGCTTGTTATCATGGTTACCTTGTCATTGTAGTCTTTGCTTCCGCCCCACATGACCACGCCAGCAGCCCCCAGGGCGGCTGACTCGCCCACTGTACTCACCAGGTCCGCCTGGAAAGTCAGTCACACACCACTGTTACTACTTACCATTACCTGAATAGTGAATTGTGGAAAATGCTGAAGGTAGCTAAAGGCAGTGTGAAAGTAGCCAAAGCAAGCAGCACGACTCACTGGGGTTTCAAAAACTTGGTTCTGGCTTCTATACATGGGTCTGGAGTAGACATAGGTGGGCACAGTGGCCAGCCGTTTGGGTAGCGCTGCCACCCTCAGGGCCTCGAGGACACGATACCGCACGTAGAGCGCTGCCACAGGGGAGTTTTTCAGGCCTAAGTGCAGGTAGATTGATGGAAATAGTGCGGTGCTGTGTTCCCAGAGCCACATCAGCTCCTGGTTCTGCTTGCGGGCCTTGGTCGAGCACCTCCCCGTGTAGTTGGGCCGGTCCCAGTCGTAGTTGTAGCAGTTAGGGAACAAATAGAACCCCCAATGACGGCTTGGACGCTCCTTCACCCCGAGCTCAATGGTCCTCTCCATGAAGTTTCTCCCGGCCCTCTGGAACTGATCCACAGCCAGCTGTGAGATCTTCTTCAGGGATAAGAACGGGGAGGTTTGCAGTGCATTGGCAATTGATAGCTTTTGATAGATTCGTTTGGATCCCCAGTTTTGGGCCCACAGGGGGCGCCAGGACTCCCAGTCGATGACAGCGAGGCCAGGGGATTCATCCTCGGCAATGTAGTTGGCGATTTGATACCTCGCCTTGAGCAGGTGCGCCGTCAGGTTGCCGTTTTGAGGAACGCCACCCGCACGGCGAGTACGCCTGGCCGGATCGATCTTGGGGTAGAGACCGAGACGGCTCTCGTAGAAGATGGTCAGGAACTGACCTGGAACTAAGGCTGGAGTGGTCACCGCCTAGAAGTAGTGATGACCAAATGGAGATTCATAAAACAATCAGATTATGCTGTTTTTGCAGCAATCTAACTGACATGCTTAGGAAATCTTGAAATGTAGACAATATTAGATGTGAAGATGAAATGGTTTGAGTTGGCCAAGAAATGTGGACAAAAAGTACACATAAATATATGAAATATCTCTTAATTTTTTAATGATATTTTGTAGACGAGGGAATGTGGGGATTTGTCCAAAAGCACTGTAGTATACCTGGAAGGCTTCAGTGTCCAGTGGAATGTCCAGACGCTGACACCTTTTAGTGGGGGCGTTCCACACGGCAACAAAGGGGTGATTGGGGATCAAGGGAGGCTCGGTTGGTGGCAAAATGGCTGCCAAAGGTGTAAAGCTCATGATTATGTAGGACAGGTACTGCAGGAACATTTTGATGCTCAGGGCTATGGAGAAGAAGACAACAGTTTTACGTCCTCATATTTGCACGTGGAAAGCTGCACTGACTTTCAATGTTCACAGACATGGCATTGCGGTATTTAACTCTCAAAACAATGAGTATTCACATAAAAAACACTTAAATGCCTTGAGAACTTTCATAAACAAGAAATGTACTACATTCTTCTGCTATTGTTACTGCTAGTGCTTCTTTGCAAAGTGCCACACTGCCCCCCAGTGGATGAAGTGCACACACAACTACAGCATCTGGGTTTAAAAAAAAAAAAAAAAACTACTAGAGGAGGTATTCCTTGTGTTACGATCGAGTTCCGTTCATACGCTTGCGACGTAACCCAAAATTCCGCATAAGTCAGTATTAACCCTTTAAATACCCCTAAATCTAAAAATAACTATCTAAAAAGTCCAAGAGTATTGTATTTTTTAAATGATGGAGGATACTCTGGAATGTTGCCTTGTATGACTGAGGAGCAGATTCTCATCTGACATGGATAAAGGACAGCTGTGCTCTGGTTTGGCCCACATAAGGCTGTGAGTTATTTCAGCGAATTAATGTTTGTGTTTGCATTTGTAATTAAGTTTAGAGCTACAGTTTGTGGAGTTGTGTGTGAGTGATTTGCTATGAGAATTGTAAATACGTTAGCATTCGTATCATTTAAGCTAGCGGAGTTCTGTTAGGAAAATTAGGCTAATCTACTAAATTGACATATTGATCAGACTAGATGGACGTTTGACCACCAATTGTTTTGTCAAGTGTTTTATTGATAAAATGTGTGTCGTAATGACCTTAAGTGCACATATTTGTGATCTAGCTTTACAAATTGTCAAAACTGAAGCAAGTCAAAAGTTTCAAAAACCACAGTTACCTTGTTTGCTGTCTGTCAAGATGAACAACTTCACACAGTGAGGAGAGACCGCGTCACATGAATAAAAAAGTAAAAAATAAGATACAGTGAGTTACAATAAGGTACTGTTTACGCAACGGGGGAAAAAAAAGACAACAGACAAATAGAGGACAAGACTCCGGTGTTGTAAAGTAGAAATCCCATAAATCGAGTACGTCATAACCTGGGGACTATCTGTACCAAAAGAAAAGCTTGTAGCAATTTAATTTGTAGGATTATCTACTGATGATATATATTTTTTTTGTTGCCACGGTGGGTATATATGAATATAACTCCTTTATTTCGCAAACTGAGACTTTTAGGTTTTCTGAATATTGTTGAACTGAAAACAGTCCTTGTAATGCATATTTTTAATAGGACAAAGCCCAATTTTTTTCCCCTTTTTTTTTTTTTAAATTAACAACTGCAATTATACTATCAGATAAGTCAACCAAATTCAGTGAGTGCATACCGGAACAACCCAACAATCTACATTGCATTTCAATAATATTAACCAAATTGTGGAAGGAACTAACAAACTAACACCAGAATTTCAGCATATTAAATCATCTCCACACTTGAAACGGAGAATCGAAAAAAAACCTTTGTTGAAAAAATATGTTGTCTGATCATCTGTATGTATGATTTTCATGAACATATTGGAATTTATTAATACATCAATCTTATTTCAAATGTCTGAGTACAAAATATCCACAAAAGGGAATCATCAACATCAACAAAAAATGGTGTGTATGTGGAGGCATATGAGTGTTCGTATGTATGTACTGTAAAAGCATTTTCACTTCACTAATTAATGTATGTAAATCCAATATTAAATATTTTTTTACTACGCAGTATATTACACATGCATCGCTGGACTTTGAAACTGCGCATTCTCTTTTGTTCATTTTATCTGTACATTTTCTTTTGCATTATTTTTTTGGATTTTTCCTGTTGATGTTGGTTGAAATAAAAATTACCGCCTTAAAGTATGTGAATTAAAAGTTTACTATTTTCTCATGCTTCCAACTGCCTGCTAGACAAAATTGAAAATTCAAGTTTTAAAAGTTGTGTAAAGAATTGAGAACAGACAGTATGTGTAAAAAAAAAAAAAAAAAAAAGCATGATCTTATTTTGGGCGGACACCAACGTAAAGGCAAATGAAATATACTGGCGATACTGTAAATACAGTGTAATTAAGAGGTGTTGAAGTGGTGTTTTATTTGAGTCATGTAATTTGAAACAATGTAAATGGCCTTATGGGTACTACTGTATACTGTAACTTTCATTTTATATTTTAAAGTAAAAATAGCATTACCCGATATTTTGACACCATTAAAAAAATCTTTCCAATATAAACCGGTTTACAAAAGGTACTAAAAAATGATTCAAATAAAATGGAAAATTGTTAACTATTAATATTTTTAACAGAAAACCGTATATACAGTATAATGTTATATACATTATTTTTTTCATTGCTAAATAAGTTCATACCTGCGTCTTTCCGTTACGTCAATTATGAAGTTCACTCCAGTTTTCTGCTGCCTCTTTTGAGAAACAGGAAACACTGAACTAGTTAACCACCTAGCCCCAAACTACTTTGAGCTACAATTTTTTGTTTATCAGTTATCATCCATCTGGTGTTGGTTTATTGCATCTTCCTCCTTTCTACAATCATCCCCTAAAAATACAAAGACTGGACACTTGTAACGTTCTCATTAAATTAGAGGCCACTTTTGTTGCAGATAGAAAAACATTCTTAGGTTTAACTGCCAACATGTTTTATTTGCAGTGCATTTACATTCATGTGCTGCAACTTATACTCTACAATCATGACATTGCAAAACCAAAAACAGTAATTGTTGCAGATGATTTGTCACCACGTGAGATAAAAATCTGGTAAAAATAAAACATCCATGACAATGAAGTGCTATATGTTGGGCCAGCCAGCAAATCATTTTTTTTTTTTTTTTTTTTTAAACATATATTGCTGCTAGCGTTAGATACACAAGAAAACTTGTAGGGGGCTGGGGTGTTATTTCTGGCATTTTTCAATGAACAACATGATGAAGGTCATGACAAAACCCAGGCACAGTTATGGACAGGAATAACTCTTAATGCAATACCGGGCAATATTTTGTGGACAATACTGACTTTATTTTAATGAGAATAAGTCAAATTATATTTTTTAGGGGAACAAGAAAAAAGTGTGCGATAAAGTGATACAAGTAAAACCTAAGACAAAAATATCCTGCAAACTGTTTTGCAGTTTTTTTTTTTTTTCAAATTACGCATCTGATGTTTTGAATTTACAGTATTGCACTATGTCCGCATTAGTAATTTAACAACAGAGCAATTTACAATCAATATTTGACACATGTGTACTGTTCATTCCCGTGTCCATTCAGAGGATTTATATCCCGGTTTTATTTCCGTGGTAAAGAAGCCACCCTCATTTTGATGTACAATTTCTTACCCTAATCATAGAGGATTAGTGAACCTCGAGCGGTATACTGATACTGACAGGTTCACATACACTTGTATTTTTTTCAACTTTAGAAGAGAAGGAAGTTAAAAACCACGAAAAATCGCCAAGTCATTACTTGAGCTTAGCTATGTGCCTATGTCGACATCCTCATCAGTGTTTTTTTCGCAGTTACAGACACTAGGAGATGTCTGATTGTTAAAGTCTGTTTTATATATATAAAGCTATAAAAAATAAAAAAATAAAAACTATATAAGTAAGTGTTTGGTTTTACTAATAAGATAAATGTGAGATGAACGATGATAGAGATGACAAGTTTTGAGTGACAAAGTAGACACTAGTAGTCACTGTTGTACCTGAATGAGTTCAAATGAATAGAGCTCATGCGTTACTTCATATTTTGGCCAAGCGTGAAGTGAACTTTTGGTTTGATGAACGTTTTTGTAAAGTTCTTTATTTTTGGAATAGACTTAGTTAACATTTTTAAATAATGACCTATGAACTGTTCATTTTGAAATTTGTGATTTGAGCTTTGAACTACTCGATATGAAAAATGAACTTTCCCAACACTGCCGTATATCAAACTTCAAGTAAAGTAAAACAGCTTATTGGTAAAATCTTTAGCACACACTAATGATTTGATTGTTTTTAGCTTCAATGATTCAATAGGAGTATAACGCAGAGAAAAATGCTTATGCTTGTAGCCTGAACTAGCTGTCATACAACCACACATTTTCAGTTTTGCTTCCAAAGAACCGTGAGCACCACCAACAAATGAAAGAAACTTACATTTTCAGCTATACAAATGTGTACGAGCTAACATTCTTAACTATATTTTCAGTGATACAAAAGATGAACGTATTTAACTAGGTAGCGCCTTAGCTTTGCTAGCTGTGTTAGCTCAGTGTTCGGCAAGACGGTCGGCCAGTGGGCTCAGTTCTAGCACATAACTGCAACTATTGACAGGAAAGTCAGTACGTCTAGTAATAGCTTTTATTTTGCATACAGTACTTGTTTGCGATCATCCTTGTGTCAGCAATCATAATCTGTCATTAACAGTCTAGCATGATTTGCTGTCATTAGTGATGAGTATCTTTGGTGTCACGGTCAGTGTGAATATCTTTGGTGCATATTAGGCTATTTTAAACATTTTTAGATTAAAGTTGTATACCATTTTCATTAACACCTTACACAGTCAACAAAGGAATAGTGAGTGAGTGAGTGAGTGAGTGAGTGAGTGAGTGAGTGAGTGAGTGAGTGAGTGAGTGAGTGAGTGAGTGAGTGAGTGAGTGAGTGAGTGAGTGAGTGAGTGAGTGAGTGAGTGAGTGTGATCAACAATAAGGTGTCATGCCTACAAAGAGTGCATCCCCACTCTTTCACACTCAACACCTAAAAAATTGAATAAAATAAGCCTTTTCAATTAAAGTCAAAATGTTTTTGACACACCAAGCCCCTTTCACACACATATCCCTGTTAATTCCCGTGTAAGGTAATGCGGGATTTACTCGCGTCATTGCTTTCATGCATGGAGAGATATCCTGGGAATGACGCAGATTGGACACTTTCACAGACCTTTCCCGTGTTGCCCACTGGTGCTCTCTGTGCGGAGAGGGCTGCTTGCGAGATTTTGCGCAACATTATGTCATTTTTGGTCACCATCGGCTGGCACATTCTGTTGGTCAGATCGTTTTTTTGTTACACAGCCGGTTGCGGGAGCGTTCTCGACGTTGTAACTGCAGCCGATTCAAGATCATGAAGACTGTATTTAAGCCCAAGCAATCCAAGAGAAGGGTGCTGAGATATTAACTTGCTGGGCTCCATTCGACACCTTGTACTCTCAAATTTCGTGCATTTGCTTCCTTGTTCGTCTGCTACCCTTGTTTTGAAATCCGCTACGTTTTGCTGGTATTTGAGTGTATTTGTTGTTGTGTTCACCAACTGTCTGCCACTGTTTGTCACGCACCCATTGTGTTATTCCCCCTTTTCCGCGATTGCGTGTATTTTTGTTTGTATTTAATAAACTCTTGAATCCCTCAGTTGTTTTCTGCTTTGAGGTATGACCTTGTTTCCGCAGTTGTGGACCCTAACATCGGCAACAAAATAAACCACACATTTCCAAAAATGGAAGATGGACTCTCTTCCTCGGTTCTATGATCCAGTAGAAATTTCATTTCATTATGCTTTCAGTTTAATTTAGCTATTTCCAGCTTGCTCTGTTGATAATTGCGATGTTTGTTTACTTTTCGTCTTACTGCGAAGAAATAGGAAGTGACAATCGGCCCGCCATGATCTTTACGTCATCAGCCATCGTGCTGTGACACGTGACTTTAACGCCTGCACTTCCCAGGAAAGTCCCGGGCATTATCCTAAGACGCGACCCGGTAGATGTCCGCGTCATCTCCGTGTCAGTCGAAATGGGAAATTGCTTTCACATACAAGGGCTGTTCGTTTAAATCCCGCGATTTAGTTAAACGGTGTTCAGGTGAATATGAAAGGGACTCAAGTCTCTTTGCATTGCGGTTCATCAAGGATAGTTTGGATAGACTAGTTTGGCTTTTTGGGTGGAAACTCAACTATAAAAGTTAGAGACATGCCCCATACAAGGACTGACATCATTCTTTTGAAATGCAAAACAACAATCATTGAGATGCCTTGCAGAGAGGCTATTATCAATCAACACGAGTTGTTGGGTGTGAGCTCCCTCATTAATATTACATTCAGTTATAAGAAGGTTGCAGAGCTGCCAGAAAGATAAAACAGGCTGCGTCATTTGCTAGAGGCAAAATTAGGGGCAGTTTACATGGTGACTCTTCGAGAAGACGAAGAATTTCATGCTTGCATCTATATGGTTCCGTCTCCATTCGAACAATGTCAAAATTCTGCATGAAAACGATGTATTTATGCCAGGCCCTAGGGGGCAGTGCAGACTTACAAGGCGACAGCGAATGATGCACTTTGACCTGCTCAGCCCGGAAGACAACATGCCCGCCCACTCCAAGCAATGGCATTTTCTTTTGTTCAAAAAGGCACACAAATGGAAACATTCCACAAATTTAAATTAAAAATATTATATAAACGGTAAATTAAAGCCGGCGTTCCGCCATATTTGCTGTTTTTAATGTTTAGTAGAACCGCTGCGCACGCCCTATGTGACGTGTACGAGTGCTGACTTTATCGGCGCCGTCCCGCGCCGCGGGAACTTTTGATATGCGTGCGGAGAAAGCCCCTCTCAACCCTCGGCAATCGAATTCTTCCACTTTGGAGGCAGAATTCCAAGGTTTGCGTCTTTGCCTTCCGTCTTCGCCGACACCATACGAACGCAAGGCCACTCCGCAATACAGTCATTGCGTCTTTGTGCCGCAGAGTCGCCATGTAAACTGCCCCTTAGCTTAGAAGGAACAGAACGAGGCAATGTGGAATTCACAAACAGGACATAGTGGAAGGAAACGAAGATTCCTGCAAATTTATATTTGTGTTAAGTCTTAGTCCCTTACTGCATCGAGCATCAATATGTTTGGTTCCAGGCTTCCAAACCTCACTATCCTTTGTTGTTAGCATAAATATTGTTACATTCTTTTGAGCTGTGTTTTGATCTGCAAATGTTAGCATGTTAGTGTCACTGTTAATGTCAAAAGTGTCTCGAGTAATTCTCGAAAGTTTAACAGGAGCATTAAGAGCATCAAAAGACCAGAGAGGCCGAGGTTGGGCAATGCACTGCTACGCCCTTCTTCCGCCCTTCCTTCTTGCTCATCTTCCCACTCAGTCCTCCTCCGCTCCTTCTCATTGTCATTTTCACCGCCACCCGGTGGTCTGTCATCATCCTCTCGCACTTTGTTAGCGCTATCACAGCGCTCCCCCTGGTGCCCCTCATAGCAATGGCAACGGAATTCTTCCCCGAGCAATTGAAGGTCCCGGGGTGAGTGCCACCCGCTGACAATGAAGTCTCCGTCGCCCTCTGCAGGGCGGATACTGTAGGTTGCGGCGTTCAGGTGGAGGTAGTGGCGTGCCCCTGGGTCACGGCGGATGCAGCGTCCGTTGTTCTGGCACAGAAAGTCACTGCAAAACTCAGCAGCCCTTGTGACATTGGTAATGTACTGACCCAGACGGTGTGTCAGGAACCAGCGCACCTTCGTACAGTTATGCTACAGGAAAAAAAAGAACAAGAAATATTCATTAAGCTAAATTCAACTGTTTCATTCTTTTTGTGAATGCAGTGACATTGGCGAGCAGTCCATTGTTTCTCTTCCATGTGTGTTGACAGCAAAAGGAGTCCAGTCAAATTTTATTTTGACTGAAAACGATCCTATTGTTTGTGTATAAGCAATCTGAAATTGTCTGGCGACTCCATTGTTAGTCCATATACTATGCTAAGACATTTACTGCTATTATATGCCCAACGTCAGCTTGGATGGGCTTCAGCTCACTTGTGACTGACTATAAAATACTATTGAAAATGGATGGATGACGTAACTATTAATAAAACACCCATTTTCAATTTGATAAATGTTGCTGTGTTTTTAGCTACAGAAGCTTTTCCTACAAGGAAAATCACTTTACATGGAAATGTGGGATGACGTAAGATTTGTTTTGTTTTGTTTTTGCAAAACAGTTTGTTTGAAGTACATAAGAAGAAAGGAAAACAACAAAAGAACAAGATCAAGCAAAGTTAACACACAACTTACATGCGTGTGTTGTCTGACTTCCAAACAGTTCCAGACACCGCAAGAAAATACGTCAGTTAGAAAGACGCCACTTCGATGACAAACAGTTTGACTAACCGACGTAGACAATGCACTCTTTTTTTAAGAGCATTTGAACATCATAAAAAAATGTTGTAAAACCTAAGTCCCCCTAGCTCTCTTTGGCAATGGACGCCTCAGGGCGAACCCTGCCTCCTGCTTATAGTCAGCTGGGATAGGCACCAGAACCCCCCCACGCGACCCTCGTGAGGATGAGATGAATGATGAATGAATTCACATTTATATTTGTAATTTCTCAGTTCTCTGATGCATTAATTTTTTAGTTGCTTAGCCTAAAATGTGTTTCTGACCCAGGAAGAACAATGACCTAATTTCATGATCAGTTCTCACAACAATAGAGTAGGCCTTGTGACAATGAATTAATGATGTTTGTTTGTTGTCAGTTTTTTTAATGTTGCAGTGCATCATGGGTAAGAGTGCAGTTCTCACCCGTGACGTAGTGAGGTTCAGGTCCCCCCATATGACGAATCCTGCGGCTCCCAGAGCCGCACTCTCACCAATGGTATGGACCAGATCCTTCTGTAAAGAGGATACGGCAAGCTCAAGGTTTAATTGAGTGTACGATTTTATGCATCTGTTTAGTGTGTAGCTCATTAGCATTTGGCAAAGCGTTTTAGTGTGTTTCAGTTTTTTAATAGGAACAAAAGCACTGAATTCAACATATCTTAACCTGTACTAATTGATGGAATGGTCGCTTTGCATATACAGTAGCTACTGTGCATCTGGCCTCAACCAGTCACATGACTTGCTAACCCACTTTGGGTACAGTTCCCTCACAATTTCCTTTGCAATTTGATGCAAGACCACCCAAAACGAGTGTTATTTATTTTATCAGTTATAACTTTTAACCCTCGAAGAACAAAACTGCGTGTTAGCTCAGCCCTTTTGATACAAACAGAAAACATCAGACAATTGGGCTCGATTCACAGGGGCTTGGACTTGGAATTTGATGACTCACAACTTGACTCAGAGTTAAAAAAAAAAAAAAAAAACACAGACACGCGGACCTGACTTGCTTGAGGTGCGAGCATCTGATACTCGAGTCGCGACTCAACTTGTAAGACAATGGCTCAAGACTCAAAAAGCTGACTCGAAAAACTTGGATCGTAGATTATTTCACACCTGCCAGTAATCCTCTTGGTCGCCACGTCCTAAAGGGACAATCTGTGATCCGACTTGACTCGACAACCTTTTGACTTGGCACGACTCGTCTTTACATCCTTTAAGTTGACATAACTTGTCTTTACATCCTTGTGTTCCACTCAACATGACCTCGAGATTCTACTTGATTTGACATAACTGTGCGGCTCAACTTGACTTGACATAACCTTGTGACCTGACTTGCCTTGATTTGCCCACAACAGGTAAGACTCGGGACTTACTTGTGACTCAGATCATAGTGACTCGTGCAATTATCTGGAAAATATGCTTCCTTTTTTTTTGGCCTTGGATGTGCCTGCAGTAGCTAATGCGAACAAAATGTAAACACATTCCAAATAAAACTCTAAATCTAAAGAAAATCTCAGGTGGAGAGTTGGTGGGAAAACTGCCCTATAGTGGTCCAAGTGTTTTTAAGGCAGAAGTTGTTTGTTACCGTGGTGAGGAAGGTAAGCGGCTCGTCGCGGTATCCCAGCCTCAGGTAGACGTACGTGGGAAGATCGTAGTCTTTGGAGGTGAGCGATGCCACACGTAGCGCCTCTCGCACGCGGTGGCGGGCAAAGTGCAGGGTGCCCGCACTGTTGGTGTGCGACTTGCGGATAGCTACGGACGGGTAGAGTGCCGTACTGCTGTTCCACAGCCAGCACAGCTCATCGTTCCTCAGACTTTCAAGCAGTGGGCAAAGACCGGTGTAGTCATCCTCATGGAGGTTGTAGTTGTGGCAATCCGGGTAGAGGTAGAAGCCCCACAGGCCGTTGGGGCGCAAGCGCGTGCCCAGTTGGAGCGTACGCTGCATGAAGGCTCGGGCACTTTTCTCGAAGCGGCGCCGGGCAAGCTCTTCCACCTGAAAGCAAGCAAGAAAAAATCATTTCCATCACCTGTCTCAGAGCTCACAAAGTACACTACACCAGGGGTCCCCAACCTATTCCACTAAGGCACACTGTGGGTGCAGGATTTCATTCTTACCAAACAAGATGACAACACTTTTTCCCCAATCTGGTGTTTTACAAGTGCAATCAGTTGATTGCAGTCAGGTGTGGCTTGTTTTAGCAGAAGCCTCATTGGTTCAACTGTCTCTGCTGGATCGGCTGGAACAAAAACCAGGACCCACAGTGTGCCTTGAGGACTGGGTTGAAAACCCCTGCACTACACCAGTGGCCATAAGGCCATAAGAGATAAACAATGCCTTCTTATCACGGAAGCCCAGCGCCTGCGTCATACAACTGACTGAGCAAGATTGACGCACCAACTCTCGCAATCAGTTCCCCCGGACAGTCCTGAACAAATGGCGGGACGCTCTGTCTTAACACAAGGAACACTGGAGAACGCCCAATATCCAACTTATAACACAACTAATAAGACTCCAAGAGTAGCCCTGAACTCCAGACTCTGGCGACTGTTCCGCGGATCAAATTCCCAGGGCGGAGCAAGCCACAGCAAACAGACAGCAGAGTGGACCAATCAGCGACGGGCGGACGTGACGTTGGTAAAGCGACAAGAAACTCTAGCGTGAGGACGGAAACATACGAGGAGAGCGGAGAACAGAGAAGTTTATTCAACATGGCTAGCGCGAGACAGACTTGGTTATAGCGACTCAATGTGTTTTTGGTCATTTAAAACTTAATTTACCGCGGATAGGAACATATTCTCGGCTCTCCCGTTCGCCATCTGTGTTGTTGTGGAGACTACTTCCAGTGTGCAAGAGTGACGTTTGTCGTTAAGAACACGTCACACAAATAAACGAATCTGATTGCACGGACGATTTTGTTCGGGTGTGAGAGGCCAATAAGGAGCTGGGTCCCAGACTGGAGAGTCTGGAGTTCCAGGCTACCCTAAATGCTGTAAGAAATGAAAGGTTGCCATTTTTTTTAGAAAGAAAAATCACATTTTAAAAATAGAAAAGTAATAATATTTGTTTTCATTCAGTTAAATTTTTATCAACATTAAAAGTCACACTATTTTCCTGATTTTTGGGATGGTTTCGTTACTCATTTTTTTCTGCCTCATTAATTTTATGTCCAATTCCATTTTTGATCACTAGATGGTAGCATTTAAAATATACCAACTGTGTAAATTTGACAAAAGGAGAAAAACTGTAACAGGTCGGTACTTCATATAATTCTAGTTCAGTGGTGTTACCAGGATGACAGGTGTTGGTGGGCATTAGTCTTACCTGAGGGGCACCAAAAAAAAAAAAAAAAAAAAAAAAGCTGCAATGCTCAAGTAGGTCGACATCCAGCATAGGGCTACTGTACCTTAGAACATGTTCTGTTTTCTCCTTGAGATAACTGTTGTTGTGATTTGGTCTAAACAAATAAAAGTTGATTTTATTTTATTTGACTTATAACACATCCATAACTGAACAGTATGGACATGCAGGTGACAATGTTTTTTTTTTTAGGTAACCTATTGTGGTTCCTCGGTTTTATTATTATTATTATATTTGTTCTTTGTTCCGCAGCCCCTTTGAGCTCAATTTGACCCCCTAGAATGCTTCAAAATGCACCAAAATCGGCAGGCAGGTCAAGACAGGTACAATCTTTGATACCGTGTAAAGACAAATTCCAAATACACTATGTAGTGCCCCCTAGCAGTCATTCTTTGTCCCGCCGACGCTTTGAGCCCTACTTTGACCCCCTCAGAATGCTATGTTAGTTGAATATTAGAATGTTAGTACTACATCCAGTTTTCTTTGGGTGGGCAGAGCATGTCCGTGGGTGGGCACTGCCCATGCCTATTCCCCCCAACCCCCACCCCCCTTTTTTTTTTTTTTTTTTTTGAAGTAAAGCAACAGCTGTAGCTTTATAATATTTGCTCATGATATATAACGTGAGGTGATAAGTTTGTTAGTTTGAAAAAAAAAAAAAAACGGATTTGAATACTGTATGACTATTCGTTGATTTCACTTATTGCAGGAGAGCTTTGTAATGTAACCCTCAGATGGAAAAATGATTTACTATGCTTTGCTGTAGACTTTCACTTTTCTCATAAAGAGCCAGGCATGCTGTCAGGCTCTGACAGCTTGACAGTGAATGGTAAACCCCCCCCCAAATTATTTATTTACATAATTAACAAAAAAATCATTGTCAATTTAAAAAAAATTCATTCTGAAGATTAGATCACAATTAACCATTGTCATTGTATGATTGATTGTCACAATGTCGGGTTGTCGATTGATAATAAATTACGTTGAAAAAAAAATAAAAAACAAAAAGTAAAAAGGATGTAAAACCTAACCCAAGATACTAATCTTTCCTGACTGAATGACTATTCAAAGATCTGTTGATGGAAAGACAGTCATTAAAGAGAAAAAGTTGTCACAACCACTGTTGTTAAAAACGGCATTAGAGTATAACAAAGTTACTAACGGCGTTATTTTTTTCAGTAGTGAATAATCCAATTAATTACTTTTCTCATCTTTGCAACTCCGTTACCGTTACTGAGGATGTAAAGCCGTGGGTTACTATGAGTTATAGGGCTGTCAAAATTATCGCGCTAACGGGCAGTAATTAATTTTTTTAATTAATCACGTTAAAATATTTGACACATTTAACGCACATGCCCCGCTCAAACAGATTAAAATGACAGCACAGTGTAATGTCCACTTGTTACTTGTGTTTTTTGTCGCCCTCTGATGGCGCTTGGGTGCGAATGATTTTTGGGTTTCAGCACCATGAATGAGCATTGTGTAATTATTGACATCAACAATGGCGAGCTACTAGTTTATTGTTTGATTGAAAATTTTTACAAATTCTATTAAAACAAAAACATTAAGAGGGGTTTTAATATAAAATTTCTATAACTTGTACTAACATTTATCTTTTAAGAACTACAAGTCTTTCTATCCATGGATCGCTTTAACAGAATGTTAATAATGTTAATGCCATCTTGTTGATTTATTGTTATAATACACAAATACAGTACTTATGTACTGTATGTTGAATGTACATATCCGTCTTGTGTCTAATCTTTCCATTCCAACAATAATTAACAGAAAAATATTGCATATTTTATAGATGGTTTGAATCGCAATGTATTACGATTGATTAATTTTTAAGCTGTAATTAACTCGATTAAAAATTTTTATCGTTTGACAGCCCTAATGCGTTACTACATTGGTTTAATGATGCAAGAAAAATGAGAGATGCGGACTCACAGAGAAAGCAGAGTGGGAGACGGGAGGAGGAAAGCGAGTTGTGACGCCGTTGCAAACGTGTTGCTCTGGGTGGCTCCAATAAGACCCGACTGTAGCCGATAGCCTACAAACTACGCCCACACGATGCTACGATAGATATCACATGTATAGAGAACTAGATGCGAAATGATAAACTTGCTGGCGTTAGTAAACAGCCGCCATCTTAAAGCAGAAGACTTCTCAGGAAGGCTCTGTTGTAGCCAACCTTCCTAGCGAACCTAAGTAACTTTTTATCTAAAATACTTCTATTTCGGCAAAATCTTGACTTGAATCGATCTTTAATTAATGAAACTGTTTTAAAACTCTCACATGTCAAAAGTAGACAGAAGGGAACTAATGCAATAACGGGAGCAATTTTAACAAATTTAACGGTTGATTCACAACATTAAATGACTTTCAAACATAGGAAATGTTACAATCTAGTTATCGCATTATCCGCAATACCCGTGTGTCTAGTTTAAGTTTAGGGTAAAGAGTTGGGCTAGGGCCAATTGTGCCAAAAAACCCTTTGAACTTCACATAGTGTGACCTATGTTTTTTTTTTTTGGGGGGGGGGGGGGGGGGGGGGGGGACCAAAACATGCAAAGTAGCACCATTTACATTGCCAAATAACTAACTACTCTTACATTCAGGTAACTGAGTTACTAACTCAATTACTTTTTGGGAAAAGTAATTTGTAATTGTAATTAATTACTTTTTAAGTAAGATTAACAACATTGGTCACAACCACCCCGTTCACCCCTTCTCACATTGGGTGCAAATTGCAATATCCCAGGGTAACACTATAAAGAATTCTAGTACCTGTATATGACAAATTGTTTGAAAAGCGCATTACTCACTTGCGCCTCTGTCACATTCAGGTAGGCCTTGGCGGTCAACTCCCGCGACATACGCCTGTAGACGTCCTTCTTGTGCCAGTTGCGACTCCACTGCGGTCGCCAGAATTCCCAGTCGATGACGGCCAAGCCGCGAAAGTCTTGAGCGGGGATGAAGTGCTTGATGTCCTGGTAGGCCTTGAACAGGTGTATGTCCAGGCTGCCGTTCTGTGGGACTCCGCCGTGCACTGCCTCACCCTGTGGCGTGTACCGTGGATAGTAGCCCAGTCGGTTGGCGTAGAAGATGGTGACGTTCTGACCGGTCCAGTCAGCACGGGGACTGCCGCGGATGTGGAAGAGGTCCAGATTGACACTGACGTTGTACTTGATGGCGCACAAGTCCAGCGGTGCGTTCCAGGCGGCCACAAACGGCTTGCGGCCCACCAGAGGCAGCCGGGCCGGCTTCTGGGCCAGGGAGACGGTCAGGAGGAGAAGCAGCTTCAAGAAGGTTAGGGCGAGCAGAACACTGGGCTGCGTGGAGGATGGAGCACCCGCCGGCCTCATGGGCATGCTGGTGCTCAGATGCAAATGCTTCCAGTCATTCTGAGGAGAACAGAATAATTGTTAAACTACATGGCTCTGGAAGGGCATTTGCTTTTAAGAAAAAAACCCCCAACAGATTTGATTCCTTTTCTTGCCAATGCTGATAGAAAAAGCAAATGACAATTGTGACATCTTTTGACACAAGGTTTTTGCCTTCTTTTTTTTTATTTATTTATTTATTTATTTATTTATTTATTTTTTACCTAATTTTATAAAGCAAGTCTTCCCCCGCCCAGAAAAAAAAAGGGTGTAATGACACTATGTAACGCAGGGGCGGAACTAAGGGCGGTGCTGGGGGTGCGACCACACCCGGACCCGGGCCTCTAAGGGGCATGGTTTGCAGGCGAGGGCAGGGAGGGTCAAACAGAAAGGTAAATTGATGCGCGGTGCTTTTATATAGTGTTTTAAGTGGGAAAATATCTCTGATTAAAACAAATCAATAAAAAAGAAACTTGAAATAACCTTCTATTTAATTGCTTTATAGGAACATTTTTTCACCTTTAATGTCACGTGTTCCCAAAATTCCAAAGATGATTCCTGAGTCCTGACTGACTTTTGGAGAATTTTAATAACACAGTTAAATGTTTGCAGGCGAAAACACTCCTCAACGATGTTGAAAAACAAACATTGTATGAAGTCTCCAAAGAGGATTTATGGAAGCCAAATCTGGAAGAATTTAGCTAGTCTAACTACAGCTCAGCTGGCACTCTGCACAACTTCAGATTAAAATCTGAAAGGAACTGTTTGCAATGAAAATGTCTGTTATTATGTACATAGTGTACTGTTTTGTAAACCGTTTCAATGTTCCAGACACGACTTTTTATCAGGACACCCTCAGTAAATGATAAGTGAGGAAAATGTGAAAAAATGATTTGGTTCTCTGAAAAAAATAAAAAGAAACCTGAAGATAATGTGGACAAAAATATTGGGACATCACTACCCCAATACCTGGTGACTGAGTGCCGGATGAACAAAATGGAGCCCAAATTTAATACTAAAAACGGTTTTGATACAAATCTAGCCCAGATTGGGTAACGTGTGCCATATCCGATATTAATGTCGTATCAGCTACTTTAGACCATCTCTGGAAAAAAAAACTGTTTGCTGATCTGGCAAGTCAATCCATACTGAGTTTGGCCCATTGTTCAAAAACAAAGACACACGGGCGGAGACCCGTTTCACGAAATTGGGCTAAAATTTCCTGAACATATGGCTCATGTCCGCTCCAGTTATATTTTGCTATCTGGGTAGACTCTGGAAAGAATGGAATGTGGTGTTTGTGCAAAGTATCAGGAGAAATGGAATACGTGAGAAGTGAATCCAAGCAAATGTTTTTGAACACCTAGAGTGAATGAAAACATACGTACACAGGTAATACTGGGACACTTAAATTAATGGAGAATGTGGCCTTTGGACAAAAAGTATTTAGACCCCCTTGAGGAAGTGATGCGTGAAATGTGGACAAGAGTGGTGGGACAACCGCAGTAAATTTTAGGAGTAATGCAAGATTTTTGTGTAAAATCTTAAGCACCTTAAATGCTAGTAAAAAAATGCGTCGGGTGTGCTACTATTATCATGGATTTCACTGAATTCAAGGGTGGGCTGGAACATAACCCTTACCAAAAGATGATGCGGTTTATGGAGTGGGCAGCAATCATCGTGTAAAAATGCCACTGACGTTAGACTCGAGCCATGTGGTGAGTCAGTGTCACTTTCTTAATTGTATATCTGTAAGTTTCTTCTTTTGCCATCAAAAGCTTAGTCAGTCTTGCTTTTTGTGTTTTATAGTTGGAGGTGTCACAGAAACAAAAATATTTGCATCAACGTCTGCTTGTCAATTACCCTTTGGACTACAAGCCTGGGTGTCCACAGTGAGGACGTCATGTGACATCCAGAGTGAAAACGCAACCTCTTCTGCCCAGAGCCGAAGCCTCAATAACAGACGGTCCCGCCAAGAGTTTCCTTGTGGTTTGACGCCATCAGGCTCGCCAGACAAATCGCCCACGACGCCTATGAGCCTTGAGCCCTCTGTGGTGTGAACATGCGACCTTGTGCGCCTCCACCAGGAAGTGTGTCGTAAGGAAAAGAGTTCATGGAAAATGCCAGGAAGTACGCGAGGAAGTGTGGATCCTACTTAATGGGACTTTCCATCAAAGGCGGCTACATCTTTTAGTTTTCTGCCACTTTTCCATCTCATTTTTGGAAATCGTTTGATTGTTTTCATTGAAATCCCATGCCTGATTTCAGGAGAGGACCAGCGTTTTCTTTATTACCTTTTTAGCTGTAATCATTACAAAAATGATCATTGGTCAAACTATTTGCTCTCTTCTCAAAATATTCCTTCGTGCATCTGGCTAATCCTTTCAGGGACAGTGGTCACTACAGTGGACAACTATTCAATAGTTATAATGAGCTTAAGTCATTTGCTACCAACCCAGGTCAAAGAGTATGTGTTGTGGTAGAAAATATGAAAAGACCTATTGATGGCAATAGACGTACAATCCATTTAAACATGAATTGTATGTCTATTATCTTCAATGACAGCCAAAGGGTTAGGCTATGTGCGGTCATAAATTGTTTATATAAAACAAACAAAACAATTAAATAAATGAAATTCCTAAGGCAAATTAAACACAGGCCACGCTTATTTGAACTTGTCTTTATCTTTCAATTTCAATTCCACAATTTATTATTTTTTTTAAGGTTTTGTTATTTATTTTTTGAAATTAACTTTATTTTATTTAGAAATATATAGAAGTATCCAAGCCTTTTGGAATTTCTCACATTTCTGCAAAAAATGACCATCAAATGTCATCTGATCTTTGTCAAAATCACACAGATGAAACAACTTTCTGCTTTACCTAAAACCACCCAAACATTTATAGGTTCATATTTTGATGAGGATAGTATGCAAACAATGACAGACGCGGGAAAAATAAGCAAGTGAACCATCATATTTAGTATTTTGTGCCCCCCCCCCTTTGGCAGCAATAACCTCAACCAGACGCTTCCTGTAGCTGGAGATCAGTCTCGCACATCGATCAGGACTAATTTGGCCTATTCTTCTCTACAAAACTGCTGTAGTTCAGTCAGATTCCTGGGATGCCTGGCATGAATCGCTGTCTTTAAGTCATTCCACAGCATCTCAAAGGATTTTAAGTCTAGACTTTGACTTGGCCACTCCAGAACGTGTATTTTGTTCTTCTGAAACCATTCTGAAGTTGATTTACTTCTGTGTTTTGGTTCATTGTCTTTTTGCACCATCCATCCTCTTTTTAGCTTCAGCTGTTTCACGGACGGCCTCAGGTTTTCCTGCAAAACATCCTGATAAACTTTGAATTCATTCTTCCATTAATGATTGCAAGTTGCCCAGGCCCTGAGGCAGCTAAACAACCCCAAATCATGATGCTACCTCCACCATGCTTCACGGTAAGAATTAGGTGTTGATGTTGGTGAACTGTTCCATTTTTCCTCCACACATGACAGTGTGTGTTACTTCCAAACAATTCAACTTTGGTTTCATCAGCCCACAAAATATTTTTGATGTGTGCACAGAGCTATTGGACTGTGCCAGTGATTTCTGTAAGCCTTTAGCAGACACTCTAGCATTCTTTTTTTACCTCTCTGAGTATTCTGCCCTGAATCTTGGCGTCATCTTTTGTGGACGGCCACTCCTTGGGAGAAAAGCAACAGTGCCAAACTCTCTCGGTTTGTAGACAACTTCTCTGACTGTCGATTGATGAACATCCAGAATTTTAGAGATGGTTTTGTATCCTTACCCAGCTTTATACAAATCAACAATCCTTAATCGCAGGCCTTCAGACAGCTCTTATGACCAATCCATGATGTATATCAGACAATGCTTCTCATCAAGACAATTCTTACCAGGTGTGTGTTTTATAGTGGCAGGGCAGCTTTAAACCACTCATCAGTGATTGGGCACACAACTGACTTGTGAATGTTTGATAAAAATTGGTTTCAATTGCTCTTTAAGTCTCCTTAGGCAGTTGGTTCACTTACTTTTTCCCCCTCTTCTGTCATTGTTTGCATGCTATCCACATTAAAATATGAAACCCTATAAATGTTTGGGTAGGTTTGGTTAAAGTAGACGGTTTTTACATCTGTGTGATTTTGACAAAGATCAGCTCACATTTGATGGTGATTTTATGCAGAAATGTGAGAAATTCCAAAAGGTTTAGACACTTTTTCATACCACTGTAAAAAAAAAAAAAAAAAATATATATATATATATATATATATATTATTACTTAAAGCTTTTTTAAATTTGCGTTATTTCTAATTATTACTTTTTATGTATTACTAATTAAATAATTGATTTTTTCCCGAAAGTTCATTAATTCATTAATAAATCACATGACTCCATTATACCAATCAGACGCAAGCTTGCCGTTCTTCTTTACGCCAGCCTGTTCAATCAAGAATTTGATATGAAGTGCTGCCTCAACCTGACTCGAAAGCGCGGATTTTAACCTCTCTCCCAGTTTTTATTTGCCGCCAACTGACCACAGAAAACCGGAGAAATAATCCGTTTAATTTCAAAATAGTAATTATGAAGGAACTCACTATTCAAACTAGGAACCATTTTCTCCACCAGTGGGAAGTCATACTCTTTGCCTGAATAATACTTCTTTTATTTAATTTTTTTTCTCGTCGGAAGTCTTTTTTTTTTTTTTTTTTTTTTTTGGCTTAATGTGTATTTTTAATGTGCTATTGTACAGTAACATTATTGCAACAGTTCATATAGACAGCTTTGTGCTCAGAAAAAAATACCATTCTTAAAAAAAAAATAAAAAAAAAAGACAAATATAATCAGTTACTCACAATGTTACTCATTACTTGAGTATTCTTTTCACCAAATACTTTTTTACTTGTACTTGAGTACGTTTTTTGGATGACTACTTTTACTATTTCTTGAGTAATATTATTTTGAAGTAACACTACTCTTCCTTTAGTAAAAATTTTGGCTACTCTACCCACCTCTGGAGAAAATACAGATCTCCCTTTAAATCAAAAATAGCTGTTACTAATCAGATATGCTTTAAAGAAAACTGAGTCAATTTTCGCTGACCACACAGAAACCAGATAACCTCCCAACTTATTTGACTGAGAACTAACTTAAATCGAGCCAAATCAAATGAATTCAATAAACTTCAAAGCAATGCCATGATCCAATGTCAGAAAATACAAAAAATAAAGTCGTTGAAGTCTATCGAAAGGGTTACACAGCCAAAGCAAAGAAAAATGAAAACGTTGGGCCGGTTGATGTGTATATATATATAACCCCCCCGAATCCATCCCCCAGCCTCTTGTTTTACATTTTTTTCCCATCTTAAAAAAATTGGGTGCCCTTAAAGGCTGAACCAGCAGGCTTAATGCATTGTACTGTGTTTGTGTTGCACATTTGATAAGTGCAATTACAATAAAAGCATTTCATTTATTTAGTCAAGGTAGTGCATCATATGCACAACACATGCCATTCCAAATGTGTATTTGCAAGTTAAAATAGGAAATGAGGCATCAATACCAGAACAAATGAAATCCATACAACAAAAGCCTGGCCTGGAATCTCATGTTTACATTTTGGCTCATTGTAAAAGTCACAAAAGTAATAGACCCGCAACGCAACCCCTTCACAGAACCTCCTGGTCAGCCTGGAAGTGATTATCAAGCGTTTGTTGCTGCTTGCGGTTCTTGTGGGCTCTCCCTGTTCAACAGATTGACGTGAGAGAGGGAGCGACGCCGTCTGATTGTCTCTACTGGAAAATTTTGTGAATTTGAGAAGGGCTTTGCCAGGAGCTTTGGATCGTCCCCTTGCCAGAGTGCTTAGGGAGAGGGAGGGGGGTTGCTGGAATGGGCTTTGGGGCTCTCCACCGAGATGCAGCAAAGTCATCCACATGAGTTAAAGAACGTACTGTATGATAGTCAAAGACTTCTTTGGAAGTCCCCATTTGGGATCGTTTAGGATATAGAGAATTTTTTTCAATGTCAATATTCAGAAACTCCCTTTATCATGTAAAATACGTTCCAGACCCACTTGAACAAGTCTAAACTCGTCAGGTTTTTCAACAGGGTCTGCCACGTTTATCTGCAAAAGGTATGTAAACCACTGAAATACTGAAAAAAAAACCCTCTTAATTGGCATTGCACAACATCTTCTAAAAAACGAAATAGTAGTTTTCCTGGAAGCACCAGCAACATTTTAAAACTAAGCATTCCACTTTGAAAAAAAAAACATGCCAATACTGTATCTTAAATATCTGCAACATAGAAGATCCTCATTGTAAAATGACCCAAAAAAATTCCCCTCAAAGCATGCCAGGGAGCAGAAGCCAAAAAATAAGCATATTGCCTCAAACACACCACCTGTCAGTAAATCACCTTCCAAAATCATACTTCCTTCCTCAGATGTCCAATCTTGGAACAGATTTATAAGAGCACCATAAATCCAAAATTAACTACATGGACAAAGGTATTGGGACACTATAGGAAGCTGCGAAAATGTAGAGTTGTTTCAAAGCCTCCAAACTTATCACAATATGTTGGAGTGTTTTTTGGACAACATTGTTGTCCATAATTCCTAAACTCTTTATTTGGCCTTGTTCTTCTTTGCTACTCAAGCCGAGTAGACTTTTATGACGTGAATGTACATTTTATGAAGAAAAAGTGCCCTCCCCAACCTCTTTCCACAGCAATAAAAATAGTAGTCAGCCTGGCCTGTAGTCAAAAAGTTAATAGAAAAGAAATTAAAAAACAAATATCACAATTTTTTTTTAGGCCATTCTAATACAGTTTGCGCAATAGTGGTAAAGACATACCTCACTGAATTTTTGAATGATTTAAGAAAAAAAAAAAAAAAAATTCTACTTAGCGTATACATTATTTGAATTGTTGACATTTATCACTGAACGGTAAAAACTATTTATATGGGGGAAAAAATGATTCTAAAGTAGTGTTTAACTTATCGCTAAAATGTCTATCAATTATGTGTCCCAAATGAAGCAGTTCTTTCTGAATGTTGTAGTAACATATATTTACAGTTTACGTCAGATGTTTCTCCAATTGCTTATTACTGTATGTATTTCCCAGAAAAAAAATAACAAAAATGTATCTCGGTGTCCCCAGAAATACATTTTTGTTTGTTTTTCAAATGGTGACTTTGTTGCTCAAGTTGCCTCAGGAGAAAGCCTTCCATATGCCATTGCAATACACTAGCAATCAGAGCCAAAGTGCTTCTGTTTTGCATTTACACAATAGCAGGGAGCAGAATAGATATTGTTATTTCTGGTATATACACAAAAATGTCAATTGCATGTTTTTACAATTGTATAATGACAAAAGTGTCATGGCTATAGTAAGTAGTTAGAATCTATTATTATCTTGTTTTATGCGCGGAGTGTGAAGGGTATGCATATTGTGCAATAAAAGATTTTTATGTAGATTTGTGTCTTTAACGTTATACAAGAAATAATCTCAGAGGGCAATTAATTGCAATGTCAAAGAATGTATCAACAATGTTGCCTCTAAATACAGTATATCCTATAGGGTATGTTATCATAAACGGATTTTAAGGGGGGGGGTCAGCCCTCCCTGGTGGCCGAAAAGTGTCATTCCATGTAACTGACTTTCATATATATATATATATATATATATATATATATATATATATATATATATATATATATATATATATATATATATATATATATATATATATATATAAGTTGTTAAGCAATAAAACTGCAACAAAAATGACTGAAATGAACAAAAAACATATTTTTATAATGGGTCGAAATTATTTTTCGAGCACCTTAGACAGTCATTTGCTTTGCATATAATTTAAAATATAAATATATATATTAGAGAAAAAAATATTTTTAAAAACATTTTTTTTTCTTTGATTGAAAATATTTTTTTGGGATTGAACCAACTTTTAGGGGATTGAAGGATTTAGGAACAAATGTCCTAATCATAATATGGCCCAAACACAAAAAGGATTACTTCAATCAAAGAAAACTTTTTTTTTTTTTTTTTTTTTATGATTGAAATTTTTTTTTTTTTTGATTGAAGTGATTTTTCTTTTTGAAAATCTATATTTTTTTGAAGCAACTTATTCTTTGATTGAATAATAAAGAGAAAAATGTCCTAACCAAAATGTGTCCCAAACACAAATCAACATTACTTCAATCAAAAAGTTGCTTCAAAAAACAAAAACATGACTTCATTAAAAAAAAAAATAATAATAAAAATGAATCAAAGAAAAATAGCTTTCATATGCATTTTTCTTTTTCTTTCTTTTTTTTTCTTCTTTTTTTGGAGTCTCACATTTATTTTTGCATTCAAACACATTTTTTTTTATTGAGGCGACATTTTTTGGGTTGAAAATATATATTTTGATTGAAGCAACCTTTTTTGATTGAATAATAAAGACACAAATCTACCTCCATATGGCTCCGCCCAGGGGATACAATTTTTGACTGGGGTAACTACATTGGCACAACACCGGTGGGCGTACCAAATTTAATGGATGACGATCTTGGCGAAAAGTATTGCCTAAGCAGCCTGATTTTGAATTCCCCTCAAGAATGATGGGAAACACAAAACGCTCATTGTCAACTTATTATTATAAATATTCTTGTAAGTTAATTTTATTGCTGGCACTGCGTTTTGGTGTTACATTTGTAGTGGACTACTAGATAATTTGTGCATTCATTGCTTGATTGTCTTTAACTTTGAGGCCTAAAATTTGAATTCATTAATAGCCTGCCTTTTTCTAAACACGGCGGTAAAAGGCAGATGGAGAGTTCAATTCTTGAGCGTTTTACTCGGTTAAATTGTATTGAATGCATCATTCGCTGTGTTTACACTCATATTAGCAATTATTTTTTAATTGACCGCGTAGTTTTTGATTTACTGCCATAGCAACACCTTGGCAATGAGGGACGCGCCTCACTTTACAGAAGACCTCGCCAGCACTCCAATACGGAAGAATAACACTATGCTATCATCACCATATATTGCAAAGATTTTCTGGGTTTTACTCGCGAGATTCATAATGCCATCTCGATGTGTAGCGATGATCTGCTTACACGAAGGCTTGAGACTCAGTGGCCCCAAAAACTTTTTTCTGCAGGATTTGAACATATATTGTGAGAGTCAAGTGGAAGAACTTTGTTTGCATCCTTGTTTTCATAATTTCAGCGATGACAGCTTTGAAAGTCTAGGAAAATACAACCTTGGTTTTTCAAAGATGTACGAGGACCCTTACTGTTTTTTCTAATTCTAAAATTTATGCAATTCTGTTGATATAGAGGGGCAAATCCTACGGCCTCTTTGTTGAAGTGCGACCTGTCTTTTGTTGTTGTTGTTGCTGGCCTGTCATAAGTAGAAAAGACAGCTGAGAGGTCGTCCATTCATCATGTGTATTTCATACATTTATTACAAGATCTACACTCATCTTTTTTTTTTTTTTTTGCAATTATTGATAATTATATCACAGAATGACTGGGTAAAGAAAGGTTCAGAGCGAAATCACGATGCTAGACATAGGCTTACCACTCTTCCCTTCGTGAAGTGCCGAGCCACCAATCACTGCTGTGCCGGGTAAATCGTCGTCACCTGACGCCTCAGGTTCAAACATGTAAAGATTAATTGTAGATTATTTTTCCTGGGAGCCCTCGTCATCGCTAACATCTCGAAAAAGCAATCTGAACGGGTACTTTCGCTGGAAATATCACTATCGCTGGTGCTGTTATGGCCGCCATGTTGTCTGTTGCCTTCCCTAAATGACGTCACACTTCCGGGTTTGGGAAGGCAGTATTGACGAAGAGCTATAAAAAAAAAAAAAAAAAAAAAAAACGGACATTCTTCTCGCAACTCGTTCAAAGTTTTTACTCCGAAATCTGAAAAACCCTTCATCTGCCCTCTGGGTTTAATTGCTAATTTGTTTATTTTTCTAATAAGTAGCTTTATTATGTTGATCAAATTATGTGAAAATAACACATACGTATCTCCTATATTACAAATTAATTGTGATATTGAAAGGTAAAAAATTGCAGCTCCCCCCCCCAAAAACTAGACACCTTTGATTATATGGGACTCTTTCCTTAAAAAAAAAAATAAATCAATCAAATACTTGAACACAGGAAAATGTCAGCTTGTTTTTCGTGTAAATATACCATTTTAAGAAATATTTTAATTAATTAAAAAAAAAAAATCCTTAATTCCTCAAAACCTTTATTATTTCATAGTAGAAAGATTTTCTTTTCACAAAAAGCTTGTTATTGGAAATGTGTATTTTTCATGAAAACCAACCCATATTCTATTGCTGTTCATTAAAAAATGAACGAAGATAGTCATAATACACTTTACACTGTACATTTTAAATTGAATGCTTCTTATGACAGTGTCATAAGACTGTGATAATCATGAGATGACACCTGTGATGAATATGAATGAATGCTTATGACAGATGTCATTAATTGGTTTAGTAAATTATGCCACTTATGATGCAAAGTTTACATTATTTAATATCTTTGGGTTAGAGTTTAGGGTTAAGACACTTAATGACACCTGTTGTAAGCATTCCTTAATGATCATGACATGTGTCATGTCATGATTTATAACAGTCTTGCGACACCGTCATAAGAAGCATTTAAATGTGTTGCCATTGTTTTTTTTTGGTGAAATAGAGGATTCCGAGGTCTTGCAAGTTGGTCAAAAAACGACTGGCTATATGGGCAACTGCTTTGAAAACAAGAATCCTCGCTTTTCAATCACTTTTTAATACTTTTAAGACACTTCTAATGTAGAAAATGCATGCGATCGTCATTTTGCGTCTCCCGCCAACATCCCTGCAAGCCACCTGTGTCGCCACTTTTATGACCTCGAGTCGTCTGCACTCACCATGTCACAGTCATCACCACAATTCCACAATAAATGTTTCACCTCTAAAACAAAATCCTAAAAAGTACAACACTTAGCCTTTTTAAACACAAAAAAGGGTGAGCCAACATTCCTGCAGTGAACATTCCTCCCTCTTTCAGTTGTACCGTGACAGCCGGCACTCCCAAAATAGAACACATGGTAAACAAAAGCAGAACAAAAACAACAACACACAGGCATTCTAACCCTAAACACATCTCTCTAGTGATCACTCACCTGTAGATGAGGCGGGGTTCTCGCTTGCTCTCGCTCATGTTGGCCCCAAACTCATTCCTCTCATCTAACAGTGTGTGGATGAAAAACCCGCTGTGCTGGGGTTTATAGTGCCTGTGGGGAAGGAGGAGATGGAAGGCGGGAGACACAACAGTGAGGGACGGAGGGGGCGAGCGATATAGACACACCGTTGAGAGAAAGAGAGAGCAAGAAAGAGAGAAAACATCCCTTAAACACGTCACGTGTGTTTGCAGTTCACACTCCAACCAATATGCGGCATTGTGTTACCAGACCTGTGAAAACTGCTTTCCCTAAACTTGCAGGTGTTTGCCTTTTCTAGCGGTGCAACAAAAATCTATTTGAACCTGAAAATTTTATATGAGTGCATCAGTACACGGGTTTATAAATCGGTGTAAAAGATTGAACTGCCTGATCTGAATGTTATAAATCGATTTATAACCGCTGAGAACAGCATATCCCACTTTGTCACCTGATGTCTTAACACTGATGCAAGATTTGTCGAAGTTGGCTTGTGTTTGTATTGTGAAAAAGCAGACGTATTCAGTTCACATACAGTAACTGCATCGGTAGTGTAAATCACTAATTTCATGACGAGATTAGAGTCCCTAACAAAAGTCTTGTCGCTTATCCATTTTGTAGAAACAATTGCTAATAACCTGACTTTTAATTATTCAATTGGTTTCAGATATGTCTCATATAAAAGCTAAGACCCTCCCTAATAATGTTGAATGTATAATGTGCAATGTTGAATTTTGGCAAGACAGAAGTTTTGTCGCCTACATAGAGGTAGTGTGAAAATTGAATAAAAAATGTACTTCAAATACAAAAATATGTCACATAATATAAGCAAATTAAGTAGTGGTGCCGTGAGATCCAAATTTAATATTTTGTATGACTTCCATGGGCTTTGGCAAGGATTCATACAATTTATTGATGAAGTCATCAGGAGCATCAAAGCAAGCAGTCTTGCTTGGCTCCCAGAGTTCATCAACATTCTTGGGTTTTGTCTTCCATGCTTCCTCTTTCATCTTACCCCAGACATGCTCAATGATGTTTATGTCTGGTGACAGGGCTGGCCAGTACTGGAGGATCTTGATCTTCTTTGCCTTGAGGAACTTTGAGGTAGAGATTGAAGTATGCGATGGAGCAACATCCTGCTGCAGAATTTGTCCCTTTTTATGGTTAGGAATGTAAGAGGCAGCTAAGATTTGTTGATATTTCAGACTATTTATCCCTCAGGGTGCAGACAATTAAAAAACCGTGTGGCATTTGCCAAGGCCCACGGCCTGTCAAAAGGATGGATGCTGGAAAAGTGGCAAAAGGTGGATTTTTCAGATGAATCTTCCACTGAATTACACCACACTCGCCACAAATAATGCAGGAGACCTACTGGAGCCCGCGTGGATCCGAGATTCACTCAGAAAACAGTGAAGTTTGGTGGTTACATCATTACTAAAATCATGGTCTGGGGTTACATCCAGTATGGGGGTGTGCAAGAGATCTGCAGGGTGGAAGGCAACATAAATAGTCCGAAATGTCAACAAATCTTAGCTGCCTCTTACATTCCAATCCTAACCATAAAAAGCGACAAATTCTGCAGCAGGATTTTTTTTTTACACTAAATTCTGTAGTCGACAAAACTTTTGATTGAAAAGTTTGACCTTTATGTCTTCATTAAAAGATAAATCTTTTTCAGTGAAACAAATATATTTTTGTACATTCAACACCATTTGGGAGGGTCTTAAATTTCATATGAGGCATTTCTGAAACCAATTGAATAATTAAAAGTCAGGTCATTAGCAATTGTTTCTACAAAGATAAGCGACAAGACTTTTGTCAGGGACTGTATCTGTGATCGAGTCTTTGAACAATGATACGATATTTGCCGATTTTCCAGTTTTTCGTAATTCGATTTGATTAGATTCAAGGGCATTCAATCAGTCTAATACGATGTCATACGTCCATTTAACACAATTACTTTTAGTTAGCAATTTTGATGATTTGGACAATTTTGTTGTGGAAACATTTCAGATATTTGAAAGACAACTATTCTTTTTAAGAAATTGCATATTTCAAAGATGATTGTTTATCAATTTTTTGCATTTCCACCGATTTTGACTTGATATTACTTGGCCAATCAATATATCATTCTAGATCAGAGGTCACGGAACCGCAGACCTCGGTTCAGTTCCGGACCCCCAAGCCGTCTAGACCGGATCTCAAGCTGTCCAGACTAATACACGTTGCAACAACAAAAATCTTTTTTTTCTGCGAGTTTGCAGAGCGGAGGTGGGCAACAAACAAACACCTTAGCGGTGACACGCGTGAGCCAGCCAATGGGAGTGAAGCATTTGAAAGTTATTTTTAGAACAGCATGTCTCACACTCGCTTTCCAGACTCCGCAGAGTGACAGCCAAAAACTAAGCCAAATGAAGTTGGAGGAAGAGGCGAAAAGGTACGGCAAATAGCGTGCTCAAAACTACGCAAGATTGATGCAGAAAACAGAGTGTTTAAGGAGGAGTGGACCAACACATTTTTGTTCATTTTACCTGGCGGCAGCACAAGACCGCTATGCCTCATCTGTTCAGAGACGGGTCAAAACAAAAAGTATTTCAGTGACGCACCGATTGTCAAAGATTGTATGAGTGCAGTTGCTGAAACTTTGCTTGATGGAAAGCAAAAAGAGGTCCGTCAAAAAATAAAGCAAATCCCTCTGTCAGCATCCACAATTAAAAAAAAAAGAAGTCTTGAACATGCTCTTATGTTGCTATTTAATGATTCAATTAAAGCACTTTTTTAGTTTTATGCACCTTTTATATTGTATTTACATTTTTGAATGTTGTAATTATCAGCATGGCCACGCAAAGATGCGTTTGTATTTTTTGAAAAAAAAAAAAAAATGCATGTGATAGCTAGGCGAAGATTGTAGGCTGTCGGCTACAGTCTGGAAATATTGGAGCCATCTAGCCTAGCATCGCGTTTGCTACAGCGTCACAGCAAACCCTCTTCTATCTCCGTGTCTCTGACTTTTCTCGCGTCATTCAACCAACATAGTAACGTATAGTAACGCACATTGTCTCGTTACCGAAACTGTGAAAGAATCCGAACGGAGAAAAAAAAAAACGTAATGCACGAAAAACGCACAGATTTTGAACGTATGGCGTACATATTTAAAAATCAGTGCTCACTCATACAAATTACGCCGAAACCGTACAACTTGACAGGTATGGGTGCATATTTAAGTTGTGTAAGCACATCGAAAAACAATAATCTTCGGCAATGTATTTTTAATACTTTGTTAAAAGTGCAAACGTAAGGTGCGTTCAAAGTCCCCTCAGCAATAAGAGTTTCGCAAACGATCACTCCATTTATATTATGTTGAAATGCAAACAAATTTGACAGAACACTAAAATATAATACAAATGGTAAAAATAGAGTACGCAGAGAAGAACAAGAAAACAAATGATCATCATTTTGAACATGCTTTTTACTCGCTCTTCACACAAACCTCTCTTCACACAAACCTCTTTCTCCCGCACACTTATGTTGTTTTCCGTTTTCCTTATGGTAAGCGCCAGTACCTCCTCGACCAATGAGATGAGCGGGATTGTCATTGTTGTAACAGCTTAGTGGTCAGAAAGCAGGAGAGGTGGGGGAATGCGTTCCCTTACATATTCTTGAAAAGCACAATACTAGTATTAGCTCGCTCTACAAATAAAGCACAATTTTCGATTTTTGTGATTCATGGTAATACGCAACAAGGTGTGTCCCTTATGAGCTTATAATGGGACGCGTACTATTGTTTCTGAAAATGGGACAATTCCGTTTTTCAAGGGGACTGTTGGCAACCCTAAGCAGTCCTGCTTTAAAGTCCAATCATGACGCTAGCTTGTCATGCTAGCCAAATACTGGTTTGTGTACTCAACACAGATATTTGATTTGTTGTTGCAATTATTTCAGCTTTTGGCACGCACTTCCTTTCCCAGGCGACAGCTTTCCCAACGTCGTTGTCAGTCTGAGGTTTCCAATGTTTCCTGAGGATGTTTCGCTTCTACGTGGGAAAAATACATTGGCTGTGGAGTTCAGTCGTTTGTTGTGAGAGGGAGCAGCTTATTGCTGAGCAGCAGAAAACGTGTTGTTTCTTTATGTGGAGCGTACAGAGAAGATGTATGTATGCATTCAGCAGCAAGAGCGCAGACCGCATTCTGGACATCTATTCATTTCAGGGGCCAATTACACGGCCTGCCGCCTGGGCCTCGCCACGTTGGAGCCAAAGAGTCAGCGTACGCGTCGGCCGACGTCTCAGCGCCACCGCTGCATGCCACGCCACAGCCAGATTTTTGTGGCTACGTAGCCAAGACAAAAGTCTCGGCGTTAAGACGACCCCTGTGACGTCTATCAAAGTTTGGATATTATGTGAGATGATGACTGCGCGTTTATTTTCACCCCCTCTGAGAGTGAAAGCGCTTACTCCCTCCTTGGCTTTGCCTTTCCCCACATATGGATCGCGTTACAGCAGCTCCCGCTCCAGACAGGCTACATGAGGGGACGGTCGGCCCGCTGTTTACGAGCGCTTCTATCAGCACAGGACGACGATCGACTCAAATTGAATTTGTTTCAGGCTAATGTTCAGCTCGTGAGTCAAAGGTTGAGCGTAGGCCACAAAGTTCACATCGCAGCTGAGTGAGTTTTTCCTGTTTAGAACATTGTCATCATTGCTCCCATGCCAAGTTTTGTCCAAACATCACACTTTTTTGGTAACATTTTGTTTTTATCTGCTAACATTTGTCTGCAGCTGCAAAAAAGAAAGTGAAAACAGTGGAATTTACATGCTAGCCCACTAATTAGCACTGTCACTTTGACACAACACATAATATAGTTAGGGGTGTAACGGTACACAAAAATCTCGGTTCGGTAGGTACCTCGGTTTTGAGGTCACGGTTGGGTTCATTTTCTGTACAGTAAGAAAAAAAAAAGCAAAATATAAAGCTAGTTGTTTATTACACACCTTTGTGCTTTCAACAATAGGAACATTAGCCTATACAAAGCTACAATTCTGCTTAAAAAGTAGCGGGTATTTAAAGATAATCCAACAACAATTTGCCTTTCAGACCCCGCGTAATGGTCAGCTTTCTTTCTGAAAGAAAGAAGAAAAAAGAAGTCCTGTGCGAAAGAGAAAAGCAATCCCAATGACAAAGATTTTAACATGTATTTTACAAATGAAATGCCTCAATGAATCTTTTTTTCTTCTTCTTATGAACGGTTTTCAAAAGCTTTATTGGTGGATTTTCTCAAGTTAAAGCGCCACACAGAAATTAATAAATTTAATTTGGTAAGCAGGATCTGTGTATTATTCTTATTATTTAATTACAGGTGTTTTAGCTCATTTCAATTCTTTTATTTAAATGGGCTATTATTTATTTTATTATGTGTTTATATTTTACAAATGAGATGTAGTATTCATTTATATTGTATATTTTATGTTGTATAACTTCAGTTCCTATGTGAATATTAGTTCCTACTTGTTTAGTTGTGGTAGGAGGGTTTTGTGTTGAACACAGGGTCATGTTGGTTATTATTATAGCACAGAAAACAGCAGTAAATCAACAAAACAAATCAACTGTGTCCCAACCTACCACTGAAGATCTGATGGACTCAAAAAGTGGGTTACGATTGCATATTAGTTTGAAAATCGACCGGATCCACCGTATTTTTACACGAGTGATTTCCGGTCTGCCCGATCCTAGCTACCGGTAGTAGTATTGACGCAGGAGGGTCGCGTCTCGCGTCAAATAATAAACTCTGCCGTTCTTTTCGCTTGCGTCGTGTTGAGCCGCTTCTGGGACGCGTCTAACACGCGCCCGCACTGAAACTGGTGTGCATTGGCTGATTGACTTTAACGCCCGCGTTTCACTGCGTTCTCTCGGTGGCCACGTTGTCGCGCCGTTGACGTTTCTGGGTTATACTGTCCTACCGTGTTGGTCCTCATATAATAGAGAAGACGGAGTAAATATAATCTACACAAAGAAACTAACCCGATCGACTCACAGCCTCGAAAAGTAAGGGTTACATTACGTCAGAAACTTGTTCGGTACGCCTTCGTTCCAAACCGAGCACCAGGTACCGAAACGGTTCAATACAAATACATGTACCGTTACACCCTTAAATATAGTCAGTGGTCATTTTAATGAAACCAACTTTAGTATGAGTGCTGACAAGAAGCTAAAATTAAACACTGCTTTGAAAACTGAAATGCCTGATTTGAAGATAAAAAAGAAAACAAAGAACACAGACGTTTTTTCAGGTCACACGCAGTTTACTTTTACGTCCTCTCACTGTTGTTATGCCAACAAACAAAAGACCATCTATTGCGTTTTCAGTTTCCAACGCTTTCAAAGTTGCCATGTTTTTGTTTGAGCTGCCATGTTTTTGGGGGGTCTGGCACATGAGTAGCGACTTTGACACAAAATCAACGGATGGATAATGGGTAGCCACTCGCTTGAACTCACTGAAATATTCACACTTCCAGTGTTTATTTGTGTGGCTTAATCCATCTGATAATTCCTCATGACTTACTTCTAATTTTATGCAGAATGAACTTTTATTCAAGTTTCTTGTCTTTCCACATTACTGTTTTTCTCTTTCCAGTCTCCACTCTCAAACATCTTGGTCTAGTCTTGGACTTGTTGGTGGGGGAGGAATAACTTCTATCAAGACCAATGCCTAACTTTGTTAATTTGATTTTAAGGAAAAACACTGGTAAAAATAAACCCAAACACCCTAATTTCAGTGTTACTGCAATCTTCAATCAAAATAAATAAAATAGACACACAGCAAGGGGCGCTTTAAATTAAATGTCTTATTTTATCTTGCATAGCCTATAGTGTGTTTGAGGACAATAAAAAGTTCAAAAGTGTTAATGTTCAATGGGTGAGTGCACTCGTGTTAAAAACATTATGACAAACTAAGTGAGACGATGAAAATATGAGAAAAATGTCTAGATTGTTGGCGCAAACCGCTTCAAGCTCAACATTCCGAAGCCTCTTGGTGCTCTTAAATGGCTGTGGGAGGAATAGAACACCCAACCACATGCACCAACCATTTCTGCTTTGCTTTTTTTGGACCCGGACATCATGACACTTCATTTTGTAGATGACTAACAACAAGAGTTAAGCCTAAAAACCCACTTCCAGTTTATGCACAGAGACTAGAAAAAGCTAATTATGGCTGTTAAGAGAAGTCTGGGGTTGTTCAAATTGCAGGTGTTTGCCTTCTGTTTGTCTCCACTCAATAAGAGCTGCTTTCAAATATGGAATTAAGTTTAGTTTGTGAGCTCGCTTTGATTGACGTCATCTTTCGTACATTTGCCACAGCTGAGGCCACTCATTTTACTGGCTGTCAGTCAACCGAGGATCATGATGACATTTCCTGTCAGACATTTGGTGATTCGTTAACCTCACTCAAGTGGCCGTTTCTCTTCATCGCTGATGTAGAAGAACGTGGGCAGGTCACTCACATGAGCTGGTGTGTCTCAGAAAATGACATATTTGTATAAATTATTTTTTTCTTTTTTTCAACTTTGAGGTTACTTTCCATGCATGCAATTTCCCCAATATCTGAGCAAACACATTTTTTGGTATGTGTCCGATACTGCAGAATTTTAAAGTTTTTAGCCACTTCACAACAGCAGAAAATGCAATTGTTAAATTACACAAAACACAATGTTAAAAGCCAAGTGAGCCAAGTGCTGCTTCATCTCAAGTAAAAACAAAGGTATGATTACAGTGGGGCAAATAAGTATTTGGTCAACTACCAATTGTGAAAGTTCTCCTACTTGAAAAGATTAGAGAGGCCTGTAATTGTCAACATGGGTAAAACTCAACCATAAGAGACAGAATGTGGAAAAAAAAAAAAAAAACAGAAAATCACATCGTTTGATTTTTAAAGAATTTATTTCCAAATTACAGAGAAAAATAAGTATTTGGTCACCTACAAACAAGCAAGATTTCTGGCTGTCAAAGAGGTCTAACTTCTTCTAACGAGGTCTAACGAGGCTCTACTCGTTACCTGTATTAATGGCACCTGTTTTAACTCATTATCGGTATAAAAGACACCTGTCCACAATTTCAGTCAGTCACACTCCAAACTCCACTATGACCAAGACCAAAGAGCTGTTGAAGGACACCAGAGACAAAATTGTAGACCTGCACCAGGCTGGGAAGACTGAATCTGCAATAGGTTAAACGCTTGGTGTAAAGAAATCAACTAGGGGAGCAATTATTAGAAAATGGAAGACATAAAGGACCACTGATAATCTCCCTCGATCTGGGGCTCCATGCAAGATCTCACCCCGTGGCGTCAAAATGATAACAAGAATGGTGAGCAAAAATCCCAGAACCACACGGGGGGACCTAATGAATGACCTACAGAGAGCTGGGACCACAGTAACAAAGGCTACTATCAGTAACACAATGCACCGCCAGGGACTCAAATCCTGCACTGCCAGACGTGTCCCCCTGCTGAAGCCAGTACGCGTCCAGGCCCGTCTGCGATTCGCTAGAGAGCATTTGGATGATCCAAAAGAGGACTGGGAGAATGTGTTATGGTCGGATGAAACCAAAATAGAACTTTTTGGTAGAAACACAGGTTCTCGTGTTTGGAGGAGAAAGAATACTGAATTGCATCCGAAGAACACCATACCCACTGTGAAGCACTGGGGTGGAAACATCATGCTTTGGGGCTGTTTTTCTGCAAAGGGACCAGGATGACTGATCTGTGTAAAGGAAAGAATGAACGGGGCCATGTATGGAAAGATTTTGAGTGAAAATCTCCTTCCATCAGCAAGGGCATTGAAGATGAGACGTGGCTGGGTCTTTCAGCATGACAATGATCCCAAACACACAGCCAGGGCAACAAAGGAGTGGCTACGTAAGAAGCATTTCAAGGTCCTGGAGTGGCCTAGCCAGTCTCCAGATCTCAACCCCATAGAAAATCTGTGGAGAGAGTTGAAAGTCCGTGTTGCCCAACGACAGCCCCAAAACATCACTGCTCTAGAGGAGATCTGCATGGAGGAATGGGCCAAAATACCAGCAACAGTGTGTGAAAAGCTTGTGAAGAGTTACAGAAAACATGTGGCCTCCGTTATTGCCAACAAAGTGTACATAACAAAGTATTGAGATGAACTTTTGGTATTGACCAAATACTTATTTTCCACCATGATTTACAAATAAATTCTTTAAAAATCAAACAATGTGATTTTCTGTTTTTTTCCCCACATTCTGTCTCTCATGGTTGAGGTTTACCCATGTTGAAAATTACAGGCTTTCCTAATATTTTCAAGTGGGAGAACTTGCACAATTAGTGGTTGACTAAATACTTATTTGCCCCACTGTATGTGTTTGGGCTGATTACACAATAAAAGTCTGGTGAACATACATTAAAATAATTAGTACCGTACATACGTGCAAAAGGCTTGAGTGTCAACAATAGGTCATGTTTGTGAAACAAACTCACATTCCATTGATAATTATGAAAGAACCAAAAAACCTATAAACAATTATTGTGTGAAAGAAGATTAGAGTCTTTCTTTTGGTAAGTGGAGTGATAACATTATAACCGAACCCAATATTCTCTGGGTGTTTGAAAGATCAGTTTAAAATGCGCCAAATGAGATGTTGTGAATTAAATTACTATTCATTCATTTTAGTGTGTGATGTCAGATATCTATTTGGAGTCATACATACATTTTTCTCAACATGCTGAGTGGGAAAACTGCCCTAAGTGGCACTTGTGTAAATTTGGGACTTTCCAGTTTCGTGAATTGTAGCAGTGTAAGAGGAGTAACCAGGAAGTGACTTCAGTTTGGGAGGAGGTTTAGACAAAGAGACATTTGATGACAAGACAGATGCCCAGAAGCGTAATGATGCATAGGCAGGAGAAGTGGACTGAGAGGAGGATCAGTAAGTCCCCCAGCAGACTGTCAAGCTGCAGACCAGGCCTAACGGGCCGTCTAGGCTCCACCACTTGGGGCACCTCGCAGTGGACGCCAGTCCAGCCCTGGTAGCACTGGCAGGTGAACTTGTGCTTCATTTCCAGGATGTCCTGGTGGTTCAGGTGGCCGCTGACGTGGAAGCGAGAGCCTGATGGTGACACCTTCCGGCGGATTCTGAAGAATCGCGGGTTGAGGTGCAGGTGGGCGCCGGAGTCCAGGCTCTTGCGGACGCAGCGTCCGTTCTTTTTGCACAGTGCTTTGCTGCACAGCTTGGTTGCTGATGTGACGTTGATCACGTAATGGCCCAGAGGGCCATCAATATACTTCTTCACTGTCAGGCAGTTTCTCTGCACAAATATTATTTGATAGATTATGATTTTTTATATTCAAACATGTATTTTTTGTAAAGAGTTCTCTGACCTTACTAAAGGTTCATCTGTCAATATTCAGCTAGTGCAGACATGTCCAAAGTCCGGCCCGGGGGCCAAATGCAGCCCGTGGTCAAATTTAATCCGGCCCCCAGCCTCTGTCCTAAAATCAATAACGTCTGGCCCGCACACAGACTTAATCATTTGGTCAGCGGTACTGCTACCAGCATATGAAGTAGCTTACACACTAAATGCTGCTCCTCATTTACCCACTAAAGGGAAGCAGCACTCTAAGCAACATTAACCCATGTGACCGTTTACTCCCAATTTTCTAAAATGGCGACAATCAACAAAAAAGAAAGTTGACTGGGACGGCTGACGCTTCAAGGATAGGTGGAAAGTAGACTATTCCTTCACTAAAATACGCAACAACTGTGTCCGCCTAACTTGCAAAGAGACAGTCACTGTTTTCAAAGAGTTCAATGTGAGGCAATATTACCAAACAAGTCACGCTGACATGTACGACAAGATTACAGGGAAGATATGTCGCGAGAAATTGAACAGCTTGAAGCTAGTTTAATTTCACAGTTGTATTTCGCAAGAGCCCGAGAGTCAAAAGAGAACGCCACAAAGGCTAGTTGCAAGATTGTTGAAATTGTTAATTTAAAAAAAAAAATAAAGCAAATGTGATGCACAGAATGGCTTGCTAAAATTTGCTTAAATATATTGTTCTACGTAAAGGACGTCAGCCAAGGTCGGCCCCTCCACATTCTTACCACACCAAAACCGTTGCAAAAAGTTTGGACACCCCTGAGCTAGTGAGTGGCATGAGCATTGCCACAGATGTGTGCTGATGTTTATCAAGTGACGGAAACAATACTGGTATTCTATTATGACATATAAATTGGCACCATCAGACATATATCCGATGGAGAATTTCATCTTACACGTGAACGCAAAATTGAGAGCCATTAAATTTTGTTTATTAGATTCCAAAAACACGAGGAATTTCCCCCCAGTGCAACGAAGCACAGTAGGATGCATTTCAATCGCACCCCTGAGGTAGTATAATAGACAATAGATACCAACGTGTGTTTGATACAAGGACGAACAAATTCCTGAAAGCAAAACTTGTTTTGAATAATTTATTTGTCTATTTTTTCCCTGAGTAACAACATAACACAAAAAACCAAACACACTTAGTGTCAAAAACTGCTCTTTTTTCCAAACACAATACTTGAATTGTATTGGATGTAGTTGCAACATACGGAATTCTTCATTCATTAAGGCTACATACATTCAGAAAACAATTTGAAGCGACCTAATAGAGATATTACGGCCTTTAACTCTTGACTCTAGTGAGATTCTTTCATAGCAATCTGAATGGGCCAAGTCAAGTGAAATCTGATTTTTTCACATCAGTTGTAATCCATTATCGTATGTGGGTTTAAATCAGGGATTGGTTACGTTATTCGGAATATGACTGCGGACTGAACAGTTTCCTGAAATCAGAATTCATGCGACAACGTCGTCTATCATGTCTGTTCATTTCATTGTGTGATGCTTAGTGTCATTGATCTACACATGCTCACAACTGACCTGATTTCAGGCAGTACTGTAATACTTTCATTCATTCATTTTATCCGACATTGCCATTATTACCTGTGAGCCATTATTACCTGTGATCTAGCGTACTCTGATGAACCCCACAGGACAACGCCCGACACTCCGAGGGCAGCACTTTCTCCTATAGTGTGCACCAGGTCGCTCTGACAGAAAACAGAGAAATGCACATTTTTACCATATCCAAGAATGTGCCTGGCAAGAAGTGTTATATTCAAGACTGCCTGATGTAGTTACCTCTGATAGAACCACAAAGGTGTAGGCGTAGAAGGGTCTGGAGTAGACAAAAACTGGCAAGGTGATGTCTGGCCGTGCAATCGAAGCAATCCTCATAGCCTCCTTCACTCTGTAGTGGACAAATTTGACGGTGTTGGTCGAGGACTTAAGCTCATAATCCAGGTAGATGGATGGGTACAAAGCCGTGCTCTCTTTCCACAACCACATTAGGTGGTCGTTTCGAACGTGCTCCACATTGGGACATTCGCCAGTGTAGCGCTGCGGGTGTTGCTTATAGCCATAGTTGTAACAGTCAGGAAATAAATAGAAACCCCACAAGCCGTCCGGACGGCGACCCTCAGCTAAAGCCAAAGTCAGATTCATAAATGCCTGCCCGGCTTTCTCAAAACTTTCCTTTGCCTCCTTCTCCACTTTGCTCTCTGGCCAGTTGGGGTGGAGCTTCCGCATCTGCTCCTTGGACTTGTTGCGGTAGATGTCCTTGCCACCCCAGTTGCGCACCCACTGGGGCCTCCAGTTCTCCCAGTCAATGACTCCCAAACCTCGGAAATCCTTGTGAGGGATCAATTTGTCAATGTCGTTGCGGGCCTTGCTCAGGTGTTTGGAGATGCTCTGGTTCTGCGGAAGTCCGCCGTTGACGGGATAGCCCGAGTTGGAGTAGTATGGATAATAACCCAGATGACTGTGGTAGAAGATGGTCACGTTGGGTCCGCTCAGGGTTTCGTTGAGGTTGGCCACAATGTCAAAGACGCTCAAGTCCAAGTCCACTCGGAAACGCAGGCGGCACGGCTCAGTTGGAGCATTCCAGACCACCACGAAGGGCCTGTGAGGGATCAGGGGCACCCGGGCCGGCTTGGGCGTATCTCCCTGAGCTCCGACACTTACCCACAAACTCAACAGTAGGATCCGGAGCCCCGTAGGCGCCATGTGCCCCTGATCCTGGCTGTGCGGCAATTAGTGGATGCGCAACAAAGAACCACGGAGCCCAAACAGACGTATTAGAGGCTTCATTGAGCACACATAATCAAATGGAGGACACGTGACGATGATGAGAACAAGGAAGATGGACTGTGTTTTGAGGTTACACAACCACGTTTGAGAAGGATAGCTGTAGAATAACATTCACAACTAAACCTAAAAAATTAATGTCTTTTAAATTTGGGATTGTCAGTCCATCTGTTTCTCAGAGACTTCAGAAAATGTCGAACATCGTTGTTTTGCATATGACTTGCAAAGAGTTTGGATATAAGGCATATCACGGAGTCAATGGCCCCATACTTGTCGGAAGACTTTAACCTGAGATATGTCCTTTCAAGCAACAAATATTTTGCCAAGGTCACCTTGCTTCGCCATCAGTGTACACCACTATATAAAAAAAAAGGCATAGGTTTGGTCTCAACATTGGACGGGACATTAGTAAGACCAACCAAATTATTGAACGGGGATCAGGGCTCCATGTTTCAGGAATATAAACCTAATTAGTTGATAGGCTAAATGATGAATTCAAAAATAAATCTGTATTGATATATACTAACTTTCGTGTGATTGGTTCAGGTGATACAACGTTTGATTCAAACCTTTGTTTTCCAAAACTACTAAAGAAACATTTTGAAATGCAAGTCCCTTTATAAAAAAAACAGGGAGCTATCCAAGAATGTGTGGGGGACACTGGAGCACCGCTAGATTCAAAGCAAAAGTATTCAAATATAAAAGGGATTTGGTAAAAAAAATAATGAAAAAAATGAAATAATGAAAAATCTGAGATATCCGAGGCCGATCTACATTTGAGGCATACTAGATTGCCCCAAAACTCAAACCTAAGCACTCACATGAAATCATGGTGTGTGATTTAATTTCACAGCCTAAGTGGAGCCATTCTTTGATAGCTCCCCATTTTATTTATTTTTTCTTAATAAAGGGACTCGCACTCTGAAGCCACCGCATTGCATTACCGTAATGCACATAATGCAAACAATGATCTCAATAAGTGACGGCTAATTTGACATTGTTGTTCTTTGTGGAGGCCTGACTGACCGCAGTGGTTTTGCAGGTTAGCAAGTTTACTCAGTTTAATGTTATGCTAACTCTGATGCAGGTCGAACTTTCAATAGCAAAATTTGTGGTGTAACCCCCACATTTTTACATCACTTGCAGTGGCTGCTGCTGGCTGAAAAAACGTCTAATATCCCTCCTCTTCGAATGGTGCGTAGGAGGCAGCATTTGTCGACATTAATCTGTCAGGGCTGTGTGAGTGTGCGTGTGTCTGCGCATTGAAGGGGTGGGGGTCATAGTCATCAGCCAATCAAACATGCATTTGAGGGGGAATAAAATGGACCGGCACATTCAGCAAGTGAAAAGGGATAAATGTAAATCAGAACATACTCAAAATAATTTACTAAATAGCCTAATGGCAGGGTCTATTCTATCCTTGTAACATAAGAGAAGACAATCTACATTACCTATGTAACTGAACTGATTATATAATACAAATAAGGTTGCTTAAAACGTTGGTGGGGACAATTTGAGCATCCAAAAAAGTTGGTAGTGTCATGTCCCTACCATCCATATGCAAACCTATGCCCTTGGATGTATAAGGTATGCCCATATCAGTCAGCTCACTGCGATATGACCATAACAGTCCTGTGCTCAGATTTTTGAACTGTACAAGTATATCCGTGGTCTTGCACAACAGTACATATCTGATTTATTGAACCTATATAAACTATTAAAGGGATCCTCTGTTTTTAAGACAAGTAATTCTTAAAAGATAAATGTTAGTATGAGTTATATGATATTAAATTTTAAGTGACAGGTCGCCATTCTTGTTACGTCGCAGTGCGTGACGTCACTGGTCCCGTTGCGGAAATTCCAGCGTGTCACTCGTTAGCTTTCCCAACATGTCGTCAGTTCTACCCTTCCTATTTGAACCAGATCTGAAAAGTGAAAAGCAGGACAGCACTGTCGGTCATTCACAAGACGAGCTTCAGGGAAAAATGCGTGCAGCAAATACCTGATAAGACAAAAGTTGGGCAAAACTAGGGATGCGGGAGTAATCAGTGTATGCTGTTTGGAACTCCGGTTGCGAGTGAGGGTGTATGCAGTCTGGAACTCAGATATTCAAGGTAAGCATATTGCGTTTTCAAACTTAATATAAGTATGTAGATTGTTAGCATCCAGAGCTGTCGTGTGCTTTACATACAGTACAGGCCAAAGAGCACACCTTGTGTAATCCATGTCTTGTACATTGTAACACGTGGTAGCTAGGATACGTGTATAAAAGTACCAAGAAGGGGAGAAGCTTCCACTATGCACATTCATTCACAAAAAATAATATTTTCACCTTGACCACTCTTCACTCGGGAGCTCAGCAGTACGCAAACACGCGTTCCCTGTAGAACTCCAACATTGTTGTGAGGTCCACGTCAGAGTCACTGTCGTCAATGTAGCGTGCCATAGTGCTTTAATTATTTAGTATGATTTGGGGAAAACTCCCACGAAGAATAGTCAACATAAAAGATAGCAATAGTAATCCAAATCCGCGTTTTTTACTCACTCGATAATCCAGGAAATAGACCGATCCCATTGCACTGTCGCAGCCACGATCAGGCCGTCGATTCCACAAAATAGACGGATCCGAAAAGCCGCTGTGGGACCGACGTATCAAAAAAATGGACAGATCCGAAACCAATATTACAGACGCGGTGGGACCGTCGGACCCAGAAAATAGACAGATCACTTACTTGACTGAAGATCCAGGAAAAATGTTCGGGCGCCAGTTGTAACGCGTGGTGGGTAGGACACATGTATACAGGGACCAAAAAGGGGGAGAAGCTTCCACCTATGCACATTTATTCACTAAAAATAAGAATTCCACCTTGACCACTCACTTCACTCCCCTTGTTTCCATTTGACTGGAAATTGCATCCAAAAGCAGCACATCGTGGCATTTTACTTAACGAGTTTAAGCAGCAATAAGCAATTGTTGAACGCGAACGCTAACGGTCAAAATATGGACTAAATATTATAAAGTATTGCCATTGATTTAACATTTTATGTGTTTCTAACAACATATTTTAGTACAAGAGAACAATTGCGGTTTATTAGAGCCTACATGTATTCAAGTTAGAGGATCACTCAGACCCTAAAAACCTGAGACACAGGCCTTTAGCTGGTGCTCGGAGTCAGAACCTAAGATGGTAAAGCTGTGTCTCATTCCAATCAAGTAAACACTGAAATGTATTTTTGATAACATGACACTGCTAAAATTATAACATTGATAGCAAGAATAGTTGGCACCAGCATAACCAGCATAGAGTTCCTGTGTTTTCTGTTTTGCTTTTGTCATCAACTACCAGCAGCAAACATGCATTCGTTCTTGCTAGTGACAGACTATCACTCAAACGGGTTCTCGGTTTAAGACTATTTACTCTGGCTTTTAATTAAAATCGTATGTTGGCAATGTTAACTGTGCTTTTCCCCCACCCCTACCTCCTTCAGATCACTGGATGTCATAATTTTCTGTCTAATGTGGGCCTGTGAAGCCTTTTGAGACATTTGTTGTGATTAAGGGCTATATAAATAAGTATGACTTGACTTAACATTTGATAATCCTGGTGCAAACCCTCCAATCCCACAGTCTGACCATCCGCAGTACACAGCCAAACATTTATACAATATTTTTTATTGTAGACCAGTATCTCAAATTTGAAGAGATTGGAGGTAAATCTGGTCCACACGCTGCCTTTTTGGCAGTGAGGGCCGAATCAGTGCCAACTGAAAGTCATTAAAATAAGAATTTATTATTAAAACAGACTTTGAAGCGTAATGTGTGTATGAAAGTTTGTGTGAGGTCTCACTCAACAGTATGTGATCATCAGCACATTGGCATTTTATTTAACATGTAAAACAATCAAGTCTTTCTTGTGGAGGAGGTCCTCATGAGGCCTCAGTTCCTGCCTATCCATTGATCTCGCTCATATGCAAGTAATTCATATTTTCCAGTAAGTCATGTAGATAGACACTGAGGTGCCTCCAAGGATATGTGGGAGGGCTCTAACGGAGCAGGAAACCACCAAGCACCACTTTTTCTCTGAACTCTTTCACTCAAGCTAGGAACTCGTATCTCTTGATGACTTTAAGGGTTGGAGGATGTAATAGGAGGAGGATTCTTACTGGAAAGTTGAGCATCCTGAATAAAATTCTAAAAAAACAAATAAAAAAATGAAAGTACTGATTCAACTCCGTAAAAACGAGAAAAAAAAATACAGACTAAGATATATACTATAATAGTATAAAAAATAAATTCCTAATAACAATATTTTTACTGGACAATGTAATTGTCTATTGGGTTGAAACATTTATTCGGATGATACTCAATCATTATATTGTATATAGGCCTACAGTATAGTTTCATACTGTGAAATACTGAATGTATAGATCTTGGGATTCATGCTGAGAAAATATTTTTAAAAATTAAATAAAATAAAAAAAACAACGTGCACCGAACAACTACAGAAATGAGTGCATAGAACACGAGATACTTACTGCAAGTTAACCGCATGCAATGATGGCGGCGGAAAGTTTTTTGTTGGTATTTTGTGGACTAGTGGGAAGTCAGATTAAAAAAGATATTAATAATAATGATAATCAACCGAGATATCTGGCTCATATCTCCAAGTACTTTTTAGTCTGAGCACTTGTGAGTCAAGACACCACTATACTTTGTTACATGCCAACATTTCTGGAAAGCTGCAATTAATTATAGCATTCAGTCATGTTGAGGAAAACCTCAGGAGGAGGAGGTTTTGTTCTGCTGCTGCCCAGCCTGAGTGCGGCGAGTCCAGCTGACCGCCTGCAGGCCCGCAAAAACCCTAGTGAAATACATGCAGCTCCAGACCACAAAAAAAGAAGAATGAAGACACTAAGAGTTCACACCAGTTTGTAGCGCTGACGACATCCAGATGAGGCCTAAGGGAATGGAATTTTGCAATATTTCAATCCTCTTGCCGCTATTCATCAGCGTAATTATATTTTACAGGTTTTAGGTGGATCAACCCCCAAAAATCTCATAATTTAAATAAAGACTTCTGGGTCACACCCAAAACCAGCTTTCATGGACTATTGTGGCAACATGCAAAAACTAAGAAATATAAATGAGGTTGAAATGACCCTCACCACTAGCAGTTGGGTTAGATCCAAATGAAGAAACTTTTGATAGCGCATATGTAGCTTAGTACAAACTGTAAGTAAGCTTTCCAACATCATGACGGAGATGCCGTTATCTTTTAACTGAATTTGCTTGAGGTGTACCATAAAAACTGTGTTTCATACCATTTTCGCCATCAATCGAATTTAGTGACCCCTCTTGTCCCCAAAGAGGAAAGGAAAAGGATTTATTCAACATATATTTTTGTGGGGTTACATATTTTTCCTCATTCATTTAACCCTCTGGTGCATAGTGGTCATTACTGTGGACACCTACTGAAACGTACTTTTATCTTTAATGCATTGGTTTCCAGTGTTGTTATTAACGGCGTTAAGAGTATAACGGCGTTACTAACGGTGTTATTTTTGTCAGTGGTGAGTAATCTAATACATTACCATTTCCATCTTTCTTTGCAAGGCCGTTACAGTTACTGAGCATGTGAAGGTGCGCGTTACTACATATTGGTTGAATCACACGCGAGATGGAGAGACACGGAGAGAGCAGAGTGGGAGGAGGGAGGAGGAAAGAGGGTTGTGACGCTGATGCTAGGTTTCTCGGAGCGTTAGCATAGCAATCGCGTTCTCGCTAGCATTAGCATTTAGCGCGGCGAGCATCATCTTAAACTCTCGGGCAACTTTTTTTTTTACATACAGTTCGTGGCGTTCAGGTGGGTACAATTAATTAAAATTACAGTAATTTCCTAAATATAATGCACACTTTTTTTCCCCAAAATCAACTTGTAAAATCATAGTGCGCATTATAAACGGGTACATGGATGGATACAGAAATATATATATATATATATATAAACCGTTTTTTTTTTTTTATTGACACGGCCATGTTGTGTTGAAAAAACATGCGGCGATCTGTTGCCGACCATTAAGGTACGTGACGTCACCATTTTGTTTCGGTAATACTTCACTCTGATCGGCCGAATGATTTCATCCGTGTTAAATTCTGCTTTTTTCAGTCTTCATAAAGCACAGAATTTTGTTTCTTGAACTCATTTGAGTCAACGTTTATTACAGCTCTGCAACTAGGACCATAATAAACGTAACAACACAGACTTCCTGTGTGTGTCCGTCAACTATATCTGTCCCTCGGGAAACTCAACCCAAGTAACAATAGTTCCTATTGTTACTGTCGTGTTGACAGCGAAGAGCTCTCTCGGATTTCAGACTTACGTTCTCACTTTCATTTTACAGTATCACTCCATGGAAGAAACATTTATTCATCATGATGAAATGAGCAAGTTATACAGCAGCCTTTAAAAGAAAAGTCACATCTGTTTTGTTTTCTCCTAGATTCTGGTAAGTTGGAGAAGTTGTCAAATCATATTATTACCTGTATCTGTACACGAGTTCTGTTTTCTTGTATTCTTCTATTCATTGGTGCTATATATATATATATATATATATATATATATATATATATATATATATATATATATATATATATATATATGCCAATTCATCTCTGAAGAATAACACCCCAACTAGTTAAATTTCACATTCAAGAAGGCCCACACAGGCAGAAAGCTGCTCAATGTATTTCCTGGCAGTCAGCTGCCAATGTGGAACACATCAAAATGCTGCTTAGGCTGGAAGGTTTTAAATGTGTTAGCGTGTGCACATGATGGAAAATATGAAACTGGCACTAAATTTCAACAAAAGACATCATGATTAAAGGGAGGGGAGCTAGTGGAATTCAAACAAAAAAAATTGAAGGATTGTTCAAAGTGTAACAAGCTACTTATTTCGTCGATGATGACGTGGATTATTGATGGGGTGGTTTTCAATTTACGGTTGCAACACTACACTTTCCAGATGGGACCCCCCCCCCTTTTTTTTTTATTAACAGTGCCGCCTGAATGGAAATAAAATGTTTTACATTTGGCTGCTGTAATACTTATAAAATATACTGACTCACACTTTTCTTTGATGCTGGACGTGTAAAATGAAGCTGTTGGAAGTATGTGAAAGTCTAGGAAAAAAATTTAAGTGATGGCCAAAATTAAATTAAAAAAGGTGTACAACCCCCAATTTACCTAACTTACGTATGTACCTTACATACCTAACACTTGTATTGTGTTAAAAATCTGGCCACATTTTTGCTAGTTGATCAAATTTGATCTGTGATTCAACTCTACTTTAACATACTAAACCCTTGCATATGACCTGTTTTTAAGTTTGGATATGTAAAAAATATCATTGACTTTAGCATACCCGAACCTTTAAATAGGTATGACCCGAACACAATGCATGGGCTGGGCTAACCTAACCTAACCTAACCTAACCTAACCTAACCTAACCTAACGCTAGGCTTGCCACCCGTCCCTTTTAAAAGGGCGGGCCAGGGCATAACAGCCAGCCTGAGCGGGGGAAAGAGGGAAAAGAAAGAGGGGGAAAATGGGAGAGAAAATGAAAAAAATTGGGCGAATGTCCACGAAAACAGCAGAAAAGACGAAAAGAAGTCAATGGGAGGACGGGGGTGGGATGCGTCACCAGCTGGAATCGAACCACCGCTAGCCAGAACAGTGGTGACTTCCTGTCACTTTTTTTTTTTTCAATCAAACTTTATTCCTTCACACATTACGTCAGCGGTGACTTACAGTCACATGTTGTTGTTGTTTTTTTTTTAAACAATCAAATCTTTAATTATTAACAATACGTCATCAGATTTTGTTTTGTTTTGTGTTTGTTTGGGGCCTAAATGTATGTAGTAGTAAGGAGGAATTTCAATTGCAATTACACACACAAAGAAAACTATGATTGTAAAGTAATGTATTAAAGAAAATGTTCCCAATGTTACATTAACGTAAAAATGAGATTTATGTATCTCCACCATTATGTCATTTTAAACACATAACAGTTATTCATGTCCACAAATATAACACTAATAACAACTGGAAATTCTTCAACAACAAAAATAACATCACGTATGTCCAAAAATATGGATTTTACATTGTGAGAAAAAGGTGGGAATTATTCACAACACGAACTATTTACAACATGCAAATTTTAAACACATATTTAAAATATAAAAAGCAAAAAATCACACAAGCAAAAATAAACAATATTCAGTTTTGAAGAAATGTCAATGTTTGAATGTTTATTAATTATATTTACATTGTGAGCATGTTCCTCCACTCCTCTATGGTTTTGCCAGAAGCAGGACAGTACCATATTCCCTTTACCTGGCTGTGACCTGTGGTGCGGTTTTTTTGTTTGTTTGGTTTTTTTTACACATTTTTGGCATTTGTACTCATGGTTTTCTCTAAACCGCCTTTTCTTTGGGGCTTCCCCCCTTGCCTCTCGCTGCTGGTCTTCAAGCGCGACCCTTTTTAGTCTCCACTAAAGTATGCTGCTCGTCTCCAATGGGGCCACGCTCGTGATTGGCTGCGCCGACTTGGACTTGGTTGGCGCTATTCTTCAGCACTCGCTCGTGACTGGCTGCGCTGACTATGACACACTCGCCGGTCATCTTCGCATTTACTCGTGATTGGCTGTGCTACGTCGACCCGCTCGCTCCATCCGCTCTCTCGATTGGCACTCATGCCTTTCCCCCGCGGAAGTGTTAGCTTTAGTTACGAAAAACATTCGGATATATCGGACAGGCATTAGGAAACGTTATGATATGTTAGGATTACTTTAGGATACGTCAGGATACGTTAGGTATACGTGGGCAGTCGTTCCGTAATTGGGAATTAAAAGTTGCGCTCCGTATTTCACAATTGTCCCATGACAAACTTTGCACACAGCGGCGGCGGGGAGTGGCGGGCGGCGGTGCGCCCAGCCAATGCACGTCTGTCACACACAAACACACACCTGAACTCATGAGAGACCACTAAGCCAACAATAATGAACAAAAAAGGCAGGAGATATTAAAGACAGCAAGATAGTTATCTGCCTGCCCGCTGCTGTCTGCCCTGCACTGCGCTCCACTTCCGGGTTCGTTGCCTAGTTACCTCGCTAGCGCTGCTTAGTGCACCGCCCCGCGCGTTTTCAAAACTAAGATGTCTTCTTCAACAGCAGAAGCTCAGGACAACCCACCTCATCCTCAAAAGGGGAAACGTCTCCAAAAAATAGACTGGAGTGGGAAGAGGGTAACCCGTGTCTCGATAGAGTCACTGATGGTGATTAAAAAGCGAACTGCAAGGCAGGCAGGAAAGTCTTTACAGTGTCTCACGGAGGTGTAAAACACCGTGCTGCAGGGGACCTGCACAAACGGAATATAAGATCCAAGAAGAGCATTTGTCACAATTCTTTGTACCTGAAACATCCCCTGAGCTTGATTTGGTATGTTATTATGCTATTGTATATGGATAACATATAAGCTATATTTATATTTACCTTCATACATCTTGCATGGATAGGAACATACAGTAGCTAGGCTATTTCAGTTGCTTCTATGGTTGATTATTTTCAGGAACGTTGATTTTTATTTTTTGAAACATGCATTTATTATCAATCAATATGGAATGAATTTAGTACCCATAGAAAACATCTTATTTTGTCATGCTCCTCATTTGGAATTATTCCTAATAGATTAACAGCAAATAAACACTGACTAGTCCTACTGCAAATATATACTATCTATTGATTGATTAATAGTGAATTTGACCTAATCCCACTCCTATCCTCTAAATTACTGCAGCTGAGGTGACACAGGTATACCACACAGTATAGCATAGCCAGCCAGAGCTACAATAGTGCTGACTGTGGACACAGCCTCAATCAGAAGATTTTTATGTGATGCCAAAACGGTAAAGAAAATGACTTTGGGGAGAACAAAGCAAGAGACACTGTTGAAACAAGTCCTGGGTCCAAAAGCAGTGCGTGATGTGCTCAAGATCTTAACGTCACCCATCACATTCTCCATACAGACCGATGCCTGGAATAAATTAAGCAGGAAGATGTTTCCCCTTGCTGTCCGGCACTTCAGGCCAGAGTCTGGGCTCACCAACAAAATGCTGGACTTCAGAGAGAATGCAGATGAGTCAGCTACTGGAATTGTAGCTGGAACATTCCCTTAAGAAATTTGGCCTGTCAATGGATCACGTGACCGGATTCAGTGCCGACAACACAAGTTTTAATTACGATATGCACAACTTTGTTTTCACTAACCTGCAGAAAAAAAAAACAATCTGCTGCAAGGAAACTGCCATGCCCACATAGTGCACAATACAGTTTTCTCATCTAAAAATAGATACATTTCTATGCATTTTAGGAGTTTTGGGGATGCCCCTTTTTTTTTTTCGCCCGTAAGGCTTTGGGCGCGAGGGGGGCGTCCCTTATTTCTATTTCTGAAAGGTGGCAACGCTACCTAACGCTGTCTGACCATCTGTCTGTCCCATTCAACAAATGATAAATATACTGTACAATAGAAACAGTCAGAAGCAATGATGTTGCACCTAATGTTCTCAGTATAAGGGTAGGATGGTGTATGCTTTTCTTACCTTTAAAGTTGGAGGAAAATGGATTGTTATGGGTTGTTCTTATTAATCTCACTTAATCACTTACAAATATTTACCACAATAAACAATGTTTTTCCAATGTAAATCAAAGTTGGTTGATAAAATGACACGAAAACTCATTCAACCATTTTATTTCCCACTGTATATTCACAAACAGATTAGTCAATTTGATTTAATAATTACAGGAATAAGAGTTTGTTCTGGATTTGGAATTCACATTGAGCTTTCTCATCAGAAATTACAAATACATACTCTAAATACAGATAGAGGAAATAGAGCAATCCAAAATGATATGATACATACTTCATCCCATGTATTTAATCCATAATAATATTGACAAATGTTACCTTCATAGCAAGTTTGCGAATATAATTTTCTGCTGTCTTGAAGCGTCCCCTGCTGGTCTAGCAAAACCCTTGCAGCGCAGAGGAGTCCAAAATGTTCAGAAAGCCTTCCTTGTGGAGGCGCATTTGTAGCCTGGCAAGTCAGTCTGATCTTCTGTGGTTTGGGCTGGATTTTAAAATCAATACTAGAGACGGGGCTAACAAGTGCAGACTGAATATAAAAGAACCAATCAAATACGCAGAGATGCGAAACACGCTGTCGGTTGTTGCCAATTTGTAGTTCTCCAACAATCGTGACATGCACTCATTATAAATGCCTTTTGTATGAAATGATAAGAGTACATATAGTGTTTTTCATGTACCGTACAGTACTTATTTTTGAAAAGAGAACAAACACTAAATGTTCTTTTGAAAGCTTTGGGGCCTCTGACTCTGACTTGTATCACTGTGTGCAAAGTTTGATATTCTCTTGCGCTTCGAACAAGGCGTTACGTTGTACAAGCAACAGCAGCACTGTGAAAATAGGTGTGATTCGTTCCCCTATTGCAGCCTCTTCATTGGATATACGGGAAAAAAAGACGAGAACACACAACCCCTTCCAAAACTCGTAGGAGGGGCTGGGGAAGGGCCGTGGCCCTTGGGTGGCACCCGCGCGGCATCTGTACTCGTCTGCGGGACTATCACATGTTAGATGGGACTAACACATGACTAGGTGAAATCATGCACACTCAAGTAGGAAACCTCGGTGTCAGGATTAGCGATGAGACAGTATAGAGTAGGATGCCAACATACCGGATTGGCCCGAATATAAGACCGTGTTTTTCGCATTGAAATACGACTGAAAAAGTGGGGGTCGTCTTATATTCATGGTCTAGACATTATACCCATTCACGACGCTAGATGGCGCCAGATATCATTGAAGGGAATGCTGAACTTGAGGAGTAATGTTCTGTCATGACAGATCTCAGCTACTCTCCAGTTTAACCAGTTTGCATTATTTTATTGCAATGTTTTTCCTTATTCAGATTTCTTTCAAGACTACAGTTACAGTTAGACCTCACTTTGACGGTTATTGCAGTTATTGCAATTTTGTTGTTTTATCACAATAGATTGGTTTATTTACATTTCAAAAACCAGAAGCCATTCATTTACGAATGTGATTGCACTTTAGTTTACATATTTAAAGGTTCAGATATTAAGATTTGAATGAGGCAAAATAACATGCTTTTTCTCTCAAATATATTGTTATAATCTTTTTTTTTTTCAGGTGTACTGTAGTTATTTTCTGTATAAAAATTAATTTAGTATTCAAAAAGTCTTTTTTCAAACTTGAGTCTTGAAAAAGAGGGGGTCGTCTTATAATCAGGGCAGCCTTATCTTCAGGCCAATACGGTACTCGCAAGAGATTCACACGAATACAGGGTTCTTGACCACATGGGTGATTTAGGTACACTTCACCCCTCCCATTCACTTATCTCTCAGAACACCCCCCCCCCGGTTATCGGGCCCCACACATGGTGTCAACTGGAAACACGCTAACGATAGCTCCAACATATTCATAGTTACAGTAGGCATTTAATGTATTTCTTCTTGTTGTTTGTGCTTTTTCTGTTTCTCTCGCCCTCTTTTCCTTTGTTCCCCCATAACCCGTTCCTGTTCGCTGCCTTCTCCTAATTAACAGGGTACGTTGAATGATCACAATGGATGTATGTCATACTCCAATGTGATACATTAAAACTGTTCAGATCAATCGGACACTCAGATCTCCATTGTCTGTGTCAAGCAGCTGAACAGGACAGGTTTAAAAAAAAAAAAAAAAAAAAACCTAGGAATGTAAATAAGATTCGCTGTCACTCCCCTTAATGACGCATCACAAAGTGCCGTCTCGCGTCCTGTGATTCACCGGTTGAAATTGGACCGGAGTAGAAAGCCTATTGAAACCACAGAAGACTAGGCGGACTTTCAATGTATCTTGTTCAGTGCATGACGAAAGTCAGGCTAACTTGCCAGTCTAGCGCCTCCGAGCTCTTATGCTTTTATGGGATCCTACGCGTTCCACGTTTGATGAGGGCCGCTTTGGCCGATTGCGTTACCATGGTGGGAATCTGATTATAGTAGCGGCGGGCCAACAGGTGTTTGTGTTCAATGCTGCTGATCACAGGAATGTCATACACCTGACAGAAACAATCACTTTGTTGAAACTATACACTCAGATATAGGTGTTTCATTTAGAGTACTTGCGCTGTTGTCCGACCTTGTATATGTCCTCCACCTGGAGGTGAGCGTCTGTCTCGTCTGTACAGAGCAGGACGCAGTTCCAGGGGCTCCAATCCTTATCCCGTTCCCAGCGGACCAGAACCAGGCTGAACAAATCACTGTTACCACTCAGGGCCGAGCGGGCCCCCCAGATCACCTCCACCAGGTGCTGAATGTCCTCCACCTGAACAGGGACACAAGTATAAGGATAGTTTCAGCCAGTGTTGTTAATCTTACTTCTAAAAAAAAAGTAATTAATCACAATTACAAATTACTCCTCCTGAAAAGTAAGTGAGTTACTAATTCAGTTACCTGAATGTAAGAGTAATTAGTTACTTAGCAAAGTAATTGGTGTTACTTTTTATGTTTTTTTTCTATTAAAAAAAATAAAAAAATACATAGGTCACACTATGTGAAGTTCAAAGGGTTTTTGGGACGATTCGCACTTGCCCAATTTTTTAAAGTTAACTAGACACAGGGATATTGTAGATATTGCGATAACTAGATAGTAACCTTTACTATGTTTGGAAGTCATTTAATGTTGTGAATCAACTGTTTAAGTTGTTAGAATTGCGCCCGTTATTGCATTAGTTATCTTCTGTCTACTTTCGACATGGTAAGGTTTTAAAACTGTTTCATCATTTAAAGATAGATTCAAGTCAAGATTTTGCTGATTTAGGAGTATTTTAGATATAAAGTTACTTGGTTCGCTTGGAAGGTTCTCTACAACAGAGTCTTCCTGAGAAGTGTACTGCTTTAAGATAGCGGCTGTTTACTAACGCCAGTGAGTGTATCATTTCGCATCTACTTCTCTATACATTTGCTAACGCTGCCGAGTCTGTCATTTCGCATCTACTTCTATATACATGTGATATCTAGCGTAGCATCATGTGGGCGTAGTTTGTAGGCTGTCGACGACAGTTAGGTATTATTGGAGCCACCTAGCCAAGCATCGCGTTTGCAAAGGCGTCACAACTCGCGCCACTCCTTTCGACTCCCGCTTTTCTCTCTCCGTGCCTCTCCGACTTTCCTAGCGTCAGTGAACCAACGTAGTAAAGCATAGTAACGCACGCCTTTACATCCTCAGTAACGTTAACGGCATTGCAAAGATGAGGAAAGTGATACATTAGATTACTCATTACTGAAAAAACATAACGCAATTAGTAACGCCGTTATACTCTAACGCCTTTATTAACAACACTTTTCAACTAAGGGTACAATGCATGGCAAAGGATGAGAAACGGGAAAAAAATTAAATGCTAATTTTGGTTTCTAACGCTGTATATGAGGGATTCTCCAAGTTTGATACAAGTAGCATTAGTGATAAATGGTACATGGGTTCTGTCTGGTGTTGCATGAAAGTGTCACCACTTCAAGTAAAGTTGAGGTGGAAAAGTTTAAATTTGGATTCAGATAACTACGTAGTTGCCCTTTTTTTCTTTCTTTTATTTTTTGTCTTACAAAACAAAGTTACATTTTATGCAAAGGTTGTTGACCAGCCAGTGGTGCGGGAAGTGTGGTGCTGAGGGTACTGCAGCACCCCCTGGTTTTGGGGAGAAAAAAAGTTTTGGTAGTTTTTTTTTTGGGGGGGGGGGGGTAAAAATAAATCAAATAAAACATATTAGAAGAATACCGTATTTAACATTAGGGATTAATTTTTTATGTTGAAAAAGTTCTTTTTTATTTGTTTTGTTACTATCATGGTTACCACCTGAACGCTCGCTTGCTACCAGATCACGTTGGATAAGGCGCAATTGTAACGGAAAAGTTAACTGTTGACAGAGGAGGCGTAAACATGGCGCAAAAACAAATTTGCGATTTTTTGGGGGGGGGGGCAAAAACTGTAAAATTTTCTAAAATTCGAGGTCGAAAATGATGAATATCATTATTTACAATTGTTCCCAGCGAGGTACCGTATTGGCCCGAATATAAGACAGCCCTGATTATAAGACAACCCCCTCTTTTTCAAGACTCAAGTTTGAAAAAAGACTTTTTGAACACCAAATTAATTTTATACAGAAAATTACAGTATATCTGAAACAAATGATTACAACAACATACAGTGCTGCTCGAAAGTTTGTGAACCCCACAGCGATGGTCAGATTTTTTGTAAAAAAAACTAAAATAACCTTATTAAATGTTAAGTTATACCCAAATCCACAATACTGACATTCCAAATAATGGACTGAAACAAAAGAAATAGTTATATTGTCATTCTTTATTTAACAAAAGTGGTTGATTTAAGAAAAACTCAGATATCATGTGTGCAAAAGTATGTGAACCCCTTCAGTTAATAGGATATTGCGCCTCCTTTTGCAGAGATTACCTCAACCAAACGGTTTCTGTAGTGACTAATCAGCCTCTCACATCTACTTTGGGGGATTTTTGCCCATTCTTCCTTGCAGAACGCAGTCAGTTGAGAGAGGTTTGATGGACGTCTGGCATGAACTGCTCGCTTCAGGTCCCGCCACAGCATTTCAATGGGATTTAGGTCAGGACTTTGACTGGGCCAGTCCAGAACACGAATCTTCTTCTTTTTCAGCCATTCCTTGGTTGTATTGCTGGAATGCTTTGGATCATTATCATGTTGCATGATCCACCTTCTGCCAAGCTTTAACTTCAAAACAGATGGCGTCAGGTTATGTTCTAGGATTTGACAATATTCCTCAGAATTCATGATTCCCTGGACTATGTGGAGTTGTCCAGGTCCTGAGGATGAAAAGCAAGCCCAGATCTTGACATTCCCACCTCCATGCTTCACTGTTGGGAGAAGGTTCTTTTGGTGGTATGCAGTGTTGACTTTTCGCCAGACATGGCGGTTTTGGTTGTGACCAAACAGTTCAATTTTGCACCTACATCAGTTGATGAAAACTCTTTTTAATTTAGTCTCGACAACACAACTGTTAAAAAAACAAAAAAAAAAAAACTACTGAATTGATTGATTAGGAAATCAGGTTGAAATAATAGAAAATTCCAAAATGTTGAGGGGGTTCACAAACTTTTGAGCAGCACTGTATGTGAAAGAAAAAGCATGTTATTTTGCCTCATTCAAATCTTAATATCTGAACATTTAAATATGTAAACTAAAGTTCAATCACATTCGTAAATGAATGGCTTCTGGTTTTTGAAATGTAAATAAACCTATTGTGATAAAACAACAAAATTGCAATAATTGCATTAACCATCAAAGTGAAGTCTAACTGTAACTGTAGTCTTGAAACAAATCTGAATAAGGAAAAACATTGCAATAAAATAATGCAAACTGGTTAAACTTGAGAGAACGTGAGGTCTGTCATGACAGAACATCGCTTCAATGATATCTGGTGCCATCTAGCGTCGTGAATGGGTATAACGTCTAGACCGCGAATATAAGACGACCCCTATTTTTTCAGTTTTATTTCAATGCAAAAAACACCGTCTTATATTCAGGCCAGTACGGTATTTGTTTGTCCTGTAAAATACATGGGGGAAAATGACTTAGGCAATTGTTTTAAGAAGGCTGTATCTTAATGTGAGATGTGGGAAAGAGGTGACCTGCAGGATGAAGGGAATAGTGTTGTCCTTGTTGAGGTGCAGCTCGCCATCCCTCAACCTCTTCAGCATGTTCTTGTAACAGGAGAAGTCGTCTCGATTCCCAGCTATATTCTTCAGCCGCGCACAATCCTGACAGCGGCGGCTCAAGTGACTCCGAGTGCAGGAGCGGAAGTGGGTCGAGCCGAGGTAGCGCTGACAGCTGTGGCAGAGGAACACGTCGTTCTTCAGCTGTGAGGTGCTCTGGGGTACCTTGAAAATTATTATTAAACAATTTATTCTTATAAGCCTTAAATTATTAGTTTAGTCCATTCATTTGTAAAGTACTGTATTATTATTCTTAATTATGTATTTTTTACCTTGAGGTGCTTGGCCACTTCTGGATTGAATCCTGGCGTGCGAATGAACTGCAGGAAAAGGGTGGACAGTCTCTTTCTCAGACCTTCCAGGTTGGACACCTTCACCTGCCGTTTCATCAGGTCCTCCTCCCTGGAGATCAGCTCCACGATGTCCTGAGTCAGTTGGCATGGATACACCTGCAACAAGAGGATTTCTTTCACAAAAATCTACTCTCGATTTTACTCCATAACTTTTTCTGCCCCCTCTTCGCTTCTTGTAAGAGAAAATGGTAACAACATCTTACAAAGAAAGCAACAGCGAATCATGATTTTTGGTTTCCGATTGAACCATATTTTCTGTTTATGTTACTTGTATTTTAGGAAAATTGCTCTTCGATTTCTATGGAACCTGATTGGTGTCACACAAGAAAAAAAAAGTTTGACATGTTTTAACATATGTTTAATGATTTAACATAATAAATATCTATATAATAAAGTTATACTGCTGGCCAAAAGTATTGGCACCCCTGCAATTCGGTCAGATAATGCTCAATTTCTCCCAGAAAATGATTGCATTTATAAATGCTTTGGTAGTAATATATTCATTTTTTTGCTTGCAATGAAAAAACACAAAAGAGAATGGGGAAAAAAATTAATCATTATCATTTTACACAAAACTCCAAAAATGGGCCGGACAAAAGCATTGGCACCCTTTGAAAAATCATGTGATACTTCTCTAATGTTTGTAATTAACAGCACCTGTTACTTACCTGTGGCACATAACAGGTGGTGGCAATAACTAAATCACACTTCCAGCCAGTTAAAATGGATTAAAGTTGACTCAACCACTGTCCCGTGTCCTGTTGCGTACCACATTGAGCATAGAGAAAAGAAAGAAAACCAAAGAACTGTCTAAAGACTTCAGAAGCTAAATTGTAAGGAAGCATGGGCAATGTCAAGGCTACAAGTCCATCTTCAAAGACCTGAATGTTCCTGTGTCTACCGTGCACAGTGTCATCAATAAGTGTAAAGCCCATGGCACTGTGTTTAACCTCCCTAGATGTGGACGGAAAACAAAAATTGACGAGAGAGTTCAACAAAAGATTGTGGATAAAGAACCTCGACTAACATCCAAACAAGTTCAAGATGTCCTGCAGTCCGAGGGCACAATAGTGTCTACCCGTACTATCCGTCAGCGTCTGAATGAAATGGACTCTATGGTAGGATACCGAGGAAACCCCACTTCTGACCCAGAGACATAAAAAGCCAGGCTGGAGTTTGCCAAAACTTACCCGAGAAAGCCAAAAACGTTTTGGAAGAATGTTCTCTGGTCAGAGGAGACAAAAGTAGAGATTTTGGGAAAAGGCATTGAGATAGAGTTTACAGCAAAAAAATGAGGCCTTCAAAGAAAAGAACATGGTCCCCAAATTCAAACATGGCGGAGGTTCCCTGATGTTCTGGGGTTGCTTTGCTACCTCTGGCACTGGACTGCTTGATCGTGTGCATGGCATTATGAAATCGGAAGACTACCAACAAATTTTGCAGCATAATGTAGGGCCCAATGTGAGAAAACTGTGTCTCCCTCAGAGGTCATGGGTCTTCCAGCAGGACAATGACCCAAAACACACTTCAAAAAGCAAAAGAAAATGGTTTGAGAGAAAGCACTGGAGACTTCTAAAGTGGCCAGCAATGAGTCCAGACCTGAATCCCATAGAACACCTGTGGAGAGATCTGAAAATGGCAGTTTGGAAAAGGGACCCTTCAAATCTCAGAGACCTGGAGCAGTTGGTCTAAAATTCCAGCAGAGGATTGTAAGAAACTCACTGATGGACACCGGAAGCGGTTGTTCGCAGTTATTTTGTCTAAAAGTTGTGTTACCAAGTATTAGGCTGAAGGTGCCAATACTTTTGTCCAGCCCATTTTGGGAGTTTTGTGTAAAATGATGATTTTTATTTTTTTAATTCTCTTTTGTGTTATTGCATTGTAAATCAAATAAATGAAGATATTAATACCAAAGCAATTGTAATTGCAATAAATCTAAACATCCGCAAGGACAGCTCACATCCTGGTTCCCGGCTGTTTGAACTGCTCCCCACTGGGAGACGCTATAGGTCAGAGGTCACGGAACCGCGGACCTCGGTCCGGTTCCGGACCCCCAAGCCGTCTGAACCGGATCTCAAGCTATCCGGACTAATACACGTTGCAACAACAAAAATAATTTTTTTCTGCGGATTTGCAGAGTGGAGGTAGGAAACAAACAAAAACCTTAGCGGTGACGCGCGTGAGCCAGCCAATGGGAGTGAAGCATTTAAAAGTTATTTTTAGAACAGCATGTCTCACACTCGCTTTCCAGACTGCGGAGTGACAGCCAAAAACTGAGCCGAATGAAGTTGGAGGAAGAGGCGAAAAGGTACGGCAAATGGTGTGCTCAAAACTACGCAAGATTGATGCAGAAAACAGAGTGTTTAAGGAGCAGTGGACCAACACATTTTTGTTCATTTTACCTGGCGGCAGCACAAAACCGCTATGCCTCATCTGTTTAGAGACGGTAGCGCCTGTAAAAAGCAGCAATTTGAAAAGGCACTATGAGACGAAGCACGCAGCTTTTTTGCAAAGTTTCCCTATGAACTCTGCCATCCGTTCTCAAAAAATAGTGGAAATAAGGGCTCAATATGATCGCAGCTCATGGCTCATGGTTCATTTATTCACTGGACAGCAACGCGCAAATGACTGCTCCCTCAGAATAGCGTGGATATTGGGTCAAAACAAAAAGTCTTTCAGTGACGCACCGATTGTCCAAGATTGTAGGAGTGCAGTTGCTGAAACTTTGCTTGATGGAAAGCAAAAAGAAGAGGTCTGTCAAAAAATAAAGCAAATCGCCCTGTCAGCATCCACAATTAAAAAAAAAAAAAAAAAAGTCTTGAACATGCTCTTATGTTGCTATTTAATTATTCAAATAAAGCACTTTTTTAGTTTTATGCACCTTTTATATTTTATTTACATTTTTGAATGATGTAATTATCATCATGGCCACGTAAAAATACGTTTGTATTTTTTGGAAAAAAAGAAGCATTAAAAATATTTCCGGACCCGAGATGTTTGTAATTTTTTAATTTCGGACCCAGAGAATTTTTAATTCATGACCCCTGCTATAGGTGTTTAAAAGCAAGAACAAACAGACTGAGAAACGGTTTCTTTGCTAAAGCCATCTCCACCCTGAACAGCCATATGTAACACCACATCACCAAATGTCCAATATTCATTTACATGCAATATACTATGTGCAATACTTACTAAGTGCAATATTCAATGCCTCAGTTAACTTCTGCTACTTAACTTGTATTCACACACATTCTATGTGCAGTACTTATTTACGTGCAATATTAATGTGCAATATTCAATGCCTCACTGTCAACTTCTGCTACTTCTATTCACACATATTCTAAGTGCAATACTTATTTACATGCAATATTAATGTGCAATATTCAATGCCTTCACTGTCAGTTGATGCTACTTCACTTCAATTATTTGCACTGCCTGAACATAGGACTACCTCATACATATTTTATATTTATTTAGATTTTATATTATTATTCTTGCAAGCCGCTTCGAGATTTTTACTTGTCCTGCACTGTAAAGGGAGATGCTCCACAATTTCATTGTACAACTGTTTAATGACAATAAAGGGCTATTCTATTCTATTCTATTCTATTCTATTCTATTCTATTCTATTCTATTCTATTCTATTCTATTCTATTCTATTCTATTCATTTTCTGGGAGAAATTGAGCATTATCTGACAGACTTGCAGTGTATAACGTGATATATTGTAATTTTATTCATAATGAGTAGGATATAATAATGCTTGAATACTAAAATGTATAGTTCGACTCTTGGTTCTCTGGGGTCAAAATCCATGTGTGACACCAAGAGGATGTTTAACGAAACTGCACCAAGAAACAATATTTGTTTAATGTTTCATTAAAACAAAAGATCAGTTCTGTTCAACTTCAGTTTCATTGGAGTGGAGGGAACAGTTTTAATGTGTTGTTGTTTATCTGTATTTGTTGCCAGAACAATTTTTAGTGAATGCTGAATATAGACATTCTAGGCAGTGATCATTCACTGTCAGTCCTGTCGGATGAAATGGATTGGAAATGTCTTTCGCTGTCGCAGATTTTGAGTTAATTAGTTTATTTATTTATTTTTTGTTTTAATTATTATTATTTAAGTCTAGTATTCAAGTTAAAATTGTGCATAATGTTACGGTGGCTTAAAAAATATAAGGCATTTTAATATTGCCCATTATGGTGGTACTGTTATGATCCTGTGCCATGTTCAGCATTTATGCCTGCCTCCCTGTCTGCAGGTTGCACGGGTGCGAGAGAGACCGGTCTCCTCAGGGGCGAGGCTAACAGGCAACACCTGTGGCTTATTGATTGAGCCTTTTTAAGCGCAGGCCAAACACAAACCAGTTGCCAGAAGATTCCAGCACTACCACCTAGTAGCCTCACTTCTGAGAAGGCCAAGCTCCCTGAGTATTCCTTTTTAATGTGTTTTTGCCTTTATGAGGAATTTTTCTTTGACACATTTTTGTTAATAAAAACTAAACCACCTGTGCAACTGGGTCCTCTGCTTTTTCTGATCACGTCACAACAGGTACTTTACAACTTAATTTTTGAGGTGAAACCTGGTATAAATCTTTGAGATCTACTGTTGCAGTACATCTATTATTATGAAATGACTTCTGATACTTATGAAATACAGAAAATATAAGACACTTGAGACTATATTACTAATTTTCATAAAGTGACTTGACCATCTAAGTTATTTTCTGATCAAATACTTGTACTTATAAAACCCTTGGTCAAAAGTTTAGAGACTCTTTCTCATTCATCTTAATGATGAAAGAAACTTATGACCGCGAGTGTACTGTCTACATGAATAGTATCATACCTCCACTGTTTGTTTGAGGCACTGTAGGATGCCAAGCCTCTGTTCCTGGCTGACTGGCGACATGGCCACACAGTCGTACAGATCGCCCAGCTCTCTGGCTCGGATGGTGTTGGGTGTGTCCATCTCTATCATCCGACCGTCCGCCCCCCGCCACTGATGAGGTGCCGATGACTGACAGGCAGATCGCAATGACTCATCGTTAGTACTGCAGATTAATAACTCAATACTGTCCTATCATCGGTGTTATTGCTCTGATGTCAAAAGTAAGAGACAACAGCTTTTTATCATGTGCATCCCAGTGAAATGTTTTGATGTTGTTGTCGGATTTTTAGAAGTGGAGGAAATCTTAATCATAAAAGTTTTTTTGAGATCTCATTATGCTAATAGTTGATAGTCACAAATGCTTAAACTGCTAGAGGTATCCATAATAATCATTCATTATTCATTTTCCGAGCCGCTTATCCTCACGAGGGTTGTGAAGGGTGCTGGAACCAATCCCGCTAACTTTGGGCAGTAGGCGGGGTACACCCTGAATCGGTTGCCAGCCAATCGCAGGGCACAAGGAGATGAACAACCATTCACGCACACACTCATACCTAGGGAAAATTTAGAGGATTGATCAGCCTACCATGCATGTTTTTGGGATGTGGGAGGAAACCGGACGACCCGGAGAAAACCTACGCAGGCACAGGGAGAACATGCAAACTCCACACAGGTAGGCTGGAGCCCGGGATGAACCCCTGATCTCAAAACTGTGAGGCTGACATGCTAACTACTTGTCCACCGTATCCATAATAGTTATACTAATTTAGAATAATATTATACTATTATAAGGCTATTGATATCCGATGAAGTAGTCGGAATATTCTATAATATGAGGGACACAACTGCAACTATTTCTCAAACAAATCCTGTTTGCATTGACCTTGTCCAGGAACTTCCTGACAGTTTTGTTGTAATTGTTGTTCCATATGGCAATGCCGTGGCGTCCAATGGTGGCGATGTACTGAGTCTCCTGCTCGAGGAGCGAACATAGGGCCACTTTCCTCTCAGCCCCTCGCATCGTCTGGTTGATCTGACGCTCCTTGTCGATCCTCCACTCTGCATAAAGCACAATCATGCCATAACTGGATTAATTCATTTGGCAGAGAGCATCAACAGAAAACATTTAAGTCAATATTTGTGGTATGAAAAAGGGATAGGAAATGAATATTTACATCAGTAGCATTACTCATCCAAGCTTACTCTCTAGGGCGTTGTAGAGTAGGTTGAGGTCCTCCCTCTTCCGCGGTTGCATCCAGCGGTTGTGGCAGTCTTGCTGTTGCTCCTCCCTTTCCTCGTGCCTCCTGCGCTCCTGTAGATCTAACCAGGCCAGACGACGGTCACGTTGTCGCCTCAGACGGTCCACGGCTTGGCAGCTGAGCCAGCGCCGTGTGTGCGCCTGCAGACGAATCACCTGCCAGGGACAAGCCACAGCAGTCAAATACATTGGATCGAGGTGGAAGGAGGTCACAAATTCATCGCATAGATCTGTGATCTTCCCAATTCAAATTTACACTATTTGTTAGCTTGCACTTTCTCATACCGAGTGTGCTTTGACCTTTTGACTCAAACCAGTTTCTTCTGTCACGAAGAGCAGTGTGTCACAAGCGCATCTTAAAGGGAATGTGAAGAAGACAATGTGTCGGTGCAAACGTTATGAAGGGTGTTAGTGCCTCCACCACTGTACAACACCCTCTTTCCTATGTACATGACTGGATGTGTCCACCAAATGACCAAAACATACACTACTTGACAGTGGAATATGATAGTAAATGTTAAAAAGTATATTTGAGATGTGAGTAAGCACTTGCCAATTGCCTCCTTTGCTGTAGCTGGGCTATTTCTGCTTTACAGTGGGCTATTTCTCACTGTTGCATGTCTCACTCAGGAATTTGTATAGAAACTGGACAACCTCGGCAATTTCATTATGGCATTATTGCTAGATTAAAACATAAAATAATACAAATTACGGACAAGATATGAAGCAATATTAGTTAACTTGCTGACAGTACAACATCTTCACGACATAGTAATACTTATGTTATATCTGAAAAGACATTCTCTTTGGTCATTTTCCACCCTATTTTATTTTTTTAATGAACTTATATTTTTTTTCTTTGTAAAGCAGTTTTGAGTACTCGTGCTAGCTTCCATTCTTCTGTTTGTGCATTTTAGCTTGGTAACAGTGTCTTTCCTATATTGGGTTTAACTTACAGCATTGAGCCTGGCCTCATGATACTCATCTGCTGTGATGTAGCGCCCCGGACTAAGCAACTTGTCAGTAAGGTTAGAGATGTAGCAGCCCACGCTTGTCATCTGTGTGGTCACGCTGGATGGACACTGCTGCGCCTGAAGCACCTGCTCAGCAGTCTGAAAGGCAGGATACGGTTTAATCCCTCCATAATAAAAATTTTGAGATTTATTTGTTGTGTACCTGAGTATCACGGCTGACTATATCGACCCCTCGGCCGGGTCTCGCTCTGCGTGGTGTTTGAGCACTGGCGTGGTGGTACTCGGTGCCCGTCAGCTTGTGCCTGTAGCCGCCCAAAAAGGGCTTCTGCATATAAGGGAGCTCAGTCTCCTCTGGCACGTTCTGATGAGCACCATCATCTGTAAAATAAAATGGAGCTACAAAAATCAACCGTGTGTGAACTTTCTTAAAACAATATTCACAAAAAAAAACTTTTTCTATACCACAGTAAGAGACCATATGAGTAAATGCCACTACATTAATAACAGAAGGTTTAAATTACCTCATGTTGCAGGTCATACAACGCAATAATAAATTTGTGTGGAATGCTCTGAATATTTTTGTGCATCACATTACTTTACAGACAGGTGTCAGAAAGCGCTTGACATGTGTGTTCACACTCATACATGCATTCATATACCAGCGGGACGACAATGCAGTGCAAGGCACTACCGGACCCACTGGGAAAAACTGGGGCGAAGCCATTTTCCCAAGGACCCAACCTCTGGGTTGGGGAACGACTACTCTACCACTGAGCCACGCTGCCCCACATGTGCCTTGTCTCAATAAAGGGACTAAGGGACTCTTAAGGGACTACGAAAAGCAGAATCAAAGTAAACTAAAACACAGACCTGAATTTGTTATCTTTGTCAAATTGTCAAAAACAATAAAATTGCTTTATATTTTTATTGCTTTAGGTAAAATGGATGTGTTAAAAGCAGTGTTGTTAATTTTACTTTAAAAAAGTAATTAATTACAGTTACAAATTACTTCTCCCAAAAAGTAATTGCGTTAGTAACTCAGTTACCTGAATTTAAGAGTAATTAGTTACTTGGCAAAGTAACTAGTGATAATTTTCCTGTTTTATTATTTTTTTCTCATTAAAAAAAAAAAAAAAAAAAAGGTCACACAATGTGAAGTTTAAAGGGTTTTTGGGACAATTGGCCCTAGCCCAATTCTTTACCCTTCACTTAACTAAACACAAGGGTATTGCGATAACTAGATAGTAACCTTTGCTATGTGTGGAAGTCATTTAAAGTTGTGAATCAACCGTTAATGCTATTGCATTAGTTCCCTTCTGTCTACTTTATACATGTGTAAGTTTAAAACTGTTTCATAATTTAAAGATAGATTTAAGTCAAGATTTTGCCGATTTAGGACCATTTTAGATAAAAAAATAAAATAAAATAAAAAAGTAGGTTCGCTAGGAAGGATCTCTACAACAGAGCCTTCCTGAGAGGTCTACTGCTTTAAGATGGCCGCTGTTTACTAACGCATGTAATCCTTAAAACATGTTGCCAATTAGTTCCCTTCTGACTACTTACAACATGTGTAAGTTTTAAAACTGTTTCATAATTTAAAGATAGAATTAAGTCAAGATTTTGCCGATTTAGGACCATTTTAGATAAAAAAATAAAATAAAAAAGTAGGTTCGCTAGGAAGGATCTCTACAACAGAGCCTTCCTGAGAGGTCTACTGCTTTAAGATGGCCGCTGTTTACTAACGCATGTAATCCTTAAAACATGTTGCCAATGCAGCCGTGTTTATCATTTGCATCTAGTTCTATAATATGTGATATCTACCGTATCATGTGGGCGTAGTTTGTAGGCTACAGTCAGGTATTATTGGAGCCACCTAGCATCGCGTTTGCAACGACGTCTTCCCCACTCCTGCTGTGCTCGCTCGTCTCCGTGAGTCCGTCTCTCTGACTTTTTTTATTCAACCACCTTAGTAACGCATAGTAACGCACGCCTTTCCCGCTTCAGTAACAGTAACGGCGTTGCCAAGATGAGAAAAGTAATTGATTACTCACTACTGAAAAAAATAACGCCGTTAGTAACGCCGTTATATTGTAACGCCGTTATTAACAACACTGGTTAAAAGTGTACCTCATATTGTACTAAATTGATCTAATACAGTACCTTTGAACCATATTGAATTGTATCGTATCGCGGCAGACATTGCCATATTGGCAAATATCGTATCGTCCAAAGAATAGATATTGTATCATATCGTCATGAAATCGGTGATTTACACGCCTATTTATAATGTGATAAATTTCACATTTTAACATGAATGTAATGTTTTACGTGATAAATTTCATGTTCACACGAGACATGATGAAGTTTGATGTTTCAAAGTGACTTAAATTTTTAGTGTGGCAACATGACTGCAATAAAAAAAATAATAATAATATAGCTTAGAAAGTCTTGATTTGATTTGAAATACACTGTATAATAATCATAATTTATCACAATTATCCATTACCAGTTATCAGGCTCACATTGATGACGTGAGTCATATCTTCCAACTCTGAATCCGTATTAGTGAACAGCAGGTTAGTGTCGGGGTCTGATGACATCAGCTCCATGGTTGTGGTGCTGTGCGCCTGAATGCCAAGTTCCGAGAGGCTCTGTTCATCCTGAGATTCTTGCCCTGAAACACAATTGTACAAGCACACACAAACGTACACAATGCATTGTTATCTACTCACAACCATAGTCAACAGATAATTTAATTTTCTAAACACAGTGATTCATATCCCCCCTTTCTACCAGTTGTGTAGCCAGTTGTTACAATCCAGTTTGGGTCATTTTTGCTGTCTAATCCTGTTTAGACCACTCCAAAAAGTGTAAAAAAAAAAAAAATTGCAAACACAATTTTTACAAACAACATTTTTTTGTGAGCACATTTTTTTAGAAACACGAAATGTCTACAGGGTGACCCAAAAAAAAGTTTACACTGCCATAATACAACTTAAATGCCGTGTTTATTCACCTTAGAATTAGAATTTAATCACAAATTATACATTATTGTAAAGAACATGTACAGTACACTCTATATTTCAATGTGTCCTCCCTTAAGTGTCACAACAGCCTCCAGGCGCCTGCGGAACGCTTGACAGGTCTTCTTTATGTAGGATGCTGTCATCTTTTCCCAAGATCTAACAATGGACCTCTCCAAGGCTGCCACAGAAGTTTGTGGCTTCTTACAGGCACTGTCCTCCACAGTTGCCCATATGCTGTAATCCAGGGGATTGAGATCTGGACTCTGGGGTGGCCACATATCACCTTGTCAATCAACTTTTTGGTCCGCACAGATCGGCACTTCCAGACCCAGGTTTTCGTGAGGCTGTTCCAGTATCTGTCAGCTTCTTTTTAACTTTGTAGACTGCACATCTGGATATTCTCAGATTTGCTGCAATCTCAGTAGATTTCAGACCGGCACGCAGCAATTCAGGTACAGCTAAAGTTTTCTTCATTTTCAGCAGAAGCACAGGAATTGTAGAGACGAGAGATTACCAGCTGCATTGAGTGACCTTAATGAATCACTTAAGCATGACAACCTATTTAGATATGTTTCAATGGCTTTTAAACAAGCAGTCAACTGAGTGTAAACTTTTTTTTGGGTCACTCTGTATGGCATGATTTTGATCATATACTGTATAAAAGCAGGTCTATATGAGGGAATGGAGGCTATAAGAATCCTAAATTACAGAAAGGAAGCTTAAGATGCAGGCACAAGAGCAGATGGGAGGAAAAGAGGTCCGATAAAGAGGCAAAGAATATAGGAAGGGATATAAGTAAAACAAAAATGTTTTGTTCTTACCATTCAAAGAAAGACTCAGGGCCCCTGCAGGGACGTTGAGCTCGGTGGCAAAGTGATGCTTCAGCTCCTGGACGCTAAGACCAATGGCCAAGGTCGCGGTCATTATGTGACCCCCAGGCATCAACAGAAGCTTAACTGTAAACATGAACCAATAACCATCATTAAACAACCTTGGACGACACGTTTAAGAGATTAAAGAATTTTCAAAGATGTAAAAAACATAAACCTCACTTGTTGCAGTTGGTTGTGCATCATCTTCAGGAACCTGTTGTTCATCTGTACACATGAATGAATATCAATCTTTTGTGACAAAGATGAAACAATTATTTCTCCTATCAGCAGCAATACCTGAATTTCTATTGACTTTCTAACTGTCAAAGAACTTTTGTGTGACAGGTTCCAGCTATGAAATTGAATTAAAAAATTTGGGGGAATTTGTGGAGAAAATGTGCACCACGCAAACCCCCCCCCCCCCCCCCCCCCAAAAAAAAACCCCCCCAAAAAATAAATAAATAAAAAACGCAGAACTAAGAATTTAGCCAAATGACGGTTTAAGAGTGCCAAAATGAAATCAAAGTAAACAAAGTAAATACATGTTGAACTAAATAAAATATGTTTAAATATATTAATAAATACAAATGAATCAATATGTAAATAATTAAATAAAAGCAGAAATACATACAAATACAAATAAATGAATAATTGAGATGAATACAGTTGTGGTCAAAAGTTTACATACACTTGTGAAGAACATAATGTCATGGCTCTCTTGAGTTTCAACTCTGATTTTTCTCCGATAGAGTGATTGGAACAGATACTTCTTTGTCACAAAAACATTCATGAAGTTTGGTTCTTTTATGACTTTATTATGGGTTAACAGAAAAAGTGACCAAATCTGCTGGGTCAAAAATATACATACATGGATCTGAAAAAGCGAATCATTGACTTGAACAAGTCAGGAAAGTCACTTGGAGCCATTTCAAAGCAGCTGCAGGTCCCAAGAGCAACAGTGCAAACAATTGTTTGTAAGTATAAAGTGCATGGCACTGTTTTTCACTGCCACGATCGGGAAGAAAACGCAAGCTATCACCTGCTGCTGAGAGAAAATTGGTCAGGAGGGTGAAGATTCAACCGAGAATCACCAAAAAGCAGATCTGCCAAGAATTAGAAGCTGCTGGAACACAGGTGTCAGTGTCCAAAATCAAGCGTGTTTTGCATCTCCATGGACTGAGAGGCTGCCGTGCAAGAAGGAGGCCCTTGCTCCAAAAGCGGCACCTTAAGGCTCAACTGAAGTTTGCTGCTGATCACATGGACAAAGATAAGACCTTCTGGAGGAAAGTTCTGTGGTCAGACGAAACAAAAATCGAGCTGTTTGGCCACAATGCCCAGCAATATGTTTGGAGGAGAAAAGGTGAGGCCTTTAACCCCAAGTACACCATGCCTACCGTCAAGCACGGTGGTGGTGGTAGTATTATGCTGTGGGGCTGTTTTGCTGCCAATGGAACTGGTGCTTTACAGAGAGTAAATGGGATAATGAAGAAGGAGGATTACCTTCAAATTCTTCAAGATAACCTAACGTCATCAGCCCGAAGATTGGGTCTTGGGCGCAGTTGGGTGTTCCAACAGGACAATGACCCCAAACACACATCAAAAGTGGTAATGGAATGGCTAAATCAGGCTAAAATTAAGGTTTTCGAATGGCCTTCCCAAAGTTCTGACTTAAACCCCATTGAGAACTTGTGGACAATGCTGAAGAAACAAGTCCATCTCAGAAAGCCATCAAATTTAACTGAACTGCACCAATTATGTCAAGAGGAGTGGTCAAAGATTCAACCAGAAGCTTGCCAGAAGCTTGTGGATGGCTACCAAAAGTGCCTAATTGAAGTGAAAATGGCCAAGGGACATGTTACCAAATATTAGCACTGCTGTATGTGTATTTTTGACCCAGCAGATTTGATCACTTTTTTCATTTCACCCATGATAAAGTCATAAAAGAACCAAACTTTATGAATGTTTTTTGTGACAAAGAAGTATCTGTTCCAATCACTCAATCAGAGAAAAATCAGAGTTGTAGAAATAACTGGAAACTCAAGAGAGCCATGACATTATGTTCTTCACAAGTGCATGTAAACTTTTGACCACAACTGTAAATGTTGAAAGAAATAAACAACATTTTAATGACACATTGAATTATTTAATTAATTTCTGCACTCCTGGTCCATATTAATCAACACCATGCATCTAACATATCCCCATGCTACATAAACAATTGTATTGAATACAGAAATGATTCATACTTTTTTTTTTTTTTTAAACCTGTCCTGTTCAGCTGTTTGACACAGAGAATGGAAGTCTAAGTGCCCGGATTCTGAACAGTTTTAATGTTTCACATGGAGAGTCTGACATACTCCCATTGTGATCATTCAGAATACCTTTTTATTATGACAAAGCAGCGAACAGGAAGGGATTATGGGGGGACAGAAGAAAAGAAATACAAGAGAAGAAAGAAAAGAAACACATACACAAACAACAACAAGAAATACATTGAACATCTAAACTAGTTACTAATATGCTGGTGCTATCGTCAGCGAGATGTATTTCCGGTTTACACCATGTGGGGGCCAATTGGCCAGTGAAAGAGGAGAATGGGGGTGGGGGTGTCTATAAGACTATAAGCTAAGTGATTGAAAGGGGTAGAGTGTACACAAATCAGTTCTGTGATCTAGAACCCAGTAATCGTGTGAATCTCTTATGAGTGTAAGCCCGTTGGCGACCTACCCTACGCCGCCGCATCGCCAATCCCGGCACCGGAACCCCCAACCCGAGCATGCCCTACCACATCCAGCAGCACGCAAGCCCCACCGGGCGCGCGACAGCCACGCAGACGGGTGGAGAAACCGCGCGGGCGCCAACCCAGGGCCACGGCCCCCACCCAGCCAGCCCGGGGAGGGAGGGGGGGGTGGGGGGTCCATGCGCAGCCCATCCCTCCTCCCGCCGCCCAGCAAAGGAGCCACCGTCCCCCCCCGGGACCCAGGGTGGTCCCCCGGGCCACCCGCGCGCCCATCAACCGGCCTTCAGGGATGGCAGGAGGGGACGCATCACCAACCCCACGCCTACACCCACCCCCGCCCGCCCAACCGGGCCACGAGCCACAGCCACAGCCCCCCCTTGGGCGCAGTTGGGTGTTCCAACAGGACAATGACCCCAAACACACATCAAAAGTGGTAATGGAAAATGGCTAAATCAGGCTAAAATTAAGGTTTTCGAATGGCCTTCCCAAAGTCCTGACTTAAACCCCATTGAGAACTTTTGGACAATGCTGAAGAAACAAGTCCATGTCAGAAAGCCATCAAATTTAACTGAACTGCACCAATTATGTCAAGAGGAGTGGTCAAAGATTCAACCAGAAGCTTGCCAGAAGCTTGTGGATGGCTACCAAAAGTGCCTAATTGAAGTGAAAATGGCCAAGGGACATGTTACCAAATATTAGCACTGCTCTATGTGTATTTTTGACCCAGCAGATTTGATCACTTTTTTCATTTCACCCATAATAAAGTCATAAAAGAACCAAACTTCATGAATGTTTTTTGTGACAAAGAAGTATCTGTTCCAATCACTCTATCAGAGAAAAATCAGAGTTGTAGAAATAACTGGAAACTCAAGAGAGCCATGACATTATGTTCTTCACAAGTGTATGTAAACTTTTGACCACAACTGTAAATGTTGAAAGAAATAAACAACATTTTAATGACACATTGAATTATTTAATTAATTTCTGCACTCCTGGTCCATATTAATCAACACCATGCATCTAACATATCCCCATGCTACATAAACAATTGTATTGAATACAGAAATGATTCATACTTACCTGGTCCAGCGCTATTAACTTGCTCCTCAACGGCTCCTGTTTCTCCATCTGAAGGCTTTACTCCTTCTAAGTTCTCCTTTTCCTGGTCCTCGTTAATCCCTGACGCTCCTTGGTCATCAAAATTCTTTATTTCTGAAATGATCTCATTGGCTGTTTCCTCTTCGGTCCCTTGTCCTCCTTCGTCCTCAGAAGCACTTATTGCTGGTAAGGGTTCATCGTTATTCCCTGGTTCTCTTTGAGCCTCTGGGATGTTTACTTCAGGTTCAGTCAAATCATCATTCCCTGTTTCTCCTTGGTTCTCTGCAGTGCTTACACTTGGTAATTGTTCATCCTCGGTCCCAGGTTTTCCTTGGTTCTCAGAGGTGCTTATTACTGGTAAAGGTTCATCCTTGTTCCCTGTTTCTCCTTCGTCCACAAAGGTGCTTATTCCTGATAAGGTTTCATCCTCGGTCCTTGCTTCCCCTTGGTCCTCTGAGATGCTCACTCCTTGTACGAGTTCATCCTTGCTCCCTTGTTCTCCTTGGTCCACAGAGGTGCTTACTTCTGGTAAGAGTTCATCCTTTGTCTCTGCTTCTCCTTGGTCCTCTGATGTGCTCACTCCTGGTAAGGCTTCAGTCTCGGTTCCTGGCTGTCCTTGGTCCTCTGACACCGATAATGCGTCATCCTTGTGTTCCTCATTCCGTGTTTCATCCTGATTCTCTTCAAGTTCTGGTACTGCTTGATTCTCCTCTGACTCGGGAGGGACACTTGCTTCACTCTCCTGCTCTGACATTCTATTTTATTTTATTTTATTTTATTTTATTTTATTTTATTTTATTTTATTTCATTAACAGCTATTCTGCCTTTACTGCGTCGTCCAACTGTGCCGTCAAGCAAAAGTGGTTTCAGTGAGCACTATGCAACACTACGTTTACACGTCGTCATGGTAACCACGAGGCAAGCCCTCCCCCTCCCTTCTCTCGTCTTTATTAGCTCGTTGCTAAATGTGACGTAAGGGCAAATATGTCAGGACGGTGACGAATAAGAAAAGTCCATTTTGCATGAAGTTAGTGTGGTTTAGCTCATAGTTTTATCACTGATGAACAATGATTTCCATAGACAAAGTCAACGGACGATTACGAGTGTTTCAGTATCAGAACACCGTTAAGTTGTATGTTTTGCCATGTTCTTCATTTTTGATCATGTTTTACTCTACAATACTCTTTCTGATGAAAATATTAGACATTTTTATCCTTATTAAACTGTAGGTTATATATTTCAAATTCGATAAGTGGTTGGGACATTACGATTAATATTTTAGGACGTCTGGAACTTTATTATTTGCATCGAAGGGTCCGCCATCTGGCCCGTACGTGTGATGTCATTACGACGCTCCGCCCCTCACTTGACTCCGCAGAGAGCGCTGCATTCCTCAGACCAAACCATTTTTGCCAAAATTATTTTCAAGAAAGACTCAAATAAAGCACGTTTTACCACCATGAGGCTCTTTTTTTCCAAGTTTCATTTAAATTCATGAATTATGAGGATATGCCTGTTATTTCTTTTCGTTCTGTGCTTTTAAACCACGGGGAACATTATTTGCAACTTGGTGCACTCCCCTCTGCTCATTTGCAGAGTGGTACCCTCCATGTAGTTGCCATGTTGGATGACTGTATCGCCGCTGCGGCTGCTCTACTTTTAAAGATGAAACCCTCGCGTTTCCCCTCTTAAAGACGCAACCTAGGGGTGCTTATTTGACCTTCTTGTCAACAAAGGGAGGAATACTGCCGATTTGTGGAGCAGGTGGTGCCTACGGAGACAGGCCTGATCCTTGGCCAGCCAAGCCTGCCTGCAAATCGGCAGAGATGATCCGGCTGATGGAGGCCACATCGCCCGCAGCCTGCATGGACGTCGTGTAAATTTCGTCAGTATTATTTATTTATTTTTAAGCGTCTCTTTGGACGACCCCTGCGTCCTTTTGAGGGAGTTTGAGAACTAACGAGGACATGAACAGCCATCCGCTACCCCGCCGGGTCGCCAACGTGGGCTCTCTTCTGCTGACCCCGCAGGAGAACGACTGTCTGTTTGGATACCTGGGGAGGAAATGTGCGGTGAGTATTGGTGCACCTGTGCCGCATCACGCTTAGTGCACTCAAGTGATGTTCCTTTAAAATGTGCTGTATCAGTCGAGCACTTCTTTTTATTTTTAATCAATCACGTCTTTAATCTATCTCTAACTTTGGGATAAACTGCAGCCCCACGTATTCGTCATTTTCTAATTAGAAAGTCACATTTGTCGTCGTCTCCCGCTTATCTGAATCCGGGTCGCGGGGGCAGCAGCCTCAGCAAAGAGGCCCAGACAGCCCTCTCCCCAGCCACTTCCACCAGCTCATCTGCGAGAATCCCAAGGTGTTTCCAGGCCAGCCGAGAGATATAATCCCTCCAGCGTGTCCTGGATCGGCCCCGGGGTCTCCTCCCAGTTGGACATGCCTGAAACACCTCCCGAGGGAGGCGTCCTGGGGGCATCCTAACAAGATGTCCAAACCACCTCAACTGGCCCCTCTCGACATGGAGGAGTAGCGGCTCTACTCAGAGTCCCTCCCGGATGACCGAACTCCTCACCCTATCTCCAAGGCTGAGCTGCCAAGGAAACCCATTTCAGCCGCTTGTATCCGCGATATTGTTGTTTCGGTCATTACCCAAAGTTCATGGCCGTAGGTGAGGGTAGGAACGTAGATTGACCTGGAAATAGAGAGCTTCGCCTTCTGGCTCAGCTCCCTCTTCACCACGACAGACTGGTTAAGCGCCCGCAACACTGTGGACGCCGCCCCAATTCGCGTGTCAATCTCACGCTCCTACCTCCCCTCACTCATGAACAAGATATCGAGATACTTAAACTCCTCCACCTGGGGCAGGAACTCACCCCTGACCTGGAGCGACCGATCCACCCTTTTCCGGCTGAGAACGATGGCCTCAGACTTGGAGGTGCTGATTCTTATCCCAGCCGCTTCACACTCGGCTGCGAACTGTTTCAGCAAGAGCTGGAGGTTGCTGTGTAATGGAGCCAGAAGTACCACATCATCTGCAAAAAGCAGAGATGAGATCCTCCCACCACCAAACTCGACCCCCTCCACCACCCGGCTGCACCTAGAAATAGGAGTGGGAACCTCTTGTTACCTCACGATACGATACGATTTGCGATACAAAGCTCACGATAACGATGATCTGACGATACGGCGATACAACGATTATCGATACATTGGTCAGGAAATCATTCTAGAATATTCTACAAACACAGAAAAACAAGCTTATGCTGTGAATTGGAACGAGTTTATCATTACTAGACGTTCAATCCGTTTGAAGTGGGAGGGATCCCTACCCCTATGGCCGTCAATGGCAGCCAATGCCATGCAATGAGGTAAATTTGGGTCCTTTGAGGTCATTTACCTGTTGATTTTTAGTTGCTTCCTGTTAATTTGGGGGTATTTTATGGGTCACTTCCTGTTTATTTTGAGTTACAGAACAAGAAGTGATCTGGGAATCACCCAAATATGAATAGGCAGTGACTCAAATTCCACACGAAATGACCTGTAAATAAAAAGCAAGTGACCTGTAAATGCCCCGAAAATCGGACAGAATGACTGCGAATGCGCTGCTGTCGAATGAACGAACACCGTCAATGGTAGCCTTAGAGTTAACTGAGACACTATTATGGTGGAAGATTTTGGTAGCAACTTATTGGTTCCTTTTTTTTTTTTTTTTTTTTTTTTTTTTTTTTTTTTTTTTTAACATTGACACGTTTTTAAAACGATATCCCGATTCTTGGCAGGCGCATATCGATAACCTTTGGGATACAATGTATCACGATATATCACCATTTCGATATTTTGTCACACCCCTACCTAGAAATTCTGTCCATGAAAGTCACAAACAGAACCAGTGACAAAGGGCAGAACAGGTCCGACTTATTGCCGGCCACACGGACCAGACTCATACTCCTGTGGTAGAGGGACTGGATGGCCCCCATACTCCCGGAGTACCCCCCCACAGGGTGCCCCTGGGGACACGGTCATAAGCCTTCTCCAAATCCACAAAAAAAGTCACATTTGGAAGTCTAAAATGGTTGTCGCCAAGCTTTAGAGATCAGAGATCTCCTTCTCAGGTATTGATCACTAGCCAGTGTTACTGCTTTGATATGGAGAACTGACATACTAAATATAATCACCGTGTTATTAATAATTGATCATGCTCGTTGATTTTAAAACACTGATCAGGTTAAGCATTTCTCACAAAAGTTAGGACACTAATACATATCAAAGTGCAGAAGTGCAATCTCTGTCAGTGTTTACACTTAAATGCTCACTTCTACAGCTTTCCTAGAAAATATCGATATCCCATCACCAGTGACAGACACCACATTGTCTTTAATTGGTCTTGAATAATTAACATAAAGAAGCTTTTCGATCGTCACACACATTTTTGGGGACATCGTTACATACAGAAATTTTAACCTCAGAGAATATTACAATATCCCTGATAGATTTATGGGGAAATTTTTGCAACCCTTCCAGTACATTTAGGTGAATTTGACATCATATTAAAGTGTTATGATCTTAGTTGTGGAATTTCTATTTGGATCTACTAAAGGACACAGTTGTAAATATTTGTTTAAAGGTGACTTGGTAAGGAATTTCAATTTTTTTCCCCCAATGTTTCATGAATAAGATAAGTTGTAAGACCAGTTCGCCATATTACGCAAGTACCAGCTTAGTTTTTTTCTTCCTATACACTTATTTGCCAATGACCATGCGAAAGTTTAAATGTAACCATTTAATAACCAAATTGGATCCAGTCAGTCAGATATTAAAGAAAATCTGGCAATATGCAGAGGCAAGCAAAAAAAAAAAGACTTACAACAAAAAGACATTACGAGCATGTTCTACACAAATTGTCTTGCAAATCTGACAAATTGACATCAAAGGGTTTAAAATGCCACAAAATAACATAACAAATAATATAACAACTTTTAATTGTTCACTGTTTTAAGCTATTTGACACAGAGGTCTGTCAGAGCCATTGACTGTAAACAATTTACCCTATGAGGGACATCAAGTAAAGTGAACTGAACTGCACTGTAAAGAATAACTGGGCATAGCGCTGGTGATGTCACCCATTGCATTCGCCTGCTCCCATTTGAAAGTCGCTTTTTACCGGTCAGGGCGCCACCATAACAGCTGCACTGTTTTCCTCTCGCCATTCGTGAAACCCATATTTGGAGTATTTGCCCGTTATGCATTCTTTACGTCAGTCCTCGGACGGGAACCCGAACACGCCGACTGTGTAAAGTTTCCGAGAGATCCTGGAAATTCAGGTAGCCCCCGTCCACTCATTATCATTTTTGTTTATTAAAGTAGATTATCACTTAATGATTGTGGCACAGTAGTGTTGTTGGGAGTCATTTGCTCCCAATTGTGCCCTCCTGAAACCAGAAGCGCCAGACCCAAAGGCCAAAGTTGGGTACTGCAAGCTCTTCAAACTCTTAACACTTCATTTTGAAAGACGGGAGGTTGGGTTTTGGTCAGAGCTCAGTCACAAATCCCTGATTTTTTTTCTCCCTATTATTTAAAAAAAAGTCAACTTTATTTAAAGTACCACTTCAAGAACACCTGCATCAGTGCTGTTTATACAAACGTAGTCAAAGTATTAGAAATGGAAACATGCACAATACCAAACCAGCTTGGCAATAAAACTGTGACAGTAAAAAGCGGACATTATTGTATTGGCTGTCATCAAGGAAGTGGTCACCACCCAGTCGAGAAGCCACCCCCCACACCCCCAATCATTGTGACCATTGGAATTAAACCCCCTGTGAACCTTGTAATCCTCCACCAGAGCGGATTAATTGCTGGCCTTTTGCTATGTTACTCTATCAAATTAACTAGTTAAATTTGTATATTAGTTTAGTATTTTAAAGGATTTAATTTTGAGTGCAGTTTCATCAAATAATTCATATGTGGCTATTTGTGTGTTTTGTGTGTCGCCATTATGGCTTTCAGGCCACTAAATGCTACCAAACAGGCCAGTACATATTATTCATGAATAAAATTATGCCTGCATCTACGTTACATATGCCATCCTCGCTGGTCTGTTGTCCCAATCTGAACCTGATCGTTAGCAACAAGCTTTTGCTGGCTAGCTATTGCAAGTACAGTATACAGTGCCTTGCAAAAGTATTCGGCCCCCTTGAACCTTGCAACCTTTCGCCACATTTCAGGCTTCAAACATAAAGATATAAAATTTTAATTTTTTGTCAAGAATCAACAACAAGTGGGACACAATCGTGAAGTGGAACAACATTTATTGGATAATTTAAACTTTTTTAACAAATAAAAAACTGAAAAGTGGGGCGTGCAATATTATTCGGCCCCCTTGCGTTAATACTTTGTAGCGCCACCTTTTGCTCCAATTACAGCTGCAAGTCACTTGGGGTATGTTTCTATCAGTTTTGCACATCGAGAGACTGACATTCTTGCCCATTCTTCCTTGCAAAACAGCTCGAGCTCAGTGAGGTTGGATGGAGAGTGTTTGTGAACAGCAGTCTTCAGCTCTTTCCACAGATTCTCGATTGTATTCAGGTCTGGACTTTGACTTGGCCATTCTAACACCTGGATACGTTTATTTTTGAACCATTTCATTGTAGATTTGGCTTTGTTTTGGATCATTGTCCTGTTGGAAGATAAATCTCCGTCCCAGTCTCAGGTCTTGTGCAGATACCAACAGGTTTTCTTCCAGAATGTTCCTGTATTTGGCTGCATCCATCTTCCCGTCAATTTTAACCATCTTCCCTGTCCCTGCTGAAGAAAAGCAGGCCCAAACCATGATGCTGCCACCACCATGTTTGACAGTGGGGATGGTGTGTTCAGGGTGATGAGCTGTGTTGCTTTTACGCCAAACATATCGTTTTGCATTGTGGCCAAAAAAGTTAAATTTTGGTTTCATCTGACCAGAGCACCTTCTTCCACATGTTTGGTGTGTCTCCCAGGTGGCTTGTGGCAAACTTTAAACGAGACTTTTTATGGATATCTTTGAGAAATGGCTTTCTTCTTGCCACTCTTCCATAAAGGCCAGATTTGTGCAGTGTACGACTGATTGTTGTCCTATGGACAGACTCTCCCACCTCAGCTGTAGATCTCTGCAGTTCATCCAGAGTGATCATGGGCCTCTTGGCTGCATCTCTGATCAGTTTTCTCCTTGTTTGAGAAGAAAGTTTGGAAGGACGGCCGGGTCTTGGTAGATTTGCAGTTGTCTGATGCTCCTTCCATTTCAATATGATGGCTTGCACAGTGCTCCTTGAGATGTTTAAAGCTTGGGAAATCTTTTTGTATCCAAATCCGGCTTTAAACTTCTCCACAACAGTATCTCGGACCTGCCTGGTGTGTTCCTTGGTTTTCATAATGCTCTCTGCACTTTAAACAGAACCCTGAGACTATCACAGAGCAGGTGCATTTATACGGAGACTTGATTACACACAGGTGGATTCTATTTATCATCATCGGTCATTTAGGACAACATTGGATCATTCAGAGATCCTCACTGAACTTCTGGAGTGAGTTTGCTGCACTGAAAGTAAAGTGGCCGAATAATATTGCACGCCCCACTTTTCAGTTTTTTATTTGTTAAAAAAGTTTAAATTATCCAATAAATGTTGTTCCACTTCACGATTGTGTCCCACTTGTTGTTGATTCTTGACAAAAAAATTACATTTCATATCTTTATGTTTGAAGCCTGAAATATGGCGAAAGGTTGCAAGATTCAAGGGGGCCGAATACTTTTGCAAGGCACTGTAAGTACAGTGCTGAGTCGCTCCTATGCGAGGCAAAAGTGAATGCAGTATAAATCACTTCTCATCCCATCCATGGCTGCAAAAAGGCAAAAAGTTTTGACATTATCACCAGGAGTTTTGACATTATCAGCAGGAAGAAATTGGGAATCATTTAAATATTGTCATTCAGAACTTATCAAAAATGTCCTGTTCAAAAACCTGATTGCAGGAGCGAGTAATATAATAATAAATGCATATTTTCAATATGTATGATCACTGTAACACTATCATATACAGTGAGGAACAGAAGTACAGTATTTCATCAAAGAATTAATATGTGACTATTTGTGTGTTTTGTGTGTCGCCATTATGGCTTTCAGGGCACTAAATGCTACCAAAAAGGCCAGTACATATTATTCATGAATAAAACGATGCCTGCATCTACGTTACAGATGCCATCCTCGCTGGTCTGTTGTCCCAATCTGAACCTGGTCGTTAGCAACGAGCTTTTGCTGGCTAGCTATTGCAAGTACAGTATAAGTACAGTGCGGAGTCGCTCCTATGCGAGGCAAAAGTGAATGCAGCATAAATCACTATTCATCCCATCCATGGCTGCAAAAAAGCAAATATTTTGACATTATTACCAGGAGTTTTGAGATTATCACCAGGAGGAAATGGGGAATCATTTAAATATTGTCATTCAGAATTTATCAAAAATGTCTTCAAAAACCTGATTGCAGGAGCGGGTTGGGGCTCCGGTCTCGCGTCGCCCTGCGGCGGCTCCTCGGCATTCTCCTGCTTCCGCCTTCCCCTTTCTTCTCTGCCTGGGTACCCGCCCTGCGCTCCTCTGCGGGTCGCTTGCTGGACGCCGGTATATCTGCTGGTTGTCGCCTGCTCCGGTGGGGGACCCTGCCTTGCCCTGGGCTTGGTGGGCCACTGGGGATCCCGTGGTGTGTTGTGCCGGTTGGGGGGCTGTAGCTCGTGGGCCGGGTAGGCGGACGGGGATGGGGGCGGGCGTGGGTTTGGTGGTGCATCATCCCTCTTCCCATCCCTGAGGGCTGGTTGATGGGAGCGCGGGTGGGCCGGGGGATCACCCTGGATCCCGGGGGGGGGGGGGTCTCCTTTGCTGGGCTGCGGGAGGAGGGATGGGCGGCGCTGCCCCAATCACCCCCCAAGGGCTGGCTGGGTGGGGGCCGTGGCCTTGGGTTGGCGCCTGCGCGGTGTCTCCGGTCATCTGCGTGACTGTCGCGTGTTTGTTAGGGCTCGCCTACGGCTGGATGTGATTGGGCACACTCGGGTCTGGGGTCCCGGTGCCGGGACTGGTGGTGGTGTGAACACTCTCCCCCTCCCAATCACTTAGCTTATAGACTTCCCCAACCCCATCCCCTTGTTTCCCTGGTCAACAGGCCCCCCACATGGTGTCAACCGGAAATACATCTAGTTGATGATAGCACCAACATATTAATAGTTAGTGTAGGCGTTCAATGTATTTCTTCTTGTTGTTTGTGTTTCTGTTCTTTCTTCTCTTGTTTCTTTTCTTCTGTTCCCCCAATACCCCTTCCCGTTCGCTGCTTTGTCATAGTAAACGAGATATGTTGAATGATCACAATGGGAGTAAGTCATACTCTCAATGTGAAACATTAAAACTGTTCAGACCAACCAGACACTTAGACTTCCATTCGCTGTGTCAAACAGCTGAACAGGACTGGTTTAATAAAAAAAAAAAAGAATCCGACCCTTGTTGCATGGTTTTTGTTGTGTGATGTGCGGGTTACATTCCAGACACCCCCACAATAAGTTTAGTTTGATGAAAAGTATCAAAGTAAAATTACTGAGTTTTTTTTCTAACATAAGTTTAATTCATAATCGTGATTACGATAATGGTCAAACATGATTATCATTTTGGGCGTAGTCGTGCAGCCCTGCTTACGACGTACTGCTACAGATATTCTGGTAATCCCATACTTGTACAACACACTCACTTTAAGTATGCTGTTTCTGACTTCCGATGTGCTGGTGTTTCTCATCTTTACCTTATATCTGAAAGTCGAAAATCCAACCACACCAGTTTTGGAAGCAAGCACTGTTTAGTGCGTATACTGCATGTCAAGATGCACACAGTCTAACAGTCTACATGATGTTTAACCTGTCTATATTCTGTTTGTGCATATTTTTGTAGACTTTGTGTTCTGCGGTGGTTCAGGTCTATGCCGCTGACCGAACGTGCGGCTGGCTGAAGAAATGCTGCGGAGTGGCGTGCCTAGTCAAAGACAACCCGCAGAGGTCCTACTTCATACGTGTCTTTGACGTCAAGGTGAGACACGCTGGTCTTTCCTGATGAAGAAATATCTGCTGACGAGCTGTGTCTGCATTTATGTTTCAGGAGGGGAAGACCATGTTTGAGCAGGAGCTCTACCACAACTTTTCCATCAGTTGCGCCAGATCCTACTTCATCTCCTTTGTGGGGGACGTGAGTATATGACTCCTTATGATTAACATAAATAGGTTAATAATACTGATGGTGGGGAAAAAACTGCCTCGTTCTAAAAATAAAGAGGGGGAAAATGTTTGAACTATACTGGAGAAATTAAAATGTTTGGAAGTAGAAATAATGAATGGTAAAAATATGCACCATCAATATAAAAAACACAAATTTCAATAATTCAATTAATATATCATTTTGAAAATGTTTTTGCATTTTTTTTTTTTTTTTTTTTACATACTAGTTTCGGTAAACTGTAATACTAAGGTAAACTGTAAAACTAAACATAACAATGAAATTTAATTGTACTGTGCATTAAATGACAAAATAACCATTGTTCCTAATAACCTGTTAGCCTAATGCTAATATACAGTGAAAGACACCATTCGGCACTAACGAAAATTCGCAACACTTCAAAATAAATCTGCTTCAACTGACGAACGGTGTAAAATATGGGATCCACTATCGTCTTAGTGAAGCAAAATTGATGTAACATACGATAGTTTTTATACAACTGGAACAAATATCGATATTTCAGATGCTAATTATTTAAATCATGTGACTATTATAAGACTTTTTAGAGGAATTGTCTGGTTTTTCAACCGTAACAGTAACCAACAGTAACATCCAGAACACAAATGAGGACGTACACAAGAATAAAACAAATTGGAATAGACCAAAAATCTGAAGATTTCAAAATGTTTGTTTTTGTTTTTTTTTCCTCCCTCAGACCAACCAGATCGGTTTGAACTTTGCCAGCGAGGAAGAAGCCAAACGCTTCCGAGTGTGCGTCAATGAGTTGCTCAGCCGCAGACAACGCAAGACCGGCAAGTATTCCCATGCCACATTGGGTCCGAATACTCACTTGCTCTCTTCTAGTGCTGCTTTTGATCACCACTTCTTGATACTGTAGTCACTTCTTGTTCTTGTCTTGCGTCACTAAATCCATGCTCGCAGTGGCCATCTTGCCGCATTTAAACTTCTGAGCACTCGTCTGGACTAAACACCTCACCTTAATTATTTACTCTCCTCTGTCCTCTTCCCCCTCATCTTTTCCTTGTGCTAATTTTTTCCATCTCCTTTTTGTTACCTGTTTTTCTTTTGCTCTTTTTCTGTCCTTTTCTCCCTATTGTTATTTTCCTTGTCTTTTTTCTCTTCTCCTCCATCTTGTTTTTCTCTTATTACTTTCTGTTATTTTCCTTCTTTAAATCTACATTATCTTCATCTCTATGATCTTCTCCTTTGTCTTATTTTTGTCTTCTTTTTTCATGACCACCTTGCTCCACTAGTAATTGTGATCATTTTTTTTGTTTTGCAGAGAAAAACGGTGTGTCTAAAAATGGTACGTTAAACTTTTGTGCAGCCAATTCTCACTTTAATGCTTGAGAAATCTTGACTTTTTATAGGGTGAACTATTTTGTTTTGTTTATCATTTTGACGTGACGCCGTCAGCATTTCAACACTTGTAGTGTTTTATAATATATTTTCTTGGCCATGACACATAAATTCACATTGTAGGAGTATTGAAAAATTCACCTAGGCTAGAGTCACCTAGAAAATCACCTAGAAAACTGTTTTCCTGCAGTACAGCTTCTGCTTCAGAAGGTTTATCATAGTACAATTTGTACTTATCAACGATAAGTTTTTTGAAACGATATTTGTGATCTTCTTGACACTCCAAAAAAAGAAGGCCCGCTGCTCCATCAGTTATGAAACACTGGTAATCCTAAGCGGGTATCAAACCAACGAGCGGTACGGTGGACTTAAAGCACCAACGCCCAATACATCAGTTGTGAGCGACTGGTAAATCCCAAAGATGGTGTCAGTCGATCGCATCATGGTTCTTGGGAAAGAAAAAGGGCAGAAGTCTGAATATCGTTGTATTGCATACACGTATAGCTGGCTTTGACTGACATCATAATACCAAGTCAGATCTTGTTTTTTGGAATGAGTCACAACACATGCAGCTCATCCAAACTTGTCTGAATTACGTTTTTTTACCGAAAATGTCATAAACATAGGCGCTCCCAACTTTTCATATCACGATAACACACAACAGACTTGTTTGCCATAAGAGGTCAGCGTGCCAAAATGCTGTATATTTTTGTGTATATATGGAAAACAATAGATTTGTATCCATATTCAATACTTATAGTGTGGTCTAAAAAGTATTTATTTATTATATAGGTAGGTAGTTTTGGGTTGGGGTTCGAAAAGTAGTTTGTGCGGTAAGATAGTGAGCACCCCTGACCTAAAGGGACAAACACATTAGCAATTCCTTGCTGCACAACCTCATGAGTTATATATGGTTACTGGGTGACCGGGTGACACAGTGCGGCGTGTCGTGCAGGTTAATCCGCATTGCATGAAATCAGTCCATCTGTGCTGCATGCGGTGCAAATGCTAACCTGCTAACCTTATTTTAGTGCAGCTAATCTGTAAATCTCGAAGCCACCACTGTGCTGTCATGTGAATGGCGAGTGTAAACAACAGTTGTTGACAAACAAACCACACATTAAGTGATTTTGTCTCTGGTGAGTACGGTGGCCCTGAAATGCAAAAAACAAAACGGCAAATTAAAAAATACAACGGCAAATCAAAAAACCAAACGGTAAATTCAAAAACACAACGGCAAATTCAAAAAGAAAAAATGCAAATTCTAAAACACAACTAGGAAGTTATTCCGTTTCTAGCATGGGATTTCAAAGTGAGCATTACCAAAGATGCGAACGTGGCTTCTGCTAGAAATATTTTTATTCGGGACATACAGTACGTATGAAGTATGATGAGTAACTTTACACAAGAGGCTCTGAATGTCCTTTTCTGTGAAGACGTTGTGACACCCTGTTATATGAGGAAAAATTTCGGATGCGATTAAAATTTTGGTCATTAGGTAGAGTTCGGGTTTAGGGGTCCAGTTAAGCAGAATATTTAGGGTAATAGTACAATGTTAGGTTATTTTTATGGTTTTCAGGTTAAATGATAAGGGTGCATTCACATTAGCTGTGTAAAAACAGCCAGGGATAATTTGCTCACACTGGCTTTTCACCAGTCAGTTTATTGTTGACGTTCAAAGGATGGGTGCCTGAAAGTGGAGAAGAATATGTAGGGGGGAGAATGTTTCCAAGGAGCCAGCCAAGGCACCTATGTCAGAGAACTAAGATGGAATGAGAATATCAATGTGGCATAAATGAAGCGAAATTGTATTTGGGATGTCCTGTATACAACTCCTGCGTTTAAAACTAATATGAGTGACATGAAGCAAAGGTTTGTTTTGAGTCTAGTGTGAAAGTCTTGGGTTTGGCTTCGGCATGTCCCGAGGCTGATTTTTTTTTTTTTTTTAACTTCAGATCCGATTTTTTTTTTCAAGATGTTTCGCCGATAGACCAATAAAAATAATGCAAAAAAAAAAAAAATGTTAAAATGAGCTCTGATGGTACCTCCTTAAGATTATTACGCGATGCTTTGTTACTATCATTAATTTCTAAAGAGCAGTAGTCTCGCTCATCGGCCATATTTGCCTAGTTGTTTGGTTTACAGCAGCTGTAAAGCACAATAGTACTAAAAATACACGACTTCTTGATCCGATCCAATCTCGTGACCAAAACCGATACTGTACTATACTCCAAAAATAGCCGTATCGGGTGCTGTTACCGATACTTTTTGACTAAGGTTTTAGCTTCATAAAATGCATTCCTACAATTGTCTGGTTTAGAGGTGACTTAAATTCTATTCAATTTAGCCGCGTTTTCAGCCACCCTCTGCTCACTTTTTTGAGGATGGTGCTTCTTTGCAGTAGAAAATCAAAGAAGCAGTAGAAAAGGTCTTTATACCCAAGTCTTTATAATTACAATTTTTAGGAGTAGTTTGGAGAAGTTAGGAGGTGCTCATTCCATGGTTTGTTGAAAATTCAGTCATAATGCTGCCACTTTTTGCTACTTTTTGATGGAATATTTTGTCTGATTTATTAATGACCGCATCAGCAATTTTATTATTATTAATTGTAGAGTTCTACTTGGGCCCTTTGAATTGTATCAAGATTTTTTTTCCGAGCATCGCTTTAAATGTCTTCACTCCTCCAATTCCTCATAATCTCTATAAAGTGCAAAAGCATCCTTAATCCACATCAGATAATCCCGATCCAAATCCCTCCACGAGCACCACCGCACAACTTCAAGCAGTCCACAAAATCAAAGTAAAAATCAAAGTCTGACTAGATGTTCTCCCAAATAATTTTCCATTTGTGCTTTTTAAATTGAGTTTTTACAGCAAGGAAGGGACCAGCAGTGGGAACCTCGTGTTACCTCACGATACGATTGGATTTGCGGTACAGAGCTCACGATAACGATGATCTGACCATATGGCGATACAACGATTATTGATACATTGGTCAGGAAATCATTCTAGGATGTTCGACAAACAACTAATAAACAGAAAAACAAGCTTCCGCTGTGAATTGGAATGAGTTTATCACTAGTAGACGTCCAATCCGTTTGAAGTGTGAGGGTGGCAGCGAATGAATGAATTCATTCGCTGCCACATTCGCTGCCATCCCTCCCACTTCAAACGGATTGAACGTCTATGGCCGTCAGTGGCAGCCAATCACCCAATTGAATAGGCAGTGACTCCCACTAACAGGAAATGACCTGTAAATGAACAGCAAGTGACCTGTAAATGCCCCGAAAATCTGACCGAATGACTGCGAATGCTCCGGTTTCGAATTAGTGCTGCAACGATTAATCGATTAACTCGAGTATTTGATTAGAAAAAAAGATTCAAATTAAGTTTTGCTGCTTCAAGTATTCATTTAATTAAAGTGGCGTTGTAATGGTTGGTTTTGAAAGTGTTTACATTAATTGATTTGGGTGGATACACAGCCCTCTAGTCTACCTCATTTCACATGGCTGAATCTATCTGCTCCCTGTTAAGACCAACATAAGCGTTTGTTTGAGCTAATGATTTTTTTTAATGCATTCCAAGTTTAGTTTAAAGGTATATTTAGCAGCTTTTTGTGGGAATTTGTGTCTGAGCCCTTTGTTAAGAGCATTGTAGAAAAGTGTGAGCATTTTATACCATTTAAGCTAGCGGACTTTTGCCATGTATGCTTGCCAGTTGTTCTTTTGTTGTACATAGATCGTTTTTTTATATACCGTGTGAGGCTCAGCTCGGGTATTTTAATTTTTTATGTTTATCTGATTACTCGATTATTCGAACTAAATAGTTCATTGATTAATCGACTACTAAAATATTCGATAACTGCAGCCCTATTTCGAATGAATGAACGTTTTCTGTCTAAATGGATTGGGCGTCGAGCACCGTCAATGGCAGCCTTAGAGTTACCTGAGACACTATTATGGTGGAAGATTTTGGTAGCAACTTTTTGGTTCCTTTTATTTATTTTTGTAAACATTGACACCTTTTTAAAACGATATCTCGATTCTTGGCAGGAGCTTATCGATAACCTTTTGGGATACAAAGTATCACGATATATCACAATTTCGATATTTTGTCACACCCCTACAGGGGACACAGATTAGAACACCACGGTAAATTGACTTGTCAATTAGTGATCCCCTCAGAATTTCAGATCATAAAAGCAAGTTATACGCATGCATTATGGATCTCATTCTCCAGTAAACGTCAGAATTCGCAACCATTATAATCAGTGTGTGTAGTAACTAGGGCTGTCAAAATTATCGCGTTAACGGGCGTTAATTAATTTTTTAAATTAATCACGTTAAAATATTTGACGCAATTAACGCATGCACTAAATGACCCGTTCGCACATTGCCTCAAACAGATTACAATGAGGCCGTTTATGGACATTAAGAGTGAAGAGAATGCCACCGGCCGCTTGGGGGCAGCGCCGTTCCATACTCATGTTATTTCTTCTAAACGTGGGAGAATTAGTAGTTGTGAGATGTTTATGCTGTATTCACAATGCAATGCAAATTGCAATTTGTGCTCCACACATATTTCGGTAAGTTTTCTTTCTTTTAGTGGCAATTAATTGTCTCTTGTTGTATTTTGGGCAAGATATGTACAGATAAATGTTATACAGTAAAAGCGAGTGGACACAGGCGTTCTTTGGACCGCGCCGTTTATTGGCATAAGCTTCTCCTTCACAACAAACATAAGTATCGTTTAGTGAAAGCACAACAAAAATAATATTCCTATCTCTCCAAAAAAAAAAAAAAAAAATGTTCACAAAAAGAAAAGCACTTCAGTCTAATGAGGCCCTATTCTGACACACAGTTAAACAACAATGCAAAATGAACTGTCATTCCATATCAAAATAGCTATGCAAAATACATGTAAAACTTAGACTTTGGTCACTCTATTTTTATTACTGTTATTTTTATTCTTATTATATTAACTCTACTTTTGATTGAAAATTTTACAAATTTTATTAAAACAAAAACATGAAGAGGGGTTTTAATTAGAGATGTCCCGATCGATCGGCCTCCCGGTCGATTGGGTCCGATCACGTCATTTTCAAAGTATCGGAATCGGCAAAAAAATATCGGCCATGCCTTTTTTAAAATATATATATATTTTAATTAAATCGTTTGTAATTGTATTTAACGTTACAGACATAATATGTTACACTCATCCAGAGTCTTTAGTCTAGGCTTAACGTAGGGGTAATCCAAAAATATCTCGATGATGGCTGTAATTCATTATTAGATATATGTGTCACGTTATGATATGTAAAGCTATTAATATTTGAGCTGCACGCCCCTTTCACTCATTGTTGCACTCAATCTGTTGTAATGCTATTTTACCCACATAGAGAGATATAAGGCTAGATGGCTTAAAGATAGTTAAAAGGCTAAATGACTAGAGTGAATTTTGATAGCCCGCTAAACAGTCCCTCATATGACTACAATTTTACAAACTTTCTCCAAATGATTAGAATTGTTATGTGAGGCAATATGGGAATGCAAGGTGGCAATAGATATTTGTCTTAAAACCTTTAATTATTTCACAAAGCAGAGATGATATATCTATTGTTAGCACGACTCACAGTCATGGTTTTACTTCCCATCATGGTTCCACTTTCCCATCATGCCTTGGGGCATGCTGCAGTATAGTTTACTGAAAGCTCAACAAATACACTAGATGGCAGTATTTAGTCACAATACACAAAGTCCCAAGTCTTTCTATCCGTGGATCCCGCTCACAGAAAGAATGTTAATAATGTAAATGCCATCTTGAGGATTTATTGTCATAATAAACAAATACAGTACTTATGTACTGTATGTTGAATGTATATATTCGTCCGAGTTTTATTCATTTTTTTCTTAATGCATTGCCAAAATGTATATGATCGGGAAAAATTATCGGGAATGATTGGAATTGAATCGGGAGCCAAAAAAAGCAATCGGCACGGGAAATATCTGGATCAGCAGATACTCAACTAAAATGATCGGGATCGGATCGGGAGCATAAAAAACATGATCGGAACAACCCTAAATTTAATATAAAATTACTATAACGTGTAACTATAACATAACAAAATAACTGTAATATAACTATAACTATTATCTTTTAAGAACTACAAGTCTTTCTATCCGTGGATCACTTTAACAGAAAGAATGTTAATAATGGTATTTGTGGATTTATTGTTACAATAAACAAATACAGTACTTATGTACAGTATGTTGTATGTATATATCCGTCGTGTGTCTTATCTTTCCATTCCAACAATAATTTACAGAAAAATATGGCATATTTTAGAGATGGTTTGAATTGCGATTAATTGCGATTAATTGCGATTAATTACGATTAATTAATTTTTAAGCTGTAATTAACTCGATTAAAAATTTTAATCGTTTGACAGCCCTAGTAGTAACACAACCTATGCTTGCAAAGCGCACATTCAGCGAATGAAAGGGCATTGCTGACTAAATTTTTGTCACTTGGCAGGGCATTTAGGGAACAATGGCATGCATGCAATGTGTTCTTTTTTTTTTATACACCGCTAAACTCATTTAATGTCTCGCGGTGATCTTCTGTGAATTATCAATAATATCTCAAGCGCTCAGCACGTCGATGCAACGGAACAGGTCAGGTGGGCTATGTATGCATGTTTTTTGATTAGTCAAAAGGCTTTTTTAACTGAAACGTCTCGACCCTACTATGGTGTTTCTTGAGTGGCAGATGAGTCAAAGTATACTGTTTTACTCTAATAGTGTAAAAGTGTATTTTGACAAGTTTTTGTAGAAGCAGAAACCTTCCCCTAAAAGACCATTTTTTCCCCCAATACAAAAAGCAGCATCCAATTTTCAAAATTCTTCCAATGAGATAGAGGGTATTGACACAGCCTGTAATTGGGAATCTTGTCACTTTGCAATTGAAACTGTGTAATTTAAAGATGCACCGATACCAGTATCAGCAGGGGGGCCGATCCGGCCCGAAATGGTGGTATCGGTGCGTACCAACAAAGAAGGCGCCGATACCTTTTACCGGTCCAGTATTATAACACTTGACCTCAGCCTTTTTTTCCTCCTGACACTCACTACACTTTCTGTTGTGTGATGATACGTGATCACTTTGCATGCCTAGCAGCTATCGCTCTTTGCCTGCTCCAGACCAGTGAGAGCGGGCCAATAGCTGCTCTTAACCAATGCCAGGGCATCTTTTTCATTTGTAGGAAAAACAAACTATGAGAGGAAAATTTCAGCGGTCTGTACATATTTTAGTTCAGCTGTTTCAAATATCTCACAGAGCGGCCATCATCGAACACATTCTGGATCTTATCACTTTATTAAACTGTATTTTGGGTCACAGTGAAGTTTCTCAGTGTATTTAATGGCCACTGACGTCATTCACTGTTCATCGCAACTACCTGTAGTCGCAGCCTTTCTCTCTCCACTTCCGCATTATCTTCTCACGCGCTGTCAATTGTCATGGGACTAGCACGATTCTTAAAGGCACAGCGCTACATTTTGTGCCTAGGCAGCTTTTACTATTTATTATGGTGAAATTCACCCGCTTACATTAAGTAAAAAAAAAAAAAAAAAAAAAGCAATTTTGGATAATTTCTCTCAGCTCACTTGACGATCTCTCACGCCACACTAGTGTACTGCGGCACACCGGTTGAAAAACACTGTTTTAAGTTACATAATGATAAATCAGTCAAGCTTTAGTGGAGTAACCAAGGTCAGAGCTCGTTTTGCCCATAACACACCCGTAGACTTCATAATGTAATTGATGGGACACGGGGCACGGGGCCGATAAATAGGTGGCCTGCATTGTTGGCGTGGCCGTCAAAGTTGACCGAGTGGAATCACAGACAAAGAGCTTTTTTCGTTGAAAATTCTTGTGAATAAATGCTTAAATTCCCTGAATTCTTTATAGATGTGGACGTAAAACAGTCTAGATTCTCGGGTGAAAGCTAAAGAAACCGTGCAAAGAGCATTTATTTTACCTAAATATGTTGAATGTGCGGCTCGTCTTTCAGTTGACTGTGGCACCTCCTTACCACAACAAAGAGCTTTTTACGTTGAAATTATTGTGAATAAATGCTTAAATCCCTGAATTCTTTATAGATATGGATGTAAAGCAATCTCGATTCTTGGTTAAAGGCAAAAAAACGTGCATTTATTTTACGTAAATATTGCGAACTATGATGCCAATGCTTTAGCGGCTAATTTCTCCATTTTTTTCACGTTTTAAATTCACGCATGGTACGAAAAATAAAATAATTACCTTGAATCTTTGAACAAATCACTCCTGAGACAATCCTTCCTTTTTGTATGTGGTACAGCTTTCGTACTTTTTGAACCGAAATCCACCGTTAGTTCGCTGCGTGCGTGTGTTTGTGAATGCAGTGCCCTCCATAATTATTAGATTAATAATAATTATGTGTTTTTTAGCTTCTAATATTTTTTTTTTCTAAATAATATGGGACCTTAATAGAAAAAAAGAGAAAAATGAGGTGCTTTTCAGCATGCGCATCTTTTGTGGCACGCCAGACCCACTTAGAGTGTTTGTTGCCAAAAAGCTCAATCTTGGTCTCATCTGACCAAAGCACACGGTCCCAGTTGAAGCCCCAATACCGCTTGGCGAACTCCAGACGTTTGCGTTTATGATTGTGAGTGAGGAAAGGTTTTCTCCGTGCATGCCTCCCAAACAGCTTGTTGGCGTGTAGACAGCACCTCATACCCACTGTGAAGTATGGGGGTAGGTCAGTGATGCTGTGGGGCTGTTTCACTTCCAAAGGCCCTGGGAACCTCGTTAGGGTGCATGGCATCATGAATGCTTTGAAATACCAGGACATTTTAAATCAAAATCTGTTGCCCTCTGCCCGAAAGCTGAAGATGGGTCGTCACTGGGTCTTTCAGCAAGACAATGACCCTAAACATATGGCCAAATCTACTCAGAAATGGTTCTTTAGACACAAAATCAAGCTCCTCCCATGGCCATCTCGGTCCCCAGACCTCAACCCCATTGAAAACCTGTGGGGTGAGCTGAACAGGAGAGGACCCAGGTCTGTGGATGATTTAGAGATTCTGCAAAGAGGAATGGCTGAAGATCCCTCTTTGTCTTTTCCCATCTAGTGAAACATTATAGGAGAGAATTAGGTGCTGTTTTCTTGGCAAAACGGGGTTATACAAAGTATTAACACCATGGGTGCTGATAATTGTGACACACATTATTTGATGTCAAATAATTATTTCTTTATGTGGGATTTTTTTCCCCACTGAATAAATGCACTTGTATTGAAGGTTGGATTTTTCTCTTTTTTTTCCCCATTAAGGCCCCATATTATTTAGGAAAAAAATTATTAGAAGCTAAAAAACACATCATTATTATAAATCCAATAATTATGGAGGGCACTGTAGCTCCTCTTGATGTGGGCGGCCCACTGCTTGAAGGAGTTGCGCAATGCATGGCCGAGCTGACACGTCAATAATGTCTACGGCACACCCTCCCTGGCATCTTGTCTTTCGATGACATACATGACAGCAGCTGAAGCAAGTGTTTTGACGGGCATCCATCTTTATCGCTGCACATTGCTTGGCTGAGTGTTGTTTTAGTGTATTGTTGTGACTAACCAAATTGCCTTCTGCAGGTCCTACGCTGCACATGGCTACGGTGGACATCAAGAACCCAGAGATCAACAACGTGCGTCTGATCAACTCCGTTGGCTCGCAGTACCATGTCAACAACATGCTGAGTCACAGAAAGGACAAAAAGAACAAAGTCAAGAAGAAAAAGCTGACCAAGGCAGACATCGGCACACCTAGCAATTTCCAGTCAGTTTCACTTTCATCTTCTTATCAGACTGGTATGCCTGCAGTGAATTCACTGCAGGCCCTCCAATTTTAAAAATGGACATCTATCATGATAAATGGTAGCAAATGACTTGATAGCTAAGGAATTGGCTTGCAGCAACTTAATATTTAATAACTAAGCATGTACCGTATGTAGCTACCTGTGATTTAGCTCATAGCTATTAAGCATGTAGCTGCAGTAGAGCGTTTTGGCTGGACAATAGTCTGATTGCTTTTGTCCCCTCTCCAGGCACATCGGTCACGTGGGCTGGGATCCAAACACGGGTTTTGATGTGAGTAATATGCACACGCACACGTGGTAACACAATAAGCACTTTGTATGTGTGTCGTGGTGGCTGCACAATGACATCACTCAACAATAAGCTGTTGTTGTTGCACACATGTAAACATTTCTTTTATCACATGACAACAGCTAATCAAAGTTTGTTTCATTCTGCTTTCATTTGTTTCATAGTATTCCATCCTTCCTTCCCTGTCTGTAAATGTTTCCGTTCTTACCATTCTTCTTTGCTTCATGTCTTCCTTTCAGCTTAACAACTTGGACCCAGAGCTGAAGAACTTATTCGACATGTGCGGAATCTCAGAGGCGCAACTGAAGGACAGAGAAACCTCCAAGGTCATCTACGACTTCATTGAGAAGAAAGGAGGAGTTGAAGCCGTCAAGAACGAGCTCAGGAGGCAAGGTGAGAGTTTGAATGATTGAGTTTAATTGCAATAAAAGAGAGTGAATGTACGTTTGAGATTGGGATGGCTCAGTTATGTATGATGAGTAACTTCACACAAGAGGCTGTGAAAAGGCAAGTGCCCATGAGTGACTTTGAGAGGGGCAATATTCTTGACGGGGTTAATTGCATGATGTGAGAGTGAGGTAGAGCAGTACGTGTACTCAAGTAGAGTGGAGACGTACTAAATGCAGTTGAAATGGAGCGAGTCCATGTGTCCAAAAGTAGATCGTTTACATCAGTGCCATGTGTAAGAGGTGTGTGGTTGATCATTTTGATGCAAACTGTCATGGAATTTGCATCAAAGTAATAATATGAGAGTTGATCACAGTAGTCCTGTATCCTAAAAGAAATGTTTTGGTTTACCGTTTTACGTTATTGATATGATGCTCTGTCTGCCCTCTGCAGCGCCTCCTCCGCCTCCCTCACGGGGTGGCCCCCCTCCTCCACCACCTCCTCATAGCTCCACCCCACCTCCTCCACCCGCACACAGCTCCACTCCGCCTCCCCCTCCTCCCCCGTCCAGAGGAGGCCGTGGGGCTCCCCCTCCTCCCCCGCCTCCATCCCGCGCCCCATCCTCGGCCCCCCCACCCCCACCGCCTACCAGACCGGGAACATTGGGTGCGCCGCCTCCTCCTCCCACCAGGGGAGGCCCCCACCATCCTCACCACCCTCAGCCTGCACCTGCCTTGCCTGCATCAATCTCTTCCCCACAAGCGCCGCCCCCTCCTCCTCCCCCGCCGGCCCACCAGTCCCCAGTGAATCGAGCCGCCGCCGCCGCCCCGCCCACTCCTCCTCCACCACCTCCTCCGCCGGGACCCCCTCCTCCGCCGGAGCCAGACGGCATGCGGGGCGATGTGCCTCGCTCGCCACTCCCCGCTGGGAAGTCGGCGCTTCTTGAGCAGATCCGGGGCGGTGCCCAGCTGAAGAAGGTGGAGCAAAACCACAGAGAACCACCACCCAGCAGTAGCACCGGGCGGGAAGCGCTGCTGGACCAGATTCGCCAAGGCATCCAACTTAAAACGGTACAGCCCACACGTGACGATGTCGTGTCACCCCTAAACTTCGGTGACGCGTTTCTTTCTGCAGGTATCAGATCACCAGGAATCCAGTCCCCTTACGCCAGCACCCACAGTAGGCATTGTGGGTGCCCTCATGGAAGTCATGCAGAAGAGGAGCAAAGCCATCCACTCTTCAGGTATGGCTCCCATTTTTAAGGCTAAATAATCTGAAAAAGAAATTAAAAGTCTTAAATTTTTTTTTATTTATATACAAGCACTTACCATGAGAGCTGAAGTCCAGTAACATAATGAAAGTACGAGCCAACAGAACAGGAGGAGAGAGAGAACGGGCAGCCGTATGCACACCATAACATTAAAGGAAATGATAGCATAACATGCACAAAACAAAATTTATGGTGTAAGTAAGCCGGGGGACACGGTCAATGTTCACTTGTAAGCACTAATGATTTGGATACACTTTGATACAAAATTCAATCAGTGGAGACAACGAGGATGAGCAACAGGTGGGGGGTTTTGTCGATGCGGTATGTTATTATGCCACGTAGCGGAAAACTGAGACACTTGGGGAGTCAAAGTGAAAAGGAGAGCTCACATGCTACCTTTTGGGATGCCGCACAATTAGACATGCTAAGCAAGAGAGACGCTTTTCTGGATCATGACCATCTCTCGTGTAGTGAAAATTTGCTCGCTCAATAAGACTCCTTTTCTCTCATGACGATGCTCGTATCATGAAAAACTCATAACTAAATTCACTGTATACAGTCATGATTACGTGCTCATGAAGGCCCAATGAATACAGGTGAATTTTTAAAATTCGACATGTTGTTGATATTAGTTCTGAAAAAAAATTCTCATAAATTTGATACCAAAAAATGTAGAAAATATATTTAAGTATATAAATGAAATATATGTGTAAAAAATGTAAGTAGACATTAGGGATGCAACAATACAGTTAAGTCACGGTTCGGTACGAGTTTCGATACGAGGGACACGATTTTCGATTCGATTTAATACATTTAATGCTCTAAAACAAAAAATACAAGTTTTTTTTTTTTTTTTTGCTAACAAGCAAAAATAAAATGCCATTATATAAAGATGCATTATAGTGCATATTTATGTGCTTACTTCTTACTGATCTGAAGAAATTTTGTATAAAAGTGCTGAGAACAATCTTTATTGTTTGTAAAGTGAGGCGGGGCACACAGTTGATTGCTACTGCTCTCTTAGCAGGTATGTTTACCACATGAGGAAAACATCTTATTAGTGGTCCGAGTCCATCTGTTTTACGTACTGAATTAACAATATTTGCAGCATTATCTAGAGCACAGGTGTCAAACCGATTCCAGAAAGGGCCAAGTGGGTGCTGGATTTTGTTCCAACCGATACCGTGCAGAGAGTTTAACCAATGAACTTCCTACTGAAACAAGCAGCACCTGACAAAGTTTAACTGATTACACATGTAAAAGATCTGATTGGTGAAAAGGTGTCCTCTTCATTGGTTGGAAAGCAAACATGCACCCACTTGGCCCTTTCTGGAATCTGTTTGACACCTGTGATCTAGAGTCACTGGTATGGATTGATTTGTCCTGCTTAACTTCCATTCATTCATGGCGGTTTTTAATTCATCGATGTAGTATATGGGCTACGCCTCCTATGAGCACTCTGGGCTCACGCAGCCAATGGGACTTGGGGGGGCGGAGGAGGGAGTCTAACATAGCATATCTAGGTTGCTATTTGATGATATCTAGTGTGTGTGCATGAGTGTTGTCGGGCATTAAAAAAGTTAACAAAGGCCACAGAAGTCACATCTGCACATTACTGCACAGCACCAGCATTTGACAATCGACTTTCATAATCAGGACGAGTTTGAAGGACGGCGCTCTTAATTTGCCAGTCATTGTACATCATGTAACCGTTAGATCGCTCTCAGTGTCGTCCCGGGGTGTCCAGCTGTCTATTGTGAAAGCGAGGTTGTTCGTAACAGCCAAGTCGGCAGTAATATATTGGCGGGCTTTGTTGTACGTATCCGTAACGACAGTCTTTGTTAAATATGTACGAGTGGGGATAGCATCTCAGCTCACCCATAATGCTGCTGAACAATGGATCTGTACGACACTGAAGCCGGCAAGCCACCTCCTTTTTCTGTCTTTTCAGGAGCAATGATTCTCGTGCGCCACACCTCCCACCTTTCAGACAGTTGGTGGTGGTGGTGGGGGGGGGGGGGCTGCTAGTGGCAGAGTTTTTTTTTCAAGGCAAAGCTAGCAAGGCAAAGAGAAACAACAAAAATTAATTCGGAAAATACATTTTGGGAGCTTTTCATTTGGATCAAATGTTTTTGCGCATTGAATCAAAGAGGGCGTATCGAACGGTTGAATATAAAATCGAGTATTGTTGCATTCTTAGTAACATGTCGTACATTTTGGAAAAGATAGATTTCACGTCATACATTTCCCATAAGACTATATTATTCCCCCCAAAAAGTGTCAATTTCTCAGGAGTCATAATATCAAGGGGGAAAAAATGCGGGTCTTTTAGATTAAGGTTTAACTGTATTCATGGGATTTTTTTTTACATTTCCCCTTAAAGTACCGTACTTACATTCCTTAATAGGAGTGGGAACCTCTTGGTACCTCACGATACGATTTGCGATACAAAGTTCACGATAACGATGATCTGACGATATGGCGATACAATGGCTATCGATACATTGGTCAGGAAATCATTCTAAGATATTCTACAAGCAACTAATAAACAGAAAAACACAATTTTTATCATTCGGCTGTGTGTTTATCACTAGTAGACATCCAATCCATTTGAAGTGGGAGGGTGGCAGCGAATGAACAAATGTTCATTCGCTGCCATCCCTCCCACTTCAAACGGATTGAATTTCTTTAGCCGTCAGTGGCAGCCAATGCCAGGCAATGAGGTAATTTTGGGCCATTTAAGGTCATTTACCTGTTGATTTTCAGTTACTTCCTGTTGATTTCAGGGTATTTTATGGGTCACTTCTTGTTTATTTTGAGTTACAGAAAAGGAAGTGACCTGGGAATCACCCAAATAAATAGGCAGTGACTCAAACTCAACAGGAAATGTCCTGTAAATGCCCTAAAATGATAGCAAATGACCAGTAAATGCCCCGAAAATCGGACCGAATGACTGTGAATGCTCTGGCTTTGAATGAACGAACGTTCCCAATCTAAATGGATTAGGCGTCGAGCACCGTCAATGGCAGCCTTAGAGTTAACTGAGACACTATTATGTTGGAATATTTTGGTAGCAACTTGATGTTTTTTTTTTTTTTTGAACATTGAGACCTTTTTAAAACGATATCTCGATTCTTGACAGGAGCATATCGATAACCTTTTGGGATACAAAGTATCACAATATATCACCATTTCGATGTTTTGTCACACCCTTATTCCTTAACGTGTAATACCGTAGTTAAAAATGGTTGCATATTTCCGAAAGCATATATATTTATAAGTTTTGTATTTTGAAATGGGTCAGACACTTCCGAAATGTTTCTGCAAAAACTCTCATAGCTCTAAAACAAAAAAGGGCATCTTTCAGAAAGTAAACTTTTGGGCAAAAAACAATTGTTTTTTCTTTTCAGACGACGAGGATGACGATGACGAGGAAGAAGACTTTGAAGACGACGATGAGTGGGATGACTGAAAACGCTAAGATAGAAAAAATCTTCCAGGAGCGGATTCCAATTTTATGAATTCTGCGTGTATTTATTTTGATCCGTTTGCTTTTTTTTTTTTTTTTGCAGCCTCATCGTTGTAGTTTGGCAGCCATTTTGAGAATGCACTTCCTCCGTCGTGAAGGTATTTCAGCGGTTTTCGTACGTTTTTTTGTAAATGTCTTTTTTTTTTCTTACACAATGTTTTTCTTGCCTGCAGAGACTCTAACCAGCCATCTTATTTTCCCTCCATGACCAAAATGTTACCGTTAAGCTACCTTGTTTTTCATCATTATTATTATTATAGTTGTCGTTAATGTGACTGAGGCGTTCATTTGCACAAGGATTTTGTTTTTATGTCTATGTCCAATCACATTTTATTTCCACCTCGACCATTCCAAGGTTTGGCGCGACTACGCTTTAACACGTTTTGCAGCACCGTTCATCTCCCTTCCCGCGTCTGATCGATCCCCCAGGCGGACGGTGACGTCCTGCTCTTATGCAAAGCAAATAACAGTGAACCAAAATATAGACAGTGATAAGATGTAGTCGAGCTTTTAAACTGTTTTGGTTTTAACTACGCCAGTCAGCCAAACTGTGTGGACAGATGCTAAATTGTATGATTAAATAAATGTTCATATTTACAGTCAAGTGGTACAGCTCCTGTTTATTTGAACCACTGCAATGCAAAATGCTCGGATACAGCTCTTCTCTTTGGCGTCATTTACTGGTCACATGTAAGTAAAGCTTACTGTTTTATTCACAATAAGAATACTCGCTTGTGACATGAATTATATTTAATGTTGCTTTGAAATGTACAAAGACGTGTAACCAAGCCATTCTGGAATACCATGTTAGCAGCACATTTAAGTGGCATTTACAAAGTGACTCAAATGTGATGAGTGTCTTTATCTCTGTGACACCTGCAATGAGAAAGACAGATAAAAATACAGTGTATTACAAAAGTGAATACACCCCTCGCATTTCTGCAGATATTTAAGTATATCTTTTTCATGGGACAACACTGACAAAATGACACTTTGACACAATGAAAAGTAGTCTGTGTGCAGCTTATATAATAGAGTTCATTTATTTTCCCCTCAAAATAACTCAAAATATAACCATGAACTCATTCACTCCCAGCCATTTTCACCGGAGCAAGGCCCTTCGCTCTCGACCGTTTTACTGGGTTAGGGTTTATAGGCCCACAGAAAATTATGTTCTATTGCTATATACACAAGGAATCAACCAAAAGAAAGATTAGACTCTCTTCTTACAGCAGAAAAAAGTAAGTTCATATCTTTTTCCATTCTTTAGAAATCAGCATTAGAAAATAGCTTAGTTTGAGCAATTTTCCAATTTCTCATGAAAAAATTGAGAAATTGAGCTTTTTGTGAAAGCATACATTTCAAACATAACTTTGACTTTAACACATATATTTTTTGTTTAGTTACATCCCAAACATCTGAATAATGTTTTCCTTTTACAAAATAACAGAACAAGACAAATAGAGCTTTTGATAGCAAAGTAACAATTTATTCCACATAACAAACTGAAAGACGACGCTATTGTGGCCGCGACAGCCGGTTAAACTTTTCCCTCATCGTTGCCTGTCTCAAAAAGATTAATTTTTTTGAGTCTGCGGGCTCTGCTTGCGAGCAGCACGGGCTCAACAGCATTTAGTGGTCCCGGTCGTTCTGCTCGGTCGTCCAGCGCCTGGCATCCTGGGCGTCCTACCGGTTGTTCTGCTCAGTCGTCCGCCGCCAGGCATCCATACGGTTGTCTTCGCCCAGGCTTTGCGGCTTGGCATCTTGTTGCCGTTGAATAGGGTTGCAGGTCTTACCAAATGCGCTACTGCCCTCCAGTGGCCAGTTTTATTGCTTTAAAATGGATTTTCAGCTTGATTTCCAGAGATGTCGTTTTTGGAAAAGAAAAAAAACATAAAAGACTTATAAATAAGTCTTTGGGACATTGAAACAATTAAAAATAGAATGTATTTATACGTTTTTGGGAGCAAATGAGTTAATATCTAAACCCCTGGCAACAAAAGTGAGTACACGGCATGGGAACTACGTACATCCCTAAATGTCCAAATTGAGCTGGTCATTTTCCCTCCAAAATGTCATGTGACTCATTACAGGAGCGCTGTCAGCATTACTGCAGAGATTGAAGAGGTGGGGGGGGGGGGGGGTCATTCCCACCACCATGCTTGACTGGAGGCATGACACACTTATCTTTGTACTCCTCACCTGGTCGCCGCCACACATGCTTAAGACCATCGGAACCAGGGGTCGCGTTAACCGAATATTTTCCGTCGTTGACCGATTTTTTAAAACGGTGACGGAAAAAAACAAGTCCATCCGTCATTTTGACCGGTTGCAATTCACACCCCAGACCACAGGGTGGCGAGTGAGCATATTAATTAGCTATTGTCTCTCTTGATGCATGACGTCGTTGGCCTTACTCTGGAAAAAATGTCAAGGCAACTGAGTGTCCGAAGTTTCTTCAAAAAGCCCCAAAACGACGATGGTGTTGATAAAAGAGGTGAAAAAACAGGGACTGCACAAGCGGGCACGCAATTCAAATCCATGCGCACCAGGAGGAAAGTGTGAGACTACGTTCAGGCCACAGCAGGTGAACTGTTAATGTCATTGTTCCATATGCTACATATGGTAGGCTACCTACCTACTGGGGCCTCAGTTACGTTTCTTATTCTCGCTATATGATTATACAACTTTAACATTTGTTAATAATACGCTCTGTGTGTAGTGTCATCCATCGCTTTTCCTCTTTAAATGGGCACTTATAAGCGAACGCAAGAAGTAACAACGGGAACATTTTTAAACAGGCATTTCACGGGAGAGCATTTCAACTCTTCGGCCAATCATATAGCGAGAACGAGTGGATAGTGAGGGGACCGCGCGCGGCTCTTAATTGTCTCTGTCACGTGACTGTAGTAGCCGGTGTAGGCGCTTGAACCTACACCGGTAACGCGCTCGGCCAAATGGACATACAAGTAGGGAAGGTGAATTATGCCAAACACCACAATGTCATTATCATCATTTTTTAAATTTAAGTGACGGGTAAAAATAGATTATGACCGGATTTTATGACCCTGTCAGTCAAAATGACAGACAACGAAAACGTCTAGCGCAACCTCTGATCGGAACCAAACAAATTAATCTTTGTCTCATCAGACCATAGGACATGGTTCCAGTAGTCCATGTGCTTTGTTAACATTTCTTCAGCAAACTGTATGCAGGCTTTCTTGTGTACCGTCTTCAGAAGAGGCTTCCTCCTGGGGTCACAGCCATGCACACCAATTTGATGTAGAGTACGGCGTCTGGTCTGAGCACTAACAGGCTGACCCCCCACCTCTTCAGTCTCTGCAGCAATGCTGACAGGACGCCTGTAACGAGTCACATGACATTTTGGAGGGAAAATGACTAGCAGTACTCAATTTGGACATTTAGGGATGTACATAGTTCCCATGCGGTGTACTCACTTTTGTTGCCAGGGGTTTAGATATTAATGGCTATATTTTGAGGGGAAAATAAATAGGACTGGGAACCTCTTGGTACCTCACGATACGATACGATTTGCGATACAAAGCTCACGATAACGCTGATCTGACGATATGGCGATACAATGGTCAGGAAATCATTCTAAGACATTCTACAAACAAGTAATGAACAGAAAACAAGCTTCTGCTGTGAAATGGAATGAGTTTATCACTTGTAGACGTTCAATCCATTCAAACGGATTGAACGTCTATGGCCGTCAGTGACAGCCAATGCCAGGCAATGAGGTAATTTTGGGTCATTTAAGGTCATTTACCTGTTGATTTTCAGTTACTTCCTGTAGATTTTGGGGTATTTTATGGGTCACTTCCTGTTTATATTGCGTTACAGAACAGGAAGTGACCTGGGAATTACCCGGCTCAATAGGCAGTGACTCAAACTCGACAGGAAATGACCTGTAAATGCCCCAAAATGAACAGCAAGTGACCTGTAAATGCCCTGAAAATCGGACAGAATAACTGTAAATGCTTTGGTTTCGAATGAACAAACTCTCCCAGCCCAAATTATTGGGCGTCGAGCACCATCAATGCAGCCTTATAGTTAACTGAGACACTATTTTGGTGGAAGATTTTGGTAGCAACTTGTTGCTTACTTTTTTTTTTTTTTTTTAAACAGTGAAACCTTTTTAAATCGATATCTCGATTCTTGGCAGAAGCATATCAATAACCTTTTGGGATACTAAGTATCACGATACAGTATATCACCATTTTGATATTTTGTCACACCACTAAAAATGAACTCTATTATATAAGCTGCACACAGACTACTTTTCATTGTCAAAGTGTCATTTTGTCAGTGATGTCCCATGAAAAGATATACTTAAATATCTGCAGAAATGCGAGGGGTGTACTCACTTTTGTGATACACTGTATATTTAGAAATTAAAATTAAAAGCTTAATGATAATGTTAGTTGCCTCTTTCAAACGACCCAAGGTTGCTTAAATACAACTCCTGGGGGAAAAAAAATCTAGAACCACCAGTCTCGATGGATGTTTATCATAGACATGATACAAAACTGTCTACATTTTAAATACTTTAAGAAACACTAAAATCAACTCCTGTTTATTTGAACCACTACAATGCAAAATGCTCAGATAAAGCTGTTCTCTTTGGCATCATTTACTGGTCTCGTGTAAGTGCAGCTTACTGTTTTATTCACAAAAATACTCATTTGTGACATGAATTATATTTAATGTTGCTTTGAAATGTACAAAGACCCGACAAGTGTAATCAAGCCATTCAAAATCAAGATTTTTTTTTCAAGTGGTGCAGCTCCTGTTTATTTGAACCACTACAATGCAAAGTGCTCGGATACAGCTGTTCTCTTTGGCGTCATTTACTGGTCTCATGTAAGTACAGTTTACTGTTTTATTCACAACAAGAATATTCATTTGTGACATGCATTATATTTACTGATGCTTTCAAATGTACAAAGACCTGACACACGTGTAACCAAGCCATTCTGGCATACAATGTTAGCAGCACATTTAAGCGGCATTTACAAAGTGACTCAATCTTGGCATCATGACGAGTGTCTTTATCTCTGTGATACCTGCAATGAGAAAGACAGATAAAAAAAATATTTAGAAATATTAAAAGCTTAATGGTAATGTTAGTTGCATCTTTCAAATGACCCAAGGTTGATTAAATACAACTCCTGGGAAAAATAGTCTAGAATCACCAGTCTTGTTGGATGATTATCATAGACATGACACAAAACGGTAGTCATTTTAAATACCTTAAGAAACACTAAAATCAAGTTTTTTTATTTTATTTTATTTTTTAATTTGGTAGTCGCTAGTAATGGTTATATTTTCGGACAAAGCGGGGGGGGGGGGGGGGGGGGGATTGCAATCACTCAGCTCTGAAGATTAAAAAATACATGGAATACACCAACACACAACTTTGCTGCACCACCTAATGTAATTTTTTCTGGTACCTGCAACTCCCAATGGTCTGATACAAAGTCCTTATAACAACGCCGTACGTTTGATCTCAATATTGGTAGGGACGATATAACAGCATAACCTGCATGTACACTTTTTGCTGGGGATAGGATATTAATATGATGAAACAGATTGGGTGAACCGGGGTCAGAGCTACATTTCTGACAAATGTGAATGCAATTAATTGATAGGCCAAATGATCAATGCAAAATAAATCTGTATAGACCTGTACTAATTTTCACATTGCAAATTTACAACATCTTAATGTGATCATTTTTGGTCGAATAATTTTCTCCATCTTGTTATCAGTGTTAAAAACTAGTTAACAGATAAATACATCAGATTATTCCACTTAAGTAAATATTTCCACTTGTTCTTATTAAGCCCACACATCTAAAAATTGGTAATTTTTCACCTAAATCCAGAAAAAAATGCTTTCAAATAATGTTTGAACAATATATATTCATGAATTAAGAACATTTCTGACAAACAAGCTTTTTTTTAGATTAAATATCCTCACATTTTGCTTAAAATAAGCATGTTAAGCTTATTTTCAGCTAGCTATTTTTCTTAGTTCAAGAAATCTAAGTAAAATTTACGTGAAGCACTGGCAGATCATTTCACTTCCTTACACTAAAAATAAGGGGATTTAACTTGTTTTAAGGAGGTGTGTTTTTGTTGCCTGGCACGGCCAGACTGTTCTCCCTGATTTTTTCATACACTGTGAGAACAGCGGTGAGTCTGGAGTCCCAGGCTAGTATTTTTGCAGTGCATTATGTGTTGGTTCAGGTGATACATCGTTCGATTCAAACTTTTGTTTTTTAAAAACTACTAAAGAAACATTTTGAAAACTTCCAGAATAAATATCTGGATTTTATGGGCAAATTTAAATTGCAGTATTTGAACATATCCTGAATTATATTAACATACACAATAAATACGAAATTTGCAAATAATCTCTTAACTATCCAGGTTTGGAAAAAATAAACATTTGTCTTAACACCACTCAACATTGTCGGTCTAAAGAAATAAACATAACTGAAAAAAAATTATTTGTTGGGAAATAACAAAATAAAGATTGATCCTTCCTTCAGGCAAAACACTACTGCTTTTGACCACAAGCACAGCAAAACTTAACTGAAAATTTCTTTGGGCTGCTTTAAGACCACATAATTGTGGAGGAGGGGGAGAACCTAGGTTCACTACATTTGTCACAGTTTAATTGACGCTAACGGTAGAAAACACAGGAGAATATTTCTCTCAAAGCAGCTTCCTTCTCTAGTTTTGCCAGTTAGCAAGTTCAGTTTAATGTTATGCTAACTGTGATGTAGGTCGACTTTCAGAAGCAAAATTAGTGATGTGTTCCCCATCTCCACAACATTGACGTCTTTTTACATGACTTACAGTGGCTGCTGCTAGCGGGGGAAAAAAACTTTTAATGTTCGTTTGTGGAGGAGGGGGCATGTTGTATTTGTGTCGGGGCTGTGATTGCGTGTGTGTGTGTGTGGGGGGGGGCAAGTCATCAGCCAATCAAACGTGCATTTCGGGGGGGGGAGTGGACTGACACATTATGCAAGTGAAAAGGGGTCAAGGTAAGTCTGAACATAATTACAATAATTCACTTACCGTATTGGCCCGAATATAAGACGGTGTTTTTTTTGCATTGAAATAACACTGAAAAAGAGGGGGTCGGTCTAGACATTATACCCATTCACGACGATAGATGTTGCAAGATATCCTTAAAGCGATGTTCTTTCATGACAGATCTCAGCTGATCTCCCCATTCACGACGCTAGAGGGCGCCAGATATCATTGAAGCGATGTTCTGTCATGACTGATCTCAGCTACTCTTTTTAGTTTAACCAGTTTGCATTATTTTATTGCAATGCTTTTCCTTATTCAGATTTGGTTTAAGACTACAGTTACAGTTAGACTTCACTTTGATGGATAATGCAGTTATTGTTTTTGTTTATTTACATGTCAAAAACCAGAAGCCATTCATTTAAAAATGTGATTGCACTTTAGTTTACATATTTAAATGTTCAGATATTAAGATTTGAATGAGGCAAAATAACTTTTTTTTTTTTTTTTTTGGTCAAATATGGTATTTTAATCATTTGTTTCAGATGTACTGTAATTATTTTCTTTATAAAAATTAATTTGGTGTTCAAAAAGTTTTTTTTCAAACTTGAGTCTTGAAAAAGAGGGGGTCGTCATATAATCAGGGCCGTCTTATATTCGGGCAAATACGGTAATAATGGTAGGGTCAATTCTATCCTGACAACATATGGGAAGATACTCTAAATGACCTGCATAACTGAAGTCATTATATAATGCAAATAAGGTTGCTTAAAAGTTAGCGGGGACAATTGGAGAATTCTGAAAAGTTGGTAGTGTTATGTACCTACCATCCCTATGCAAACCTACGCCCTTGCCTTATAACGATGTCTTCATTTTATAGCATTGACATATTCGATTTAGAAGTCTACATTAACCATTCAGACTTGGAAAGTGTATAAAAAGTAATCTCAGAGACTATTTGTTGTATTTTCTCATGTTGAAAAGTGAAGGATCTTCTCTCAGCTGTTGTCAAAGCCTATCAAGATGCCAAAAAGGAGTCACGACTATTTATAATGTGTTACAGTGATGGGAACTGTCGTCAAGCTTTTAAGCTTTTATTAAGTGCTTAGTGCAGAGCTTCCATACCTTTTTGGTCTAGGGCCAAAATTTTTTCCGAGGAGCCTCCGCATACTCCTAACCCCAATTAAACATGACTACCTTGTGTGTTCGGAATTGAAAAATTGCTTATTAAAAAAAAAAGAAATGGGAAATATACTTTTTAATGCCACTGTAAATATTGACAATTATTTTACCAACCTCCTAAATACGGCATGCAGACCTTGTTGGTCACATTTTGAGTGGCTTTACTTCATTGCCTCCTGATGGAGAGTTTACGGTCTTACCCCGTTCAAGGACCTGATGCCGCTCCCCCGAATCGCCGCCATCAGATCATCGCGACCGGATCTCTGCAGAGGCGGCGGTGGGTGATTAGACAACTCGTCTCGCCTCTTCTGCGAGGATGGTTTCAAGGAGTTCTTCAGCTCTTTCAGAATGTCCCCACTCTCTTTCTCTGTGTCATTTTTTAGGTTCTTGGACTTTAGCCTCCTATGATTGGACGTGCCCTTGGAGCCTTCATGGTGTCTGACCATTTCACTGTTTTTCCTTGTGGGCATCTCCCCACCAGAACAAGCAACCGCAGTGGGAATTCTGTGAAGGTTGATCTTGGAAGTTGGCTTCTTGCATAATGCTTGAGTAGATGTTTCAGCAGGACTCTGCTCATTCTTGCATTGGAGGGAACAACTAGGAGAAGACAACACTAAAGGACAAGACAGAATGAGTCAGAAAACTAGAAAAGGACAAAACTATTTGAGGTTACTAGACGGAACATTTTTAAAGAGAACCTCTAATAAGCCACAATTGTTCTTTTTTACTAAAATATGTTATTAGAAACAAAATATTGCCATTGATTTAAAAATCTATAATATGTAGTACATGTTTTGACCTATGGAGGGCGCTATGTTTTAAGCACCCATCGGGCGCTCCGGGTGATGAGGTAGATTGTCACAGTCAGTTTACGAATACTACTGGGTGTCTGCAATTCCTTCTACGCGATGAGAAGTCCAACACATCCGCTCACCAGTTAAAGGCGGCGAATACTTACTATTTGTTTTTATACAGGCTTTTATTAACTTTTCATTGCCTCAAAATACTTTTTCCATGTGTTTCCCTCTCATACTTTTAAGCATTGTGTTTTCTTGTGGAAGCTTTAAAGCAGATTGTTGATCAGTTGACCCCATTAGTCACGTAGCATATTTAAACCACGCCTATTTGATATTACAACACTAAAGTATTTTCTTAAGGCATCTTTAGTATGCGCTGTCTGTATGCGTCTAAACAAAACAAGCTGAAAGGCAGAAAACCTTTTTTTTTTTTTTTTTTCCCCTACTCTCATCTCGTCTCCTCCTGTCTTTCCTGTTCATTTTGCTTTTGCTACTCACTTTATGAAATATCGACAGTGCTGTCATGCTCATTAATGTTCCTCTGTGGTTCAAATTGAAAGGGTTGAACAGATGACATGAGTCATACTCTGGAAGCCCAGCAGCGTAACCATGTGACGTCACCGCCCTGCGACGTCAAAAACAATGGCAACCTACTAGCTAAACTAACTTTACAAATTGTATAGAAACGGAAACATCAAGAGGGGTTTAAATATCAAATTATTTTAGCTCATAATAACGTTTATCTTTTAAAAACTACAAGTCTTTCTATTCGTGGATCCCTTTAAGGTGAACACTATTAGTAGGCAAAGCTAACACATCCAAAACTATTAGTAGCTGACATTCTGACAAAACTAGCAAAACTCCTTCTCTAAACATCTGATGCTTCACACCACCTTGAGGGCTGACTGTGGTAGGGTTTTTGTGAAGGTTGACGTTGGAAGTTGGCTTCTTTGATGAAATTTGAGTAGACTGTGCAACAGCATTTTGATCTTTCTTGAGTTGAAGTCGCCGTTGTCGTTCCTGGTCCTGGTTCCGGGTCAAGATCCCGGTTGCCGCCATCCTAGGACCTGCGAGATCAAATTGGTACCCGAGCTTGAGCAGGGTGGTGTTCTCTCGGAGAAGCCGGACCATTTCCATTTCCACCTTTCCACCGCAAATGTGCCTTTGGTTGTGGAAGCGGAGTTCAACTAGGGTGCTGTTGTGGGTCAGAGCCTCCAGCAAAGCGAGGACACCTTTCCCTGAGACAAAGTTGGACTCGATGTTTAGGTTTCGTATAGACCGGTTCTGACAGAGAGTCTTCGAGATGGCCAGAGCTACTCTGTCGTCGGCGTGCGTATTGGCGAGGCTGAAGACTTTAACGTGCGTGTTAGAGGTCAGCGCCTCAACGAAGCTGAGCAAAGTTTCCTGAGAAATGTCCTGGAGGTTGTTCAGGTTCACTTCGCTGGTGCTGGGATCATCACGCAGAACTTTCTCCAAGGCTTCTTTGATAACGATGGGGTTTTCGTTGTCTCTGTCAGAGACCGTCATGTCCAGTGTTGTCACCTCTGTTGTCTTTAAAGGAGCCTTCTCATCGCAGCATTTACTCCTCAACTCCCTTTGAAATTCTTCTTTCTTCTCAACACTTTTCTTTGGAAGGCTCTGCAATCGTTTCCCCTTTTGAGGCATCTTTTGCCTCTCCTCTGGAGTCTTGGTGTCCCCTCGTTGGCTGTCGTTCTTATTTGGGTGAACTCCCTGTGGACGATAACATGGCATAAAAATAGATTAGATGTAAGCTGGCTGTCGCTAACAACACTCTTGTTTGTCTCTGACTCCAAATACCCATTCATCAGTATTTTATACAACTGGATTTTGCTGGTTTCCCCTCAGGATTATTGTTTTGCTTCTCAGTGGTGATGCTATGACAACGAAGCTGTGGTGTGAAATCAACAGTAGCAAGGCAGGTACTTGTTGGAGAGCTAAAGGTTGGAATTCGTAGGGTGACCAAATGTCCTCTTTTGCCCGGACATGTCCACTTTTTACATCCTGTCGGGGCGTCCGGCAGGGTTGTATAAATTCATGAAAATGTACAGTTTTAATTATTTTTCACGGGATCAAGAAGGGCGTGCTGAAATTGACTGACACTTTGCACAGAATACTACGGTACTGTGCTGCCTCTGACATGTTCCCAGAGAGCCTGCTCAAGGGTTGGTTTCTGCTGCGCTCATTAACAGAGAAAACCGACGCCAGAGCAGTGTTCCATCATCCCACAAAAGTGCTAAAACACAAGAAAACTAAAGACTAACGTGACTTTTTTTTGGGTGGGGGGGTAGTATTGTTGTGAGGCTATGGTAAGAGAAAAGAGCTTTTTGCTAATGCATGATTTTCAACTGAAGAGGTATAATTTAGAATATTATTTCAGATCATTTATTTGTGCAGTAAGAATTGAAAAGACAGCTATTATTTTTTTAATGAGTATTCGCTAAAACAAAAGCAGCATTATTATTATTACTTTTTTAATCATGATTTCATTCCAGTTTTTTTTAAACGTTATTTTCTCTCTATTATTTTAGGAATAATAAAGCCTGATGTGTAACTGCTGAGAATTTGAATTTGTGTCTTTGGTTATACAGCTATTATTTTGTTATAAAACTGACAGATGGAGGAGGCACATTTTGAATATTGATAAGGCATCTTTGACAGAACTTCGAATAAAATATAAGTATCTTTAGGCCAGGTCGAGTGTCCTCTTTTTTTTTTTTTGGAAATCAAAATATGGTTACGCTAGGATTTGGCAAACATGCCAGCACTGTCCTAAAGGTAGAAGAGAAGGCAGCTTTGATTTTTCTGTTATGGACCCTTTTTTTTACTGCAGGTACCTGGCTTTTCATTTTTTAATAATTCAAAAATGGCAGGTTTGTTAACAATACTCTTTTCTGTATTACATCAAATTTACGAGACATAATTATCTCACTTCATAAGGTCTGGCCATGAACAAAATGCATTTGTCGTGTATGGAGCATTTTTAAGATATTTCCAAACCAGCAACCAGTTGTTACTCATTCTTACTTGTCCAAGATTTTTGGTGTTCTCATCCTCCCAGTATCTAAGCAATGCATCCCTGTCAAAGTTCTCTGTAGGTCTCTTGGCCGTCTGGTCCTTCTGCCTCAGACCGATGGGGACGCAGTCGTCTGGGTGTAGGTCTTCCAGTTCCTCCTCCAGCTGTCGGAGTTCCTCGCAGGACAGTGTGGCCAACAGCTCATTTTCATCCACATCCTCATATGTCTTAGGTTTTCTGGATGAGCTGCTCATTTTCCCCAAAGTGACAACTTCCCGGTACTGTGGTGATTAAATCTTTGCAAGCTCCTCCATCAGGATGCTGCAGACACAAATGGAGGCAGACACAAGATTTCTTGTGGGTTCTTCATCTATAGGCTAAGGGGAGGGTATATTGAGCTTCTGATGTCTTGTCTTTTTTTAGGGTGTTGGCTCTAGGGTGATGTGAATGAGTGGGGCTTAGTGGCGGAATGTGAGCCCTCTGAGTGGCCTGTGCTGAGAGCTTGGCACTGCAGAAGAAACTGTCACTGATGAAGCTCATCGCTGTTGCATAGCATGCAAGGAGACATTCAGTGAAGCACCTGAGAAAACACTTGAAGAAAAGCTTCTATTCCTTGAGCTGATGACCGTATGCGGCCAAACCAGGCCAAAAATAATTCATCAAGCCAGAATTCTTCCCCAAAATGAGTACTAATAAAGTCATGTAGGACTACAAATTTAAATTATCTGCACTTCATTTTGCTTGAGGGGATTTATTTTCTTGGTTGGTTGTCAATGTGTATTATGAAACAGATGGAACACTGCCAGACAAGAGCTTGCCCTTTTATCACATACTGCCATGAAGAGCGTTGTATGATAGCAGACATTATCGAGAGGTGCGGCAATCGGCTGCCAACCAGCCATGGCGTGTAGGCAGTGTGTGCCATAGCAGTTGGCATCTGAAATGTGAAATACAGGGGTTGAACAAAATACTGTTTTGGCCGAATAAAAGACGGTGTTTTTTGCATTAAAATAAGACTGAAAAAGAGGGGGACGTCTTATATTCGCGGTCTAGACATTATACCCATTCACGACGCTAGATGGCGCCAGATATCATTGAAGCAATGTTCTGTCATGACAGATCTCCGCTTCTCTCAAGTTTAGCCAGTTTGCATTATTATATTGCAATGTACTTCCTTATTCAGATTTGTTTCAAGACTACAATTAAAGTTACAGTAGACTTCACGTTGATGGTTAATGCAGTTATTGCAATTTAGTTGTTTTATGACAATAGAATGGTTTATTTACATTTCAAAAACCAGAAGCCATTCATTTACGAATGTGATTGCACTTTAGTTTACATATTTAAATGTTCGGATAGTAAGATTTGAATGAGGCAAAATAACATGCTTTTTCTGTCAAATATATTGTAAATATTAATAATAAATATTATATTATAATCATTTGTTTCAGATGTACTGTAATTATTTTCTGTATAAAAATTAATTTGGTGTTCAAAAAGTCTTTTTTCAAACTTGACTCTTGAAAAAGAGGGGGTCGTCTTATAATCAGGGCCGTCTTATATTAGGGCCAATACGGTAATGGAAACACCTTAAAAAAAAAACAAAATATCAACAAAAACTAATTTAATATGGTGTGGGCCCTTTGCAATTATAACCTCAATTTTCCGAGGTATTGTTGTAAACTTGTGAAAAAAAAGCACAACCTTAACATACTATATGGTGCTGGTTTTGTTTTAACACAAGAAGTCCCGTTTTTTTGTTTTGGCTACAAAGAAATACCAGAAAAGCGTCAAATGACCCCGATACCAAACTGACTACTGGGCTTTGTCAAACAATAGACCACTAAAACAAGCAATCAAGCAAGCCACCCCCTGCACACTCCTGTGGAGTTGCTGCCTAGGTTTGAAGGAGGGGTTTCACTCTGGATAGTTGCAATTAGCATCTTGAATATAAGAGAAACGGGTGGACTTCTTGGTGGGTCTTGCAAAGGAATTGGCTCACTCTCATATGGGGGCAAAGAAGGCGCAGAAGGACAGATTGCTTCGGCAAAACCTCCAAAACCTTGCCTCGGGAAAAGGGCGAAGTGTCATATGTCATCATATAAAAATCTTTTGTTTTTTATTACACTCTCCCTTGTACTGTAGGCAAACTGCAGCTTTTGGACTATGTAAAAAGGTTGTCCGCCCGATGGCCTGCCTGAGCAGTCCACTGTCCAACAAAGCCAAGGCAGCCCTCCCTTACAAACACTCAAGATGCTCATTGGAGCAATCCAACCCCTTTTGTGAGTGTGAATGGGAATGACTAATGAAGACCATAGTACTCACAAAAGATATGCTGATTAGGGTCAGATGATCCTTCTCTGGTTACAAAAGTGATCGTGTATCGTGTAAAGTGATTGTATGAACAGATCCACCCTTGGTAGTTCTAATGTTAAGGCGTATTAAGGTAGATCCACAATGGCGCTTGAAGCTGGAAGCTGTTCAAAACATTCCACTTCCAAGCATGTACTGTATATAGGCGCTTCCAGGAGTTCACAAAACCAAGCACAGCATAGAAAATCCCGGCGTCTCATCTACGTCATGCTGAATTCATTTTTTGGAGATTCCGTGGGTTCCTCTGGTTTGATTTGGCAGTTTAAAACTTTGTCTACTTCAACCGCAATTCGTGGTGTTCTGTCTAAACCGGAGGTCCGTAGCAGAAACTGTCAAAGATGCTGCCACCCATGTTTCACTCAGGAAACTTGTCTATATCAAACTCAGACTTTGGACTTGTCCCTATATTGCGGGAAGAGGTCCGTCTATCCCTCAAACATTTGAGGTGATGAATTTGTTAACACCTTATTGCGTGCTTTATCAGATTCAGATTCAGGAGATACAATGTGATTCGCTGTGTTTATGCTTGTCACTCATTCTTCATCTACATTTAGTGGGGTGGGTGGGATTGGGTGTCGTTTGTGCACGAAGGACCATGGGGCACATGCTTACTGTCTGTGTCACATGTTGCCGGCATTCGCACTCAGAGAAAAGAGATCGTGACGGTCATGTCGAGACACCGCTGGTCAATATTTACCAAAAAACCATAGGAGCATGTAGGACATGTGGCATTATGCCGTGTCATGGTTGTAAGGGTAAAACAACAGACCAGCAGTCTTTGCATATGTCACACTACACCAGGTGATTGCCATATCCGAATTGGAGATGCCAACCACCATATTCAATTTTTGCCAGCGACGTGTCTGTCTGGCTAAAATCAGGATCGCCTAGTTTGAGCCCGGTTTGAGCTGATTGTGGTGGCTGACCTTGGATTGGATTTCGACACCCGCTCCTTCACATTCCCGGAAAGATTTATCTCTCCCAATCCTGAATGACAGTTTATTTCCATTAGTAACATTGATATTCACTCATATCACAGAGGACAATAGCAAATCCTGAAAAAATGTCTGCCTCTTGTTGGTCTATTTGGTTGAGTTGCTAGTGGCTGTGTCATCTGTGGGTTGTCTGGTTGCTTAGTTAATTGGTAGTATGTTTTGTTTACTGGTTGGTTAATAGGTTTCTCAGTTAGATGGTGTGACGGCACCTGGCCGTTTAATAGTTAATTTTCTGAGATTCTTCCAGTCAGCTGATCGTCGCCGCCACCAGCTGGCTGCTTCCCCTCCCACTGTGACGACAGCTGATCGACGTAGGACGGACTGACGACGTCACCACCGCTGATTGGCCACGGGAAAAGGCGCCAAGCTTCTTAAACCTGCCGCTGTCAACACTCTATGAGGTCGCATTTGACAGCATTCTGCCGTGGTCCTCCTCGCCAGCTATTTGCTCGCCATTCACTCTCGTTTGCATTTGATCGCTACTTTGATACACTCCCACTTTTTTCGGTGAGGTCTTTTGTGTTTATTCGTTATTGGATCGTTTTTGTTCATCACTGTAAATAAGAGCATTGAAGCAAGTAAGGGTAAGTCGCCATTTCTGTTCAACCCGTTTTCTCCTGTTTTGTATAGAGTAGGAAGTTAGGTTAGAAGCTGTCTTTTCTTTGTTCCTTTTACATGTTCAGGGTTTAGTTAGCGGCTGGGGTTTAAGTGGAGTTCCTTTTGTTTGTTGTTTTGGCCTGGGCTTACCCTGAAGTCACGCTTCGTCGGCATTCTGTACATATTCATTGCGAGTTTGAGATGTTGTGTAAATAAATTTGTGTCCACTCGTACATTAGTGTGGCTTGGTTTATGTTACGCCCTTCGCGAGCCGTCCTTGGCATGTAACAGATGGTGAGTCAGTCATTTGGTTCTTTTATCATTCAATTGACTAGTTTTATTGGGAAATTAGTTGGAAAGTTATTAGCCCTGAAGTTGTTGGTTCCTCAGTTAGGTGGTGAGTCAGTCGCTTGGTTCATTGGTCATTCAATTAACTAGTTTTATTGGTAAATTAGTTGGATAGTTATTAGCCCTCAAGTAGTTGATTATTTGGTTGGATGTTTATAGACAACTTTCCGAGGTACTTCCGCTTTACTTCCACATTTCTGCTCACGACGTTCGTTTTATACTTTCTCTAACCAAAACAACAGTGGAGCTGGAGCGGCATCCCTCATCAAAATCCCTCAAAAAAGACAAATTGGAAATATCGCATCCATCTGCCATCATCACGATATGGGAGGACAACATGTTCATGAAAGCAGACGGGGAATCAAGACCATGCCACCACAAAGACCAGGTGTTTATGTAGCCATGTTGCTGCTGTGTTATGTTCAATTTGACAACAATTCTGTGTTTTGCATCACAGCTGAGACATCATTAATTTTGCTTTATCTAGTTATGCAACGATAAAGAAATGGAGACCAAACACTCATCTACTACAGTCAGTACCAAGTCACACGTGCTTCTTGCTCGAAATGCATAAATGCTAGTGTTACAAGTTTTTGTTTTGTTTGTTTACAGGCGGAAAACGCTGTTTGGCAAGAGAAGACAATTTGATATGCCTCACAACAACACTTAATGTACGGTGGACATATATCGAGACTACGTGCATTCTACCTTGATGATGGAAGGCTCGACCTTCGCTTCACCTTAGGTAATATTTTTCTAATAATTTTATAAATTGTGATTTATTGACCTGTTTTTCACACACACCAATCGTTAAAAAAAAAAAAAAACAAGAAATGGAATCATGTTGTCCAAAAGTTTTATTGTGATCAATATTTGCAATGAAAAGAATGGCATAGTATTTGTGTTTATATGTACTTGTGTGATGAGCTCATAATACCATAACTATAATCTAAACAGATAAACAATACCTTGTAGTATTTCCTTGTAAAAACAAAATCTGTGTCAGCCGTTCTGTATTCGTCAACAGTAGTATTATCTGTAATTTTGCCTCATTTTGGTCACTCAAGTGGCCGGCGTATCAAATTACTTGCATGTTAACACAGGCTGCACACTTTGTTAGAATCTTTACGTCGTGCTGAATCCATTTTTGGAGATTCCATGGGTTTCTCTCGTTTGATTTTGCAGTTTTAGCTTTGTCTACACACTGCTTACTTCAACCACACTTCATGTTGGTCTGTCTAAACTGAAAGTCCTAAGCAGAAAATGTCAAAGATGGCGCCGCCCATGTTTCGCTCAGAAAACTTGTCTATACAGTGGATCATTGGGTTCCTTAGTCGGTCGATCAGTTGGTTCATTTGTTTGTAGGCAACTTAGTGGTTTGGTTAATTGGTCAGTCACATGGCTCCTTGGTAGGTCAATTAACCAAGTTGTTCTATCGGTTAGTTAGGCATTCACTTGGTTCAATTTTTGTTTCATTGGTCAATTTGTTGCTCGATCATCCCATCTGTCAGCTTATTTATCCACTGAAGTAGATCCCTCATTTTCATTAAAGCAGATTACGCCACCTATGCTTTTGTTGTCATGTTGTCTTGGCAACGAGCAAAGCCAGGCGACTTCTCTTGTATCTCATTACTTGCCGCCGTCGCCTCATAACTGAGCTCTTAGCTGAAAGCTGCTGTGAATGTGACCTTTGAACTGCATACGGCCTGACAAGGACCCTGAATAGAAACCCAGAATGGAAACTTTAACCCTTTTGGCATCACATGAGAGGATCCTGTTCGATTCCTGTTCATCGCGCTTTTATATTTTTCCTATCTGAAATTTTCCACACTCTGTAACAAACATTGAGCTCATGAATATTAGCAAGTTTATTAGGATTCAATGCACGTGCTGGGCCTCTATTCACCATTTGATCCCTTTGTTGCTGCAGCCTCACAGCTCACGTTTTAAAGTTGACCGCACTAAAAGCATTGCCTCGGACCCGTCAACATATTTCCTATCAACTCCTTACAAGGCCCCTGATTGGTTCAGTTCATTACAAGTTTGTTGGTTGTTTACATTGCACACTGTCTCATTCATATAATGTACAAAGTAAATGCAGTACACATATATAAAAATGTTTATGGTAAATCTGGAATAATAACATGGTCACGGTTGCTCTTCTTGGAGGAGGTCGTTCTCCCGGTACAGGATGAAGCTTCGCAGCCGGGGAGGGAAAAGTGGAGAATTCATAATCTCGGCGTTGTTCAATCGCTTGAGGGTCAAACATCTTCGGATCAACAACCGACACAAATGAGACAGCGAGCGAGGGCTACCTGCACATCAACACACATGAACAAGTGAATGTATGACGACAGAAGCATGTAAACCTGTGAACACATGAATGCGTCAACACATGGGGAGGAGAGAGCAGACTTTCATACATGATTACATAAAGACAGGAAGATTCGATGCCATGACATTTGAGAAGGTGACTAAACAAAATACTTGAAGGTGAGGATAAACTGAGTGACTACATGAATGTATAATAACTTGCAGGCCACACAGACCGCCACTGACTGAGAACGTTGCAAATGTGAGTCCACTCAGGTTGCTTCTGGAGGATTCTCGTGAGTTTAGAGCAAATGCGCACTCGGTCAACGTAGTCAAGCAGCATCTGCACGACGCGCCCAGCCAAGTGCGCCAGACAGCACAGACTCATGAAGTCGCAGAACTGGACACACACACACACACACACACACAAAACATGTAATGTGACTTTCTTTAGGATTCTGATTAAGGTGGCGTTTTAGGTGGGCAACCTGCTGCCTTTCATGCCATTAATGAAATATGAAAAGGCTTGCCTCAACTGGCCTGTTTGGTGAATATTAGCAAGTGTTGTGCTTGTTTTTTTCAGTTTAGAATATATATAAATTATATTTAAATTGAATTGTCTTCCAACAAGAAGAAGTGACATGAAATTCATAATAATTATTCTCTCCTCAGGGTTTTTTCCACAAACAAAGAGAGTCTGATTTCTTCTTTAAAAGAATCTTTTAGATGTATTCAGGGGAAAAAAATCATGGATTTTTTTTTTTTCCCCAGAAAAAAACTTGATAAAAAAAAAAACCTCTTATCGCTGAAGAAGTCTAATTTTTTAGTTTGTTTTTGTTCGTACTTTGTTCGTTAAAACACCTTTTTTTGTCTTTTTATAAGTCCCATTTGGAACAACGAACTACAAAGGAATCCCTTTTTTTTCTAAATTTAGCAAGAAGCCTAAAACTGAAAGTAAGGAGCATGCACTAACGGGTATCTTCTCGTCGTCGGGCTCGCAGCAGTTGTCGTCATCATGATGACAAATGAAGCATGTCTCGGCCTTGTAGCCAGCGTTGAGCAGCATGCTCATCATGGCGGCATCCTTGAGGCAGTATTGTAGCGCAGTCGGGAAAAGCGTGTCGCTCACGGCACCAAAGTAGCGATTGACGTCGGCTTTGGCGTCCAGCAGCATTCGCACGATGCGGTGGCGGCCTGAACGTACAGCCACCAGCAGACAGCTGAGCGGGTCGAGGTCAGGCTTAGCGCCAGCATCCAGTAGCAGTCGCGCGCACTCTGTGTCGCCGTTGGACACGGCGAAGTAGAGGGCGCTCTGGCGCATGTCGCCGTAGTTCCGCGAATGGAGGGTGCTCATGCGGTAGTTGACATCGAAGCCGCGCGATAGCAGCAGTGCCAAGCAGTGGCTCTGCCCGCCCTCGGCCGCTGAGTGCACCGGACTCTGGCCTGCCTCCTTCAAGGCCCGCTTGCTTGTCACCGTCAAGAGGAGCTTCACAGCCCTTCAAGCACAGGCAGGCTCAGGTTAGATACAAATCATAATCGTCAATCTTTCCCACAATTATTCATTTCTCATCCAAACAGCCATCTCTCTAAACCACCTACGCAGAATTTGATCTAGAGCATTTCAAGCATAGAACCGTCCGTCCGTCCGTCCATCCATCCAATCCATCCATCCATCCATCCATCCATCCATCCATCCAATCAATCACTCAATCAACTGACTCGTAGTGTCCTGCATAGGCGGCCTTGTGTATGGGTAGATGTCCAGTAGCGCTAGGCAGGTTTGGGTCGGCGCCATTTTCCAACAACAGCTGAATACAGAGGGTGTTCCCTGAGCCAGCTGCATCCAACAGGACACTTTCGCCGTTACACGCCTGCGAGTTCACCCTGCTACCTGAACAACAAACAGTCAGAAATAATATCTATGGCAACATAACACGGAATTGGGTAAAGACAGCCTTTTGATTTTCAGGTACAATATTAATCTAAAATCTAAACCTAAAATCCCAATATAGCGATTGAAAGTAATCAGTTCATCATTTTGACCCTCAGGTCAACTAACTAGTGGCGATGATTCCCAGATAGCCTACACCAGGGGTCCCCAAAATGTTTCAGATCGGGCCACAGTGGGTTCTGGATTTTTTTCCAACAAAACAGGACGAAACCTTTGCACCAATTTGGTGTTTTACATTCGTAATCAATTGAATGTAGTCAGATGATGCTTTTTTGCAGAAACCTCATTTGTTATACGGTCTGTGCTCCATCGGTAGGAACAAAAACCAGGACCCACAGCGGCTCTTCACAACTTTCCAACTTCATACAGTAGTGCAAATTTATGTGACACAGGCTCGCTTTTGATTTGATTGTTTTTCTTTTTCATTTTTTTTTTAAACAAAAAAAAAAAATTTATTTGCCCCAAACTCAAAGAGAAAAGAGTCAGTGACGAATCCAGTACTTCTCAAATAGTGGGACGGGCCCCTCAAGGGGGGCGCAGAGTGCTGCTAGGGGTGGAGCATGTGACCTTGGAGAACATACTTTTTTGCCAAACTAGAATAAAGTGTAATTGCACATCTGCTGAGTGGGTGGCAGTGGCGCTCTCATTTTCAGCATGTGCGCAGTATTTTTGAACCAAACGAGCACAAAGATAGGAGCCCTGGAGATATGAAAAGCTAAGACAAAGAAATATGACGAAGCATATGTAGCCTTTGGCTTTTGACTTTTAGTACAGTGGGAGACGAGGAAAGACCAGTCTGTTTACTTTGTCTAAAAATGTTCGCAGCGGACAGAAGGATTTTTTTTTTTTTCAGCAAAAAGGTGCCGAATATTGCCAACAATCGACCCGCTTTGTCAGTGTTACATCAGTAAACCAGCGAGCACTGTCAGCATCGCATAAGGTGGCATACCAAGTTGCTCAATGCAAAATAACCCAACACCACAGCAAAGGAGCTGATACTGCCTGCAGCAAAAATTAAAAAACTGTGTTTCTGTCCAATGATACTGTCGTTTTTGTTCTATTAATTTTTGTTTTTTTCAGTCTAATGGTTTGGCATGTTGCTAATCAATTTGACTTTATGATTATTTTTTTATTTTATTATTATTATTTTTAGTATCAAACGGTCAGAAAAGGTATCTTGAGTCTATTTTTACAGTATGAATGTGTGCTTTTTTTTAACACTGTTTTTTTTCTTCTTTAATATTAAAAAGGACACAATGTTATGCATAAGAATTTTATAGACGAATGATACTATAGTATATTTACAGTGGCGGCAGAGAATTGGGGGGGTGGGCGCAGAATGTTTACGTCTTCCTGTGAGGGGGTGTAACAGAAAATAATTGAGAAGCACTGGACTAATCCAAGAAGAGATATGTCTACATCGCCCTCTTGTGGTTGGCTGGGGTGGTTACTGGGGTGTTTGCACACCTGTATTATCCCAGCGTCAGTCAATGTAAACAGTGACGTGAGCTGCTATGTGCTGCGGGCAGCACACCAGAGCAATGGCGGACATAGTACTTCCTGTCGTTTTACGCAGATTAGTCTGTATTCGAATCTTGCTTACGTAGCCTTTGATATATGTAAACTGAAGTCCAGTTGACGTAAAGTTTTTAATTCAAACCATTTTTTGAACTACTTTTTGGGTTGGTGGTGCGTCCCCTCTTCCCATCCATGAAGGCCGGTTGATGGGAGCGCGGGTGGCCCAAGGGACCACCCTGGATCCCTGGGGGGTGACGATGGCCCCTTTGCTGGGCCGCGGGAGAAGGGATGGGCTGCACTGATCCCCCCACCGTGGCAAAATTGGCATTTAGTATATTTTTATCCACGATTGCAGATCGTAAATATGAAATTATGTGTCTTTTAACTTTATTACGCAAGATTTTTTCCACTGGAATGCACATAATTAATGTATTATTATCTATCCCTTAAACTTAAATCCACTATATTTAAAATGGTTGACTTGAAATTTCAAATTCTGCCCACTTTTTTTCACAGTGTAGGGGTTTTTCACACTTTGTAGGGGTGGCGTGGCTCAGTGGTAGAGTAGTTGTCCCCCAAACCAGAGGTTGTGGGTTAGATTCTCCGCCCTGATGAACTCATCTAAGTGTCCTTGAGCAAGATACTGAACCCCACATTGCTCCTGGTGCTGCGTCACCAGTAGGTAGATGGCGAGATAGTGTAAAACGCTTTGAGCGCCTTGAAAGGTGGAAAAACGCTATATAAGTATAACACCATTTACCATTTACAGTGGAGGGAATGATAAATAATACCGAAGACATTCAGAATCGGTCATCATTCCTCACTACTGAATGACAACAAAGGGATTTTAATCAGACTTTTAAATTACAAAACGAACGTACCGCAGTTGAGAAGGATCTCAACGATTGCGACATGCCCTTGCTCGGCTGCGGCAGCAAGAGGTGTGACTCCATTGATGTCTTTGTTGTTGACGCGCCCCCCATTTCTTAGGAGCAGCATGAGGACGTCGACATTTCCCGCCTGTGCCGCCTCGTGCACCGCTGTTCGCTTCTTGGCGCACACTTGATCTACCCAAGCACCGTGACGCACCAGTGCGGCTGTCATCTCGTATGATGACACATGTGCTGCTGACATGGGAGACAAAAAAGCGCAACATACGTAGTTATCATTCGAGCTATGTATTGCAATCTAATCCAATATGACAAAAGCATATTGCAACACGCATTGCAATATATCAGGCAATACTTATCCAACATTTTTTTTTTATATAGATGAATGAAAAACAGACCGTATTTGACTCATTCTATTTATTGCCTGCTATCCTACTGCAAATTGTTTTTCTTTTTAGGAATCATTGTAAGATACCTTTAACCATATACAGTGGGGCAAATAAGTATTTAGTCAACCACCAATGGTGCAAGTTCTTCTGCTTGAAAAGATTAGAGAGGCCTGTAATTGTAAACATGGGTAAACCTCAACCATGAGAAACAGAAGTGGAAAAAAAAAACAAAATCACATTGTTTGATTTTTAAAGAATTTATTTCCAAATTAGAGTGGAAAATAAGTTTTTGGTCACCTACAGCTACCTAAAAGACACCTGTCCACAATGTCAGTCAGTCACACTCCAAACTCCACTATGGCCAAGACAAAAGAGCTGTCGAAGGACACCAGAGACAAAACTGTAGACCTGCACCAGACTGGGAAGACTGAATCTGCAATAGATAAAACGCTTGGTGTAAAGAAATCAACTGTGGGAGCAATTATTAGAAAATGGAAGACATACAAGACCACTGATAATATCCCTCAATCTGGGGCTCCATGCAAGAGCTCACCCCGTGGTGTCAAAATAATAACGAGAATGGTGAGCAAAAATCCCAGAACCACACTGGGGAACCTAGTGAATGACCTCCAGAGAGCTGGGACCATAGTAACAAAGGCTGCCATCAGTAACACAATGCGCCGCGAGGGACTCAAATCCTGCATTGCCAGACATGTCCCCCTGCTGAACCCAGTACACTTCCAGGACCATCTGCGGTTTGCCAGAGAGCATTTGGATGATCCAAAAGAGGACTGGGAGAATGTGTCATGGTCAGATGAAACCAAAATAGAACTTTTTGGTAGAAACACAGGTTCTCATGTTTGGAGGAGAAAGAATACTGAATTGCATCCGAAGAACACCATACTCACTGTGAAGCACGGGGGTGGAAACATCACGCTTTGGGGCTGTTTTTCTGCAAAGGGACCAGGACAACTGATCTGTGTAAAGGAAATAATGAATGGGGCCATGTATCGAGAGATTTTGAGTGAAAATCTCCTTCCATCAGCAAGGGCATTGAAGATGAGACATGGCAAGGTCTTTCAGCATTACAATGATCCCAAACACACAGCCAGGGCAACAAAGGAGTGGCTTCGTAAGAAGCATTTCAAAGTCCTGGAGTGGCCTAGCCAGTCTCCAGATCTCAACCCCACAGAAAATTTGTGGAGGGAGTTGAAAGTCCGTGTTGCCCAACGACAGCCCCAAAACATCACTGCTCTAGAGGAGATCTGCATGGAGGAATGGGCCAAAATGGGCCAGCAACAGTGTGTGAAAAGCTTGTGAAGAGTTACAGAAAACGTTTGGCCTCCCTTATTGCCAACAAAGGGTACATAACAAAGTATTGAGATGAACCTTTGGTATTGACCAAATACTTATTTTGCACCATGATTTGCAAATCAATTCTTCAAAAATCAAACAATGTGATTTTCTGTTGTTTTTTTCCCCACATTCTGTCTTTCATGGTTGAGGTTTACCCATGTTGACAATTACAGGCCTCTCTAATATTTTCAAGTGGGAGAACTTGCACAATTAGTGACTAAATACTTATTTGCCCCATGGTACAGTTGCTAGGCCGAAATGTTTGACATGTCAACTGTGTGAAAATCTTGAAAAAAAAAAAAAGTGACATCATTATTTTAGTTTGCATGTCGAGTTCAATCAGGCGTCTAGTATCCATTTTTCTATTCTCGCATCTCTCTTTGAACAAGAATCAAGCATGTGCGTGACTTTGACCTGTAAAGTCACATGGTAAGATGGACTCTGTAAGCGAAAATTGCAGAAGAAACTAAATGGATAATCATGAAGTATTTTTGCAAGGCTATTTATGCAACATACAGGGTGTTCCAAAATGTTTGACCCCATTTCGTAGTCCAATAATTTTGTCAATTTACGTTGAAATGACCTCAAATTTTCACAGCTTGTGTAGAAACGTTTTTGTGTGTAACATTTGATGTTCTGCCTGAGAGATGGATCGGTTGAGGTAGTGAAGAAGAGAATTTGCTTCTGAAACGGTCACCACGATCACCCGACCTTTCTCCGTGTGATTTTTTTCCTCTGGGGTTATGTGAAAGGTTTTTGTCCATCCCACAGCACCGAGACAGTGCTCATCAGAGTCACCAATGACCTTCTGATGACCTCTGACTCCGGTTCTACTTCTCTCCTTATCCGTCTCAACCTCTCTGCTGCTTTTGATACTGTTGATCATCACATCCTCCTTCACCGCCACCAACAGGATATAGGTATCTCTGGCACTGCCCTTAAATGGTTTAATTCATACCTGACGGGAAGGACCAAGTTTGTAGCCCTAGGGGATGCTAAATCCCGCCCCAACACTGTTATCTGTGGAGACCCCCAGGGCTCTGTGCTCGGTCCAACCCTCTTCACCATTTACATGCTACCTCTCGGTCGTGTCGTCAGCAGGCATGGAATACAATTCCATTGTTATGCTGACGACACACAACTGTATTTCAAGGTCACTCCGTCCTCCACCCCCTCCTCCTCTGTTTCTCAACTTGACTCCTGCCTGGAGGAGATAAAGGCTTGGATGAGTAAAAACTTCCTGCATCTGAACAGCTCCAAAACAGAAGCTATTCATATTGGTACTCCTCACCAGCTCCGTTCCGCCCCCATTTCCTCAGTTTTGTGGAGTGGCTTACGTGTCACCATGCTTTGATCTAGTCCAAGTGAAGGGCTTTTATTCCTGAGATAGGTGCCATTTCATATTTAAGGTAGATGGCTCATCGAATCACAAAATCAGTTTCCTTTTTCGGCCACAATTTTTCCTTCTCCCCTTCTGTAACTAATTTGGGAGTCAGGTTTGACCCCCATCTTAGTTTTATCAATCATATCAATTATACGTGTCACCATGCTTTGAGCTAGTCCAAGTGAAGGGCTTTTGTTCCTGAGATAGGTGCCATTTGATATTTAAGGTAGATGGCTCATCGAATCACAAAATCAGTTTTCTTTTTCGGCCACAAATTTTCCTTCTCCCCTTCTGTAACTAATTTGGGAGTCAGGTTTGACCCCCATCTTAGCTTTAACAATCATGTCAATTATATTTGCAAAACCTCCTTTCACCTCCGCATTATTGCCGAACTCCAGCCATCTCTCTCCCATCCTGCTGCAGAGAGACTTGTCCATGCCTTTATCTCCTCCAGGTTGGACTATTGTAATGCACTCCTCATCGGGGCCCTGGCAAGAGCCTACAAAGGCTCCAGTATGTCCAAAACAGCCCTGCCAGGGTCCTGATGAGGGTGCGTAAACACGAGCACATCACCCCCATCCCTTACACCCTACACTGGCTCCCTGTTCACCTCCATATTGAATTCAAAATCCTCGTTCACACCCATCACTGTCTACACGGTGTAGCCACCACCTACCTCACTGAACTCCTGACACCAAATACTTCAGCCAGAACCCGGTCAGGCCAACTGCACCGTCTACTCCCGCCCAGGACTCGGCTCAAGACTATGGGCAACAGGGCCTTTGCAGCTGCTGCTCCCTGTCTGTGGAATGCCCTCCCAGACCACCTCAAAGCCCCGCAGACAGTGGATGCCTTTAAAAAAGGTGTAAAAACTTACCTTTTTAAAAAAGCTTACACTGGCTAATTTTATCTGTCTTATTTTATCTGATTTCTATCTAATTTCATCTATGTTTCTGTCTATTTTTCCTTTTACCCTAATTTCTGGACTATAAGGCGCACCTGACTATAAGCCGCCACCCACCAAATTTGACACAAAAAAGGCATTTGTTCATAGATAAGCTGCACTGGACTATAAGCCGCAGCTGTGCTCACTGTATTATGGGATATTTACATCAAAAGATATTAACCGGAAACACTTGTTTTGACAGCGGCATCATAAGACTGTCATAAAACCAAATGAATCATTATGAAGCTTTGAACCAATTGGCTGCAAAGCTTGAACCAATTGGCTGCAAAGCTTCATTAATTCAAGAAGCGTCATTTTGCCATCACTTCCCGCATGGGGGAGACAGTGAACCTCTGCTGCCACCTGCTGTCAACACCTGTCATCCAACATGCCTCCTAGCATGCATTGCAGCTCTGCAGATGTAAATAACATTCAAAATTCATGTTCTGTGCTAATAATTTCTTCGGTTATTATTCCAGTTGTTTCATTAATTGCAAGTTAGCTACTTTGACTGTGGCGCTATAAGACTGTCATAAGACCATCATAATTATGACATGACACTGCCATGAGCATTAATGAATGCTTATGAGAGATGTCAAACTATCTCACTTTTGACTGCATGTAAAAGATCCGAGCTGGACATAGAGTTGGTGATATAATTTGCCGGATGACAGTTAGTGACATCTGTCATAATCATTCATTGATGCTCATAATAGTGTGATGTCATAATTATGGCTGTCTTCTGGCAGTCGCCAGACTGCACTTTACTTGACGCCACTGTCAAATAAAGTTTTAGCTTTATTTGACGCCGCTGTCAAATAAAGTGTTAGCTATTAACCCAAATAAATCAACATATAAGCCGCACTGGGCTATAAGACGCAGGATTCAAAATGAGGGAAAAAAGTAGCGGCCTATAGTCCGAAAATTACGGTACTCTTTTATTCTTAGTCTTTTTATTTTTTTTTACATGGTAATGTGCACTTTGAGATTTGTTTTTCAAATGTAAAGTGCGTTATAAATAAAATGTATCAAAGGACTAGTCTTCGTACGTCCTTCCAGCTAACACTGAATAACTGAACTGGAAACTGTTACCGTAGACATGCTACAGCGAGTTTGGCACGAGCTCGAATACCGACTCAACGTGTGAAGAGTCACGGAGCTCATATTGAACACTTATGAAAATCTGTCATAGAACCAACAAATATTTGTACATTTCTTTGTAAATTTAACCAATAAAACTTATGACCTTCAACATAAAGTGTATTTAGTTTCATTAAGATCCATCGAGTAGTTTTCGACATATGGGCATTTAGAATGGAGTCAACAATTTTGGAACACCCTGTGTAACTGAATGTCATATTGCCAAATACGGATTTTGTCACTTCATTACATATACCGTATATGAGTATATATATATATGTATAATTACGTGTCACCATGCTTTGATCTAGTCCAAGTGAAGGGCTTTTATTCCTGAGATAGGTGTCATTTCATATTTACGGTAGATGGCTCATCGAATCACAAAATGTCTTTCTTTTTTCTTCAAGCATATCTTGATATCATGATGATTAATTTCGTATATGTGGTACTTATATGAAACCAGGAAAATAAAAATAACATTACAATCCTTTATCATTATAGTTGGGAAACTTTATTGGCCTAAACGAATTATCATGACAGGCCTAGTTAACCTTACCAAGCAACAGTGGCGCCTCGTTCTTGGTGTTGAGTACATTGGGCTGCGCCCCATGTTCCAGCAGAGTCCTGACGTTGTCGGTACGGCAGCTTCTCACGGCCAAGGTTAGCGCTGTCTCGCCGCCCTCCACTGCCCTGGCGTCTAGACCCATCTCACCTGCCACTGACAAGTCACAGGGTCACCACGTAAACCCTTACAGCTGCTCTAACCTAGCAGGTGAGCCGACATATGCGATCCTACCCCAAAATATGAATCAGATGTTATTTAGCCTGAGATCTTGTCAGCTGTCACCCAGGAGCAAACATACTCACACAAAGCACAAAGGCATTTGTGGAACGCTGCTGGAAAATATGTAGTGTGCTCCACTATTGACTCATATACAGTACGTGAGTACAAACATTGCTCACTTCAAGGAGAACCACAGAAAAACCAGCAAATGTAGCAACAAGGTGGAAAAAGACTGAAATCTAATGCTGAATTAACGCACGCAGAGATTCCCAACTTCAAAGCTAACAAAGTCAAATGCAAATACAAAAAAATTGATCTTAGGGATGAATAACTGGGTCTTGTACATTTCCAAATCAAAATTCAGGATTTTCCCACTTTTCGCACGAACCTAACATTTCATACAAATGCGGTACTATCTCAAGGGTTATTTTGTTTGTTATTGCATGTTGCTAATGGCTAACTGAGCAGCAGGTTGTATTCAATAAAAATGTGAAATTTAGACTTTGACCTTTATTGCACTCAACCTTTCTGCAATTTGAGAAAATGATTGTCCTTTATGAGCATGCATGAAATATTGGCACAGGTTTTGACTTAGAACACTATGCCACTTAAACTTACTGCGTTTTAGTATAATGATATGCCATTTATCAGGTTTCATTCAACATTTTGATTCGACAGTGATTTGGAGTGAGACCATTATTAAACTCAACCTTTCTGCTATTTGGATAATACAGTACACTGTTCTTACTTCATCTGCATGAAATAATGACGAATTTGACAGTAAACTCAATTGTTATTCATTATCGTTCACTGAATAGCCCTAACCTATCCAACAGTGCCTTACATGTCAGGATGGTTTCCAGGACCTCGAGGCTGGGTTGGTTGGCAGCTCGGTGGAGTGGAAGCCAGCCGCGTCCGTCCGCCTCCCGGAAGGCTGCCGGGTACCTCAGCAGTGTTCTCAGTGTGGATGCGTCACCTGGTTGCCATGGCCACATGATATCAGCAGCAACACCAGAGGGTGTCAGTCATGCCTTATTCCTGTTTCTTACCTTGCTCGATGGCGGCAAATACTCGTAGTTTCACCTCGGTAGTTGATGCTAAGCTAATCAAGAACAGGAACAGGGGAAAAAAAGATTTTTTTACACATATACAGTGGACCAAGATATTTTCTTATAAATTCCTGTTCATTGATTTTTAGGGTGTCTGAGAGATTTTTTCTAAACCATAATCACTTAACGGGCAATAGTACAGTATATAGAAGAGTACATAGAGTAATTGATTATTGGGCTAAAAAAATTAATTAATGAATGAATGAAACAGACGGACGATTTCATAGATCCATTTCATTTCTATGTAGAGATTTGTAACGAGTCCAGTTTATTGCTGGCCCCGCATTGAACCTCCTGACCTCACGTAAACACCAGTGGTGGTTCTAGGATTTTTCTGAAACGGGGCCCTCAGGGGCCAAGTGTCGCTGCCGTCTTTGTTCAGTGTTTGTTTTGGCCAACAGGCAATACGCAGATTATGCTGCATGTGGCGGTAAAAACATCTTTGCTTGACACTGTCACGCTGAGATGAACCAGTAAAGTTACAACAATTCGTAACAATTCGTACTGAATCATACTCTGTGCAAGTAAGGATAATTTTCACCACTTTTTTGAAAAGCCATTTTAAACATGAAATGCAGTATTAATATATAACATACTATACAATAGGCCTGAACGATATTGGGAAAAAAAACTATCATTGCAATTTTTGGGGGTTTGCAATACATTGCGATATTATATTGCGATATTAAAACTAGAAGAATTTTCAAAAGACAACTTCAATATCTCTGTTTGGGATAGGCCTCAACGATATTGGAAAAAATTAACTTTGCATTATATATTGCCAAGGCTCCACATAACAACACAAAATGTAGGTACACCCATTTTCATTGCGTTACCTTTAACACTATACTTCGCCACTTCCAGGATCGCCACTGTTATGCACAAGCAATCCTGGTTGCGGCTTCCAGGAAATATTCGCAGCGCTACACCATATGTTTCTATTGTTATTGTATTATTGTATTGTTATTTTCCAAGTAGTGCAACTGAGCATCGATTGTAACATCCCACGTAATGATGTCAGGCTTTCGTTGTTGTTTTCTAAAGATTTTTTCCAATCACAACTCGGCGACTGCTCGTAAAAGCTGAGCATGCTCTCCCTTCACTCTTGATCCCACGTGATGCGTTCAATTGCGTTGACGAAAAAAAAACAGTAATCACAAAATGGAGTTCCCGATCCCTGGTCTAGAAGGTGTAGTAATTTCAAAATTTCCGAGTTTCCGGGTCAGAGGTAAACTGTGCGGGCGATGACGTAACACATGAGGCTGCGCCTTACTACGCATACGTGGTTTGCGCAAATGCAGGCGTACCTTGCAGAAGCGGGGGCCTTAAACGTAGTGCAGACAGGTATAAAAATAGTCGGCGAAATACCCAGGAGAAAATTATCTGTCCTAGTGTAGACGTAGCTTCACTCCAGAAAAGAAGGATTCACAGATTGCCATGCTTTGTGTTAAAATGGGAACAGGGCACTCCAGGGGCCATTCAAATTAGAGGTGGGGCTAGTGCCTCTGTGACTCCACCCCTAACACCGCCAATGGTGAACATGCACAACTTGTTTTTATTATGCCAAACTATGCATGAATACCATGCGTTTCAAATGAAAAATGACCAGTTGCAACTGTCAATGTGGCTATTGGGATTGGTACGGACAATGCAGCTAGCATTTGGCAGGTGTCAACTTCATCACTATATTCCAGGATTTTAGAAAGAGGACTATATGTACGTATAGTTGCGTCTCGAGCTGAAACGGTTCGGAAACACATCAATTCTTGGAGCTCGATTTTTTTTTTTTTTTTGTCTCAGGACTGATAATTGGATTAATGAATTGCGGAATTAAATTTGCTACTCTTCCGTTATTCGAGGACAGACCAGAATAAAATTTTGTAAAGATATTCTATGGATAAGTACGCATCCTCTAAGCTGGTGGCACGGGAAGTGGGGGGCTGAGGGTACTGCAGCATCCCTTGGTGTTAGGGAGTGTTGGTATTTTTTCCATCCATCCATCCATCCATCCATCCATCCATCCATCCATCCATCCATCCATCCATCCATCCATCCATCCATCCATCCATCCATCCATCCATCCATCCATCCAACAGCATCTTTAGCTAGGGAAGCCCAGACTTCCCCAGCCACTTTTGCTTTGCTAAAAATAAATAAAACATATTGAAACAATACCGCATTTAACGTTGGTTGATTAAATATATATGTTGAAAAGGTATTATTATTATTATTATTTTTTTTTTTTTAATAACACCACCTGATACCATGCTTGCTACTGGGTCACATTGAATACAGCTATTGGAACAGAAAAATAAACTGTTTACAGAGGAGGTGCTAACATGACACAAAAAAATAATTAGCGATTTTTTTCTTTAAAAAAGCAGCAACATTTTTCTAAAATTCAATTTGAGGTGGAAAATGAAGATGATTGTCCTTGGTGGTCTTCAAATAGGTAAGAGATGCTTGCATTGTAGCCATATTATTATTTGTTGTTGCTGTTGAGCTGCTGTCTTGCAGAGCGCTGTTACGTAGATATTCGTGTGCAATTTATTTTAGTGTTGTGAAAAGGCGGTGTTAAACCGAAACTTATTGGCCCTTTTATTTTTCAAATGTGATCGTGTGTTATTGCGCCGTCTAGTTGTGGGGATTTGCATTATAATACACGGGCGCTTTAATTTCCGATACAAAAACTCCGACACATACTGTAGGTGAAATAAAATACTGTCTTTGTAGTAGCCAAGTATTAGTATGTGAACATACAGCATGCGTGTGTACTGCCATTGTGCACGCCTTGTATGGAGAAAATGCGCGAGCATGACAAATTTGGAACGAAATGGGGGGAAAACTAAAAAAGATCCTCAGCACTCCCTGCAGTGAGTGACTTCCAGCGCCCCTGCTCGGAGCCCTATTTCAGTTTTTTTGTTTGTTTGTTTTTTTGTTTTTGTTTCAGGCGTGATTAATTACATTCATTAATTACTGACTTATCGTTGCCTGTAGATTCCAAGTTAGCCAGTTAAGGCAGCTGGGTGCTCAAAGTTAATTTTGAACTTGTATTTCAGCAAAGACAGTTGAATTAAAACAACATAATGTTTTCATTCATTTCTTCTGACTAAAACCAAACAGTACAAAAAAAAAAAAACTAATATTCTCCCAAGAAAATAACACAAATTTCATTAGTTCTACCTAACCCAAAATTATTCATGAAAATATACAGTATATATAGTGAAAAAGGTGGATTTGGAAGCACGTACAGTACCTGGCGGCCGACTTGATGAAGGTCTCACAGCACGCGTTGTGGATGTCGTGCTGGATGATGTAACTGTTGAGTTCATCATTCCCCACGTCTTCATCCCCATCATCATCGGCCACATCGTTGACATATAAATTCATTACGCTGAGAGGAAATGGCACCACATTAAACACATTAAAAACATTTTTTTGGGGAGAGGGGGGTTAATTTTTATGTCTCTTTTTTTTGTTGTTGTTGTTGGTCAGTTTTCATCATTTTTTTGTTTTGTTTCGAGCTGTAGATATTTGAGGTATTTTGATGGTCTAATGCAGGGGTGTCCAAACTTTTTGAAAAGGGGGCCAGATTTGATGTGGTAAAAATGCGAGGGGCCGAGCTTGACTGACATCCTTTACGTAGAACAGTATTTTTAAGCAAATTTTAGCAAGCCATTCTGTGTGTCACATTTTCTTTATTATTTTTTAAAATTAATAATTTCAACGATCTCGCAACTAGCCTTTGTGGCGTTCTCTTTCGACTCTCAGGTTTTTGCGAAATACTGCTGCTGTGAAATCAAATCTTTCAGTTGGTTCAATTTCTCGCTGCGTTTCTTCCCTGTAATCTTGTCGTACATGTCAGCGTGTCTTGTTTGGTAATATCGCCTCACATTGAACTCTTTAAAAACAGCGACTGTCTCTGCAAATGGGGGAGACACAGTTGTTGCGTATTTTACTGAAGAAATAGTCCAATTTCCACCTATCCTTGAGGCGTCGGCCATCGCAGTCAACTTTTTCTTTTGTTGATTGTCGCCATTTTAGAAAATTTGAAGTAAAGGGTCACACGGGGTAATGTTGCTTAGAGTGCTGCTGCCTTTTAGTGGGTAAATGAGGAGCAGCATTTAGTGTGTAAGCTACTTCATATGCTGGTAGCAGTATTGCTGACCAATTTATTAAGTCTGTGTGCGGGCCAGACGTTATTTATTTTATGATAGAGGCTGGGGGCTGGATGAAATTTGACCACGTGCCGCATTTTTGGACATGTCTGGCCTAATGGTTTAGTGTGTTTTTTGTTTTGTTTTTACTTTCCTTTTTAGGTAGTTTCGATTTTGGAGGCTTTTAGGGATTTAGAATTTTTTGGGAGAGTTGGGGGGACATGTTTAAAATGTATGAACGAATGAATGAATGGATATCTTTTGAGAATTTTTTTTTAACCTGTTCACCAGTGAATTTTCATAAACAGGTGGGTATTCCATTAAGAAGGTTATGCGGAAAAAAAAAAAAAAATTGCTAGATGAGGGTAACCCTGCGTTTACATTCCATTTACAGTTTAATCTAAACACAGACTCATTAAACATGGCAACAGTTTCTGTGAGCATAACTTTCTCGCTGGCAGGCTGTCCTGAAGTTATCCTGCCCGCTGGCAGATTCTCTTGAAATATCCCTTACACCGTGAGAGAATCTTGTGACCCAGATTAGACATAGGCCTACTTTCATTTCATGAGGAATATCTGTTTGAACATATGACAGAGTATGACTGAGTATTGGGGCCAAACAAAGAAAAAAGGACTACAAAAATTAGTCAATTAGTCGTACTGTTAGTACTGCTAGTAGTTAGTAAGACTTACCTTAGCTGGGAGCTACGATGAATCATTGGCAAATCCTTCAAGTAATTATATTTTGATGTTGATGGGCCAAAATATGGAGGATTTACTTATTTGGGAAAGCGATTCTAAAATATGAGATACTCTCAATAATATGATTTTAACAGGGGTGCAATTTTTAGCTGTTTTTTCCCGCTATTGGATTGGATTTAAATAAAAATCAGACTTTAATCCTAGGCCGGTAAAAAGCCATGATCTTGAATCATAAATGTGTAATTGAATAGCATCTATGTTAGACCACTAGCGAAATATTTGTTCTTGCTCCCTGTTGCCCTGTATTAATATCTCCAGCTCAATGGTGCTGAAATAACTTGCCTCCATAGACTTCATAATCTATTGATTTAAGAATTTATTCACATGAATTTCAACGTAAAAAGCTCTTTGCTGTGGACTTGTGGTAAGGCGGCGCCACAGTGAACGTAAAGACGAGCCGCACATTCGCCATTAAGGATGGGAATTGATAGGATTTTTACGATTCCGATTCCATTATCGATATTGCTTAACGATTCGATTCTTTATCGATTCTCTTATCGATTCTAATTTGGGGAAAAAGAAAAACAAATGTTTTGATTGGCATCGAGTTTGTTTAATCAGAAGTCACAACCTTACAAACTCACAACGAGATCAAAAGAGGCCAAAAGCCTCAATGTTAACTGTGGCAATAAGTGGCAAATACACAAGAATGTGTAACATTTTACTGAAACATTTATCTAATAGAAATAAGAAATATTGGTATATATTGGCAGATAGGTTGTTGTTCTGCCTTTGGCAATATGTGTTAAAGCAGGGGTCCCCAAACTTTTTCCTGTGAGGGCCACATGACTTTTCCCTTCTCTGATGAGGGGCCGGGGTTAGTTTGTAAAAGAAAAAGTGTGACGATTGCAGAAGTGCATAAATGTAAAAAATTATTGTTTTTCAGAAAGCCACAATCAAATAACCCTTTCTGGATTCTTCACGGAATGAAAGTAAATAAAATAAAAATAATAGTATAATATAATAACAATAATAATAAAAACACTATTAATTAAATAGATAATAACCAAATAACCCTCTCTGAATTCTTCAAGGAAAAGGCCAGGAAATAAATAACACGATTGAGAAAAAATAAATAAATTCAAAATGGCCGGACCAAATGTGGAGGCGGGCCGTATTTGGGCCGCGGGCCGCAGTTTGGGGACTACTGGGTTAACGTGTATTATGTACCATTACATTGAAATGCATGCCTTTTAGTTTTTGTGGCGCTTACACGCTCAAGTGGGGGCGCCCTTGCGCTTCCTCACACGAAGAAGAACGCGCTCACATGAAGAAGAGCGCGCTTAGCATCCAAGCGAGTGAGCGAGTTAGTGAGAGAGGGAAACACTTCTACGAGCCTACGTTCTTTGTTAATGCTAATATCTACAGAGGCAACGCCTGTATGTATCATCTTTTGTGTTGTTGTTGTTGTGTTTCCACTCGCGATCGGACACTTAAATCCAGTTGTGTAGTGGTTTGAACGATGTGCTAATGCTAGCGAACGAATGCTAACCATTTGTTATTACTGTTATTAGCAGCTAATCATCGCTGATTTACGTTGATGTAAACCTGTTTGTTATTGGGGACGAAATTGATTTGTTTCATTTCTATTCTGAGTTTCACTCTTCAAGTGATGGTTGAATAAAGTCAACAAATTATACCAACGTCTTCTGCATCTCATTTGGGAGTTTAGCTAGCTGTATAGCCAGGACTGAGCCTTAGCCTCTCTGTGAGGACAGCGCAGTCGTATTCCCTCCCGATGCAGTTATCTCCACCTTGCAATGACTGCAAGTCGCTTTGTTGTAATTTTTCCTCGTGAAGTGAAGACATACTTTTGAGCGTTTGAACCTACGTGCTGTTATTGTTATGTTTATGGCTGCAATGCTCGTGCTTACCCGTCGTAACCTTTCATTTTCACACTCTTTCCTGGTGAAGTGTAGTCAAACTTTGGAGCGAGTGGTTCTTGGCGCCGTGCTAGTTTGATGCGTCTGGACAACAAGACACGTCACGACGCAATACGCGTCTTTAGGAATCGTTAAAGGGATCGTTAAGGCTTTTTCATTGTGACGTCGAGGCCTCGAAACACTCGGAACCGGTTCCGAATTGGAATCGGATTTCGATTCCCATCCCTATTCGCCGTATTTACGTAAAACAAATACTACCTGCACGGTTTCTTTTGCTTTTAACCAAGAATCGAGACTGTTTTACGTCCGTATCTAGAAAGAAGAGCTATCTCATACGCTTTTTATATTTGTTTATTTAGATTTGATACTAGCAAGTCACTTTTGAGATTTTAACTTATCATGCATTTCAAAGGGAAATGCTCTAAGGCATAGTCCAATATTTATTTTTTTGCAATATTCTATGTGCAATACTTACTCACCTGCAATATCCAAAGTCTTAACTGTCAAAGTGCTGCTACTTCACTCCGATTATTTACACTGCCTGAACATAGGGCTATGTCATATGCATTTTATATTTGTTTATTTAGATTTTATACTTGCAAGTCACTTTTGAAATTTTAACTTATGCATTGCAAAGGAAAATGCTCCAAGGCATGATCCAATATTCATTTATATGCAATATGCTATGTGCAAATATTACTCACCTGCAATATTCAAAGCCTTATCTGTCAAACTGCTGCTACTTCACTTCGATTATTTGCACTGCCTGAACATAGGGCTATCTTATACGCATTTTATATTTGTTTATTTAGATTTTATACTTGCAAGTCACTTTTAATATTTTAACTTATCATGCACTGCAAAGGGAAATGCTCCACAATTTCATTGTGTATAATCACAAAAGGGCTATTCTATTCTAAAAAAAAAAAAGTTGTGATTGTATATAGAAATTATTTGTAATCTATTTATATGTAATAATTGATTCTGCATGCTTTCCTCAAGTATTAGGTTTGTAATGTGAAAAATGAGTGATTTATTAGCTGTTAAAAACATGCAGTAAATCAAAGAAAAATAAGTTAGTATTTTGGGCAAAAACTCACATGATATGTTAAATATTGCTATCGATCCTGAAAATATAGGTGATTATCTCTGCATTTGGTGATTTTGTGCATAGAGTGTAAAATCTGAGAATTATATAGCCATTTTAAGTTTTGTAATACTTATATAAAAAATAATTAATTGGGACTTTATTCGGGAACGACTTTGAATTATTTGATGCCACTGCTCGTGGAGACTCATATATGGCTAAGGTAGGTGCCTGTTTTGGTTTTAGGTCGGTAGTAGCTTTGGTTTTGAAAATATTTGAATTTGAAGTTTTTTAAAAATAGGCCTCCTACAAATCGGCCCCGTTTCCCGTGTCATCTCAATAGGTTATGAAGTCTATGCTTGCCTCATAGACTAACCCTAACCCTAACCCAATCATGGCTCCATAGACCATGGCTTTTTATGGTGGTTGTGCATGCCCGTAACACCAGGTGAACTTACTCAGTGTTGATTTAATTAATTCAGACGTACTTTAGTACCAGGTAACCTTTGTTTCCATCTCAGCGTAAGTCAAGTCAGGGCTGATTGATGAACTTTTGGTGAGCCTCCTTTTTGGAAACCTCCCAGGTGTTATAAGAACACAGTACATTCATACATTATAACTTAAAAATAAATAAATAAATAAAAAAAAAGACATAATTATTTAAATATCTTAAAGGTCATTTTTAGTCTTCTATCATCTTTAGATTTTTGTATTAATAGATTGAAAAAAATGTTACGTCAGTTTAAGATACAGCATAAGAAACAGTTCAAACAATCAGTAGCGTAAATCATCACTCACCCTTCAATTTATAATGTCCATCACAGTTACTATGACGATGATGAGGAATCAACATCTTCATGTGATTGCATCAAATTCGAAAGATGTTCAAAAAGTCCAAATTCCAGTCAAATGTCTTACCTGTGAGTTTTGACGGCAGCAATCAACAGCGCTCAAATATCACCACCGAAGTTGCACATGCACACACAAAGAGTGGTGGTTTTATATTTAGGTGTTGAGCCTCGTCAGGACAGTGACAAGGGTGAAAAGGGTGTGTGGCGGCGCATTGCCTTCATATGAAATATGGCCGGGTGACGTTCTCTATTGTGTGGGCTAAGCCGGTAGCTTTGGGTCAGGCGGCAGTCCCGACCAACCAGGCATCTTGGGTTTCATTGTCGCTATTTTTTGACACCTGGATGAGATTAGGCGTTATGGATGATGGCAAAATTGTTTGTCGACATGGTGAAATGCTGCACGATAGAGGTGCAAACGACTAAAGTACAAACAAAAGCCGGGATGCTTATTTGAAGGTGTCATTTGAAAGGATGCTCATAACAACAGTTTTGAAAACAATGACAACAAATACACAAGGAATTTTGTAAAACATTTAAAATCAGTACAATATTTTCACCAACAACATTTCAATGATTGCAAAACAACGAACCGCAAATTCATTTACCGTTTGTTTTTTATTTTACCTTTTTCCTTTTTATTTTTAAAATACGTTTTTTTCCAATGATCTATTCTTAAATGTTGAATTTTGTTTAGACAGATTTTTACCTTTTTATTTAAAAATTTAAAGTATATACTTTCGGTTTTATTTCCTGAAATTAAAAACTTTTTTTCTACTGTATTTTGAAAATGCACTTTTGGGAATACACTGGCCAACATTTCTTTCTTTTCGGTTTCTATTGCTTGAGTTTTTTTTTTTTTTTTTTTTTTTTACTAATTCTATACAAGTTTTGATCGCTGGTCTCAAATATGCCACATTTTTTCCCCTTCATGCTTTAGTTTTCATGAAATTGGCATTTATTGGTATACTTGTTTGAGTGGTATTTTAAACAAATTCTTCATATAATTTTACCCAATACCAGCTTAATTTTGCATAGTTATGAACTTTTTTTCTGAATCATTGTCAACATTAACTTACCACATTTGAAGGATTTCCTTCTCCTGTGTCTGCAGTTGTCTAAAACATCGCATCCTAGGTATTGCTTTGCTACATAGTTGCTTTTTTAAAACATATATATACATAACCACTTTGTTAAAAAAAATATTTCTTTGCCATAATGTTGCATTACACACAAAAAAATCCTGAATTGCAAAATTAAACAAGAATTTACACAAAATAAGATACGATTTGGATTCAGCAGCCAAAAATTACTTAATTTTTGCATCAGCACATTTTTTTGTAGACCAGTATTATTTATTGTATTCCTAAATGTAAAATTTTATTTTCCAGCACAATAATTTTTCTGTTGTTTACATTTACTTTTTTAATAAAGTCTTATTTTTTGTATATTATTTATTTATCTATTTATTTGCAATATTAATGTCAATATTTTTTTCAAGCTCATAAGTTTTGATTTACAGCAAACGAATGTATATTTTTCAGTCCACTTCAGTTTGGTATATTTTAAAATATGTGTTTTTTTTTTTTTTTTTTAAAGAAACATTGTTTCCAGTTTAATTTATTCATTTTAGTAAGGATAATCAGTTCAGAAGATAGCTGGATGAACTTCCATTTCAAAATTGACTTCACAACTTCAGTGTGTGACTCATTACCTGTCAAATGTCATGTCGAACATGTAACAAGTGTCGTAACATGTCACCAAAATCTCCTAAAATACAATAATCCTTTCTTGATTTCCAGAGGGTAATGTCAGGAAAATGTTTGCAAGCCACCTAACATCTACACTGTATTCGACTGCTTTGAAATTTGTTTTCGTCATAGGGGATGTACAGCAGTGTATGCAGTAGATTTGATGTACAAAAGTGTATTTCAGATCCAATTACGAGATCGTGCATGAGAAAAAAAACGTAACATGTCAGTTAACGTTCCTGGAGTGTAGTTCGTGGTCCTCCTATAGAATTTTTTGAAGACCGAGAGAGATGAGACAAAGTTCAAAGGTCATCGAGCTGAGAGCTGGCAACTGTTTAACTGGATGATAAGAAGCAGAAAAGGCCAACTCGTGTGTGGACCAATGAGTTTAGCAGGCCAACCATCAAGGTTTAAAGCAATACTGACCACAGCTAAGGTAAGATGCAATACAATGTATGTATGTAGCTTCCCCTTGCTCATTTAAAGCCGATACTTTCTGGAAAATTGATACTTGATCTTTGGGATATTTTGACCGTTGTGAGAAATAAATATGCTACTGCAACATATAGACACTGAAAATGCCCCTCGAGAAAATGCAAGTGAGATTAAGATGGTCCATGTTTTACAGTCGACACGCACTGATGATCTGTGAAAAGTGCCATAAAGAGGAGAAGAAGAAGCGGAGGCAGGATGTGGGGGATGTTGCGCAGCACTTTGTGGAGTTATAGGCGTTTTGTCTTCATCGTGCTGTTGCCGCCACTGCTGCTTCCACTACCGCTCATTGTCGCTAGTAAGGTGAGTGCGACATCACCACGTAAACAAATACAGTACTCTGTCTAAAATGTCCAGTAAAAATCACAAAATAGTGAATTTGTGGTAGAGAAGGAATCATTCATCAAATCAAATTTATTTATATGGCCCTTTACAAAAACCCGAAAGGTCCTCAAAGTGCTTTAGAACAAACACAAACATGGTTCATGATAAGTAAAAGGCAGGAAAGTATTATACAATGACTTTAATCACTCTTATGAACTTTTTATAGATTGGACCTCAATAGTTCCTAAAATATCCATTTGAACTTTTTATAGATTGGACCTCAATAGTTCCTAAAATATCCATTAGAAATCTCATTGTAGTGATGAGCGAGCACTAAATGTTTAGGACTGTGTATATTAGGGCACTTATTAACAAGAAAATGATCCCAAAGCACACAATCAAGATGAAGTGATAACTTTTATAAGTAACCAGGAAGAACACAAAATGCAGATGAGAAAAACTCAGAAAGAACATTAAGTAGAACACAAATACACACATACGCACAACAAGGAATGGAAGTATGGAAATGCAAAAGAAAAACATTGGATGGAAGTGCAATAAAGTAATTAACCAAGAGACTCAGTCATATATGCAGAATAGAGTAATAAAAAAAGGAGTGTGAAGAGTTGTAATATACAATCAGCATCAGGAAAACAGGAAACTGAATGAAAACTAAAGACCAAGGACTCAATTTGACCAACACAAGAGAGATAAAGGCAAAAGGTCGACAAAAAATAGTTGTGAAAAATATTAAAATCACAGAAATACAGAACCAGCAATACATCGCCCATGTTAATAGACCTTCAAAGTCACCACCCGGTCACAAGTTTTTTTTGCACAGGCCACATCTTTACTCATTTTTCCCGGCTTCTATACATTAGGAATCATGTTGCGCCTTTGTTCTTCTTCTGATGGCCATCTTCTGGACCACTGAGGTCATCCCACTACCCATTACCGCCATGTTGCCCGGCATCTTATTTCCCGCCTTGGGCATCATGACTTCATCACAGGTCAGTTCCAATTTAAAATCACAAGACAATATTGAGATGATGTTCATAAGGCAGCATACAGTATGTGAGACATTAGCAATATTTCTGGTTTTATGTGCAACACTATCCTTGAAGAACAATGAATTCATATACTCTTATGCACCCACTTTTTCCCAACCAAAACATAAAATAAATATTGAGAGATGTGTTTTAGATAAAAGGAAAAAAAATCCTAAAATCGGGACAAGTGCTTTTTTTTTTTTTTTACTGGACAGTGATGAAATGTAAAACTGTCTGTATACTAATGTATTCCTGTTGTGTAGGACACCGCAATGGATTAGTAACGATCTGGGTTTGCCTTGACTTCAGACTTTCAACTTTAATTTGAGAACATTTACATCCAAATCTGGTTAATTTTATGGGAAATACAACACATAAAATGTGGCTTCCACTTTTTAAGGGACCTAAAGTAATTGGGCAAACTAACATATTTCAAATTCAAATGATCACTTTGTAATACTTTGCTGCAAATTAGTTGCAGTCAATGACTGCCTGGCATTTTGAACCGCATGGACATTTGGGTTTCGTCCCTGGTAATGGTCTGTCAGACATAGGCTGTGCCTATTATATCCAACGGGTTTTTGGTGTTAGAGCAGCTAACATTGGCCAAAACACTTCAACATTTATAATATTAGTAAATATAAGGAATCGGTTTCAAAGGCAGCCATGAATGCCCATGTCATGAAACAGCTGAACAGCCAATTGTCTCATTAGTTTGAGTAATGCCTCCCGTATTGTACTGTAGGTCTATTGTTTTGTTACAGGCTGATGGCCTGGTAAGTTGCCAGTCAAGCAATTGAGTTGTTCTTCTCATTGTTCTTGTGGACACTAACTTTGAAGTCTGACTCCTTTGTTATTCGTGAATCGATCGTTTTGAAAGTATCAATGTAGCCTGGGCCAGTATCTTTCGATCGTGAGAGCCTGATTTTTGTTTTTTATTTGTATCAAGGCTGATAAATTAATTGCGAACTTATATTTCCCTATAGGTTATGAGTTAGCCAGTAGAGGGTATGCGTGCTTTTATCACAGCCTTTAGACTGTAGTGTGCTGTAACACACTCATACTTGTTTTTACAACAGGTGGCGATGGCATTCTTCAAAGACTTTCACTTCCTTTTAGTGGGTGTCAGCTGTCTGGCCACCTCCATCCAAAAGTGGGGTCTCCATCGGAGGCTGGCCCTCAGATTAGTAGCTGCAGTGGGTGCAAATCCGGCTCGGTTGACTTTAGGCTTCATGTCTGGATGTGGCTTCCTCTCTATGTGGGTGAACAACACCTCTGCCGTCACCATGGTTATGCCCATTGCAGAGGCTGTCCTCTGCCAGATCCGGAGAGTGAGCGACGTGCCTAGCGAGGGGCCTGACCAGGGACTCGAAAATTGTGGCCTGCAACTGAATGGTAAATGAACAAAAACACTGACGATTTTAGTCTCCTTACAACTGTATAAAGAATTTGATCATATATGCACTGCTATTTTGGTTAGCTACAGAGCTCAAATAAGCTCAATAGATTAATTAAAGTCTGTCTGAACAACCAGGGACAAGCTACGGGTGTGGGGTGCAAGGGGTGTATGTGTGTGAATGGTTGTCTGTCTGTGAATGGTTGTCTTAAGCCCTGCGATTGGCGATTGGCTGGCAACCAACTCAGGATGTACCCTGCCTACTGCCCATTGTTGGCTGGGATAGGCTCCAGGATCCCCGTGACCCTCATGAGGATAAATGAAATCATATAAAACACACTTAAAATGACACACTGAAACTTGACTTTTCAAGAAATGTGCAGCATTCAATGACGGCGTTGAGTGCAGATGGAGTGGAGCTCCACAAGTGGATTTTGCTACGGTAGTGTCAGTTCAAATGGCCATTTCTTGTATATCTTGTCATTTGTGTGGCAAGCTATTTGGCAGCCCGGGGGGGGCCTATATTAGCCGGGTCTCTTAGCAACTGCCTGGTTTGCCTGTCAGATCGCTCTGCCTTTGCTCCACCAACCAAAACAACATTTGACCTCACAAGCAGAATGACCTGCAGATTTTTGCAGTTTAGGAAGGTGTTTATTAAGTGGACAAAGCACCTCATGGGGACTAATTGGGAGTACACTACATGTGCACTAAGAAATGAAGAGTTACTTATTTTCTAGTGAGTCTGTGCAGAGTATGACATCTTCAAGTTTTATTGTCTTGGAATATGTCTACCAAACATCTTTCAACATCATGGGAATTTTGTCACCGATTCTTGCATCAGGAACAGCACTTGCTTTTAATCAAGACTGCTGCTTGTTGTTATTGTTTGGTTGGTGCACCTGATGACTCATTTTTCTGTTGATTGTCATGAGATGATATCAGACAATTGAAGCACTCTCTCCCACTGTCTGTGTGTGTGTATGTTCGGCACATGCAGAGGTGCATGTCAACTTAGAGAATGAATCTTTGAGGTACGTGTATTTTTTATTTCCTTGTTTTCAGGCAAAAATATCTAGAATGGCACACGTTTAACTCTATTTTTTTCAGGGATGAGCAGAATCCCCCAGAAGAAACATCCTCCTCCACCTCTTCCGCAACCTCATCATCGTCGTCATCATCATCATCATCACGAGCAGCAGATGCCACTCAGGTGCAAAATCACACATTACTGCATTTTCAATTGCTTGATTCTAAATACAAGACAATCCCGTTTTTCAACAGTTGACAGTTCTAGAATCTGCTGGCTTTGTGTGCTTTGGGCGGCACACCCCAGCAATAGCGGACGGGGTACTTCCCGTCGGTTTGCTCGGATTAGTCAATACCAGTGGAGTTGGGCTGTTTTCTAGGCGCTTGTGTAGAGTCTTCAAAGTAAATTGGCTCATCGGGACATCTTGCAAAAATACATTTTTGCCAGTACGAGGTACAGTGCCTTGCAAAAGTATTCGGCCCCCTTGAACCTTGCAACCTTTTGCCACATTTCAGGCTTCAGACATAAAGATATAAAATTTTAATTTTTTGTCAAGAATCAACAACAAGTGGGACACAATCATGAAATGGAACAAAATTTATTGGATAATTTAAACTTTTTTAACAAATAAAAAACTGAAAAGTGGGGCGTGCAATATTATTCGGCCCCCTTGCGTTAATACTTTGTAGCGCCACCTTTTGCTCCAATTACAGCTGCAAGTCGCTTGGGGTATGTTTCTATCAGTTTTGCACATCGAGAGACTGACATTCTTGCCCATTCTTCCTTGCAAAAAAGCTCGAGCTCAGTGAGGTTGGATGGAGATTGTTTGTGAACATCAGTCTTCAGCTCTTTCCACAGATTCTCGATTGGATTCAGGTCTGGACTTTGACTTGGCCATTCTAACACCTGGATACGTTTATTTTTGAACCATTCCATTGTAGATGTGGCTTTATGTTTTGGATCATTGTCCTGTTGGAAGATAAATCTCCGTCCCAGTCTCAGGTCTTCTGCAGATACCAACAGGTTTTCTTCCAGAATGTTCCTGTATTTGGCTGCATCCATCTTCCCGTCAATTTTAACCATCTTCCCTGTCCCTGCTGAAGAAAAGCAGGCCCAAACCATGATGCTGCCACCACCATGTTTGACAGTGGGGATGGTGTGTTCAGGGTGATGAGCTGTGTTACTTTTACGCCAAACATATCGTTTTGCATTGTAGCCAAAAAGTTCAATTTTGGTTTCATTTGACCAGAACACCTTCTTCCACATGTTTGGTGTGTCTCCCAGGTGGCTTGTGGCAAACTTTAAACGAGACTTTTTATGGATATCTTTGAGAAATGGCTTTCTTTTTGCCACTCTTCCATAAAGGCCAGATTTGTGCAGTGTACGACTGATTGTTGTCCTATGGACAGACTCTCCCACCTCAGCTGTAGATCTCTGCAGTTCATCCAGAGTGATCATGGGCCTCTTGGCTGCATCTCCGATCAGTTTTCTCCTTGTTTGAGAAGAAAGTTTGGAAGGACGGCCGGGTCTTGGTAGATTTGCAGTGGTCTGATGCACCTTCCATTTCAATATGATGGCTTGCACAGTGCTCCTTGAGATGTTTAAAGCTTGGGAAATCTTTTTGTATCCAAATCCGGCTTTAAACTTCTCCACAACAGTATCTCGGACCTGCCTGGTGTGTTCCTTGGTTTTCATAATGCTCTCTGCACTTTAAACAGAACCCTGAGACTATCACAGAGCAGGTGCATTTATACGGAGACTTGATTACACACAGGTGGATTCTATTTATCATCATCGGTCATTTAGGACAACAATGGATCATTCAGAGATCCTCACTGAACTTCTGGAGTGAGTTTGCTGCATTGAAAGTAAAGGGGCCGAATAATATTGCACGCCCCACTTTTCAGTTTTTTATTTGTTAAAAAAGTTTAAATTATCCAATAAATGTTGTTCCACTTCACGATTGTGTCCCACTTGTTGTTGATTCTTGAGAAAAAAATTAAATTTCATATCTTTATGTTTGAAGCCTGAAATGTGGCGAAAGGTTGCAAGATTCAAGGGGCCGAATACTTTTGCAAGGCACTGTACCTATGTATCTGTTGTCAGCTGAATTTATGTCTTGACTTTACTAATGAAATGGCTTTCAATGAAACGGTATAGTTCATTGTTCTTTTTTGGCATGATTTCTTGAGACTAATTTGTCGGCATACTTATGATAGTATTAAATCCCATTGTGTTCAGTGAAGCTGGTTTTGCAGGCTGAATTCTCTAATATAATTCCAAGACGCATAGATGAGTGGGGGAAAAAGTCCTAAAACTAAAATTGACGCTCATTGTACATGGTAGAGTTCCTTTCCTTTTCCCATGTCCTTTCCCTAGGCCCTTGCGACCTTAAAATCAACACCAAAAAAATACTTGGTGTCTTCAATGATGGCTGACAGGTGGTGTGTATGACAGCGCCCCCTATGGAACTAATGGTGGGCAAGGCCATGTGCATCGGCGTGGCCTTCGCCTCCAATATTGGCGGTATCGCCACATTGCCAGGAACATCACCCAACCTCATCCTCTCCGAGTATCTTCATCAGTGAGTCAACTATGTCGTCACACGTGTTAAATATCATTAAAAAAAATTATTAAAAATGTGATCATTAGTAAAATGTCACCCTCTCTAAAATATTCATCATCATCATTATTGAGGATTTACCCAGAATGCAACTGCATCAACTTTGGCAAGTGGCTTGCGTTGTGTTTTCCTATCAGCGTGATATCATTGTTGCTTACTTGGGCATGGCTCTGCTGGCTCTTCATTGGCTCAGAGTGAGTCACATGTCTATTATGTTATTGTGAGCATTAGCAGTGAGTACATTGACTGTCATCGTACTTAGGTTCCGCTTGTTAGGGCGATGCGAAGGACAACACTCTCAGAGGGAGATAGCCACTCTGAAAATTATCCAAGAAGAGTACAGAGCACTTGGACCGATGAGGTGAGAACTCATTTGTTGATTTGTTTGTTTGTCATGTGTTCATTCAACATTACTATGATCAAACCATTCATCGTAACTATCTGTTATGTTATTGTCCATTCATTTATTAATTTGTAGAATTGTTATTCTTGTAATTTAATGGTTCAACTTAACATTATCGTTGTCAAATGTTCAATCGTCCTTCCATTCTGCGTCATTCATGTCACTAGTTGTTGTGGTATATTTTCATGTCCACTTATCATTTAAAGTGCATATGACAGGAGAAAAAAAGTCTTAAATAGGATTATTATGTGAATTAGCATCATATTTTGAGATGATTTGACTATATACAACAATTTAGCAAAGCGCAGATGATTAGAAATTAGTTTTTTAATTTGTCGGTTAGCCACGCCTACCATTATAGGGCTCTAGCATCCCCAACAGGTGGATGACGTCAGCGGAGTCACGATTTCATCTGATTTAGTATGCAGCCCGTTGAAGGAGAATTATTCTTAACGAGGAAAACGCGACGAAGAGAGCCGCTAACCGACATGCTAACCCGAACCAAGTGATGATCAAAGTCTTCGAAGCGGAAAATCACACATAACTAGCCGGGATCATTTCACATGATGACTGGGTTGTCGATTGTCTTCGCCGTTCGGCAAACCGCCGGACGGAGAGCAATTTACAGCTCGTTCCCCTGCTACTACGGACAGGAGAGCTCGCCGGGGAAGCAGCTAGACAATGACCGCCGAACAAACCACCCGACGTCGGAGGAGCGTGTAGCTGCCAAATGGTCAACACGAATATGGCAACACAATGCTTTACTACACGGCGAAGTCGTAAACAGCGAGACACTCAGTGGAGGAGGGCGGCTGCAGTTGTTGTGCAGCTAACATGTGCAGCTAATGTGTATGAGGAGAGCTTTTTACATGCCCATCCATGATCAAACGTAAGTAGTCCTTTATTTAAAGAAAGTTTGTAGTGTTTATGTTGTACAGTGTAGTGTTTGTAATCGCTGTATTCGCAGCTAATTTTAACTCAAAGTTGCAATTTCTGATCGGTCGGAAAATTTGACAGAACACCGGGCACATGAAGAGGGGAATAAGCCGAGTATAGTGCTCTCCCGGCGGGGGGGTGTGCGACAAGCCGCCGGTCGTCGGCCGAGGGGACAAAGAGCATGTCAGCCACAAAATGCAAGCCACCTACATATTAAAATGATCCCAGTGTTTGACATAATACAAAACACAACGTTTACTCACTTCCTCGCAAGTCCCATGTTCCCACAGTAGTAGGGCTTGTTTTGGCCAATATACACCGGTGAAGGGTAACCTTTTGAAACCCCAAAAAGGCGCACACGCCTCGCCCTCGTTACAGCAAGATTTTTCTGCAGCCGTTTGGCTGGCGTAATGCGAAAAATAAACGTATTAATCCGCAAAATCAGCTGAATCCTTAGTCCTTCTCATACAACAGTATGGCTGTATAGTGAAGAGGACTCCTTCCTCCGTACACGTCACAGCGGCCTCTTTCTCAACTCGAGACTATTGCCGGAAGTCACTCATTTTCATGGCGCGGGATTAAAAAAACTAAATAAATATAGCGATCGCTTCCACACACATCCAAACGGTCCATTTCATTCAGGAGCATAAAATACATAGTAGTATGATATAAACATGCTTTTTCGTGTCACAGGCACTTTAAACACTGATGTTATCTGCAGTTCTGCATTCATTTCATATGCATTATTCTTTCATCCAACCTATTTTGACTTTTTGAAACAGCAATCATTTTTCTTTATTATTATCATTCATGCTTTATTCTTTAGAGAGGAGGAAACCCAATATAAAGCTTCTGATCATTTCATAAAAAAGATGCTGCCAAGTGGGAGGGTGAGAACCCCAATTGGAAGGATGCATTGACAAATAGCAACAAAGCAATGGCCAAGAAATCTTTATGAACAGTCGGCATCAAGATTCAACAAGTCTCAATGAAGTGTTCCACTGCACAAAGATACTGCATCTGGTGACACACCATAGTGGGCAGATTGAACTCGATATACTGTATTCTGAGCCTGGAGAAACTAGGTCTCTGAAAACTTTCAATTTGAAGGCTCAGATCAGCTACCTGCCAACTTGCAAGATGACAGGGTGGGAGCAGTTTGACAAGGACATTGAGAAGGTGCTTGAAGCATCCTTCAAAGGAGACTTGGATCAGAGACTGCAGGCAGTAACGCTTTTTACCAGCAGTCTAACGCAGAGGTTTGGTGCATTAGAGTAGAAACCTTTCCAGCACCTTACACCTTAAAAGACAGGGTGGTGAAAATTCTCAAGACTCGTAAAAGTGTGCGTGATGTTGGGAAACCTAAAACACCCAAGCTTACATCAATGATGAAACATTCTGGTCAGATTGGAAAATGTATTCAATAATTATTTATTCATTGGTTCACCAATTTATCATCGGCCAACAGGGAAAAAAATGCATTTAGTTAACATTAATTACATGAATGGTTCGTGTCAGTCATTCATATAGTCAGATAATGAATTATTCATACATTCGTGTGGTCACAGGATCTTTTATTCAAATCTTCACTCAACAAAAAATGTTTGTGGATTCTTCTTTATCAATTGTTTTCATTCAGTCACCAATAGTAAAATTTTCTATTGCTTGAGTAAAACATCATACATGCACTCAAAGCATCAACTGTTTTTTCCATTTATTTATGCAAGTGTTTATTCCATTATCCATTTATTCATCATTTATTCCCAACTAATGTGCTCAGTGGCCAAGAGCTGTTCACCCTGATGGTCTTCTGCCTGATGATCCTTTTGTGGTTCACTCGATCTCCGGGCTTCATTCCGGGATGGGCCTCTCTCTTCCCTCAGTGAGTTTTCATGATTTGATACGTGTTGTATGCTGAAAATCAATTTTTTACCACCATGGCCTTTACCACACAGTCACTCCGACTACATGACCGATGCCACTGTGGCTCTTGTCCTGGGAATTCTTTTCTTCTTGGTGCCCGCCTATGGACCCTCACAAAAATATGGTAAAAGAAAAAAAAAAAAAAGCCCAAAATATTTAAAAATGTGAATAAAGAGCAAGGAACAAATGACAATGATATATTTCGTTCCAGAGAGCATGATCTCCTGGACAGACTTCCAGGCATTCATGCCGTGGAAAGTGTCCCTTCTTGTCGGTGGAGGATTTGCCTTGGCCGAAGGTACTAAGGTGCGTACAGTTGGCTGAAAAACTTATCATGTTAATAACAAAGGCAGAAAAGTACTGCTTTGGCATCATCCTGTGGTATTCATAGTCATTTACAGGTGTTCTTGTTGAGTCTAATTCACATTCAAATTGTCATGTTTATAACTATGGCAAAAGCAATGCTAGCTTCATTACCCAGAATCAAGGGCATAGATTTGCATAGGGACAGTAGGGACATGACACTAGCAAATTTTCAGGATGCTCAAATTGTCCCCACCAACTTTTAAGCAACCTTATTGGCATTATATCATGAGGTCAGTTATGTAGGTAATTGAGATTTTCTTTCCATAAGTTGTATGGATAGGATTGACCCTACTATTATTAAGTGAAAAATACGTTCATTATGTTCAGGCTGACATTAACCCCTTTTTCACTTGCTGAATGTGCCAGTCCATTTTTTCCCTCAAACACACATTTGATTGGCTGATGACATGACCCCCCCCGCCCCCAAACACACACACACACACACACACACACACACACACATATGCACTCACAGCCCAGACAGAAATACAACATGTTGACAACATGCAGCCTCCGCCGCCCCCTTCGAGGACGAGGGAAATTTTAATCTTATTTCAGTCAGCAGTAGCAGCAACCACAGTAAGTAATGTAAAAAGACGTCAATGTTATGGAGGTGGGGAACAGACCACTAATCTTTCTATTGAAAGTCCGACCTGCATCAGTGTATGAGTTTGCTAACCTGCAAAACTCGAGTAGGAAGCTGCTTAGAGGGAAGTGTCATTCGGTATGTTTTCTACTGTTAACATTAATTAACATTAATTAAACTGAGAGTAATGTAATGAACCAAGGTCTCCCCAATTTTCATTTTTTATTTTATTAATGTTGTCTTAAAGCAGCCCAAAGGAGCTTTCATTCTTTTGTTGAGTTTGTAGATAAAAGCAGTATTGTTTTACCTGAAGGAAGGTTCTGTTTTTATTTATTTTTGGTATTCCCTAACTCAGATGTTTTTTTAGTTGATTTTAATTTCGTTATTTAGACAGACAATGTTGAGTGGTCTTAAGACAACTGTTTTTTGCATTCCTGAAAAGTTAAGAGATTATTGTGCAAGTTAATATAATTTAAATTCTGTTCAAATATTGCAATTTAAACTTGCTAAACAAACAAACAAACAAACAAAAAAAACAGGCATTTTATTCTGGAAGTTTTCAAAATGTTTCTTTAGTAGTTTTTGAAAACAAAGGTTTGAATCGAATGACGTATCACTTGAACTAATTTATTTATTTAAAAATAAATAAATTCATTTAGAATAAATCAATACGGATTTTTTTTTTTTTGCGTGATCATTTAGCCTATATATTAATTAGGTTCATTTTCTTGGGAAATGTATCCCTGACCTCCGTTCACCCAATCTGTTTGATCTTATTAATGTCCCGTCCCCAGCAAAAAGTGTACATGCAGATTATGATGTTATATCATCCCTACCAATACTGAAACCAAATCTACACCCTTGTCCAGAATAAACTGTAGAATCTAGATTATCGTGGATATTTGCGCGCACTCATCTGTATTGGTAGTGCCTCAAATCGCCACTAGAGAGAGACAGCGGGCTCAATCTGTACAGCCTCCGTGCAGGAAGTGAGCAAACCGACCAGCCTGACTCGTTTGAGGTTTAATAAGCTTCAGTTGTATATTCATGAGAGGAACACTGATGCAAAGAAAGAAAAAAAAAGAAAAAAAAAACACACACATTAAATTAAGTCTGCTAATAATGGCATGATATTTTAGTGTACTTAATTAAAGTCCCGCGTGCGTGTGTGTAGGTGTCTGGTTTGTCCCGGTGGGTGTCTGAACTTCTGTCCCCTCTGAGTAGTCTCCCTCCCCTGGCCACGGTGACCGTGGCGTGCATCATCATCACCATGGTAACCGAGCTGGCCAGCAACGCCACTACCATCACCATATTCCTGCCCATCCTCTCGCCGCTGGTGGGCATGCGCACACTCGCAGACATGCACGAACTGATTTACACACACACATTCACGTATCAAATGACTTATCAGTTATTTACTGGACAGCAATAATCATTGCCAAAGACGTACATTATATTGGTGCTTTCTCATGTCGCAATTTAAAGGGAGATTTAAAAGACATAAATTACAGCAAAAACCTAACTGAAACACTTCTGAAATCCTCATACCATATTTACGGTATCAAGCAACATATCTTGTATGGCCAACTAGTGGTTGACCGTGATTCCAAATATGAATAGAAATAGTAAAGTAACATTCTGCAAGATTAAAATTCACAATCCTCAATCATCTCAGTTCCTGTTATGGAGCAGAGATGTCTGGACAAAAAAAGTGTATCATTCTTTAAAATTTGTAACTCCCTGGACAGGGTGTCATCACACGGTACAACACCTGCGTTGGGCACAGTCAGTTAAGTGGGACTCTGCCTTGAGGTACAAAGTAGTGACTCTAACAAACAAATCTCATATATCATTTTATTCAATCGAGAATTTACCTCAAGCGTTCTCACTGCCACAACTACATTCCTTTCCTGTTTTTTTTTTTTTTTTTTTTTTTTTAATTAAAAAAAAAGTTAGATGTTTTTCTGTTAAAATAAATAAATATGCCCGAACACAACATATCATTTCCTTCTTTTGTGTCCCGTCCAGTGCAGGCCGAAGGCATCTGTGTCAACCCACTGTCCGTACTGATCCCAGCCACTTTGTGTACATCATTTTCTTTCCTGCTGCCAGCATCCAATCCTCCAAATGCTGTGGTTTTCGCCTATGGATACTTCAGCATTGCAGACATGGTGAGATAGACTAATTTTAATGTCACTGCTATTTAATTCTTTTTTCCTCAAAGTTTAATGCATAACATAGGTCAAAACAAATTTGCAACCTGAATGAAGTGGGGCTTCTATGTGTTTAAAATTTTTTTTTTTTTCTTAAAGGTGTTGTAAGTAGCACAGTCTGGAATCTTTATCACTTCTGGGACAGATATTTTTTTTTATATTGAATGTGGGTTTGTTTACATCAACAGTAATAAGGCAACTGAGCTAATGAAATATCTGTTGAAATTAATTACAATGTTGTCTAGATAGTTAACTCATTATATATCTGGAGTTGGACATCACTAAGATAGATGTGTCCTCTCAGTAATATATTTGGATTGTTCCTTATAATCTTTCCATTTGTATTTGCCCCTTTTATATTTTCAAAAGTATGTAATTCTCCTTCCTTTGACTTCAGGTAAAGGCAGGGCTGGGTGCAAATGTGATCGGCCTACCCATCGTATTACTGGCGGTGAGCACGTGGGGTGTGCCTTTGTTCTCTCTGGATAGGCTACCAGACTGGGTTCCCTCAATCAATGCAACAACACCCTAATAGATGCCGACAAACTCCACACAAATATTCTTCAATGTGTTTTTATTTTATTATATTCATTTTTGTGGCCATGTTACTGTAACAAAAGATGGGAGTAACAAAAGCTGGAGGAACTATACTGTGATTGCTAGGAATGTAAGAAAGGTCTGAAAGTTGCTGCATTAAGATGACGATTACCATGATGACTCGCAGTACAATGTTTTGCTATTCTAATTGCAAATAGCTGTGAAAATGGTAAAAAATTGCAGTATGTTTTTTTTAGAGCTGTCCCGATCCGACCACATAGTCTCTCACTCTCTCTCCTGCTGCTTTTCTTGGTCGGGAAGTGTACTGGAGTTGCTTGTTAAAGTTAACGATGATTGACAGGCGTTAAGGCTTGATCTTGCCAGAGAAGCTTGGAATCAGAAACTTCAAGGTGCCACATATGTCAATCATCGTTTAGCTTGTTAAACATTTGCTTTGGCAACTCATTGTGTGCAAGTTTGCAGTGTGAGCGGATTTGAGTGGACTCACAATGAAGCATTGAATGAAGACAAGCATATACATAAAATATTTTTTTATTATTATACTTTGGGCCGAAAAAAATGAAAAAACATGTCTTAAATGTATCTCTTTCCAATGCTAAACCAGAATAAATACATTGAACACACAATGGGGGATCGCTACTTCATGGTTTTTCACTTCCTGCGGGGGGTTCTGGTCCCCATTAACTGCGAAAAACAAGGGATCACTGCACTGTACTGTGTTTGGCTCGAAAGCCATTATGTGTTTGTGTTGTAGTCAAAGGACAATTTTCAAATATGCGTTAAGCATAGGCGGAGATTGAGGGGGGGCAGGGTGGCCGAAAATGTCACTGCATGTCATGCACTTTCGGTCAAAATATGTTGTAAATATTATAAAATATTGCCATTGATTTAACATTTTATGTGTTTCTAACAATATATTTTAGTACAAGAGAACAATTGTGGTTTATTAGAGCCTACATGTATTTAAGGTAGAGGATCACTTTAAGATTGTAAGCTTTCCAATGATGTATCACACATTCATGTAGGACAATTTTTGAAATTTGGCCAAATTGGGGGTGTCAGAGCGGAACTTCAAGTCACCTGAGTGTTTTGTGATATATACTAGCATACTGTATATACATACGTTGTACGGTTTTGGCGTCATTTGTACAAGTGAGCACTGATTTTTAAACGTGTACGCCGTACGTTCAAAATTTGTATGTTTTTGGTGCATTACGTTTTTTTTCCTCCGTTCGGATTTTGTCACCGTTTCGGCAACGAGACAATGTGCATTACTATTAAATCAAGAACTTTTTGGGAGAAGTAATTTGTAACTGTAATTAATTACTTTTTTAAAGTAAGATTAACAACACTGGTCATAAAGATGAAGTCTGCGGAGATTTTATTCTGCCAATTTGTTGTCGAACACAATTTGCCCGCGACTAATGCTGATCACTACTCAGAATTAGCAAAAGAAATGTTCCCTGACTCAAAGATTGCATCGGTAAGTTAATATTATCAATTGACGTTTTTAATTTATAATTGGACACACGAACGAACACCCTTCAAGTCAAACTGAATTGCGAGCTGAAGTGCCATGAAGTGCAGCCTTCAAAAGACATGATAGAAATTGCCAAAAGTGCATACAATCAGTGTTGTTAATAGCGGCGTTAGAATATAACGGCGTTACAAACAGTGTTATTTTTTTCAGTAGTGAGTGATCTAATTAATTACTTTTCTCATCTTGGCAACGCCGTTACTGTTGCTGGGGATGTATAGGCGTGCGTTACTGTGCGTTGCTATATTGGTTGAATGACGCGATAAAAGTCTGAGGGAGACAGACTCACCGAGACAACAGAGCAGAGCAGGAGTGGGGGGGGGGGGGGGGGCAAAAAAGTTGTGTCGCCGAGCAAACGTGATGCTAGGTGGCTCCAATATTACCTGACTGTAGCCGATAGCCTACAAACTACGCCCACATGAAATGGTAGACATGGTAGATATCACATATATATAGAACTAGATGCGAAATGACAGACACGGGGGCGTTAGCAACATGTACAGTATAGGAACTAGATGCGTTAGTAAACAGCAGCCATCTTAAAGCAGTAGACTTCTTAGGAAGGCTCTGTTGTAGAGAACCTTCCTAGCGAACCTAAGTAACTTTTTATCTAAAATACTCATAAATCGGCAAAATGTTGACTTGAATGTATCTTTAAATGATGAAACAGTTTTAAAACATCCACATGTCAAAAGTAGACAGAAGGGAACTAATGCAATCAGGGCCGGCCCAGGCCATTTGGGGGCCCTAAGCAAAATAATGCAAAAGGGCCCATATTTTTGGCCCACCATTTCGTCACAGTGTACTGTGAAACCCATACATGCAATCCAAGCCATACGTCCATATTTTGTAAATTAATCAGATTGTGTTGCACTGCACCCCACTTCTCACCCCAAATGACTGTCAGTACTAACAGTAGATAGCGCCAAACCTTTTTCTAAAAGAGGAAAGAAAGAAGTTAAGGAAGACCTTATATTTTTTTAAGCTTGTAATCAAGTATCAAAACTCACAAAAGTCCAATAAAACAAACTAGTAAACAAAATAGAAAATAAATTAAACGATTGCCAGATTGGGGTCCCCCTAGTGGTCAGGGGCCCTAGGCAGCTGCATAGTCTACGTATAGGCTGGGCCGGCCCTGAATGCAATAATGGGAGAAAATTTAACAACTTTTAATGGTTGATTCAGGGTAAGGGGTAAATTAGGGTAAAGAATTGGGCTAGGACCAATTGTCCCTAAAACCTTTTACACTTCACATAGTGTGACCTAAGTTTTATTTTTTAAATTTATTTATTCTTTTTTTTTTTTTTTTTTTTTTTTGAGTAAAAAAAAAAAACAAAAACACATGAAAATGATGACCAGTTACTTTGCCAAGTAACTAATTACTCTTACATTCAGGTAACTGAGTTACTAACGCAATTAGTTTTTGGGAGAAGTAATTTGTAACTTTAATTACTTTTTTTACAGTAAGATTAACAACACTGCATACAATTATAACAAGTCACTGTTAAATTTTAGTCATCACGATGTAGCCGAAGATATTGATTGTTCTTTGATTGCACCAGGTTATACGTTACAATATTACCAATAAATTCATATTATTTTAAACATTGAGTTTTATTTTTGTTTCATATTGCACGCTATATACGACGTTGGAAGATTAGTCACCAATTTGTAAGGGCATACGTCACTATTTGTAAGATTGCCAACGGCCTCGGGTTGACATGTATGTATACATTTATAGGCTATACGTATTGTAAGTTAATTTGATTTCTGACACTGCTCCGGGCCATCAACATTATTTTGCCCCCCTCCCACAAAAGTCAAACTCAGCCTATGGCGTTAAGGCTGTCAGAGTGATCTCTCTCGCGCCTCTCGCACTATCTTTGAATGCAGCCACAGGTTGCTCACCTGTGTGTCGGCGCGTTCGCCCATCTCAGTTCGCGTGCACGCGCCTTCATTCCGACAGTGCGCAGCTGTGCGGACCGACTAGTCCAACCAAACTGAACCTTCCAGGCAGCAAAGCCAAGTCGCTTTCCGGCTAAAAGCAATCCACTTCTTCGCAGCCGTGTCGACCGCGGTTTACGCCACGTCGACTCAAGAAGAAAAAATATCTGAAGAACAAACACTCGCTTTCCGCTCTGACTTTACTACACACCAGCCATGCTGGACCCGTCCTCCAGCGAAGACACCGATGTGGAGTCCGACCCGGAAGTTGCCCGGGAGCCTGCAAGGAAAACAGACTGCTCCTCCACGGCCAAGCAGGGAGTTGAGAGCCGACCGGGCGGCCAGAAGCGACCATTGTTGAAGCACGAACAGCCCTCTATTAAAGGCTCAGCCAGGCAAAATGCTCACCGTCAAGATAGCTCAACAGGTGAGGAAGAGGAGAGGCGAGAACGCGAGCGACTAAAGCAGGAGGAAGAGGAGCACAAAGTCAAATTGCAGATTTATGTCTTCGTCCTGAGATGCATCGCTTACCCATTCAACGCCAAGCAGCCAACCGACATGACTCGGCGGCAGCAGAAGGTGAGTCGACCCCAGCGCTTGCACCTGTCAGCGCGGTTGTGACTCCGTAGTGAACCCTAACCAAAACTCCATTGGAAAACTGTCACTTTTTGTGAAAACATGACTTTCATTAAAAACATTTAAGGTAAGCAGACGTTTATTTAATCATGTTACTATTTTAAAAACTAGCAAGTAATTTGTCATAATGGTCAACTCAGAAAAGTTTTATATGGATATGGCGGAAAACAGACAAGAATGAAAAAGCAGTTTCTGCTCTTGCACTCTTTAAAAGGAACTGCAGTATTTTAAGCCAAAATAACTGTTGTGTTTGATAGGACAATATGTCTATATGCTGCCACAGCAGATTCATGGCGCATTAAGCCCCCGAACTATTTTTAATTTGTCCGTTTTACCCTGAAAACCCCCATTTACAGACGCCGCGCAACCGCTTTTGTTTCAACCTACCCATAAAAAGAAGGTGATTATATTTATTATTTAAAATGTCTGTCATTTTTGGCTTAGAATCATTAATTGATGTCTAATATTTAGTTCAAAAAAAGAAAACGACTTTAAAAAATTATTCACTCGCATAATTTAAACTTTTAAACAAATGACATTACAATGAAAAATTTGGCGCCTGTAAAAAAAAGTCACGGATGTGTACCTCATATAACTATCGCTTAATTGTATATATATATTTTTTGTTACTGTCACATTTTCCCCGATATGTTAGATGATAAATAATCGATCCAAACAAAGAAAAATGGAAAAATAACGTTTAACAGGGAAACTATATGAAAAAAAATCTCAACCACTCCTTGTTGTCTGCGATTTCTGCATCGCGACCCTTGTTATATCACCATGTTTCACCCATAAAATCTCCCAAAATCTGGCTGTGGCCATTCACAGCTGTGTCTTCACACTTACATGTTACATGGAGTTTTTGGATCAAAACAAGGTAGGTACGCGATAATATCTCATTAAAATCGTGGCGTCTTTAATTCTGCTCTCGCGTGCTCTCGCCTCCTGTTAGGGTTTTGCTGTTTAAATTTTTTTGTTTTTTTTAAATGCCCTCCCGTTCAAAATGTTTTTTCCCCCAGAAAATTGAGGTTTTAAGTTTTCCAATGATGTATGACACATGCATATCGGACAATTTGGAAATTTGGCCAAATTGGGGGTCTCAGAGCGTAACTTCAAGTCACCTGAGTGTTTTCCGCCATGTATTTTTTTTTTTTAAATCATGAAAGACCATTTAGTCTTCACCGGCTAATCTACAATGTCTCCCTTAACTTTATACATAATTTTTTCCCCCAACCAAAATAGTTCATTAATTCATCTTCTAAACCGCTTATCCTCACGTATGTCTTCTTCAAAAATTCCATAGAGTACCCCAACTATGTCTAGGAAGTGAAAAAAATCCAAGTTAACGAAGGATTGCGCTAAAATTCCTCCTATATTGTATAAGATCCAACCGTCTTTATGTAATTACACCAACCTAATAATTAGAGGCGTGCGAAATTTCTGATTCTTAGATTATTAGCGATTCGGCCTTGGAAGATTCGAGAACGATTCACAGACATCCAAATTCCGATTATTGAATTATACCAGGTAAAGTGGAAATAAAACACAGTCAGCGCCGTCTTTAGGACGCAATGAGGAACGGACAAAGAGTAAATATCATGTTCAACTCATGCCGCTAGATAAAAAAGAAAAAAGTCACCTGAGTGTTTTTCGCCATATGTATTAGTGCTGTACAGTGGTGCCTCCAGAAATTTTTCAAAGGGGTGGCCAGATGGGGCCAACCAAAATCTTGGGGGGGGGGGGGGGGGGGGGGGCACACCAAAACTAAAAGCCATAATTTCGGGTTTTCATTATATTATTGCAGTAAAAAGGTCAGGGGAAAACTATCAGAAAGACTTAAAGAGCATACGACACCAGAAAAAAAGTCTTAAATGGCATTATTATGTGAATTAGAATCATATTTTGAGACGATTCGACCATATACAACAATTTAGCAAAGCGCAGATGACGAGAAATTAGTCTTTTAATCTGCCGGTTAGCCACGCCTACAATTATAGGGCTTTAGCGTCCCCAACAGGTGGATGACGTCAGCGGTAGACTAGGCTCATCGGTTTTACTATTCAGCCCACTGAGGGGGAATTGTTCAGGACGAGGAAAACGAGACGAAGAGAGCTGCAAAATGTCATTGTTTCAGTCTCTCTACTCCCAATATTTTTACAGGATATTCTTTTTATCCAAGTATTTTCCCCAATAGCTATATAAATGGCTTGAGAAGGACCAGTCAGCCCGTCGAGGGGGAACTATTCACAATGAGGAAAACGCGACGAAGAGAGCGGCAAAATGTCATTGTTTCTGTCTCTTTACTTCAATATTTTTACAGGATATTCTTTTTATCCAAGTATTTTTCCCCAATAGCTATATAAATGGCTTGAGAAGGACCAGTCAGCCCGTCGAGGGGGAACTATTCACAATGAGGAAAACGCGACGAAGAGAGCGGCAAAATGTCATTGTTTCTGTCTCTTTACTTCAATATTTTTACAGGATATTCTTTTTACCCAAGTACTTTCCCCAATTGCTAAATAAATGGCATGGTCATGACAAATAACTTGTGCTAAATGGAATATAAAATAATAAAAATCCATTTATTCAAGACGACATGGCAAAATTACTCCATAATGGTCAAAACAGTCGACTTTACCTTTACTGTCACACCTGCCGAACGATATTTTATGACACCTAAATCGGACATATGTCATTTCCCTTCCCCGGCTTCGGAGAATGTAAACAGACCAGAAGGAGTGACAGCTAGCCGACATGCTAACCCGAACCGAGGGATGTTTCTAAGTCTTCGAAGTGGAAAATCACACATAACTAGCCTGGATTATTTGACATGACGACCCGGTTGTCGAGTTTCTTTGCGGATCGGCAAACCGCCCGGCGGAGAGCAATTTACAGTTCGTTCCCTGGAGGAGGGTGGCTGGAATTGTTGTGTAGCTAACGTGCTAACAGCTAACTGCTAATGAGCGTGAGGATAGCTTTTTACATGCCTATCAATGATCAAACGTAAGTAGTCCTTTATTTAAAGGAATTTTATAGTGTTTACTTTGTAATCACTGTATTCGTATTTGACATAATACAAAACAAGATGTTTACTCACTTCCTTGTAAGTCCAATGGTCCCACAGTAAATATCCACGGTGAATGGGAACCTTTTGAAACTCCAAAAAGGCGCATACGCCTCTCCCGCATACAGAATGATTTTTCTGCAGCCGTTTGGCTGGCGTGATGCAAAAAATAAAAGTATTAATCCCCCAAATCAGCTGAATCCTTCGTCCTCATACACAACAGTACACTGTAGCGTGAAGAGGACGTCTTCTACCGTACACGTCACAGCGCCCTCCTCCTCAATGCGAGACCGAAGCCGGAAGTCACTCATTTTCCTGGCGCGGGATTCAAAAAACTAAATAAATATAGCGATCGCTTCCACACACATCCAAGCGGTCCACATCATTCAGGAGCATAAAATACCGCGTGTATTATGAAATAAACATGCTTTTTCGTGTCACAAGCACTTTAAGGACACGGCTACTGATATACTTTGGTGTATTGCGTAATATTTGATGTTACTAATGATTTAATGTGCATAGTCCATCACTGTCCAGTCAACATTTTGAGTTCCACAACAATTCTATTGTGTTGTGTATACAGTATATTTGCTGTAATATACTTTTATACTGTAATATACTAAACTATTTTGTTTTGTACATTTAACAAAACAAAATAAATGCATTCATTTGGGATGATATGCATAACTGATCCAACGGTATATTGGCAAGCGGGGTGGCCAGTGGGGTGGACAACAAATTTATTGGAGGCGCCGTGGCCACCCCTGGCCAAAAATAAAAAAATGTGTATATAAGTTTTGAATACACACATTAGCACGAGAATTAACCAATTTGCTTACCTTTCATGATTCAAATTAAATTGGGCAACTAGTATAACACTTTTATAGATGAATTAAACATTCATTTTCCCCAAGTAACTTAAAATAAAATGGCGACATGTAGAAAGAGTAGTTAGCATGTCCGCTCATAGTCCTGAGATCAAGGGGTCAAGCCAGAGTCCTGCATGGAGCTTCCATTTTATTTTTTAGTACAATCTATAACACATGTATTTTGATTTATATCTTTATTTTATATACTTTACATTTCTATTATAAATATATACTTTAATGATATATATAGTTGTCATCGGTCTAATATTATTTATGAAATCACAAAAAATTGTGGAAAATGAGATACAATTATTGAACTCTCCAAAATGCTTGTTTTTCAAAACATTTATATTGTTCATCTGTGCATTTTAGTGGGTTTGCACCAAGCAATCCACCTCAGAGTGCCACATTTTGGGTTAAAAAAACAAAAAGGCCAAAGTTACGTTCTGCCTGAGGACTTGGATTTCACCCCGGTCCTCTGTGTCCTTGTGCTCGAAAAAGTTAATTCTTTCTTTCCATACATTCATTCACAGCTTATCCGTGCATTGCAGCCCAATAAATGACAACAAATGCCACAATCTGCCTCATATTGCCACATTTTGGGCGAAAAAGTCAAACACTAGGGTTTCACCCCGATCCTCAATGTATGTATTTTTGCCCTCATATAGTACATCTCAGGTGGCCCCAGAGATGCGCATGGCGCCAGGAGGCTCATTGCCTTATTTTCATCCAAACATGCTCGTAAATGACCATAATGGATGAATGTCAAGTTGCCAGGCGGGTCCACGCTCATCATGCTGCCTCAACGTATTCCATTTTGGGCATGAAAATCCAAAATTACGTTTTGTCTGGAAACCAGTATTTTACTCTGGCTCTCTGGCTCAACTCTGACAGCCGCTGGAGCCCGTGCATTGTCTTGTTCAAACAACAGAGGAGTTGGCAGGGTCATAATTAATCGTGCTTAAAAAAACTGACAGCGTCAAAGGGAGTTTGTGGTAACGCCGTTATTAATGTTATCTGACGGCATTAACAATTATTTATAGTGTGCAAATAACTGGAACACTCAAAATTGGAAGATAATGATGGTAATATAACAGTAGTTGCTTGCTGGCACAACGTGTAATTTATATGGTTAACATTTCTAAGAAATTTGTGGTTTGTCGATTATCAAAATGATTGTAGCTGCCCCAGTCGAAAGAGGAGATAGTTCAATAGGGACTTGGAATGTGTGCAAACTGAGCCTTTGGTGTGGCTGAAAGGATAAAAGTGCGTTTATCACAACCAATTTACTACACTACAAGATAGTTCCAGAGGGAATATTAGTAATAACGTAATTTGTTTGCAACTTTATTTTGTGTTGCAAACACACTTTTTTTGTGGAAGAAAGTGGAAATGAAGACTGTAGCAAGCCAATTCAGTATAGTCCCAAGCATGAATGCATGTATTTTTCATGGTCTCATAAGAAAGCTATGACTTCTGTTGATTTAAGGATGCAATGGAAATCATAGCAGCTGGGAACAGAACAGGTGAAAACGTGGATTTTTTAATGTCGATCGTGAACTACAGTTCCACACAAAACGCTTTGAGATATCATTTATCTAATCAGGGAAATGTGTGAGAGACTAACAGACACTTTTTGAGTGTTCCAAAGCTTGGGAAACTGGAAAGACTAGAAGAAAAGCACATTTATCAAGACTTCTATCGTCACTTGCATGTTTCTGTCTGCCAAAACGGCAAGGTTACTGTGCCAGCACCTTCGCTATTGGACGGGCTCAGAATTTTGACGCTCTGAAATTGAACAGCTTTCTATTTTGGGACCCGCCCCACTGCAGGAAATTAACTAACCTTTGCCGTTCTGTCCATTATGGCTACGAATGCTCACTGCCACCGGAACGCACCCGCCCACATACAAAATAAATTGGTTTCGGCACGGCCAACAGCTTGACTAAAAGGACTTTAAAAGTCAAAATGCAGAGTATTGATGACACATAGAAGGCTATCATTCCTTCGTCACGTGGCCGTAAAAGGAGGTGAAACACGGTGGAATAGAATCTGGCACAGCCTGTAAGCAGAACAACAATGAATGTCAGCTGGTCAACCTGGCTTATGAAGAGATCGCCTATATAAATAAAATACTGTATTGCATGATGGTAAACCCAGATGCTACGCTATTGTTGTACATAGATGTCAAGACAATAAAGCGTGGAAGGAAGATCCAACGTGATAGATCATGCGCAACATAAGGCGAGAGTTGTCTGTAAAGTACTCTGTCCTGACCGGTGACCAAGAGAGAGTCCGTCTGCTAAGTCTCGTTTGTTAGCCTTTAAAAATCCCTTTGTGGATGTCTATTCTAGGACTCATTTTAAATACCAACTTTGAGCACTTTGAGTTACAATTATAATACTAAGAGCATTAAATGGCGTTGACTGTTTTTGCAACAAAATGTGAGTTGGATTTATCGTCTTTTGCCAATAAAATTAAATGGAAAAATGTGCTTTTAATGAATTAATTTTTTTAAAGACCTTTTTTGTTACGTCATCCTTCACAGGTATTCCCTGATGTATTGTAGTCAAAATCTACTGTACATTTATAATCTATAAAAATAGAGGTATCAGTTTTTTGGAAATTAACTCTTCTTTAAACTGTTAGGCTAGTACGACATACACTTTGTCATATATTTCCTTTTCTTAGCGTTTGGCTGACTTTCTTTTGTCGCATAACCTCTGCCTGTTGCAGCCTTTCTTTTCTTTCCCTGTGCAAAAAGTTGTCTCTTGAAGGTTTGGTTACTCACGTCATACGTTTGATTTGTGAAGAAAAGCCTGACACCATTGCGACAACTAGAGCGCAACTGCCACCTAATGTCGTGGATGTGCAATTACCGTATTTTTCGGACTATAAGTTGCAGTTTTTTCATAGTTTGGCTGCGGGGGGTGATTTATACTCTGGAGCGACTTATGTGTGAAAATATTAACACATTGTTATATCATTTCACATGTTATTTTTGCGTTTTGTAGTGACACTGATGGTTTGGTAAACTTGTTAGCATGTTCCTTATGCTATAGTCATCTGAATAACTCTTTATAGCTATGTTACGCTAACATACCGGCCACGTTCGCATTTCGTTGTTCATGCATCATGTAACATTATCATAATGTAAACTTATTCAGCATGTTGTTCTCTATTGTATTTTTATTTTAAATTGCCTTTCAAGATGACATATTTGTTCTATGTGTTGGATTTTATCAAGTAAATTTCCCCCCAAAATGCGACTTATACTCAGGTGCGACTTATAGTCCGAATAATACGGTATACTTAATTCAAGTAACCCCCCCCCCCCACCCAAAAAAAAAAAAAAAAAAAAAAAAAGAGGGTGACCCTGCAATCCGTCGTGACTCACTATTTGAGAACCACTGCATTAAACCATAAATACAACTGTGGTCATACATTCTGTCTAGGGTCCAAAAATAAGTTATTTTGTTCATTATATTCCTTTAAATTAATCAGGTAACGATTTTCATAGGTGTTTTTTTGTAAAACAGATATCAGAATCGACCCCCGTACCCCTAAAAATTGTTGATTAATGTGCAAATATATTTTATTTTATATACTGTACATTCATACCTCCCTCTCAATCTCCTATGTTTATCCAAGGAATTTACATGAATACTCATATTTGGCCACGTGATATTATGTTATGTGGTGTCTAAGTGCAAGCGTAAACAGAAGTTTTTAGTTAAATCCTGTAAAAATTTTCTTCCTAAAAATAGTGTTACCTGTTGCCTAACATCAACAAACAGTCTCCTTCGGGGTACACTTGTTGGCTCCTTCATGGTTTCTCCACACGTGAATGCACCAATTGGTGCCTGCAGTTGCGCCAGACTTAAAAGAAGCCATGTTGTTGTCGCGGCATCCCGCTGGGAAGTCGTTAATGAGCCTCACACACCGCCTGATTTCAATATGCAAACGAGCTTCCCGCTTGGACGAATGTGCACCACAGACGGCACGCGTGGGAGTTTTTATGTGCGCACCCGCAGAATTCAATTAATGAGACAGACACTTGACCCAGCGGGACGGAGTCACTCTGGATCGATTGTTGGCATGATAGCACGTCCTGGACGGAGGCCAGGTGGGGCCCCATTTTGAATTTCCACCAGGAAGTCCTGTCTAGAATGTTTGGAAGTGTTGCTAGGTAAATAGTTCTTCATAATGGTACGTTAACGCAGTTCAAGGGCACTACTCAATTCATCAAGCATGAGGAAGTTGACAACAAAAAATTGCCTATTGTAATTCATTGCTCTTCGGTCTCGCAAATAAATCCCTCCAGAAATTGCAGCTCCTCCAAAACTCGGCAGCATTCCTCATCACGCAAACCCCCACCACACACCACATAACCCTCCTCATCGTCCGTCAATCCTCTGTCAACTCCACGAGGGCTGTCCCAAAGGATTATTTTTCTCCGATTAGTCTGCAGACTTTTTTAACGATTAGTCGACTAGTCTAATAATTTTTTTTGCCTTTTTTTCCCCCTTCTACTAATCTTGCTATTAGATTTTCGTTGACTATTTTTAATTCGCGAAAACATTTGGAACATTTAAAATAAACACATAAATAATAATAATAAATCACAAATAAACAATGAGGTCAAATAATGATGGCATTAACTTGTGCAAAAAAATGGATTCAGAACACTGATTTCACTTTTCCAACAGGATTCAAAACAATTCTTACTCTTTTTGTGGTATGTCTAGATTGTTCTCAGTATTAAGGCCAAGTTATGCTTCCGTGTCAGACCTGTGCCGTCAAGGAAGACCCGATTTACGACCTTCCGCGGTAGCCTCTCTTGCTCCTTATCAATTTTCTGACTTCTCATCACGTCAGGGCGTGTGACGTGGTTGAAATGGACACCGATTGGTCCGCTCAGAGTATCAACGAAGAGCAAGTACGACAACTTCTATAATGTTTGTCAAGACATTATGAAGATTGCCAAATAGCAAGCAATTCATGGGAGGAAATTGCTGAAAATCCGGGGCTGGAAGTCAGCCAGCGATTGAATAAAAATAAATGAAAGAACCACCGAGACAAGTATGTGTGTGTTTGGAATCAAATGGCCACACGAAGCGTAGACCCAGTCGGCCAAAAATTGCCAGCTTTTTATCATTTTATGTCGTATTTCTGGTTGGTGCACTTCATCATTTTTTGTGTACATATGTTTGCTGTGAGTCTGTGACTTATTTACGTGTATGTCTAATGAATACAATGTGGTCATAGTGAGTCAAGCAAAGTCTTCCCAAACAGAGCTATTCAAGTCTGGTGAAAAGTTTCCTACTGGAACTGAGAGATTCAGCTCTACATAAATTGCTGTCTGGCTGTGCCTGTATTTTCAACACTTCAGACATATTTCATGTATTTAGAAAGAAATCATCAGAATAGCTACACAGTACTGTGAAGGTTTGTTGTTATAGTGTGGCTCTGTCCCTGTGGTCGATGATAATTACGGTTGCAGATGCACTTCAGTAGCTTTACGATCATGAGAAGATACAGAATGGCCAGTCATGCAGGAGCTGCTATTGGCCAGAATTCACGCACATGCACACGGACTCCCACACTGATGCCCATACAACTTCTTGAATCCAGCTAATGTATCACTTTACATGTCCATTTGCCCTTTCATCTGAAATGTCTGCTCCTTAGCACCTTTTGTTTTTTAATCCTTCATTCATTCATTCATCTTCCATGCCGCTTTTCCTCATGTTCAGATGTAAACTTGAGGCAAGTACGGTAAATTACCGATACTACAATATTTCACGGTTTGAATATTTTAATGTTTAGTGGTGTTTTTTGTCATCAGTCATGTTTTTTGTGTATATGCTGCTGTTGTTTAAAGCCAAAAAATCCCAGGTGATGAGCTGTTGAAAAACTGTGTCTTTGATGTTTATTGGTAAATGGTAATGATGAAATGTGGTTGCAGCAGGAAGTGAAAATTGGAACTTGTTTTTAAAAGGAAAAAAATATATATGTAAATACAGTGCCTTGCAAAAGTACTCGGCCCCCTTGAACCTTGCAACCTTTCGCCACATTTCAGGCTTCAAACATAAAGATATAAAATTTTAATTTTTTGTCAAGAATCAACAACAAGTGGGACACAATCGTGAAGTGGAGCAAAATGTATTGGATAATTTAAACTTTTTTAACAAATAAAAAACTGAAAAGTGGGGCGTGCAATATTATTCGGACCCCTTGCGTTAATACTTTGTAGCGCCACCTTTTGCTCCAATAACAGCTTCAAGTCGCTTTGGGTATGTTTCTATCAGTTTTGCACATCGAGAGACTGACATTCTTCCTTGCAAAACAGCTCGAGCTCAGTGAGGTTGGATGGAGAGTGTTTGTGAACAGCAGTCTTCAGCTCTTTCCACAGATTCTCGATTGGACTCAGGTCTGGACTTTGACTTGGCCATTGTAACACCTGGATACGTTTATTTTTGAACCATTCCATTGTAGATTTGGCTTTATGTTTTGGATCATTGTCCTGTTGGAAGATAAATCTCCGTCCCAGTCTCAGGTCTTGTGCAGATACCAACAGGTTTTCTTCCAGAATGTTCCTGTATTTGGCTGCATCTATCTTCCCGTCAATTTTAACCATCTTCCCTGTCCCTGCTGAAGAAAAGCAGGCCCAAACCATGATGCTGCCACCACCATGTTTGACAGTGGGGATGGTGTGTTCAGGGTGATGAGCTGTGTCGCTTTTACGCCAAACATATCGTTTTGCATTGTGGCCAAAAAGTTCAATTTTGGTTTCATCTGACCAGAGCACCTTCTTCCACATGTTTGGTGTGTCTCCCATGTGGCTTGTGGCAAACTTTAAACGAGACTTTTTATGGATATCTTTGAGAAATGGCTTTCTTCTTGCCACTCTTCCATAAAGGCCAGATTTGTGCAGTGTACGACTGATTGTTGTCCTATGGACAGACTCTCCCACCTCAGCTGTAGATCTCTGCAGTTCATCCAGAGTGATCATGGGCCTCTTGGCTGCATCTCTGATCAGTTTTCTCCTTGTTTGAGAAGAAAGTTTGGAAGGACGGCCGGGTCTTGGTAGATTTGCAGTGGTCTGATGCTCCTTCCATTTCAATATGATGGCTTGCACAGTGCTCCTTGAAATGTTTAAAGCTTGGGAAATCTTTTTGTATCCAAATCCGGCTTTAAACTTCCCCACAACAGTATCTCGGACCTGCCTGGTGTGTTCCTTGGTTTTCATAATGCTCTCTGCACTTTAAACAGAACCCTGAGACTATCACAGAGCAGGTGCATTT